>NC_064629.1:99055329-99674334 GCF_023864275.1 Schistocerca cancellata | reverse complement strand
ATGTGTCTTCACCTCAATGTGTAGATACAGACTGAGCAGCTTAGAACCAGTCTTACCTCACCTCCTACATCCCCTCCTCCCCCACTTCCCCCCCCCCCTCCCATAGGTGGAGATACTGTTTTTTCAGCCCTGTTATAAGCTCTCACTGAAGGTACACAAAGAGATCAATTTGCTGGCATTGTTCTGCTTCGATCGGTGTTGGGCTGACAATGATATAGTGTTTCAGGTCAGCAGACATCAAACATACACTACGTGATCAAAGATATCTGGACGCTTGGCTGAATATGACTTACAAGATCCTGGCGCCCTCCATCGGTAATGCTGGAATTCAGTATAGTGTTGGTCCACCCTTAGCCTTGATGACTGACAGCTTCCACTCTCGTAGGCAAATGTTCAATCATTTGCTGGAAGGTTTCTTAGGGAATGGCAGCCCATTCTTTACGGAGTGCTACACTGAGGAGAGGTATCGATGTCGGTCGGTGAGGCCTGGCCAGAAGTCGGCGTTCCAAAATATCCCAAAGGTGTTCTATAGGACTCACGTCAGGACTCTGAGCAAGCCAGTCCATTAAAGGCATGTTATTGTCGTGTAACCACTCCTCCACAGGCCGTGCATTATGAACAGGTGCTCGATCGTGTTGAAAGATGTCAGTCGCCATCCCCGAATTGCTCTTCAACAGTGAGAAGCAAGAAGGTCCTTAAAACATCGATGTAGGCCTGTGTTGTTACGGTGCCACGCAAAACAACAAGTGGTGCAAGCCCCCTCCATGAAAAACACGACCACACAAAACACCACCGCTTCCGAATTTTACTGTTGGCCCTACACACGCTAGCAGATGACGTTAACCGGGCATTCGCCATACTCACAACCTGCCATCGGATCGCCACATTGTGTACCGTGATTCTTCACTCCACACAACGTTTTTCCACTGTTCCATCGTCCAATGTTTACGCCCCTTACACCAAGCGAAGCGTCGTTTAGCATTTATCGGCGTGATGTATGGCTTATGAGCAGCCGCTCGAGCATGCAATCCAACTTTTCTCATCTCCATAACTGTCATAGTACTTGCAGTGGATCCTGATGCAGTTTGGATTTCCTGTATGATGGTCTGGATAGATGTCTGCCTATTACACATTACGACCCTCTTCAACTGTCGGCGGCCTCTGTTAGTCAACAGACGAGGTCAGCCTGTACGCTTTTGTGCTGTACGTGTTCCATCGCGTTTCCACTTCACTATCACATCGGAAACAGTGGACCTAGGGATGTTTAGGAGTGTGGAAATCTCGCGTACAGACGTATGACACACGTACACCAAATCACCTGACCACGTTCGAAGTCCGTGAGTTCTACGGAGCGCCCCATTCTGCTCTCTCCGATGTCTAATGACTACAGAGGTCGCTGATATGGAGTACCTGCCAGAAAAATGCACCTAATATGAAAAACGTATGTTTATGAGGGTGTACGGATACTTTTGATCACAAAGTGTTTTTCTGGGAAATGCCAACTCCTGGAACAGCAACGAAATACTTGACTGTTCATCATTGTTGGGACAAAGACAGCTCTCTGGAAGAAGAATGGCCAACGGCATGGTATGGTCCTTGGCTACGTCTCGCAGTTCGAAGAGGCAGCTCCAGGGTCTGCACTCGCCAGTGTGTTGGGCGTCATGACCAGTGGCCACTCAGGTCGCTGCACGCGGTCGCTATTAAATAGGCCGGTGCCGATAAAAACCTGCAGCCTTCAGTAGCATGCGTGTTCTCCTAGCCTCTGATCACTCAAAATTAGTATCTGTTGAAATCTTGTAAACAAACTGTCATGCAAATGGGTATCACATACATTTCAGATGAACAAATTTCAATACAGAGCAGTGGCTTTCATGGTATCTATTCACATGTCGGAAGAAAGACCTCAGTAATTTTTACACCTGGCAGGAAACTACAATTCGCATCCTCTCCATCTTCGTTATTTCGCAACATCCAACGTAGTAAAACCACGCACTCGGCCTACGATACTGCTGTCGATTACAGATGAGCAAACTGCTGGGCTTGGTGTACTATAACAATTTTTTTGGTCATATTTTCGTCAGTTTTACGTATTTTCCGTCAATTTTCGCAATTTTCCCACGTTTTCCATAATTTCATCACATTTTACCCAACTACTCGAAATCCAAACTACAACTCTTCACGACTTGTTACGTCAGCAAAACATCTTATCACATCGATCTTGTGATGCTATCAGGCAATGACATTCCAGCATGATTCTCAATTTCTGTATCATTGCTAAACGACCCCCTCCATTACTTCGTGAGTGATACATTCAAGTGGACATACAGTACATCCTGTTACACTGCCTACATCGCATGACACAAATACTGTTTCGTAGTGTAGGAAATAGGCAGTAACAGACAGGAGATGCAAAAACTACGTTCCTTAGCTGAAATACTTTATAAGTTCGGTAAGATTTCATTACGACTGACAATCTTTTCCTATATGGATGGAAACTACGAAGTATTCTCTCATTCATAGGATAAAGTCAGAGATAGAAAGCTCTCTCCATGATTTTTCTCAGCTCCTAGTTGTGTCTGTGATTATGATCCATTGTTTACAAGTGGTGGTTCTTTCACGATAATTTCGATGTGTAATTAGAGCAGTGAAGCATTTTCCATCAGATGTAGCGTGTATTGGCCTTTCTACATATTTGTATCCCTTCTTACCATGTATCTGTGTACAAGCTCCTGAGCAGCTATACACTTGTAGATAAGCAGGAGGCAACTCTTGCTACATTTCAGTGATAGTTTGCTGTCCTACGTCTTCTTACCATGTATCTGTGTAAAACTTCCTCAGCAGCTATACACTTATAGATCATTAGGATGCAATTCTTGTGGCAGCGTTTGTAGGACTGTTTCCCACCAATTTCGAATTGTATTACGGAGTAGGTCATACAGCAATGTTAACACACACACACACACACACACACACACACACACACGTGGTTCACGCACGTAGGATTCGGAGACAGTGGGAAGTCGAGGCTTGGGTTGGGGGTGTCTGTAGGACAGTTTAGAGCAACCTCCAGTGGCGGTATTGTGAATCAGAGCAGTCAGTCTTCAAACTTCGATGCGAACGTGCACACATTCGATCAGAGAAAGTGGTGGTAGTGGGCAGCAGAAAGTGGGGGTGAAAGGCGGCAGAGTGTGAAGGCAGTTGTAGAGCAATCCAACACCAAGATCCTCAAAATTAAATAAAGTAAACAAATAAAGGTAGTTCTGTAAGTCCCTCCTCTTCAGCAACTCAGCACAGAATGAGTCTTTTTCCCCACGAATTCCCAATTAGGGGAGAGGAGAGAAACTGGGGGAGAGGAGGTGGAAGAGGGAAAGGGGGGGGAAGTGGGGGAGGGTCGAGGAGTGAGGATGGTGATGTCAACAATGTTATACTGACACTGATACCCCCATCGAGAGGAGCTGGTGGAACCACCCAGAGGAACCCACATTATTTTAATAGATTTGGCAAGACTTTCCCAGCTTCGATTTTATTCCTATACTTCCCCTACTGTAGCAGGAAATGGAGATATGAAAATGAAACACAGAGCACCCTGCGCCAGGATCGGTATATAAAACATTGATACATAAGTAATACAAATGTGTGGAGGCAATTAGGTATAGGATATAGCAAACATCAGATAATTGCAGATAAGACACGTGCAGCAAAATGGAATCATACTACACGTGACAACTACACTCCTGGAAATTGAAATAACAACACCGTGAATTCATTGTCCCAGGAAGGGGAAACTTTATTGACACATTCCTGGGGTCAGATACATCACATGATCACACTGACAGAACCACAGGCACATAGACACAGGCAACAGAGCATGCACAATGTCGGCACTAGTACAGTGTATATCCACCTTTCGCAGCAATGCAGGCTGCTATTCTCCCATGGAGACGATCGTAGAGATGCTGGATATAGTCCTGTGGAACGGCTTGCCATGCCATTTCCACCTGGCGCCTCAGTTGGACCAGCGTTCTTGCTGGACGTGCAGACTGCGTGAGACGACGCTTCATCCAGTCCCAAATATGCTCAATGGGGCACAGATCCGGAGATCTTGCTGGCCAGGGTAGTCGACTTACACCTTCTAGAGCACGTTGGGTGGCACGGGATACATGCGGACGTGCATTGTCCTGTTGGAACAGCAAGTTCCCTTGCCGGTCTAGGAATGGTAGAACGATGGGTTCGATGACGGTTTGGATGTACCGTGCACTATTCAGTGTCCCCTCGACGATCACCAGTGGTGTACGGCCAGTGTAGGAGATCGCTCCCCACACCATGATGCCGGGTGTTGGCCCTGTGTGCCTCGGTCGTATGCAGTCCTGGTTGTGGCGCTCACCTGCACGCCGCCAAACACGCATACGACCATCATTGGCACCAAGGCAGAAGCGACTCTCATCGCTGAAGACGACACGTCTCCATTCGTCCCTCCATTCACGCCTGTCGCGACACCACTGGAGGCGGGCTGCACGATGTTGGGGCGTGAGCGGAAGACGGCCTAACGGTGTGCGGGACCGTAGCCCAGCTTCGTGGAGACGGTTGCGAATGGTCCTCGCCGATACCCCAGGAGCAACAGTGTCCCTAATTTGCTGGGAAGTGGCGGTGCGGTCCCCTACGGCACTGCGTAGGATCCTACGGTCTTGGCGTGCATCCGTGCGTCGCTGCGGTCCGGTCCCAGGTCGACGGGCACGTGCACCTTCCGCCGACCACTGGCGACAACATCGATGTACTGTGGAGACCTCACGCCCCACGTGTTGAGCAATTCGGCGGTACGTCCACCCGGCCTCCCGCATGCCCACTATACGCCCTCGCTCAAAGTCCGTCAACTGCACATACGGTTCACGTCCACGCTGTCGCGGCATGCTACCAGTGTTAAAGACTGCGATGGAGCTCCGTATGCCACGGCAAACTGGCTGACACTGACGGCGGCGGTGCACAAATGCTGCGCAGCTAGCGCCATTCGACGGCCAACACCGCGGTTCCTGGTGTGTCCGCTGTGCCGTGCGTGTGATCATTGCTTGTACAGCCCTCTCGCAGTGTCCGGAGCAAGTATGGTGGGTCTGACACACCGGTGTCAATGTGTTCTTTTTTCCATTTCCAGGAGTGTAGAAACATCCATAATTTTACAAGAGCGTACCTACCCTGGTTCTGATGAAAAATGGAGGTTTACATAGTTACATGGTTGACTTGCAACGAACATGAGCAGAGTGACCGTGCTCTGCTCCTCACTGTAGTCGCATTCTGTCAGTCTGCTCACGTTCGTTGCAAATCAACCATGTACATACGTGATCCTCTCATTTTCATCTAAGCGAGGGTAGGTCTTCTTTCGTAAAATTATGAGTATTTCTAGTCTACATTTGACTTATTTATAAATATTTGACGTACCTTCTGTTTGCTATATGCTAGCCCTAAGTGCCTCCATACATTCGTATTACTTACGTATCCACCTTTTATATACAGATTCTGATAATTTCTAACGTTGTAGGCTGAAGAGCGGCGTAATAAGCTGCTGCCAGCCCGCCCCCCTTTAGGGGGAATCGAAACCCAATAAAGGAAAAAAAATTTCTAACGTTAAAAAGCGTAATAATTGATTTAATAAATGACGGAATAGTGGCTCTAGTTGTATCTGCATTACAATGCAGTCATCTGAGACATTTCAGCAAACTGCACGCTATTCAAATTATTCACCATGGTCGCCTCTCTCCTGGGTGCCTTTATGGCACAGCTTTGATTATCAGAGTTTGTTTCGTACTGTTACGTCGTCTCTCATACTGATGCTGCGAAATAATACAATGCTTCTTATCTTGCTATATAATTTCTCAGTGATAGGTTAAATAATCGCAGACGCCCTTTTGGTACCGATGATCGGTGTCAGTTTTTATCGTCTTGGGGAATACTTTGTGTTACGGTGCCAAGCAGTTTCAAAACTATACTGGTGTTTCAATTGTAAAGTTCCACGTGGCAGCGGTATCATTGTGTGATATAACACTGGGGCTTGAAATGTAGCAGAATGAGGTTGGATAAAACGATCGTTCTCTTTTCGAAGCGGAGATTGCGATACTCATATCGAGTATTGTATTATATTTACGCACAACAGACAACTGGGTCATTCATGTTTTACATTTATGAGGAACTACAGCAGTAATGCCGCGCTGTATTAGCCGAGCAGTCTAGAGCGCTACAGTCATGGACTGTGCGGCTGGTCCCAGCGGAGGTTTGAGTCCTCCCTCGGGCATGGGTGTGTGTGTTTGTCCGTTTAAGTAGTGTGTAAGCTTAGGGACTGATGAACTTAGCAGTTAAGTCCCATAAGATTTCGCACACATTTGAACATTTTTTACACCAGTAACTTATGTTCTGATGCGTAGCACAAAGCGTGTCGAAAATTTATTTTTATTTTCAGGTGTATTTGTTTACATAAATATTTTTTGTGGTGTTTTCATGTGTAATTTTCAGCGTCTCTTGTACTTTACTTGTCTTTTTGAGGTTACACTGCAATCGGAAAATTGGACAAATGAATCTTGTAATGTTTTTTATATGGTAAAGTTAGAAATATTACTTTTGTTTTTCTGCTTGCAAGTATTGTGTTTCTCCATTAGACTGACAAAAAAAACAGAGGGCAGTTAAGAAAATACATTTCTTACTGACAGAATATTAAATAGATCTTCTGTGTGAACCCTAAAGCCCCCATGTTGAAATTCCAACCTAAAGTACACAGGAAAGGATGTCCAGTGAAACCTTTAGTTAACACTATGAAGAATCCTGCATATAAACTATCTCACAGGCTCACTCCGTTCCTAAAAAGGTATTTCACATATGAAACATCTGGAGTAATAAACAGTACCACACTAGTCACTGAAATAAACATTGCAGATGGTGCCAATTTTATATCACTGGATACCACAAACCTATATTCCAATATACCCGTTAAGAAGCCATTGGAGTAACGAAGAACAACGTACTATAACGAAAAGGATTCAAAAACTGAAATTATTGAATGTGTAGAGTTAGTAGAACTAATCCTCAACTACATTTACATTCAGTGGCAATGTTTATCAACAAGAAAATGGGCTAGCTACGGACTCATACTTAACTGGCACAAAACCGGACGCTTTCATGAACCAGCTAGGGTGGAACACATTCAACAGCCAGATACCCTGCTTACAAAACATAGTGTACTACAAAATGTATGTAGTTGATACCTTAATCTTTGGTGAAGGGAGACATCAGTGACACCAGTAACATCGCAGATTTGTTTAAGAATGTACAGAAGAAAATAAATCTCATAACTGAATACCAAGAATTTAATTACATTCGTTTTGTAGATTTGCGCATAGAAAATCAAAGCAAGGCACAATTTCAAAACAAACAAACAAACAAAAAAGAAAACAACATACTGAAACACAATTCGCGACACATTTCACCCAGATGTATACAAGAAACTTGGATACAAAACGATGGTAGACAGAGCGAACAAAATCCTATTGAACGAAGAGTACAGGGAGAAAGTATTAGACATCATTGAGCAAACTGAAGTGGCTGATGACTTCCCCAGCTCAATAAATGATTTAAAAAGGAAACAAATAACTAGAAATAAAGAAATGCCTGGTTCTTTTGAAGGAGCCAACAATACAATGAAATGTATGGCCAGCGTAGTTTTGTGGGGAACATCTCTCAAAAATGTGCTAACCTACTTAGGTCACAAAATGGAAAGAGCTTTCTCCACAAACAACACACTAGACAAGTAAAGAGGCTAAACCTTAAATAATAAGAAAGATAAATTCTCAGACTTAGGAATATACAGAATCGCATGAAAAACCTGCTGAAGCTACTACATAGGGAAAACTGGAAGAAACTTTTTATTCGTAGGTAAACTGAACGCATAAACTGTTTTACACATAACCAAGTTACAAAATCAGCAATATCAACACGCCTAAAAAGCAACGGACACCCATTCAAGACCATTGAAGAATATGTTAAGATACTCCACCACTTCCAAAAATCATATACAACGTATTCAGTGAAGTAGCTGGAAATTATTGTAAACTATAAAAAGCAGGGAGAAAAAAATTCTCAAAGACGACTTACATACCGAATCGGTTAATTTTT
The DNA here is from genome assembly GCF_023864275.1 of Schistocerca cancellata. Lineage (NCBI taxonomy): Eukaryota > Metazoa > Arthropoda > Insecta > Orthoptera > Acrididae > Schistocerca > Schistocerca cancellata. The sequence goes on along the minus strand of NC_064629.1, from coordinate 99,666,183 downwards.
TTCAAATATTGCTCACGCATACGGTAACTGTATTGATTTCCATTAATGCGTATGTTACCTTACAGCTTGTTCTCAACATCTACAACAAAACGCGATATTCAGTAATCAGTTATTGTAAAATAAAAATTAGAGTTGACAGCTTTATGACTATCATGTAATACTCGGAAAATGTAACACCTCTGACTCTATACAAACTCTTCGTGAAACGCTAAGGTCATAATATCTTTGGAGCGTGTACTGATTAAGTCAGTAACGATTTGCGTGTGTGTGATATTCTGTGAGCCGGCCGGGGTGGCCGAGCGGTTCTAGGCGCTACAGTCTGGAACCGCGCGACCGCTACGGTCGCAGGTTCGAATCCTGCCTCGGGCATGGATGTGTGTGATGTCCTTAGGTTAGTTAGGTTTAAGTAGTTCTAAGTTCTAGGGGACTGATGACCTCAGAAGTTAAGTCCCATAGTGCTCAGAGCCATTTGAACCATTTGATATTCTGTGTTGTGTGAGAGGCACAATACTTGTAAGCAGAAAAACAAAAATAAATACTACCTCCAACATTAGTATGTAAAACACATTCCGAGATTCATTTGATCGATTTTCCGATTGCAATATAACTTTAAGAAACAACTGGATTGCAAGAGAGGCAAAAAAATCACAAAAACAGTTTAAGTAAACAAATGCACTTGGAAATGTGCTTAGTGGCAAGCATGAAGAAATTAGCAACTGGTGCAGTTTTTCATTATTTAAATTATATAAGCTTTTTTATTAAGTTCCCATCTAATTCGACTCAAATTTCACTCATGGCCCATCGTTCGGGAATGTGGGACATATGTGATAAGGCACCAGCATATTTTTTTGCTGACATACGGCGACATCTAATGCACGAGTATGGTGTAAGGTAGACAGGTCGAACAGGGCCTCTACCCAGTTCCCCAAAACCCCTCACCTCAATAATCTGCATTTTTCTGTACGGGGTCATCTCAGAAATAAAATGTAGAGCACTCCGCTTGATATACGTTTGAAGAACTGGCGCAACGAATTTATAGTCTTGTCGCGATTTACGAGACCATGCGCGGTGTTTGAATGAATTCGTAACTCACGTCAGAGTGTAGTTTTGTAAACAAATGCGAGGACGGCACACGGAGCATCACCTTAACTAGGTACTAGTGGATGGTAAATTTTAGCATGTAAGTTGCTTAAGTAGTATTGTATTTCTTGTTGAGGTAGATTATGGGTGAAATTTTAGTGCAGTTGAAAGGGGACTTAATGAAAATATTTAAATTACAAGTACATTTGTAGTAACTAGGACAATATTTTTTACTGAAGTCAGTGGCAGCTCGTAACCACGCTTTGTCTCCCAAACTGTTCGTTTAGGCACTCACGTTTACTGGAACAATCTTGCTTCTGTCAGCATATATTTGCGTCTAAGTCACTTTTAGTTATAAATTATGGTATACCGTGCATATTAATGCTCTTATGGCATCTTATGGCAGCCTCCCTGATACTTATCTTCTTGAGTTTTGCGTTTGTATTCATTCTTTAATAGTTGTTTTTTTATTACTAGTCATAATTCAAGCAGTCATTAACATGAAGATTGGTTTGAAAATAACTGTAATTGCAATGTACAGTCATATCTAGCCTTCCTTTGATCTGAGAATCGGGTAATACTTATAGGAGACGTGGAGTTCAAGGAGAATCCGCTTCATGGCACAGCTTGTGATTAAATCAGGTCTATTTTCAAACGGGTACTTGTAAATTTCTGAACAGTTTTTACATGACACGTAATGGTCTGTTTATTCAAGCTTTTCTCGGACTACTTCCATCGTGGGAAACCTGGGGTGAGGTCCACCTTGTCTCATGACAAAAATTCTACTTAAAGAAGAAATTTGGGCTCGTGATCCTAAGGCATCAATCAATGGCTGGGAAAGAGGTATATTAACAGGATTTATCTCCGATACAACCTCTCCAATGACGACTTTGGTTTAGGATGAAGCAGGTGTAAGTCCTGATGCAGAAATTTGTGTTGTTACATATGCGTGAATGGTTAAGAATGTGTCACTTACTTTGGAAAAATAAAATTCTGTAGCCATGATGGTAAGGTATTATGAAGTCTATGGAGAGAAATGAAATGAAGTGCCATGTGTCTACGGCTTCCTGTGAGATAAACGGGTCACCTGGTGCAAGTCTTTTTAGACGACGCATCTTAGGAGACTTAAGACTCGACGAAGATGATATGATGACGAAGACAACACAACACCCAGTCCCCGAGCCGAGAAAATCTCCGACCCAGCCGGGGATGAAACTTGAGTCCCTCGCATGGCATTCTGCTGCGCTGGCAACTCTGCTATGGACGCGGACATGAAGTCTATGCAATGCAGTAGAGAGAGATATTACTTATTCAGCAGATGTTTATTTAAATAATTTCAGTTTCTGGAGAAAAATTACAGCAGTATGTAAATGGAAAATGTAAGAGTTTCTCATTTTATATTATTTAAATTGCAATATTGTGTTGTTACAAGATGAATAAAGTGTGAATGCGGAGTCTGAACCGTTAGTTTCGCCGTGGTATACCTTAATTACGAGAAATTAGGCGTCAAACACCAATGTGCCGAAAAGTGTTGACACGCCTATCCCTGTGTTAGGTTCTATCCATCAAAGACAGAGGTCTTTGAGCAGTGAGACCTCTAAAATGGTTGTGTATACGCAGACAGTCTTTTGTGGGTATTGAGACGGGTTGGAATTAGCCACTTGTGCGGTATATCTTTTCAGGGGACACCGCACTGTCCGTGCGGGCGAGGTGGTTTGCGTGTTCGGGATCCAGATGGCTATACCAGCGCTAGCGTAGCTACCAGCAGGATCACCCATGCCGGACAGGCCAAAGGGGAGAAGCCAGACGAAGTGTATCCCACAACGTCCTATCGATAGCCTGTCTCCTGTCCTGTCTTATCCTAAGCCCATCCTTTTTCCTTATCATATTCAATTTCCTACAACATAGGGCAGGATGGGCTCTTGAGGCGTGGTGAAGCCAGTCTCGCTAAGGGAGTAAACCCGATACAAATCCAGGCCCACCAGGTTGGGGGTTGATCATGGAGCTAACAAATCAATATCGGGAAAAATATGTTGTTACGAAACTCAAAGATAGGAACAGCCGGACTGATAATACTGATGAACGACCCGTGCAAGAAAATGGACACAGTAAGCGGAAAAATGCTATATGCTTTGCTACTTGGAATGTAAGAACTTCGAACAAACCAGGAGCTCCTCATGGACTCAAACAAGAGATGGAGAAATTCCGTATAGGAGTAGCAGCAATTCAGGAGGTCAGATTGAAAGGAGACGGTATCATAAGCAGTGATAATTACACAATTATGTATAGTGGAGGAGACAGTGGTATAGAAGGTGGTACTGGCTTTCTTGTAGACAATAAGTATAAAGCAGCAGTAATAAATTTTAACCCTCTAAATGAAAGGATAACTACTTAGATAATAAAGGCCAACTTCTTCAACATCACTCTAATATGTGTGTATGCACCCACAGAAGATGAGGAGGGTGAAGTGAAAATGAGGTTTATGGTCGACTGGAACAGGAATTAGAAAGCACACCAAAGAATGATGTAAAGATAATGGTGGGTGACTTCAATGCAAAAGTGGGAAAAGAAGAAACCTTTAGAGAAACAGTAGGAAATGAAAGCCTGCATGAGGTAGCGAATAAAAACGGTCAAAGACTTATAGACTTTGCCATGGGCAATGCAATGGTAGTGAAAGTACATGGCTCCAGAGAAAGAAAATAAGGAAAGCCACATGTCGCTCGACAGTTAGCACTACTTTTAATCAAATTGACCATGTGGTAACCGACAGGGGACACGCGTCTGACATCCTTGAAGTTGATGGCTGCAGGGGGGCTGACTCCGATTCGGATCACTATATGGTAAGAGTGAAATACAGACAACACATAGCCTACTATAGATCGAGAGTGAAGAGAAAATGCTCCGGGAAGATGCAATTTTGCCATATTGAAAGAAGGGAGAAACCGAAAAGTATGAAACAGAACTGCAGAAGAAGTGTGAGGCTAAACAAAGCCATAATATGGAAAGCATGGAAGGGAAGTGGAGTATGATTAAAGAGGCTCTACAAGAAACTGCTGAAGTAGTTTTAGGTTAGAAGAGAGGCTGAAATGGTACGATGGTACGAGGAAGATTGTAAAAACGCAGTCGAAGAGAGAAATGAGGCAAGGAAGAAAAGATAAACAGGACGACAAGATCTAATACAGAAGAATTCATGAAGAAAAGGGAAGAGACATATTGGATTTGCAGAAGAAAGAAACGAGAATTAGAGAGGAGATTGATTACGGAGCTAGAAGAAGAGTATAATGATCAAGAAGTAATAAAACTCTACAAGAGAGTTCAGGAACTGAAGTAAGGCTTCCAACCACGTACGGTATTCTGCAGAGATAAAGAAGGAAATTTTATAGGAGAAGAACAGGTTCTAGACCGATGGGCGGATTATTTCAGTGATCTGCTGAATGTCACGACAGAAAGAGAAGTTCTGGAATAAAATAAAAGATAAGGTGACCAACCGTGGCATAATGTTAGTCGGGATGAAAGACCTGTACCTATACCAACAATAGAGGAAGTTAAGAAGGCAATTAAAAGCCTAAGGGGCAATAAGGTTCCAGGTAACGACAAAATTTCAGCAGAGATGCTCAAGGGTTGAGGTGAACAGCTAACAAGAATGGTACATCAGCTGATAGTGGGAATATGGGAAAAGGAAGAGACGCCAGACCATTGGAACATGGCCATCATATGCCCGATTCATAAGAAGAAGGACAAAGCAAACTGTGAAAGTTATCGCGGTGTTGCTTTAGTGAGCGTGGTGTACAAAGTATTAGCCAAAGTCATTGCTATGAGACTTGCACCAATTACAGAAGAAATACTCGGAGACTACCAGTGCGGTTTTCGACTGGGCAGATCAACAACTGACCAAATCATCATTGTAAGGCAAATAATAGAAAAGTGTTATGAATATAATGTGGATGTACACCAGCTTTTTGTAGACTTTAAACAGGCCTATGACAGGGTTAAAAGAAAAAAGCTATATGACACCTTAATGGAGATGGAATTCCCAAGTAAACTTATCAGACTGGTACAAATGACCCTCACCAGCAAAAAATGCCAGGTAAAACTAGAAGGAAAACTTTCTAATGAATCTGAGGTCAACCACGGGTTAAGACAGAGTGATGTATTATCCACTCCACTCGTCAACATAGTGTTGGAGAGAGTGACGCGAAGGGTGGATATTGATAACCGAGGTGGCACTCTGCTTAACCTATGCTCCAAAATCTAGACTATGCTGATGATGTGTGTATGCTGTCTAGAAGTTTGAAAGAAATGGAAGAAGGATTTGGCAGACTGGAAAAGGAGGCAGAACAGTTGGGACTTAGATTAAACAATATAAAAACCCAGTATCTCTTTGCTTCAAGGAAAAATGCTGTTGTTAAAGAGAAAATATATTAAGTTGAACAGAAGCAGTTATGAGAGATGTGAGAAGTTCCAATACCTGTGAGTGCTGGTTACGGGGGATAGCAGAATATGAGAAGAAATAAAAATCTAGGATTGCTGCAAGAAATAGAGCTTTCTGGGTCCTGATCAAAATCCCTCAGTCACGTATTATGAGCAGAGAATCGAAAGTGACTGTCTATCGAACAGTCATAAGACCGGTGGTAATGTATGGCTCAGAAACATGGACAGTGACTGTAGCAGCAGGAGAGATCTTGAGAAGATGGGAACGGAAAATATTAATAAAGTTTTTTGGAGCCGTGTATGAGGTGTGGAAATGGAGGATAAAGAGGAACAAGGAAATGGAAGAACTGTATAGAAATCCTGACTTGGTGACTGAAATTAAGTGTAACAGATTGGGATGACTGGGCCATGTAGAGTGAATGTCGGAGGATCGAGCTGTCAAAAAGGTTTACGCATGAAACCCAGGTGGCAAGAGGACCAAAGGGAGACCGCGGTAACGATGACTGGAGGATGTGGAAAATGATTTGAGAAACATTGGTGTTGTGACTTGGCAAGACAGCCAAGCCACTATGAGAGGAAGCCGAAAGGCACGCGTTTAAGCTCACGCAGGCTGGCGTGAGGTCTGGAACAGTTAAGGGAATTTATAGTAGCAAAGAACGTAAGTAACTACTGGAATACTTAACTTTAATTCATAATTGGTGAACATCGGTCTGACGGTACATGCATCACAAGATAAATAGCAAATGATAAAGGCGCCTTGCTAGGTCGTAGCAAATGACGTAGCTGAAGGCTATGCTAACTATCGTCTCGGCAAATGAGAGCGTAATTTGTCAGTGAACCATCGCTAGCAAAGTCGGCTGTACAACTGGGGCGAGTGCTAGGAAGTGTCTCTAGACCTGCCGTGTGGCGGCGCTCGGTCTGCAATCACTGATAGTGGCGACACGCGGGTCCGACGTATACTAACGGACCGCGGCCGATTTAAAGGCTACCACCTAGCAAGTGTGGTGTCTGGCGGTGACACCACAATTGGAGTCAGGAGAAGGAGGAAACGAGCAGAAGATTGTCAGGATAGGGCTGTGATTATCAGAGAGGCTAAGGCCTCACATGGGCTATAGAGCCAAGGAATAAGTAAATAAGCGAGGTATATCTAGCGACCTTCCAATGATGCGACTATCGAACGGCGGGTATGATTATGTCATGCAGTAATTCCTTTTCCTTTAAAAAATAAATGAATAGTAGTGCGTGTCATATCACATGATCGAACAAAAACACATTGTTCAGAGGTATACATAAATATATCTTGTACATAAATGATAAATTTCTGGGATACTACATCGTGTGGTCATTTAGTTAATATGTATATGTGTATGGTGACATTAAGATCACGTAAGTGTCAGTTGCGCTCCAGCAATCAAAACGAGAGTGAGTGTATTTAAGAATAACGTTCACAGCCTTACGGCGTTAGCGCACGTGGAAATAGTCGGAAGCTTGCATTAAAGTCATTTTCAGAATTTATTCACTCAAATAGCGATCCTGCAGACGAATAGATCAGAGTAGGCAACACCTGCCAGGATTACAATTCTTTTGTCGAAATATACGCTCTAAGGGAAACAAAGTCAACGGACCACAACGGAATTATTTAAATATATAGAAGTCGGTACATGTACAGACAAACAAGCGATTATCAGAAGAATTGGGTGATTTATTCAAGACAAAAATCTTCTCAAACTGAACAAGTCAATAACGCGTTGTTCCGCATCTGACCCTTATGCTAGCTTCTATTCGTCTTGACATTGATTGCTGGAGTTGTTGGATGCGCTCCTGAGGGATATCGCCCCAAATTTTGTCCAATTGGTGCTTTAGGTTGTCAAAATACGGAGATGATTGGAGGGCCCATGCCCATAATGCTCCAAACATTCTCGATTAGACAGAGATGCAGCGACCTTGTTGGCCAAGGTAGTGTTTGACTAGCACGAAGATAAACAGTAGAATCTGTCATTGTGTGCGGGCGGGCATTATTTTGCTGAAATGTAATCCCAGGACGGCTTGACATGAAGGGCAGGAAAACGGGCTCTGAGCATTATGAGACTTAACATCTGAGGTCATCTGTCCCCTAGAACTTACAACGACTTAAACCTAACTAACCTAAGGACATCACACACATCCATGCCCATGGCAGGATTCGAACCTGCGACCGTAGCGGTCGCGCGGTTCCAGACTGAAGCGCAAGAAAACGGGGCGTAGAACATCGTCGACGTACCGCTGTGCTGTAAGAATGCCACGGATGACAACCAAAGGCGTCCTGCTGCGAAAAGAAGTGGCACCCAGACCGTCACTCCTGGCTGTTGGGCCGTATGTCTGGCGACACTCATTTGGTGTCCCACGGGTGTTCGTGGCATCTTCCGACGCGTCTTCGGCCTGGAATCTCATTGACTGGAGTAGATTTGTCTTCAGTAATGAGTCCCGCTTCAAAATGTGCCCTGATGAACAGCGACTACGTGTCTGGAGACGGTGATGGGATACCAATCTGACTGTCGCCCACCATACGGCCTGACAACAAAGAATGATGGTCTGGGGTACCATTTCTTTTCATATCAGGACCCCTTTGGTTTTCATCCACGTTAGCCTGACAGCACAGCGGGAAGTCGAAGATATGCTAAGCCCCGTTTTCTTAATCTTCATGGCAAGCCGTCCTAGGCTTACATTTCAGCAAGATAATGCCCACCTGCACACGCTGTGAGCTTCTATTGCTTGTCTTCGTGCTTGCCAAACCCTAAATTGGCCAGCAAGATCGTTGGATCCCAGCCCTGTCGACAACATATGGAGCAATGTGGGCGGGGACCTCGAATCAACACGGGATTTTGACAATCTAACACGCCAATTGGACAGAATTTGGCACGATACCCCTCAAGAGGACATCCAACAACTCTATCGATCAATGCCAAACCAAATAACTGCTCGCATAAGAGCGAGAGGTGAAAAAAAGCTTCGCCGGCCAATGTGGCCGAGCGGCTCTAGGCGCTTCAGTCTGGAACCGCGCGACCGCTACGGTCGCAGGTTCGCATCCATCCTCGGGCATGGATGTGTGTGATGTCCTTAGGTTGGTTAGGTTTAAGTAGTTCTAAGTTCTGGGGGACTGATGACCTCAGATGTTAAGTCCCATAGTGCTCAGAGCCATTTTGAACAAAAGCTTCATTGACTTGCTCAAGTTATGATGCACTTTCTCTTTAATAAATAATCTATTTTTTCTGAAACTGTAATAACTTGTTTCTCTCTGCAAGTACATCTACCGATTTCCGTTCTATTCGGTTAATTCGTTCGTGGTGCGTCTTTTGTTTTTTGTCTCAGTGTATTAGTATGACATGTGCTCTGAACGTCGATCTCCACCCTGTGTAGACAACTGTTGTGCTGCTGCGGAGTTGCCAGTGTGCATTAAGCTTGGAGGAGGATTACGGGTAGTCAGTGCGTTAAGCAGCTCAGTTCAACCCTTGGCGCCTGATCGGCGACACAACTAGCTGCAAGACGGGAGCCCGCCCCTATTACAGCTAATTATGCAGTTCAGCGGCACCACTGGGCTGGTGGAAAGGGCTGTTGCTGTCCTAATGGAATTGACCACTGCCCTTAGGAGCCGCATCTACCGTCAGAGCACTACGTTGCATCTAGTGGACTCAGATAAGATCAGAGTGTGAAAGCACTGCGCGTTTACAGTCACGAAAGAGCTATAAATCAGAATTAAAATTTCGTTTTGAAACAAAATGTGCGCTGTTTTGAAACTTCCTGACACATTAAAAATTTGTGCCCCATTGGTGGTTGAATCCAGAAATTTTGCCTCTCTCCAGGAACGCTCTTATCTATTGGTCTATCGATGCCTGAGTGACGAACCACCCTCGTATCTTCAGATAAGCCATTACTCCTTTCCTACTTTCCAGATTTCACCGAACGTGTTGCGCATACTCTACTAGGCTAGTGGAAATACAGATACTGCGGAAGACATGGCTTAGCTACCGTAGAGAGTCCGTTGCAGATTGAATCTTGCACTTTTCACCGGAGTATGAACTGTTTTGAACCTTCTAGATACAGTACAATCAAGGCTCCGTATCCACCTCCAAGTCCAGCACATAGTATTAGTAGCGGATATAAACAGCAACAGTACGCGAGATCATATTCTCGCATCAGAATGATAGGCATAATGAGATTGAGCAGTAATTCCGACCCTGAACTGGATTTCAGACCGAACAGGATTAAAATCTTCTTGTATCGATCCGGAGTTTTGCTCTGGTGTAGTTCCCTACAGTACTGTTTTGACACATTTTGTACTGTTTTGCCTTTTTGAGATAGTGCTTGGACTGTAATCACTGCGACGTCGACAAGACGTAAAATTTAAACTTTAATTCCTACCTTTCAAAAAGAACGACGTGCCTGATACTGGCGTGCCGTAACACAATCGTGTGCGCTACCGCATGCTCAGAAGACTCCGAGTTTCACTTGTGCCTAAAACATCCTTACTAGATGAACGTTCTGTTGCAGTGACAGTTACCACTGTTACTAGAGCAAATGACATACATGGTAAGCTATAGTGAAACATATATACCATATATAATATCGTATCGGACCTTTTTCTGCCCGGCGTACTGCAGCAGCTCGATGTGGTATGGAATCCGCCAGTCGTTGAAAGTCTTCTGCAAAAAGAATGAGCCGTGTTGCCTCTGTAGTCATCCATAAATGCGAAAGTATTGCCGCTGCTGGATTTTGCGCAGGAACTGATATCTCTATTATGTCGATATGGGACGCCAAAACTTTCGCCCGAATTGTTCAGAATGTTCTTCAAACCAATCGCAAGCTATTGTGGCTTGGTGACGTGGTGCATCGTCATCTATAAAAATTCCATCGCTGGTTGGGAAAATGAAGTCAGTGATTGGCTGAAAACGGTCTCCAAGTCACCGAACATAACAGTTTCCAGTCAATGATCGGTTCAGCTGGTTCAGAGAACTCAGTCCATTCCTTGTAAGCACAGCCCATACCATTATGGAGCCATCGACAGTTTGCACAGAGTCTTGTTGACAGCTTTGGTCTATAGCTTCGTAGGGTCTTGACCGCACTAGAACTGCACCATCAGCTCTTGCCAATTGAAATCGAGACTCACCTGAGCGGGCCACGGTTTTCCCCGTCTACGGTCCAACCGATATGAGCATGATCCCAGGACAGGCGCTGCAGGCGATATCGTGCTGTCAGCAAAGCCACTAGCGCCGGTCGTGTTGCCCTGGCCAGTTAACGTCAAATCTCGCCGCACTGTGTTAACGTGTGTCTTTTTCGTACGTCCTGGATTGATTTCTGCGATTATTTCACTCAGTGGGCCTTGTCTGCAAGCACTGAGGACTCTGCGCAAACGCCGCTGCTCTCGGTCCTTAAATGAAGGCCGTCGGCCACTGCGATTTCTGTGGTGAGACGTAATGCCTAAAATTTGGTCTTCTCGCAAGGGAACCTCCCCATCGCACCCCCCTCAGATTTAGTTATAAGTTGGCACAGTGGATAGGCCTTGAAAAACTAAACACAGATCAATCGAGAAAACAGGAAGAAGTTGTGTGAAATTATGAAAAAATAAGCAAAATATACAAACTGAGTAGCCCATGTGCAAGATATGCAACATCAAGGACACTCTCAGATTACCAGTGCCGTGGTCCCGTGGTTAGCGTGAGCAGCTGCGGAACGAGAGGTCCTTGGTTCAAGTCTTCTGTCAAGTGAAAAGTTTCATTTTTTATTTTCAATGTATGTCACAAGCCCTTATGTTTTCATCACTGTTTTGGGAGTGATTATCACATCCACAAGAAAACCTAAATAGAGCAAGGCAGAAGAATCTTTTTACCCATTCGCCAAGCGTACAAGTTAGGTGGGTCGACAACAGATTCCTGTCATGTGACGCACATGCCGTCACCAGTGTCGTATAGAATATATCAGACGTGTTTTCCTGTGGAGGAATCGGTTGACCTATGACCTTGCGATCAAATGTTTTCGGTTCCCATTGGAGAGGCACGTCCTTTCGTCTAGGTTTTGTGGTGCGGTCGCAAAACACAGACACTAAACTTATTACAGTGAACAGAGACGTCAATGAACGAACGGACAGACCATAACTTTGCGAAAATAAATTTTTTACTCGAGGGAAGACTTGAACCAAGGACCTCTCGTTCCGCAACTGCTCTCGCTAAACACGGGACCACGGCATTGCTGAGATCATTGTATCCTTAATGTTGCCTATGTTGCACATGGACTACTCAGTTTGTATATTTTGCTTATTTTTTCATAATTCCACACAACTTCTTCCTGTTTTCTCGATTGATCTGTGTTTAGTTTTTCAAGGCCTATCCACTGTGCCAACTTATAACTAAATCTGAGGGGGGTGCGATGGGGAGGTTCCCTTGTCATCATCCTCTTGCTCCTGTGGATCTCAGAGTTTTGAATTCTCTAACGATTTCCGGAATCGATATCCCATGCGTCTAACTCCAGCTACCATTCCGCCTTCTAAATCTGTTAATTCCCGTCTTGCGGCCATAATTCCAGTGGAAATCTTTTCATATGAATCTTCTGAGTACACATGACAGCTTCGCGAATCCACTGTTCTTTTATAAATTGAGTACTCGTTACTACCGCCATCTGTATATATGCATATCGCCTACTCATGACTCTTGTCACCTCAGTGCAAATGCCCATGGTACTGCAGGTCAAGTAAAAGACCTTGACAGCAACATACAACCTCAAGAACCACACAAAAGTATTTAAAACACACACACACACACACACACACACACACACACACACACAGTCTCTCTTTCTCTCTCTCTCTCTCTCTGAGACTCGCGTTCGCACCCGCGCATACTCACTCAACATTTAGTCTAACCACCCAATACTATAAGCGGAAACTTCAAACATGTAAATACCACAAAAGACGCCAAAGTTCCACCCCAAGAGATGCATTAACTACAATACATCTCGTACAAATTCAAGTGTTTTGAAACAAAGCATAACTGAAGCATACGTAGATGTACCAGAATGAAAAACCAGTACTGCACAAGAAACAATATTTGCTAGAATAATATATTACGCCCGCCTCCCAGGTAACTACGGTACTAAAATAACCACCCTCCTGAACAAACTTTCTCGCGTTAGTTTCACAAGATGTAGGAAATTTATTTTACGATTGCTACATATTTTATTTATTTAGTTTGCTGAAAATACGAAGAAAGTCTTAGTAGGCATATTAAATTACCGTATGGAAAATATTATTCATAAAATATCTTTTTTGACTGAACACTCACGGCACATGTATGAATGGATTAAAATAGAAACAAGCAATATTTAATAAATAATAGCAAAACTTGCAAAACTGTTTGTATATCGATTTTTTCCGATATAAACTGAGACATATTCAGAGTCAGTACCAAGAAGAGAATTACAGTGGAAAAAAGAGTTCTATGGTTGTTCTTATCCACACTTTATTCATCTTGCTGTGGCCTATTTGGCACAGTTTGAGGAATTTCGTGGCACCAAAAATCGCAGATTAGGACCCAGGCATGCAACTGGTGGAGCCCAAGCGAGGCGTCAGATTGGCAACCAGTGGAACGCGGAGCAGGTGGTGCTCCTGTGTGATTTTCTTCGGAAACTCAGGACACAGTTTCGCTCTCTGTGTGCAGCCCTAATAGCTCTTGACGGCAGTATCCAGAACTAGGAGATCCAATGTTTTGGACATTACTTTGTGAAAAATCAATGTATGAGCGCCAATCAAGTAGTCGTTCCTTTGACGGAAATTTGGAGACTTCCCTCCATCTTTGCTGTTGGTTGAAAATTTTGAGTTTCTCGTTGCCTTTTGAGAAATAGGTTACAGCTGCCCAGCAGTCTGTGGCCTCGTGGAGAAATTAACTGATCATGTCCATTAACCATCTCATGAATTCCTTTCACCTTCCGAATAAAGTGCACAGCAAAATAAAGAAGAGTATATGGCTACTATTGGCTTTCCGTCTTCAGTTTACTGCAGTTTAATTAAACAGAATTACACTAAACGCGTATCTCTTTTGTTTATAAAGAATCTTCCGTGGCTATTCCCACGTTTGTACAATTTTTGCTGTCGTAGGTTAAAAAAGCGTTTTGTTTATAAAGTTGGTGTGCAAGTTACTTACTGTGTTTCTTTACATATTCTGCTTCTTCCTTCCTTGATAGCAGTGACTGACGTCGAACGACTGCGATTAACATATGCGCTTGGCAGTTTTCGCCACTCTTGAGCTGCATTATATACACTTCACTTTTGTAAACTGAACTAAAGTTGTGCGTTTTTTTTTTTTCATTTTGCAAAGTAACAGTGTTTACGTCCGTTCGTCCGTTTTCGTTCACATTCTGAGTGTTGCTAACATTTGAAACTAGTTCTTTTTCTTTTAGGAGGGGGAAGGGGGGTGGTGATGTGCCTGGATGGTCTTTATAGGACAGAATCTGGGAGGAGATGATAGCGGCGAATGGAGCCTGTGGTTGTATATCTATTTCGTGCTATGTTGTGTGATCAATCAGTTTAAACGGTGTGTGGTTTGCCAAGTTGATTTGATCATTTATGAGTTGTTTCTTTTCTGTCATGGTTTTCGAATGTGGAAGTTTTCTTGTAAGATAAGGAGGTGTTTTTGTTGTTGTTTATCCTTATGATTTCCATGTCTGTGTATCTGATGGTAATTTTATGCCCAAGCCACCATCGCCTCTACACCTCCTCCAATACGCTGATGACACCGCCTTCCTGGCTCTCTATCCTACCTCCAAGGTCCAAATGCCCCCTCCAAACCCATCTTGACCAGTTCATCACTTCGTGCAACCACTGCTTCCTTCGAATCAACCCCTCCAAGACCCAGGAAATCATCATAGGCCGCACCACCAGCTCCTTCCATCTCCATGACTTCTACCTAACTGCTTATGGTCATCCCATCCAGCTCACCTACACCTTGTGATACCTTGGTCTCACCCTCGACTATCATCTCACCTGGACCCTTCATCTCCTGACCATCCAGCAGGAAGCCCATACCCACCTCCACCTCCTGAAACTCCTGTCCAGCTGGACATGGAGATTGCATCCTTCCACCATCTTCCACATCTACAAATCCCTCATCCATTCTATCCTCTGCTATGCCAGCGTTGCCTGATCTCAGCCCCCCCCCACCCCACTTTCATAAGGCCTCCAAATCCTTGAACGCCATGCACTCCACCTTGCCTTCCATATCCACCTACCATTACCCACTCGGGTGCTGTATGACCTCATCCCCTTCTCTCACCTCCTCCTTTTCCTCCAACATATCTGCATCCTTTACACTGTCTGCAGAATTGATCCCCCCACCCCCTGGTGTCCTCCTACTCCTCCACCTCCCGGCTGTTGCTGTGCCTCTATCACTGTATCCCTTCCTCTCTCCACCTCCACACCCTCCATCTCTTTCATCAGGGCAATTTCCAGCAGGTCCCTCTCCTGGATGATGAAATTTGCCGTGATGTGTAACCTTCCTACCAACTGTAGCCTGGCCTTGTTTCCCCCCCCCCCCCCCAGGGCCACCCATTTTCCTCTCCTCTCCTTCCCCAGAGCGGTTTTTCCTCCTCCGCCCCCCCCCCCCTGAAGTCTCTGCACCCCCTCCTTGCTTGTTTCCCTCTGCCATCCTTCCGTCCCCGACCCCCTTCAGCACGCCCCCCACCCTGTCTCCCCTTCTCTGCCACCCCCTCTAGTACCGCCCATTTCCCCCTTTCTTCCCTTCTCCCTCGTATTCGTATCCCTGGCAGATCCTCCCAGTTTGGTCTTCATCGTCATTGTACTATAACAGTGTTGTGTTCGGTGCTGTTCTACAATGACATCACATGCTGTTATTTTAATCGTGTGCTGGACTTGTACATAATGTTGCTATCCCTATCCATGATTGTTCTGTGATATCTGGTAGTTGGATCTGATTTTAGTTTTGTAATTTTTTTTGTGACAAACTCTTGTGTCTTATTGATGTATTGCCCTTGATCCATGGGAACCATTGTGTTAGCTTTGTCTGCCCTTGTAATGATGGTGTAGTAATCTTGTAGTTTCTTTCACGTTTTGTCTGTGTTATGAAATCTGCGTTGTTTTGGTTTCCTCTGTTTTCTTTCATCTCTGTTACTATGGTTTTGATTTCATTACTGACTAGCTGTCTCGTTAGACCATTGTCTACCTCACTTCTTTCGTTTGTGTGTTTTTTTGGCTTGGAATGCTTTCTGGTTCAACTATGAAGTTTTCTATTATTTCGTCTATTTGTGTACTGACGTTGTGTTACACACCTTTTTAGATAAGTTTTATTTCTTTTGTATGCAAACTAGTGTCAGTCAGGTTGACCAGACACACACTGTGTATAATTGCAAGGTGTCACTTGCTTTATCATAAATATATGTCCATGTAATGATAAATGTTATTATCTTTACATATAGAAAAGTATTATCTTTTCAACGATCTTCAAATTATGAGCTACACCCTTAATTTTTATATAAGAAGTTAGTGAATTTACTTATGGCACTTTTGTTGCCTTTGTCTGTGGTCACTCTCAGAATTGAAATTAATCATCAAGTTAACTGATTTAGTACGATTTCATTCCGAACTGCTGGTGTATTCATGGATCGCCACAATAAAACAAAAACAGTGAATGGCTGGGGTGGTATGAATGAGAACAGCGGCGTGTTTAAGTTTACAAAAATAATGACAAATTTTTATTCATCCTTTTGTAACTATAATTGAGCTGAAAAAACTTACGAAAAAAAAGACAAACATAAATCATGAAAAGAATGGTACTTGACTGGCAAAGCAATCATTGAGATGAAAACTACTCAAGTTCTCTCCTGAATTAATACGTATGACAACTCGATCAGACTTCGTTTACATCAATCCACTGTGAAGCCGAATACTGTTCAAATGTTATCAACTACGACCAGGTACCTCACAAACTATGGTTCACGGAGAACAGGGAGCTGTGAATATCATTTAACAACCCTACGCCGGTGCAGCAATACTTTACCCTTCTATCTTGACTCATGCGGCAGCAGAAAACGGCACGCTGTGGCCGAGCAACGGAGTGCAGTGGCATCTGTAACGTTCTAACACGTCCACGAAAACTTGCGAACTGCGGGGACTAGAGTTCTCATTATTAGACTGCGGGAAACTTCCCTATCAGAGCCCAGGAATTGTGGGAGATTTCAGTGTGAGGTGCACCCGTTCACGGGTCTGACCAATCCATTTGACTAACAGGCACGATGGTATTTGCTGGAATTGTCAAACATCAGACGGCCGACTCAGGACGTATAGGTTCACCTTTGTGACACACGATATGTCCGAGATGATAAGCAGTTCCATGGTCAGTACAGTTGAAAACTGCCACTGACCCAGTCCCCCACAAGTTGCATACCACAAGTCTCACCCACTAGGGAAAGACCTGAAGTTCTTCACGTGGGGAGGACCAGAAGACAAAGAAGAACAAATAATCACAACCGCTTTCCACCAAGCCTCGTACAGGAGCTGAATAGCAGAAAAAAACGCCTCCACGTTGTACAAACCAATCGTACTTTCCTCCACTCATTGAACCTCCGCTCTTGACTGCTCTGCTGGCCTGGTAGCTAATCCAGACACAACACCGGGGTTCTTACGCTGGGGGAGCAAGCCTGTGCTTCGCATATCCTGAGGAGAGCCAATCAGAGACTCAAAATCTCTCTTATCTGAAAAAAGAAGATTTTAGACAAGGGAGGCATCATTTTTATGGTACACATGGCCATGTTTCGGCAAAAAACGTCTACCTAGACGAGACCACAGTCTCACTTTTATAAAGAGATCTAATCTTTCCAGGCCAACCATTTCCAGTTTCTGAAAGAAGACTGTTAAGCTTCCCAGACAGTCGTGCCTGTGAAATATATGTTTTTTTTTCTGGTCACTGTAAGAACCTGGTGACTTCGTGGCGTCCGGGGAGTTACAGTCTTGCCTCCACTAAATACGTGCACCAGCCACTCTGATCATATCGTCCCTGCTTCTAACATGAGAATGCTTATAGTTTTATCATCGTCTTGCTGTTTGCACAAAAGCTCAGATAACAGCAGTCTCTCTTAAGTTGCTTTCTCCACGCACATTCTCCCCATCTGGCAGTCTTCGCGATGGATTGTCGCCTGGCCCAGGTAAAATGTTTTGCGAGCCAGTGCCCTCCTGCTCCGACCCTAAGTGGGAAGAGTGGACTGCCACGGCCCGAGGTCCCTCTGCAGGTAGAATTCACAGAACACTGCTTCCCTGAATCACTTTCACAGCCAGGTCGCTGGACACAACATTTATGGCCCACAATACATCTTTCTCCGTGTTCTCCATCGCCTCCACTATGGCCCCTCAGGTACAAGTTATCTACAGGCTACACATGCAGTTATAACCACGTTATGCTCATAATTAGCTCACTTTAAAAAATTTTAAGTCATATATACCTAATGCAGTATTGGGGAAGGCCGAAAATATGAATATTAATCAGAGTGGCAGAGTAGTGGTTTGCCATCTTACACAATTTGTGGCTGTGTTGGATGTTTAGCTTTTAAATTTGAAATCATTCTTTGGTGAGTTTTTTTCATTTTTCTATCACTGCATATGTGTATGGTTTTCAATCTTGCTAACAAGATAGGAGAAAACGGCAGTGTTATTCAGATCTCACGTAAGATTAAAATGTGTTTTATATAGAGTTTGATTTTTTTCACGAAGAGGCTTGATTTCGTTATTTAGCCGAATTTTTTGAGCTATTTGTTTCGTTTACTGTGCACTGGCCCTGTTTTTACCTACAAATTAATATATTTAGGTATAATATTATTTTATCTGCAAATGTTTTTAAACTTTATATGTTGGACAGTTTTTTCCAGGTTGAAATGTATCCTTCTAAACTTCATGTCGAGGCCGCCTGGAAATGCCTCACAAGGCGTCCACAATACGTTTGTTTGTTTGCCTCTGGCTATGAGCACTATGGGACTTAACACCTATGGTCATCAGTCCCCTAGAACGTAGAACTACTTAAACCTAACTAACCTAAGGACATCACACAACACCAAGTCATCACGAGTTTTTGTTTGTTTGGATATCTTCCACAGTATCAGATGCAACTAACAGATCCCAAACGAAGTTTACAAACACTTTGAAAGAAATGGAACAAACAGCAGAAAACAACGAAAAAAGAAAACTGTTGCAAACAAATCCCAGTACACCTTCCCTTCGATGCCAATCGAAGCTACACAAGAAAAAGAGCTACTATGAATTACAGAAACACTCCCACTTACACACTTGCAAAATACATGTTGGAAACCTTACCAGAAAACTACAAATTACAAGACAGAACCACACAAGGAGCACCACACAGTTGATTCATTACATGAAAGACATACAGGTTCCAAACACAGCTAACCTCCTGTCATTTGATGTAGAGAATATATATTCCAATATACCAATAACTCAAACAATAAACATTGTAGAACAAAGTCTTAAGACACGCCGTACACTTCCACACGAACACACTGAAAGAACAATCAGGCTTCTAGAGCCAGTAACAGAACATAACTATTTTCATATCAATAATGAATTCTATTTACGAAGTGAAGGATTACCAATGGGATCCCCAGTATCTGGAACCATAGCATACATATTTATAAACCATGTAGAACATGTCATATTTAACAAAATAACGATAAATAGGTACGATATCCTATTCTGTATTAGATATATGGATGACATCTTGTGCCTGATTTATGAACCAATCAACAAAATTGACGAGATACACATAGACATAAATTCTGTTCATTATAAGATACATTTTACGAGACACAGTTATACATGAGACATCACACCACCCACAGTTCTCAAAAGCAGGCAGCAATTAAATAGTACATGTTCCACAGACTAAACACAGTACCATTAACTACAAACAATTACAAAAAAAATGAAAACCATAATACAACTAGGCACAAACAATTGATACAAAGAAAACTTTGCAACAAAGCTGATTAATAAAAATCAAGAAATATGAAGGATCAAACACCCATCTGTCACACACACAAGGACAAAATCACACACGAAATACAAGAACAGGAATAACACAAAATTTGAAAGAAACAGTAAACAAATGATGGTACATAATGACATACAACCATCAGCACACACACAGTATATCCAATATTTAAAAAAAAGAAAAGCATAAAAATCACCCACCAAACCAACAATTCAATTCAGATATACTTCCCAAAACTATATAAAAAACTGATCTCTATCAGAAATAACGGATATACCAATTGAAATGCAATACATGTGATGGAAGATATATATGTCAAACCAGGGGAACATTTGGAAGCAGATACAAAGAACATGTAAGAGCTTGGAAGCACGGGCAAATTTAACCAAAGGGTCAAAGTGATTTATGACGTGTAATGCGACACGTACAGTTCAACCCCTGAACGAGTTGGAGCCAAGACATTTCGACGAAGAGGAACCGCAAGTGAGCCGAACATCTCTGGGATGTTAGCTCGCAAGATGTGGCATCTAATTTCGATTTGGATTTAGATTGTTGGTCTGAACAGTGGCAAAATGAGAACACATATTGATACAAGGATTTTGAATATTACACTAACGTATTTTAATGATTATACTGGCTCAGTGACACAACCAGAATAACAGTAATTGTGAGAAACCGTTGTTAAGGACACCATCGGATACCGTTTCCTCTACACAGGTATATGCCTACAAAGGGTTTACTGTGATACAGGTGATAGACATAGCTTGAAAACGCCAAAGGGGGCGAAATTAGCTGATAGTTAAATCATGAAAACAGTGATTACCTGAAAATTAAACGACCTACGCAGGCAAATGATTTCCCTCAATAAATTCACAGCGGCTTTCGAATCATATATACAAAAGGCTATTGATATTTCTCACACGCATCGAATATTTGGAACTGGACCTTCCCTCCAACTGTACAATGGCAAATTATTGCAGGGAACTAACTCTGTTTTCCACGTCAGATTCCCTCGACCATAGATTTGCAAAGAGCTGCTGACACGTTATTACTTACATAGATGGTTCTGTTGGAACGAACTGCGGCCACAAAAAGTATTGCGTATAAATATTTAAAATTGGAAATTTGTGGCAAGGTCATATGGGACCAAACTGCTGAGGTCGTTGGTCCCTAGGCTTATGGACTACTTAATCTAACTTACGCTAAGGACAACACACACACCCATGCTCGATGGAGGACTCGAAAATCCGATGGTGTGAGCCGCACAAACCGCGGCAAGGCGCCTCGGACCGCACGGCTAACCGGCGCGGCACATACTTAAAACTAACGTATATGGTTGGTGTGACGACATTCATGTTGCAAACCCATGTCGATTAAAGGAAATCTAGTTCCAGAGGTCCAAGAAACAGAATTCGGAACTTTTTTTTCAGACGATCAGCACAGAGTGCCCAATGTAGAGGTTACGAACGTAAGTGATGCATTACAGGAGCTATCTGAGCGCAGTAACGTATCATGATTGTCAGTTGCTGAGACCACACATGGCAAATTGTTCCTGCAGCTGCCTTGTAGCTGTATTGAAAGCTACCTTACACTGCTTTGCATAACTGCCACCTGTGGTTTTTACGTCTTTCTTCTATCAGTCATACTGTGGTTTGCTTTTACTGTTACACTTTTCTTACTTAAATACGTACATAAATTCAAGATTATATCTCAGTGAACTTCTCCTATTTCTGTAAAGTGATAGATTAAAATCTAAAGTATTTGTGAATGTTGCTACTATCATCAGGCTATGCCACAGATTAGCAACGAAAGCCAATGCAAGTGACGTTTGCCACGTACGACAAATTCACTATAGTGACTGAATCTACTGTTTCTTTACTTAGATTCTTTTACCGTAAGGCACCGAGAGATGCATACCTGACACCAGTACCATTTTGCTTCCGTCCCAGGGCTTTCACAGATGGGACATGGCCTTGACTGAACTTCTGTAGCTGCTATAGTTTCTACAGTTTTGCTTCCTCTGTGTGATATGAATGTCGTAGGGGAATCATTCCTTTCAGTCCTCTTTAAAAAATTAATCTTCTGAAATCTGGATGTTAGTTTGTTACATACCTCCGTGTGGTCTCGTTTCTGCGAGACGAATGTATCACGGTGGCGCAGTTCTTTCAACGTTTTCCAGTCGTGATAGTGATCGTTCACTATGACAGCATTTCACTAGCAGTGGGAGGGACGGAATTCAAATTCCCGTTCGACCGTGCAGACAAAGGTGTTCCCTACATCACGTTCTATAGGACAAAAAATTGCCCTTTACTCTTCCTTCCCCAGCCTTTTCTAAAACGCTCGAACAGTATCAGCAAAATGTCTTATCAATTTCATTTATTTCTGTTAGTTGTTGTTAATACCTAAATCAAGTCATGTCGGGGGCTTTTGTCCATTTGTGTGCATTATGATGCATTTGTTTGTATTTAGGGAGTTTCAGTTGTAGTCCCCGACGGTATATTACCTAAAGATGTATTTGGTTTCGTACTGCGACAATGGGGAGAATATCAGAAGACTCCCTCTAGCTTTGTTCTGAATTGAGATGGTTTCGTCTCCTGTCATCTACTTCATCACAGAGGCTGTGGTCAATAGAGTCAGTACCTGTGTCGGGTTAAGTATTGGGAAGAGAGTTCAACAGATGAGAAAACCAGGAGTACCTGTGAAATAATCAAAACAGCAGCCTTAAGGACGAGATGGATTATAGTAGTTTAAGTATATAAGAAGTTTTCTCATCCCTTAGATGTCCATTCCTTTGCCAGAATAACTTCTATTGCGAATGTAAGTCGGTACGATTGTCCTTGTTCAACTTTGCCCAGAACAGGACACAGCGTCAAAACTGTTGTTGCGTAGCAGTTTCAGAAATGAAGGCCAGTGGACATTTGTCCGCGACAAGCTTTGAACGTCTTCCCAAACATAACGCATCGTAACGTCCACTAGAGACCGAGCAGCAGCCAATTTGCACCAATTTGCAGGTTTTTTAAGAGTAATTTTTTTTATGTTCCAACGTGGTGCTGCTCTTGGCTGGCTGTTTTAATGATAGTCAAGTTGGGTATAGAGCAGACTCATTCAATCAGTATAAAATGAAACGTACTTCATGGTGACTGCGTCGCATTGCGTAATTAAATACACACATCAAAAAAGGTTTGGCTTCACCCGGCTCCCAAAACTCCTGAAAATAGACGTTGACTGTGGATATTGTATAACAGACACTGTCCCTTTTGTGCCAGGAAGGGCTCTCAACAAGGGGAGTGTCCAGACGTCACGGAGTGAACCAAAGCGATGTTGTTCGGACATGGAGGAGATACACAGAGACAGCAACAGTCGATGACATGTCTCGCTCAGGCCGCCCAAGGGCTACTGCTGGAGAGGATGACCTCTACCTACGCTTATGGCTCGGAGGAACCCTGAAAGCAACCCCACCATGTTGAATAATGCTTTTCGTGCATCCACAGGACGTTGTGTTACGACTCAAACTGTGCGCAGTAGGTTTAATTATACGCAACTTGACTCCCAACGTCCGTGGCGAGGTCCATCTTTGCAAACACGAAACCATGCAGCGCGGTACACATGGGTCCAACAACATGGCGAATGGATCGCTCAGGACTGGCATCAAGTTCTCTTCACCAATGAGTGTCGTATATGCCTTCAATCAGACAATCGTAGGAGAGGAGAAGTGGATAGTTCCTGTGAATTATTATGGGACGAGGTTACACTCAACAACCGAGCTAGGTTAATAACTGGCTCCTTTTACCGACCTCCCGACTCAGCAGCATTAGTGGCAGACCAACTGAGAGAAAATCTGAAATACATTTCACATAAATTTCCTCAGCATGTTGTAGTCTTAGGTGGAGATTTCAATTTACCAGATATAGACTGGGACACTCAGATGTTCAGGACGGGTGATAGGGACAGAGCATCGAGTGACATTATACTGAGTGCACTATTCGAAAATTACCTCGAGCAATTAAACAGAAGCCGGACGGTGTGGCCGAGCGGTTCTAGGTGCTTCAGTATGGAACCGCATGACCACTACGGTCGCAGGTTCGAATCCTGCCTCGAGCATGGATGTGTGTGTTGTCCTTAGGTTAGTTAGGTTTAAGTAGTTCTAAGTTCTAGGGGACTGATGACCTCAGATGTTAAGTCCCATAGTGCTCAGAGCCATTTGAATCATTTTTTGAACCAATTAAACAGAGACCCGACTCGTGGAGATAATATCTTGTAAGTGCAGAACAGGGAATCAGTGATCATAAGGCCGTTGCAGCATCCCTGAATATGGAAGTAAATAAGAATATAAAAAAAGAGAGGAAGCTTTATCTGTTTAATAGAAGGCAGATTTCAGACTACCTAAAGATCAAAACGAAAATTTCTCTTCCTACACTGACAATGTTGGGTGTTGATGGAAAAAGTTCAAGGTAATCGTAAAATGCGTTTTAGAGAGGTACGTGCCGAGTAAAACTGTGAGAGACGGGAAAAACCCACCGTGGTTCAACAACAAAGTTAGGAAACTACTGCGAAAGCTTTACTGCAAATTTAAACGGAGCCAAAACCTCTCAGACAAACAGAAGCTAAACTATGTCAAAGTTAACGCAAGGAGGGCTATGCGTGAAGCGTTCAGTGAATTCGAAAGTAAAATTCTATGTACCGACTTGACAGAAAATCCTAGGAAGTCCTGGTCTTACGTTAAATCAGTAAGTGGCTCGAAACAGCATATCCAGACACTCCGGGATGATGATGGCATTGAAACAGAGGATGACACGCGTAAAGCTGAAATACTAAACACCTTTTTCCAAAGCTGTTTTGCAGAGGAAGACCGCACTGCTGTTCCTTCTCTAAATCCTCGCACAAACGAAAAAATGGCTGACATCGAAATAAGTGTCCAAGGAATAGAAAAGCAAGTACCGTGTCTCTAGAGGAACGGAAGGTTCCAAATGATTGGAAAAGAGCACAGGTAGTCCCAGTCTTCAAGAAGGGTCGTCGAGCATATGCGCAAAACTATAGACCTATAT
This sequence comes from Schistocerca cancellata, assembly GCF_023864275.1. Classification (NCBI taxonomy): domain Eukaryota; kingdom Metazoa; phylum Arthropoda; class Insecta; order Orthoptera; family Acrididae; genus Schistocerca; species Schistocerca cancellata. Next base: position 99,641,594 of record NC_064629.1, on the reverse strand, counting down.
CTCTGACATCGATCTGTTGTAGAATTTTAGAACATGATATTTGCTCGCGTATCATGTCGTTTCTGGAAACCCAGAATCTACTCTGTAGGAATCAACATGGATTCCGGAAACAGCGATCGTGTGAGACCCAACTCGCTTTATTTGTTCATGAGACCCAGAAAATATCAGATACAGGCTCCCAGGTAGATGCCATTTTCCTTGACTTCCGAAAGGCGTTCGATACAGTTCCGCACTTTCGCCTGATAAACAAAGTAAGAGCCTACGGAATATCAGACCAGCTGTGTGGATGGATTCAAGAGTTTTTAGCAAACAGAACACAGCATGTTGTTCTCAATGGAGAGACGTCTACAGACGTTAAAGTAACCTCTGGCGTGCCACAGGGGAGTGTTATGGGACCACTGCTTTTCACAATATATATAAATGACCTACTAGATAGCGTCGGAAGTTCCATGCGGCTTTTCGCGGATGATGCTGTAGTATACAGAGAAGTTGCAGCATTAGAAAATTGCAGCGAAATGCAGGAAGATCTGCAGCGGATAGGCACTTGGTGCAGGGAGTGGCAACTGTCCCTTAACATAGAAAAATGTATTGTATTGCGAATACATAGAAAGAAGGATCCTTTATTGTATGATTATATGATAGCGGAACAAACACTGGTAGCAGTTACTTCTGTAAAATATCTGGGAGTAGGCGTGCGGAACGATTTGAAGTGAGATGATCATATAAAATTAATTGTTGATAAGGCGGGTACTAGGTTGAGATTCATTGGGAGAGTCCTTAGAAAATGTAGTCCATCAACAAAGGAGGTGGCTTACAAAACACTCGTTCGACCTATACTTGAGTATTGCTCATCAGTGTGGGATCCGTACCAGGTCGGGTTGACGGAGGAGATAGAAAAGATACAAAGAAGAGCGGCGCGTTTCGTCACAGGGTTATTTGGTAAACGTGATAGCGTTACGGAGATGATTAGCAAACTCAAGTGGCAGACTGCAAGAGAGGCGCTCTGCATCGCGGTGTAGCTTGCTATCCAGGTTTCGAGAGGGTGCTTTTCTGGATGAGGTATCGAATATATTGCTTCCCCCTACTTATACCTCCCGAAGAGATCACGATTGTAAAATTAGAGAGATTCGAGCGCGCACTGAGTGTTTCCGGCAGTCGTTCTTCCCGCGAACCATACGCGAATGGAACAGGAAAGGGAGGTAATGACAGTGGCACGTAAAGTGCTCTCCGCCACACACCGTTGGCTCGCTTGCGGAGTATAAATGTAGATGCAGATGTAGACGTGTTTGGAGGCAACCCAGTCAGGCTGAACTCCATAGACACACTGTCCAGGAAGTGTAGCAAGATAGAGGTTCCCTGCTGTTTTGGGGTGTCATTGTGTGGGGCCGACGTACGCCGCTGGCGGTCATGTAAGGCGTCGTAACGGCTGTACGATACGTGAATGCCATCCTACAACCGATAGTGCAACCATATCGGCAGCATATTGGCGAGGGATTCGTCTTCATGGACGACAATTCGTGCTCCCATCGTGCACATCTTGTGAATGACTTCCTTCAGGATAACGACATCGCTCGACTAGAGTGGCCAGCATGTTCTCCAGACGTGAACCCTATCGATTATGCCTGGGAAGGACTGAAAAAGGCTGTTTATGGACGACGTGACCCACCAACCACTCTGAGGGATCTACCACGAATCGCTGTTGAGGAATGGAGCAATCTGGACCAACAGTGCCTTGATGAACTTGTGGATAGTATTCCACGACGAATACAGGAATGCATCAATGCAAGAGGACGTGCTACTGGGTATTAGAGGTACTGGTTTGTACAGCAATCTGGACCATCACCTCTGAAGGTCTCGCTGTATGGTGGTATAACATTCAATGTGTGGTTTCTATGAGCAATAAAAAGGGCGGAAATGATGCTTATGTTGATCTCCATTCCAGTTTTCTGAACAGGTTCCGGAACTCTCGGAACCGTGGTGATGCAGAACTTTTTTTGATGAGTGTAATTACCTACTCCTCCTCCTTCTGACTACGATATTTGATCGATTTTGTACTACTCATTCATCTCTACCGTGAAATCGGGTTTTTCTAGAATGCCTCACACACACACACAATATAACCATGCTCAAAATTAACTTTTACATCATTCTTCTGTTAGAAGGTGGCAAAGCGAGTACGTCAAAGAAAGGAGCTTGATGTTACGAAATGACTAGCCTGATTTAGATTTGCCTTGCTTTTCGTAAATCTGTAATATGTTTAGTGCAGGCAAGTTTCCTCCAGTAACATCACGGAAGATATCTGCCTTCACTATTATGGAGCAACAAACTACGTATACAACCTCCTCGACACTTTCGTCTCATCTCCATCCAAATAACAATTTCAATGTCGGGAATAATTAAAATGAGGCAAAAAAGCGATCTGTTGGTAATAACAACGTATAACATATTAAATTAAGAAGGAAATACGTCAATAATCCAACATAGCTCGCGTGGTAAAACATATAAACACTTTTATGTGATACATTTGTGTGAACTATTCTTCTTTTGTACGCAAAACAACCGCTTCGATTGGTGTATGTAAATGTAAAGAAACGCTGTTACAGTGTACCTTTAGCCAATCTGTGGAAAACTTTGAAATAAGAATGAATAAATCGACAAATAACAAAGTTAATTCAAACAAACAAAAGTATATATAAAATATTAAAATTCGCAGTTATTTATCACTTGACACTCAAGAATTTCTTCAGGGATGTTGCATTTGATCCACATTGTGTAAATTATGCACAGAAGGAATTCTACAGCTCTGGAAGAAAATGTGTAAAAATATACACATTCAATAATAGATAGTAAATTGTACTGATTACAGTCCGTGGACTGATTACAGTCTGTGTGACTTTAGCGTAAGTCATCGAGGATTAAAATAAAAGTAACACAAGAATTTGAAAATGGTGTCCACAGGTAAATATCAGTGAACTGAAGTAGACAGTAAAAATTTAGTATTAGAAGAAGAGATGACAACAATAACAGCTGCTCACGAATATAAATAACTGTGCATGTGAAAAACAACTATTGGGTAATAGGACAAAAAATTATATCAAGAATAAATTCGTGAAAGGCAGCCATTTTCTTATTAAATGGAATTCGTATCAGTTCATAAGAATTGATATTAAAATCAAGAATATTTAAAACAATAGTTAAGAGCATTACTACATGTGATATAGAATTTTAGGCGATTAAATGACAACTATATTCTACATTACTAGCTGCAGAGACAAATATCTGGAAATGTTCAGCAATGATATTCAGAAAAGAGTAAAAAAGAAACAAAGTAATCAGAGACAGAGTGTGTGTTCAAAATTTAATTATTTACTTAACACAAAAAATAAGAGTATGTCAAAAGGATGCAAGCAAAAAGTCTTACGAAGTGTATAATTAACTGGATACTAAACAGAAGAAGAAAAACGGACGACCATCTAGAAAATCGATTCAAGAAATTCAGTAGTTAATGAAGGAGCAGAATATTTCTCAAGAGCTAAATAGTAACAGAGGTGTGTGGCGAATACGAACTAGATACAGTCCTTAATCATAAGTGCAGGTAAAATGTTTAGACATTATTAAATCACAAATAAATATTTATTTAAATGCTTTTTGGGTTGGAAGATATACAAATAGATAAGAGCGATTTGTCTTATCTTTTTAATTATCTAGAAGAGGGTGTCAAGATATGCATGCTCTCTGTGTCAACTTATTGCGTACGACGAATGTTTCACATTCGCACCATTACTACATTCCTTCTCGTTTGACAGATCTAATCAGGACAACATAAACAGTTGATGATTAGACATTTTGCCTCACACTGTTTCTCGGATTTGACTAAGGGATATCACATTCGTCTAGCGCTGCAGTCAGCCCAAAATTATTTGGAAAGAAGTCTCTACTCTGTAAGGAGATATTACAAGCCAGCAGGCCATCTGTTTGAATGATTAACAGGGCTGCGCCCTTCCTCCGATTTGTTTTGAGTTTTTGCCGTCTCCCTTGGAAAAAAGAATCATAAATACTGTAGGGGATCACTGTTGGCTGCTGTTTAACATTTACAGCCTTGGGATATGGTTTCACCTCATTAGTGGTATGACGGTATCCCCAGGCAGTCGATCTCATATTTCCCCAGTTTGCGGGAAAAAAATTGTTACTGGCCAGCGGTTTGCCGTTTGCTGAACCAGTGTAATAACTATGCTGTGTACTTGGAAATCAAACGTTGACAGCTGTATGCAGTTGTCTTGACTTGTGTCGTTTCAGTTAGGTTATAAATCGATGCTTATCTATTTACTGGTCACTCATTATCGTAAAAATTAAGCATTTAAATAAATATTTTCTTTAAATTATGTGTATGATGTCGTCCCTAAAGAAGCATGTACATTATCAGCAAATATACTAAAGAAAAAAATTAACGTTTCGTGAAATATGTTCTCGGAACTCACCTTTCACTGAGCTACTGTCCACAGAAGCAATTCCAGGTTTAATCGGATATATAACTGAAAAATTAAATACATTTGTACTATATCTTCGAAAAGGTGGCATTATCTGCGCGAAAAATTAACACGGAGAATTTCAGCATTTCTTTACAGCTCTTGAGAAATGTTTTAGTACATCCCCAAATCAAAAGCGTGTTATAAGAATGCACTGAAGGCTTTCAATACTTAAACGTAGTGTCTGATAGATAGTGGTCGAAACCATGAAGTCCACATACAAGTACAACATTCCTTTCCTTAAAATAAATAGAAGAAGTGGAAAGATATAAACTCATTGGTTTCATCGTGTCAAAAACAAATGCAGCTCATCAGTGTAATTCATATTGGCCGCTTCTATTTCCAAAGAACTGATCCCGCGAGCACGATTGTCAACGCCGCACGCGATATTGCGCAGACCAGCAGTGTCAACGGTAATATAACGTAGGACAGTTCGGCTGTTCGGTTCCGTGCATTGCTGGGCCAGAATATTTAGAACGATTCTTTTCGTTTACAGGGGCTAAAGAATTCGGGATGTTGTGAATTATTACTGACTCAAAGTGGTTCCAAAAAGTATCGATTAACAAAGTTAGGCGACTTTGCAGTGCTTTCAACTTATCTGGAGTGATTCTACTCCCACATGTCACAAATAAAATCCCACACCATATCGTCTTTTGTTTTACATGTGTTTCATTCGCAGATGGTATGAGAGAGAAAAATTTAATTCCGCCATTTTTGTTTCCTATCCGTTTAAAGTTTACTGTCATGTTCAGTAAGTGAGATATAAGCAATAGGAATGAATAAGTGCATTATGTCCATTGTGTCCGCCTCACATTGACAACTAATGCTCAACAACTAGTCGAACGAGGATTTTAAAGAAACTTCTTCGAGGATGAAGTACACTTCCTTAGGATTCTTGTGATAAACCTCAGCAGGTGAGAAAAGTCATGGGATACCTTCTAATTCGATGTCGGATCTTCTTTTGCCCGGCGAAGTGCAGCAATTCCACGTAGCATGGACTCAACAAGACGTTCGAAATTCCCTGCAGAAATATTGAGTCATGCTGCCTCTATAGCCATCCGTACCTCTGAAAGTGTTGCCGGTGCAGGATTTGGTGCACGAACTGAGCTCCGATCATGTCCCGTAAATGTTGGACGGGATTCACGTCAGGCGATATGGCTGGACAAATAATTCTCTCGAACTCAGAATGTTCTTCAAACCAATCATGAATAAATGTGGCTCAGTGACATGGCACATTGTCATGCATAAAAATTACATCGTTGTTTGAGAACATGGAGTCCATGCAGGGCTGCGAATGGTCCCCAAGCCGACTAACATAACCATTTTCAGTCAATGATCGGTTCGGTTTGACCAGAGAACCCAGTCCATTCCAAATTTAGCCTCACTGTATACGTATACGTTCATTCTACTTCCCATATTGATTTCTCAGTTATTTCACGTAGTGATGATGATGTTTGGTTTGTGGGGCGCTCAACAGCGCGGTTATCAGCGCCCGTATAATTTCCCAACCTTTGCGCAGTCCAATTTCGCCACTTTCCTGGATGATGATGAAATGATGAGGACAACACAAACACCCAGTCATCTCGAGGCAGGTGAAAATCCCTGACCCCGCCGGGAATCGAACCCGGAATATTATATATTTCACGTAGTGTTGCTTGTCTGTTAGCAGTGACAACCCTACGCAACCACCTATGCTCTCGATCGTTAAGTGATTTCTGCGGTTATTTCACGTAGTGTTGCTTGTCTGTTAGCAGTTACAACATTACGCAACCACCTCTGCTCTCGATCGTTAAGTGGCTTAATGCGGTCTACGTCACTCTCGAACAGTACCATCAGTTCTTACCAGCTAGGGACTCATCATACAAGGCCACGGTTTTCCAGTCGTCTGGGGTTCAACTGATATTGTCACGAGACCAGGAGAGTCGGTGCAGGCGATGTCGCGCTCTTAGCAAAGGCACTCGCTTCAGTAGTCTGCTGCCGTAGCTCATTAACGCCAAATTTCGCCTCACTGTATACGTATACGTTCGTTCTACTTCCCATATTGATTTCTGCGGTTATTTCACGTAGTGTTGCTTCTCTGTTAGCAGGGACAACCCTACGCAACCACCTCTGCTCTCGATCATTAAGTGATTTCTGCGGTTATTTCACGTAGTGTTGCTTGTCTGTTAGCAGTGACAACCCTACACAACCACTTTTGCTCTCGATCGTTAAGTGATTTCTGCGGTTATTTCACGTAGTGTTGCTTGTCTGTTAGCAGGGACAACCCTACGCAACCACCTCTGCTCTCGATCGTTAAGTGATTTCTGCGGTTATTTCACGTAGTGTTGCTTGTCTGTTAGCAGTGACAACCCTACGCAACCACCTCTGCTCTCGATCGTTAAGTGGCTTAATGCGGTCTACGTCACTCTCGAACCGTACCATCAGTTCTTACGAGCTAGGGACTCATCATACCAGGCCACGGTTTTCCAGTCGTCTGGGATTCAACTGATATTGTCACGAGACCAGGAGAGTCGGTGCAGGCGATGTCGCGCTTTTAGCAAAGGCACTCGCTTCAGTAGTCTGCTGCCGTAGCTCATTAACGCCAAATTTCGCCTCACTGTATACGTATACGTTCGTTCTACTTCCCATATTGATTTCTGCGGTTATTTCACGTAGTGTTGCTTCTCTGTTAGCAGGGACAACCCTACGCAACCACCTCTGCTCTCGATCATTAAGTGATTTCTGCGGTTATTTCACGTAGTGTTGCTTGTCTGTTAGCAGTGACAACCCTACACAACCACTTTTGCTCTCGATCGTTAAGTGATTTCTGCGGTTATTTCACGTAGTGTTGCTTGTCTGTTAGCAGGGACAACCCTACGCAACCACCTCTGCTCTCGATCGTTAAGTGATTTCTGCGGTTATTTCACGTAGTGTTGCTTGTCTGTTAGCAGTGACAACCCTACGCAACCACCTCTGCTCTCGATCGTTAAGTGGCTTAATGCGGTCTACGTCACTCTCGAACCGTACCATCAGTTCTTACGAGCTAGGGACTCATCATACCAGGCCACGGTTTTCCAGTCGTCTGGGATTCAACTGATATTGTCACGAGACCAGGAGAGTCGGTGCAGGCGATGTCGCGCTTTTAGCAAAGGCACTCGCTTCAGTAGTCTGCTGCCGTAGCTCATTAACGCCAAATTTCGCCTCACTGTATACGTATACGTTCGTTCTACTTCCCATATTGATTTCTGCGGTTATTTCACGTAGTGTTGCTTGTCTGTTAGCAGTGACAACCCTACGCAACCAATTCTGCTCTCGATCGTTAAGTTGCTTAATGTGGTCTACGTCACTTTCGAACCGTACCACCAGTTCTTACCAGCTAGGGACTCATCATACTAGGCCACGGTTTTCCAGTCGTCTGGGGTTCAACTGATATTGTCACGAGACCAGGAGAGTCGGTGCAGGCGATGTCACGCTTTTAGCAAAGGCACTCGCTTCAGTAGTCTGCTGCCGTAGCTCATTAACGCCAAATTTCGCCTCACTGTATACGTATACGTTCGTTCTACTTAACATATTGACTTCTGCGGTTATTTCACGTAGTGTTGCTTGTCTGTTAGCAGTGACAACCCTACGCAACCACCCCAGCTCTCGATCGTTAAGTGATTTCTGCGGTTATTTCACGTAATGTTGCTTTTTCTGTTAGCAGGGACAACCCTACGCAACCACCTCTGCTCTCGATCGTTAAGTGGCTTAATGCTTTCTACGTCGCTGTCGAACCGTCCATCAGTTCTTACCAGCTACGGACTCATCATACCAGGCCACGGTTTTCCAGTCGTCTGGGGTTCAACTCATATTGTCACGAGACCAGGAGAGTCGGTGCAGGCGGTGTCACGCTTTTAGCAAAGGCACTCGCTTCAGTAGTCTGCTGCCGTAGCTCATTAACGCCAAATTTCGCCTCACTGTATACGTATACGTTCGTTCTACTTCCCATATTGATTTCTGCGGTTATTTCACGTAGTGTTGCTTGTCTGTTAGCAGTGACAACCCTACGCAACCACCTCTGCTCTCGATCATTAAGTGATTTCTGCGGTTATTTCACGTAGTGTTGCTTGTCTGTTAGCAGTGACAACCCTACACAACCACTTTTGCTCTCGATCGTTAAGTGGCTTAATGCGGTCTACGTCCGTCTCGAACCGTACCACCAGTTCTTACCAGCTAGGGACTCATCATATCAGGCCACGGTTTTCCAGTCGTCTGGGGTTCAACTGATATTGTCACGAGACCAGGAGAGTCGGTGCAGGCGATGTCACGCTTTTAGCAAAGGCACTCGCTTCAGTAGTCTGCTGCCGTAGCTCATTAACGCCAAATTTCGCCTCACTGTATACGTATACGTTCGTTTTACTTCCCATATTGATTTCTGCGTTTATTTCACGTAGTGTTGCTTGTCTGTTAGCAGTGACAACCCTACGCAACCACCTCTACTCTGGATCGTTAAGTGGCTTAATGCGGTCTACGTCACTCTCGAACCGTACCACCAGTTCTTACCAGCTAGGGACTCATCATACCAAGCCACGGTTTTCCAGTCGTCTGGGGTTCAACTGATATTGTCATGAGACCAGGACACTCGGTGCAGGCGATGTCACGCTTTTAGCATAGGCACTCGCTTCATTAGTCTGCTGCCGTAGCTCATTAACGCCAAATTTCGCCTCACTGTATACGTATACGTTCGTTCTACTTAACATATTGACTTCTGCGGTTATTTCACGTAGTGTTGCTTGTCTGTTAGCAGTGACAACCCTACGCAACCAATTCCGCTCTCGATCGTTAAGTGGCTTAATGTGGTCTACGTCACTTTCGAACCGTACCAGCAGTTCTTACCAGCTAGGGACTCATCATACTAGGCCACGGTTTTCCAGTCGTCTGGGGTTCAACTGATATTGTCACGAGACCAGGAGAGTCGGTGCAGGCGATGTCGCGCTTTTAGCAAAGGCACTCGCTTCAGTAGTCTGCTGCCGTAGCTCATTAACGCCAAATTTCGCCTCACTGTATACGTATACGTTCGTTCTACTTCCCATATTGATTTGTGCGGTTATTTCACGTAGTGTTGCTTGTCTGTTAGCAGTGACAACCCTACGCAACCACCTCTGCTCTCGATCATTAAGTGATTTCTGCGGTTATTTCACGTAGTGTTGCTTGTCTGTTAGCAGTGACAACCCTACACAACCACTTTTGCTCTCGATCGTTAAGTGATTTCTGCGGTTATTTCACGTAGTGTTGCTTTTCTGTTAGCAGGGACAACCCTACGCAACCACCTCTGCTCTCGATCGTTAAGTGATTTCTGCGGTTATTTCACGTAGTGTTGCTTGTCTGTTAGCAGTGACAACCCTACGCAACCACCTCTGCTCTCGATCGTTAAGTGGCTTAATGCGGTCTACGTCATTCTCGAACCGTACCATCAGTTCTTACGAGCTAGGGACTCATCATACCTGGCCACGGTTTTCCAGTCGTCTGGGATTCAACTGATATTGTCACGAGACCAGGAGAGTCGGTGCAGGCGATGTCGCGCTTTTAGCAAAGGCAATCGCTTCAGTAGTCTGCTGCCGTAGCTCATTAACGCCAAATTTCGCCTCACTGTATACGTATACGTTCGTTTTACTTCCCATATTGATTTCTGCGTTTATTTCACGTAGTGTTGCTTGTCTGTTAGCAGTGACAACCCTACGCAACCACCTCTGCTCTCGATTGTTAAGTGGCTTAATGCGGTCTACGTCACTCTCGAACCGTACCACCAGTTCTTACCAGCTAGGGACTCATCATACCAAGCCACGGTTTTCCAGTCGTCTGGGGTTCAACTCATATTGTCATGAGACCAGGAGACTCGGTGCAGGCGATGTCACGCTTTTAGCATAGGCACTCGCTTCAGTAGTCTCCTGCCGTAGCTCATTAACGCCAAATTTCGCCTCACTGTATACGTATACGTTCGTTCTACTTAACATATTGACTTCTGCGGTTATTTCACGTAGTGTTGCCTGTCTGTTAGCAGTGACAACCCTACGCAACCACCCCAGCTCTCGATCGTTAAGTGATTTCTGCGGTTATGTCACGTAATGTTGCTTTTTCTGTTAGCAGGGACAACCCTACGCAACCACCTCTGCTCTCGATCGTTAAGTGGCTTAATGCTTTCTACGTCGCTGTCGAACCGTACCATCAGTTCTTACCAGCTAGGGACTCATCATACCAGGCCACAGTTTTCCAGTCGTCTGGGGTTCAACTGATATTGTCACGAGACCAGGAGAGTCGGTGCAGGCGACGTCGCGCTTTTAGCAAAGGCACTCGCTTCAGTAGTCTGCTGCCGTAGCTCATTAACGCCAAATTTCGCCTCACTGTATACGTATACGTTCGTTCTACTTCCCATATTGATTTCTGCGGTTATTTCACGTAGTGTTGCTTGTCTGTTAGCAGTGACAACCCTACGCAACCAATTCCGCTCTCGATCGTTAAGTGGCTTAATGCGGTCTACGTCACTTTCGAACCGTACCACCAGTTCTTACCAGCTAGGGACTCATCATATCAGGCCACGGTTTTCCAGTCGTCTGGGGTTCAACTGATATTGTCACGAGACCAGGAGAGTCGGTGCAGGCGATGTCACGCTTTTAGCAAAGGCACTCGCTTCAGTAGTCTGCTGCCGTAGCTCATTAACGCCAAATTTCGCCTCACTGTATACGTATACGTTCGTTCTACTTAACATATTGACTTCTGCGGTTATTTCACGTAGTGTTGCTTGTCTGTTAGCAGTGACAACCCTACGCAACCACCCCAGCTCTCGATCGTTAAGTGATTTCTGCGGTTATTTCACGTAATGTTGCTTTTTCTGTTAGCAGGGACAACCCTACGCAACCACCTCTGCTCTCGATTGTTAAGTGGCTTAATGCTTTCTACGTCGCTGTCGAACCGTACCATCAGTTCTTACCAGCTAGGGACTCATCATACCAGGCCACGGTTTTCCAGTCGTCTGGGGTTCAACTGATATTGTCACGAGACCAGGAGAGTCGGTGCAGGCGATGTCGCGCTTTTAGCAAAGGCACTCGCTTCAGTAGTCTGCTGCCGTAGCTCATTAACGCCAAATTTCGCCTCACTGTATACGTATACGTTCGTTTTACTTCCCATATTGATTTCTGCGGTTATTTCACGTAGTGTTGCTTGTCTGTTAGCAGTGACAACCCTACGCAACCACCTCTGCTCTCGATCGTTAAGTGGCTTAATGCGGTCTACGTCACTCTCGAACCATACCACCAGTTCTTACCAGCTAGGGACTCATCATACCAAGCCACGGTTTTCCAGTCGTCTGGGGTTCAACTGATATTGTCACGAGACCAGGAGAGTCGGTGCAGGCGATGTCGCGCTTTTAGCAAAGGCACTCGCTTCAGTAATCTGCTGCCGTAGCTCATTAACGCCAAATTTCGCCTCACTGTATACGTATACGTTCGTTCTACTTCCCATATTGATTTCTGCGGTTATTTCACGTAGTGTTGCTTGTCTGTTAGCAGTGACAACCCTACGCAACCAATTCCGCTCTCGATCGTTAAGTGGCTTAATGCGGTCTACGTCACTTTCGAACCGTACCACCAGTTCTTACCAGCTAGGGACTCATCATATCAGGCCACGGTTTTCCAGTCGTCTGGGGTTCAACTGATATTGTCACGAGACCAGGAGAGTCGGTGCAGGCGATGTCACGCTTTTAGCAAAGGCACTCGCTTCAGTAGTCTGCTGCCGTAGCTCATTAACGCCAAATTTCGCCTCACTGTATACGTATACGTTCGTTCTACTTAACATATTGACTTCTGCGGTTATTTCACGTAGTGTTGCTTGTCTGTTAGCAGTGACAACCCTACGCAACCACCCCAGCTCTCGATCGTTAAGTGATTTCTGCGGTTATTTCACGTAATGTTGCTTTTTCTGTTAGCAGGGACAACCCTACGCAACCACCTCTGCTCTCGATCGTTAAGTGGCTTAATGCTTTCTACGTCGCTGTCGAACCGTACCATCAGTTCTTACCAACTAGGGACTCATCATACCAGGCCACGGTTTTCCAGTCGTCTGGGGTTCAACTGATATTGTCACGAGACCAGGAGAGTCGGTGCAGGCGATGTCGCGCTTTTAGCAAAGGCACTCGCTTCAGTAGTCTGCTGCCGTAGCTCATTAACGCCAAATTTCGCCTCACTGTATACGTATACGTTCGTTTTACTTCCCATATTGATTTCTGCGGTTATTTCACGTAGTGTTGCTTGTCTGTTAGCAGTGACAACCCTACGCAACCACCTCTGCTCTCGATCGTTAAGTGGCTTAATGCGGTCTACGTCCGTCTCGAACCGTACCACCAGTTCTTACCAGCTAGGGACTCATCATATCAGGCCACGGTTTTCCAGTCGTCTGGGGTTCAACTGATATTGTCACGAGACCAGGAGAGTCGGTGCAGGCGATGTCACGCTTTTAGCAAAGGCACTCGCTTCAGTAGTCTGCTGCCGTAGCTCATTAACGCCAAATTTCGCCTCACTGTATACGTATACGTTCGTTTTACTTCCCATATTGATTTCTGCGTTTATTTCACGTAGTGTTGCTTGTCTGTTAGCAGTGACAACCCTACGCAACCACCTCTACTCTGGATCGTTAAGTGGCTTAATGCGGTCTACGTCACTCTCGAACCGTACCACCAGTTCTTACCAGCTAGGGACTCATCATACCAAGCCACGGTTTTCCAGTCGTCTGGGGTTCAACTGATATTGTCATGAGACCAGGAGACTCGGTGCAGGCGATGTCACGCTTTTAGCATAGGCACTCGCTTCATTAGTCTGCTGCCGTAGCTCATTAACGCCAAATTTCGCCTCACTGTATACGTATACGTTCGTTCTACTTCCCATATTGACTTCTGCGGTTATTTCACGTAGTGTTGCCTGTCTGTTAGCAGTGACAACCCTACGCAACCACCCCAGCTCTCGATCGTTAAGTGATTTCTGCGGTTATTTCACGTAATGTTACTTTTTCTGTTAGCAGGGACAACCCTACGCAACCACCTCTGCTCTCGATCGTTAAGTGGCTTAATGCTTTCTACGTCGCTGTCTAACCGTACCATCAGTTCTTACCAGCTAGGGACTCATCATACCAGGCCACAGTTTTCCAGTCGTCTGGGGTTCAACTGATATTGTCACGAGACCAGGAGAGTCGGTGCAGGCGATGTCGCGCTTTTAGCAAAGGCACTCGCTTCAGTAGTCTGCTGCCGTAGCTCATTAACGCCAAATTTCGCCTCACTGTATACGTATACGTTCGTTCTACTTCCCATATTGATTTCTGCGGTTATTTCACGTAGTGTTGCTTGTCTGTTAACAGTGACAACCCTACGCAACCAATTCCGCTCTCGATCGTTAAGTGGCTTAATGTGGTCTACGTCACTTTCGAACCGTACCAGCAGTTCTTACCAGCTAGGGACTCATCATACTAGGCCACGGTTTTCCAGTCGTCTGGGGTTCAACTGATATTGTCACGAGACCAGGAGAGTCGGTGCAGGCGATGTCGCGCTTTTAGCAAAGGCACTCGCTTCAGTAGTCTGCTGCCGTAGCTCATTAACGCCAAATTTCGCCTCACTGTATACGTATACGTTCGTTCTACTTCCCATATTGATTTGTGCGGTTATTTCACGTAGTGTTGCTTGTCTGTTAGCAGTGACAACCCTACGCAACCACCTCTGCTCTCGATCATTAAGTGATTTCTGCGGTTATTTCACGTAGTGTTGCTTGTCTGTTAGCAGTGACAACCCTACACAACCACTTTTGCTCTCGATCGTTAAGTGATTTCTGCGGTTATTTCACGTAGTGTTGCTTTTCTGTTAGCAGGGACAACCCTACGCAACAACCTCTGCTCTCGATCGTTAAGTGATTTCTGCGGTTATTTCACGTAGTGTTGCTTGTCTGTTAGCAGTGACAACCCTACGCAACCACCTCTGCTCTCGATCGTTAAGTGGCTTAATGCGGTCTACGTCATTCTCGAACCGTACCATCAGTTCTTACGAGCTAGGGACTCATCATACCTGGCCACGGTTTTCCAGTCGTCTGGGATTCAACTGATATTGTCACGAGACCAGGAGAGTCGGTGCAGGCGATGTCGCGCTTTTAGCAAAGGCAATCGCTTCAGTAGTCTGCTGCCGTAGCTCATTAACGCCAAATTTCGCCTCACTGTATACGTATACGTTCGTTTTACTTCCCATATTGATTTCTGCGTTTATTTCACGTAGTGTTGCTTGTCTGTTAGCAGTGACAACCCTACGCAACCACCTCTGCTCTCGATTGTTAAGTGGCTTAATGCGGTCTACGTCACTCTCGAACCATACCACCAGTTCTTACCAGCTAGGGACTCATCATACCAAGCCACGGTTTTCCAGTCGTCTGGGGTTCAACTGATATTGTCATGAGACCATGAGAGTCGGTGCAGGCGATGTCACGCTTTTAGCAAAGGCACTCGCTTCAGTAGTCTGCTGCCGTAGCTCATTAACGCCAAATTTCGCCTCACTGTATACGTATACGTTCGTTTTACTTCCCATATTGATTTCTGCGTTTATTTCACGTAGAGTTGCTTGTCTGTTAGCAGTGACAACCCTACGCAACCACCTCTACTCTGGATCGTTAAGTGGCTTAATGCGGTCTACGTCACTCTCGAACCGTACCACCAGTTCTTACCAGCTAGGGACTCATCATACCAAGCCACGGTTTTCCAGTCGTCTGGGGTTCAACTCATATTGTCATGAGACCAGGAGACTCGGTGCAGGCGATGTCACGCTTTTAGCATAGGCACTCGCTTCAGTAGTCTCCTGCCGTAGCTCATTAACGCCAAATTTCGCCTCACTGTATACGTATACGTTCGTTCTACTTAACATATTGACTTCTGCGGTTATTTCACGTAGTGTTGCCTGTCTGTTAGCAGTGACAACCCTACGCAACCACCCCAGCTCTCGATCGTTAAGTGATTTCTGCGGTTATGTCACGTAATGTTGCTTTTTCTGTTAGCAGGGACAACCCTACGCAACCACCTCTGCTCTCGATCGTTAAGTGGCTTAATGCTTTCTACGTCGCTGTCGAACCGTACCATCAGTTCTTACCAGCTAGGGACTCATCATACCAGGCCACAGTTTTCCAGTCGTCTGGGGTTCAACTGATATTGTCACGAGACCAGGAGAGTCGGTGCAGGCGACGTCGCGCTTTTAGCAAAGGCACTCGCTTCAGTAGTCTGCTGCCGTAGCTCATTAACGCCAAATTTCGCCTCACTGTATACGTATACGTTCGTTCTACTTCCCATATTGATTTCTGCGGTTATTTCACGTAGTGTTGCTTGTCTGTTAGCAGTGACAACCCTACGCAACCAATTCCGCTCTCGATCGTTAAGTGGCTTAATGCGGTCTACGTCACTTTCGAACCGTACCACCAGTTCTTACCAGCTAGGGACTCATCATATCAGGCCACGGTTTTCCAGTCGTCTGGGGTTCAACTGATATTGTCACGAGACCAGGAGAGTCGGTGCAGGCGATGTCACGCTTTTAGCAAAGGCACTCGCTTCAGTAGTCTGCTGCCGTAGCTCATTAACGCCAAATTTCGCCTCACTGTATACGTATACGTTCGTTCTACTTAACATATTGACTTCTGCGGTTATTTCACGTAGTGTTGCTTGTCTGTTAGCAGTGACAACCCTACGCAACCACCCCAGCTCTCGATCGTTAAGTGATTTCTGCGGTTATTTCACGTAATGTTGCTTTTTCTGTTAGCAGGGACAACCCTACGCAACCACCTCTGCTCTCGATCGTTAAGTGGCTTAATGCTTTCTACGTCGCTGTCGAACCGTACCATCAGTTCTTACCAGCTAGGGACTCATCATACCAGGCCACGGTTTTCCAGTCGTCTGGGGTTCAACTGATATTGTCACGAGACCAGGAGAGTCGGTGCAGGCGATGTCGCGCTTTTAGCAAAGGCACTCGCTTCAATAGTCTGCTGCCGTAGCTCATTAACGCCAAATTTCGCCTCACTGTATACGTATACGTTCGTTTTACTTCCCATATTGATTTCTGCGGTTATTTCACGTAGTGTTGCTTGTCTGTTAGCAGTGACAACCCTACGCAACCACCTCTGCTCTCGATCGTTAAGTGGCTTAATGCGGTCTACGTCACTCTCGAACCATACCACCAGTTCTTACCAGCTAGGGACTCATCATACCAAGCCACGGTTTTCCAGTCGTCTGGGGTTCAACTGATATTGTCACGAGACCAGGAGAGTCGGTGCAGGCGATGTCGCGCTTTTAGCAAAGGCACTCGCTTCAGTAATCTGCTGCCGTAGCTCATTAACGCCAAATTTCGCCTCACTGTATACGTATACGTTCGTTCTACTTCCCATATTGATTTCTGCGGTTATTTCACGTAGTGTTGCTTGTCTGTTAGCAGTGACAACCCTACGCAACCAATTCCGCTCTCGATCGTTAAGTGGCTTAATGCGGTCTACGTCACTTTCGAACCGTACCACCAGTTCTTACCAGCTAGGGACTCATCATATCAGGCCACGGTTTTCCAGTCGTCTGGGGTTCAACTGATATTGTCACGAGACCAGGAGAGTCGGTGCAGGCGATGTCACGCTTTTAGCAAAGGCACTCGCTTCAGTAGTCTGCTGCCGTAGCTCATTAACGCCAAATTTCGCCTCACTGTATACGTATACGTTCGTTCTACTTAACATATTGACTTCTGCGGTTATTTCACGTAGTGTTGCTTGTCTGTTAGCAGTGACAACCCTACGCAACCACCCCAGCTCTCGATCGTTAAGTGATTTCTGCGGTTATTTCACGTAATGTTGCTTTTTCTGTTAGCAGGGACAACCCTACGCAACCACCTCTGCTCTCGATCGTTAAGTGGCTTAATGCTTTCTACGTCGCTGTCGAACCGTACCATCAGTTCTTACCAGCTAGGGACTCATCATATCAGGCCACGGTTTTCCAGTCGTCTGGGGTTCAACTGATATTGTCACGAGACCAGGAGAGTCGGTGCAGGCGATGTCACGCTTTTAGCAAAGGCACTCGCTTCAGTAGTCTGCTGCCGTAGCTCATTAACGCCAAATTTCGCCTCACTGTATACGTATACGTTCGTTTTACTTCCCATATTGATTTCTGCGTTTATTTCACGTAGTGTTGCTTGTCTGTTAGCAGTGACAACCCTACGCAACCACCTCTACTCTGGATCGTTAAGTGGCTTAATGCGGTCTACGTCACTCTCGAACCGTACCACCAGTTCTTACCAGCTAGGGACTCATCATACCAAGCCACGGTTTTCCAGTCGTCTGGGGTTCAACTGATATTGTCATGAGACCAGGAGACTCGGTGCAGGCGATGTCACGCTTTTAGCATAGGCACTCGCTTCATTAGTCTGCTGCCGTAGCTCATTAACGCCAAATTTCGCCTCACTGTATACGTATACGTTCGTTCTACTTCCCATATTGATTTCTGCGGTTATTTCACGTAGTGTTGCTTGTCTGTTAGCAGTGACAACCCTACGCAACCAATTCCGCTCTCGATCGTTAAGTGGCTTAATGCGGTCTACGTCACTTTCGAACCGTACCACCAGTTCTTACCAGCTAGGGACTCATCATATCAGGCCACGGTTTTCCAGTCGTCTGGGGTTCAACTGATATTGTCACGAGACCAGGAGAGTCGGTGCAGGCGATGTCACGCTTTTAGCAAAGGCACTCGCTTCAGTAGTCTGCTGCCGTAGCTCATTAACGCCAAATTTCGCCTCACTGTATACGTATACGTTCGTTCTACTTAACATATTGACTTCTGCGGTTATTTCACGTAGTGTTGCTTGTCTGTTAGCAGTGACAACCCTACGCAACCACCCCAGCTCTCGATCGTTAAGTGATTTCTGCGGTTATTTCACGTAATGTTGCTTTTTCTGTTAGCAGGGACAACCCTACGCAACCACCTCTGCTCTCGATCGTTAAGTGGCTTAATGCTTTCTACGTCGCTGTCGATCCGTACCATCAGTTCTTACCAGCTAGGGACTCATCATACCAGGCCACGGTTTTCCAGTCGTCTGGGGTTCAACTGATATTGTCACGAGACCAGGAGAGTCGGTGCAGGCGATGTCGCGCTTTTAGCAAAGGCACTCGCTTCAGTAGTCTGCTGCCGTAGCTCATTAACGCCAAATTTCGCCTCACTGTATACGTATACGTTCGTTTTACTTCCCATATTGATTTCTGCGGTTATTTCACGTAGTGTTGCTTGTCTGTTAGCAGTGACAACCCTACGCAACCACCTCTGCTCTCGATCGTTAAGTGGCTTAATGCGGTCTACGTCCGTCTCGAACCGTACCACCAGTTCTTACCAGCTAGGGACTCATCATATCAGGCCACGGTTTTCCAGTCGTCTGGGGTTCAACTGATATTGTCACGAGACCAGGAGAGTCGGTGCAGGCGATGTCACGCTTTTAGCAAAGGCACTCGCTTCAGTAGTCTGCTGCCGTAGCTCATTAACGCCAAATTTCGCCTCACTGTATACGTATACGTTCGTTTTACTTCCCATATTGATTTCTGCGTTTATTTCACGTAGTGTTGCTTGTCTGTTAGCAGTGACAACCCTACGCAACCACCTCTACTCTGGATCGTTAAGTGGCTTAATGCGGTCTACGTCACTCTCGAACCGTACCACCAGTTCTTACCAGCTAGGGACTCATCATACCAAGCCACGGTTTTCCAGTCGTCTGGGGTTCAACTGATATTGTCATGAGACCAGGAGACTCGGTGCAGGCGATGTCACGCTTTTAGCATAGGCACTCGCTTCATTAGTCTGCTGCCGTTGCTCATTAACGCCAAATTTCGCCTCACTGTATACGTATACGTTCGTTCTACTTAACATATTGACTTCTGCGGTTATTTCACGTAGTGTTGCCTGTCTGCTAGCAGTGACAACCCTACGCAACCACCCCAGCTCTCGATCGTTAAGTGATTTCTGCGGTTATTTCACGTAATGTTGCTTTTTCTGTTAGCAGGGACAACCCAACGCAACCACCTCTGCTCTCGATCGTTAAGAGGCTTAATGCTTTCTACGTCGCTGTCGAACCGTACCATCAGTTCTTACCAGCTAGGGACTCATCATACCAGGCCACAGTTTTCCAGTCGTCTGGGGTTCAACTGATATTGTCACGAGACCAGGAGAGTCGGTGCAGGCGATGTCGCGCTTTTAGCAAAGGCACTAGCTTCAGTAGTCTGCTGCCGTAGCTCATTAACGCCAAATTTCGCCTCACTGTATACGTATACGTTCGTTCTACTTCCCATATTGATTTCTGCGGTTATTTCACGTAGTGTTGCTTGTCTGTTAGCAGTGACAACCCTACGCAACCAATTCCGCTCTCGATCGTTAAGTGGCTTAATGTGGTCTACGTCACTTTCGAACCGTACCAGCAGTTCTTACCAGCTAGGGACTCATCATACTAGGCCACGGTTTTCCAGTCGTCTGGGGTTCAACTGATATTGTCACGAGACCAGGAGAGTCGGTGCAGGCGATGTCGCGCTTTTAGCAAAGGCACTCGCTTCAGTAGTCTGCTGCCGTAGCTCATTAACGCCAAATTTCGCCTCACTGTATACGTATACGTTCGTTCTACTTCCCATATTGATTTCTGCTGTTATTTCACGTAGTGTTGCTTGTCTGTTAGCAGTGACAACCCTACGCAACCACCTCTGCTCTCGATCATTAAGTGATTTCTGCGGTTATTTCACGTAGTGTTGCTTGTCTGTTAGCAGTGACAACCCTACACAACCACTTTTGCTCTCGATCGTTAAGTGATTTATGCGGTTATTTCACGTAGTGTTGCTTGTCTGTTAGCAGGGACAACCCTACGCAACCACCTCTGCTCTCGATCGTTAAGTGATTTCTGCGGTTATTTCACGTAGTGTTGCTTGTCTGTTAGCAGTGACAACCCTACGCAACCACCTCTGCTCTCGATCGTTAAGTGGCTTAATGCGGTCTACGTCACTCTCGAACCGTACCATCAGTTCTTACGAGCTAGGGACTCATCATACCTGGCCACGGTTTTCCAGTCGTCTGGGATTCAACTGATATTGTCACGAGACCAGGAGAGTCGGTGCAGGCGATGTCGCGCTTTTAGCAAAGGCACTCGCTTCAGTAGTCTGCTGCCGTAGCTCATTAACGCCAAATTTCGCCTCACTGTATACGTATACGTTCGTTTTACTTCCCATATTGATTTCTGCGTTTATTTCACGTAGTGTTGCTTGTCTGTTAGCAGTGACAACCCTACGCAACCACCTCTGCTCTCGATTGTTAAGTGGCTTAATGCGGTCTACGTCACTCTCGAACCATACCACCAGTTCTTACCAGCTAGGGACTCATCATACCAAGCCACAGTTTTCCAGTCGTCTGGGGTTCAACTGATATTGTCACGAGACCAGGAGAGTCGGTGCAGGCGATGTCGCGCTTTTAGCAAAGGCACTCGCTTCAGTAATCTGCTGCCGTAGCTCATTAACGCCAAATTTCGCCTCACTGTATACGTATACGTTCGTTCTACTTCCCATATTGATTTCTGCGGTTATTTCACGTAGTGTTGCTTGTCTGTTAGCAGTGACAACCCTACGCAACCAATTCCGCTCTCGATCGTTAAGTGGCTTAATGTGGTCTACGTCACTTTCGAACCGTACCAGCAGTTCTTACCAGCTAGGGACTCATCATACTAGGCCACGGTTTTCCAGTCGTCTGGGGTTCAACTGATATTGTCACGAGACCAGGAGAGTCGGTGCAGGCGATGTCACGCTTTTAGCAAAGGCACTCGCTTCAGTAGTCTGCTGCCGTAGCTCATTAACGCCAAATTTCGCCTCACTGTATACGTATACGTTCGTTCTACTTAACATATTGACTTCTGCGGTTATTTCACGTAGTGTTGCTTGTCTGTTAGCAGTGACAACCCTACGCAACCACCCCAGCTCTCGATCGTTAAGTGATTTCTGCGGTTATTTCACGTAATGTTGCTTTTTCTGTTAGCAGGGACAACCCTACGCAACCACCTCTGCTCTCGATCGTTAAGTGGCTTAATGCTTTCTACGTCGCTGTCGATCCGTACCATCAGTTCTTACCAGCTAGGGACTCATCATACCAGGCCACGGTTTTCCAGTCGTCTGGGGTTCAACTCATATTGTCACGAGACCAGGAGAGTCGGTGCAGGCGGTGTCACGCTTTTAGCAAAGGCACTCGCTTCAGTAGTCTGCTGCCGTAGCTCATTAACGCCAAATTTCGCCTCACTGTATACGTATACGTTCGTTCTACTTCCCATATTGATTTCTGCGGTTATTTCACGTAGTGTTGCTTGCCTGTTAGCAGTGACAACCCTACGCAACCACCTCTGCTCTCGATCATTAAGTGATTTCTGCGGTTATTTCACGTAGTGTTGCTTGTCTGTTAGCAGTGACAACCCTACACAACCACTTTTGCTCTCGATCGTTAAGTGATTTCTGCGGATATTTCACGTAGTGTTGCTTGTCTGTTAGCAGGGACAACCCTACGCAACCACCTCTGCTCTCGATTGTTAATTGATTTCTGCGGTTATTTCACGTAGTGTTGCTTGTCTGTTAGCAGTGACAACCCTACGCAACCACCTCTGCTCTCGATCGTTAAGTGGCTTAATGCGGTCTACGTCACTCTCGAACCGTACCATCAGTTCTTACGAGCTAGGGACTCATCATACCAGGCCACGGTTTTGCAGTCGTCTGGGATTCAACTGATATTGTCACGAGACCAGGAGAGTCGGTGCAGGCGATGTCGCGCTTTTAGCAAAGGCACTCGCTTCAGTAGTCTGCTGCCGTAGCTCATTAACGCCAAATTTCGCCTCACTGTATACGTATACGTTCGTTCTACTTCCCATATTGATTTCTGCGGTTATTTCACGTAGTGTTGCTTGTCTGTTAGCAGTGACAACCCTACGCAACCAATTCTGCTCTCGATCGTTAAGTGGCTTAATGTGGTCTACGTCACTTTCGAACCGTACCACCAGTTCTTACCAGCTAGGGACTCATCATACTAGGCCACGGTTTTCCAGTCGTCTGGGGTTCAACTGATATTGTCACGAGACCAGGAGAGTCGGTGCAGGCGATGTCACGCTTTTAGCAAAGGCACTCGCTTCATTAGTCTGCTGCCGTAGCTCATTAACGCCAAATTTCGCCTCACTGTATACGTATACGTTCGTTCTACTTAAGATATTGATTTCTGCGGTTATTTCACGTAGTGTTGCTTGTCTGTTAGCAGTGACAACCCTACGCAACCACCCCAGCTCTCGATCGTTAAGTGATTTCTGCGGTTATTTCACGTAATGTTGCTTTTTCTGTTAGCAGGGACAACCCTACGCAACCACCTCTGCTCTCGATCGTTAAGTGGCTTAATGCTTTCTACGTCGCTATCGAACCGTACCATCAGTTCTTACCAGCTAGGGACTCATCATACCAGGCCACGGTTTTCCAGTCGTCTGGGGTTCAACTGATATTGTCACGAGACCAGGAGAGTCGGTGCAGGCGGTGTCGCGCTTTTAGCAAAGGCACTCGCTTCAGTAGTCTGCTGCCGTAGCTCATTAACGCCAAATTTCGCCTCACTGTATACGTATACGTTCGTTCTACTTCCCATATTGATTTCTGCGTTTATTTCACGTAGTGTTGCTTGTCTGTTAGCAGTGACAACCCTACGCAACCACCTCTGCTCTCGATCGTTAAGTGGCTTAATGCGGTCTACGTCACTCTCGAACCATACCACCAGTTCTTACCAGCTAGGGACTCATCATACCAAGCCACGGTTTTCCAGTCGTCTGGGGTTCAACTGATATTGTCATGAGACCAGGAGAGTCGGTGCAGGCGATGTCACGCTTTTAGCAAAGGCACTCGCTTCAGTAGTCTGCTGCCGTAGCTCATTAACGCCAAATTTCGCCTCACTGTATACGTATACGTTCGTTCTACTTCCCATATTGATTTCTGCGGTTATTTCACGTAGTGTTGCTTGTCTGTTAGCAGTGACAACCCTACGCAACCAATTCTGCTCTCGATCGTTAAGTGGCTTAATGCGGTCTACGTCCGTCTCGAACCGTACCACCAGTTCTTACCAGCTAGGGACTCATTATATCAGGCCACGGTTTTCCAGTCTTCTGGGGTTCAACTGATATTGTCACGAGACCAGGAGAGTCGGTGCAGGCGGTGTCGCGCTTTTAGCAAAGGCACTCGCTTCAGTAGTCTGCTGCCGTAGCTCATTAACGCCAAATTTCGCCTCACTGTATACGTATACGTTCGTTCTACTTCCCATATTGATTTCTGCGTTTATTTCACGTAGTGTTGCTTGTCTGTTAGCAGTGACAACCCTACGCAACCACCTCTGCTCTCGATCGTTAAGTGGCTTAATGCGGTCTACGTCACTCTCGAACCGTACCATCAGTTCTTACCAG
Source organism: Schistocerca cancellata (assembly GCF_023864275.1). NCBI lineage: Eukaryota > Metazoa > Arthropoda > Insecta > Orthoptera > Acrididae > Schistocerca > Schistocerca cancellata. Next base: position 99,617,591 of record NC_064629.1, on the reverse strand, counting down.
CTAGGGACTCATCATACCAGGCCACGGTTTTCCAGTCGTCTGGGGTTCAACTGATATTGTCACGAGACCAGGAGAGTCGGTGCAGGCGGTGTCGCGCTTTTAGCAAAGGCACTCGCTTCAGTAGTCTGCTGCCGTAGCTCATTAACGCCAAATTTCGCCTCACTGTATACGTATACGTTCGTTCTACTTCCCATATTGATTTCTGCGTTTATTTCACGTAGTGTTGCTTGTCTGTTAGCAGTGACAACCCTACGCAACCACCTCTGCTCTCGATCGTTAAGTGGCTTAATGCTTTCTACGTCGCTGTCGAACCGTACCATCAGTTCTTACCAGCTAGGGACTCATCATACCAGGCCACGGTTTTCCAGTCGTCTGGGGTTCAACTCATATTGTCACGAGACCAGGAGAGTCGGTGCAGGCGGTGTCACGCTTTTAGCAAAGGCACTCGCTTCAGTAGTCTGCTGCCGTAGCTCATTAACGCCAAATTTCGCCTCACTGTATACGTATACGTTCGTTCTACTTCCCATATTGATGTCTGCGGTTATTTCACGTAGTGTTGCTTGTCTGTTAGCAGTGACAACCCTACGCAACCACCTCTGCTCTCGATCATTAAGTGATTTCTGCGGTTATTTCACGTAGTGTTGCTTGTCTGTTAGCAGTGACAACCCTACACAACCACTTTTGCTCTCGATCGTTAAGTGATTTCTGCGGTTATTTCACGTAGTGTTGCTTGTCTGTTAGCAGGGACAACCCTACGCAACCACCTCTGCTCTCGATCGTTAAGTGATTTCTGCGGTTATTTCACGTAGTGTTGCTTGTCTGTTAGCAGTGACAACCCTACGCAACCACCTCTGCTCTCGATCGTTAAGTGGCTTAATGCTTTCTACGTCGCTGTCGAACCGTACCATCAGTTCTTACCAGCTAGGGACTCATCATACCAGGCCACGGTTTTCCAGTCGTCTGGGGTTCAACTCATATTGTCACGAGACCAGGAGAGTCGGTGCAGGCGGTGTCACGCTTTTAGCAAAGGCACTCGCTTCAGTAGTCTGCTGCCGTAGCTCATTAACGCCAAATTTCGCCTCACTGTATACGTATACGTTCGTTCTACTTCCCATATTGATTTCTGCGGTTATTTCACGTAGTGTTGCTTGTCTGGTAGCAGTGACAACCCTACGCAACCACCTGTGCTCTCGATCATTAAGTGATTTCTGCGGTTATTTCACGTAGTGTTGCTTGTCTGTTAGCAGTGACAACCCTACACAACCACTTTTGCTCTCGATCGTTAAGTGATTTCTGCGGTTATTTCACGTAGTGTTGCTTGTCTGTTAGCAGGGACAACCCTACGCAACCACCTCTGCTCTCGATCGTTAAGTGATTTCTGCGGTTATTTCACGTAGTGTTGCTTGTCTGTTAGCAGTGACAACCCTACGCAACCACCCCAGCTCTCGATCGTTAAGTGATTTCTGCGGTTATTTCACGTAATGTTGCTTTTCTGTTAGCAGGGACAACCCTACGCAACCACCTCTGCTCTCGATCGTTAAGTGGCTTAATGCATTCTACGTCGCTGTCGAACCGTACCATCAGTTCTTACCAGCTAGGGACTCATCATACCAGGCCACGGTTTTCCAGTCGTCTGGGGTTCAACTGATATTGTCACGAGACCAGGAGAGTCGGTGCAGGCGGTGTCGCGCTTTTAGCAAAGGCACTCGCTTCAGTAGTCTGCTGCCGTAGCTCATTAACGCCAAATTTCGCCTCACTGTATACGTATACGTTCGTTTTACTTCCCATATTGATTTCTGCGTTTATTTCACGTAGTGTTGCTTGTCTGTTAGCAGTGACAACCCTACGCAACCACCTCTGCTCTCGATCGTTAAGTGGCTTAATGCGGTCTACGTCACTCTCGAACCATACCACCAGTTCTTACCAGCTAGGGACTCATCATACCAAGCCACGGTTTTCCAGTCGTCTGGGGTTCAACTGATATTGTCATGAGACCAGGAAAGTCGGTGCAGGCGATGTCACGCTTTTAGCAAAGGCACTCGCTTCAGTAGTCTGCTGCCGTAGCTCATTAACGCCAAATTTCGCCTCACTGTATACGTATACGTTCGTTCTACTTCCCATATTGATTTCTGCGGTTATTTCACGTAGTGTTGCTTGTCTGTTAGCAGTGACAACCCTACGCAACCAATTCTGCTCTCGATCGTTAAGTGGCTTAATGCGGTCTACGTCCGTCTCGAACCGTACCACCAGTTCTTACCAGCTAGGGACTCATCATATCAGGCCACGGTTTTCCAGTCGTCTGGGGTTCAACTGATATTGTCACGAGACCAGGAGAGTCGGTGCAGGCGATGTCACGCTTTTAGCATAGGCACTCGCTTCAGTAGTCTGCTGCCGTAGCTCATTAACGCCAAATTTCGCCTCACTGTATACGTATACGTTCGTTCTACTTCCCATATTGATTTCTGCGGTTATTTCACGTAGTGTTGCTTGTTTGTTAGCAGTGACAACCCTACGCAACCAATTCCGCTCTCGATCGTTAAGTGGCTTAATGTGGTCTACGTCACTTTCGAACCGTACCAGCAGTTCTTACCAGCTAGGGACTCATCATACTAGGCCACGGTTTTCCAGTCGTCTGGGGTTCAACTGATATTGTCACGAGACCAGGAGAGTCGGTGCAGGCGATGTCACGCTTTTAGCAAAGGCACTCGCTTCAGTAGTCTGCTGCCGTAGCTCATTAACGCCAAATTTCGCCTCACTGTATACGTATACGTTCGTTCTACTTAACATATTGACTTCTGCGGTTATTTCACGTAGTGTTGCTTGTCTGTTAACAGTGAAAACCCTACGCAACCACCCCAGCTCTCGATCGTTAAGTGATTTCTGCGGTTATTTCACGTAATGTTGCTTTTTCTGTTAGCAGGGACAACCCTACGCAACCACCTCTGCTCTCGATCGTTAAGTGGCTTAATGCTTTCTACGTCGCTGTCGAACCGTACCATCAGTTCTTACCAGCTAGGGACTCATCATACCAGGCCACGGTTTTCCAGTCGTCTGGGGTTCAACTGATATTGTCACGAGACCAGGAGAGTCGGTGCAGGCGGTGTCACGCTTTTAGCAAAGGCACTCGCTTCAGTAGTCTGCTGCAGTAGCTCATTAACGCCAAATTTCGCCTCACTGTATACGTATACGTTCGTTCTACTTCCCATATTGATTTCTGCGGTTATTTCACGTAGTGTTGCTTGTCTGTTAGCAGTGACAAACCTACGCAACCAATTCCGCTCTCGATCTTTAAGTGGCTTAATGTGGTCTACGTCACTTTCGAGCCGTACCAGCAGTTCTTACCAGCTAGGGACTCATCATACTAGGCCACGGTTTTCCAGTCGTCTGGGGTTCAACTGATATTGTCACGAGACCAGGAGAGTCGGTGCAGGCGATGTCACGCTTTTAGCAAAGGCACTCGCTTGAGTAGTCTGCTGCCGTAGCTCATTAACGCCAAATTTCTCCTCACTGTATACGTATACGTTCGTTCTACTTAACATATTGACTTCTGCGGTTATTTCACGTAGTGTTGCTTGTCTGTTAGCAGTGACAACCCTACGCAACCACCCCAGCTCTCGATCGTTAAGTGATTTCTGCGGTTATTTCACGTAGTGTTGCTTGTCTGTTAGCAGTGACAACCCTACGCAACCACCCCAGCTCTCGATCGTTAAGTGATTTCTGCGGTTATTTCACGTAGTGTTGCTTGTCTGTTAGCAGTGACAACCCTACGCAACCACCCCAGCTCTCGATCGTTAAGTGATTTCTGCGGTTATTTCACGTAATGTTGCTTTTTCTGTTAGCAGGGACAACCCTACGCAACCACCTCTGCTCTCGATCGTTAAGTGGCTTAATGCTTTCTACGTCGCTGTCGAACCGTACCATCAGTTCTTACCAACTAGGGACTCATCATACCAGGCCACGGTTTTCCAGTCGTCTGGGGTTCAACTGATATTGTCACGAGACCAGGAGAGTCGGTGCAGGCGGTGTCACGCTTTTAGCAAAGGCACTCGCTTCAGTAGTCTGCTGCCGTAGCTCATTAACGCCAAATTTCTCCTCACTGTATACGTATACGTTCGTTCTACTTAACATATTGACTTCTGCGGTTATTTCACGTAGTGTTGCTTGTCTGTTAGCAGTGACAACCCTACGCAACCACCCCAGCCCTCGATCGTTAACTGATTTCTGCGGTTATTTCACGTAGTGTTGCTTGTCTGTTAGCAGTGACAACCCTACGCAACCACCCCAGCTCTCGATCGTTAAGTGATTTCTGCGGTTATTTCACGTAATGTTGCTTTTTCTGTTAGCAGGGACAACCCTACGCAACCACCTCTGCTCTCGATCGTTAAGTGGCTTAATGCTTTCTACGTCGCTGTCGAACCGTACCATCAGTTCTTACCAGCTAGGGACTCATCATACCAGGCCACGGTTTTCCAGTCGTCTGGGGTTCAACTGATATTGTCACGAGGCCAGGAGAGTCGGTGCAGGCGGTGTCGCGCTTTTAGTAAAGGCACTCGCTTCAATAGTCTGCTGCCGTAGCTCATTAACGCCAAATTTCGCCTCACTGTATACGTATACGTTCGTTTTACTTCCCATATTGATTTCTGCGTTTATTTCACGTAGTGTTGCTTGTCTGTTAGCAGTGACAACCCTACGCAACCACCTCTGCTCTCGATCGTTAAGTGGCTTAATGCGGTCTACGTCACTCTCGAACCGTACCACCAGTTCTTACCAGCTAGGGACTCATCATACCAAGCCACGGTTTTCCAGTCGTCTGGGGTTCAACTGATATTGTCATGAGACCAGGAGAGTCGGTGCAGGCGATGTCACGCTTTTAGCAAAGGCACTCGCTTCAGTAGTCTGCTGCCGTAGCTCATTAACGCCAAATTTCGCCTCACTGTATACGTATACGTTCGTTCTACTTCCCATATTGATTTCTGCGGTTATTTCACGTAGTGTTGCTTGTCTGATAGCAGTGACAACCCTACGCAACCACCTCTGCTCTCGATCGTTAAGTGGCTTAATGCGGTCTGCGTCACTCTCGAACTGTACCATCAGTTCTTACCAACTAGGGACTCATCTTACCAGGCCACGGTTTTCCAGTCGTCTGGGGTTCAACTGATATTGTCACGAGACCAAGAGAGTCGGTGCAGGCGGTGTCGCGCTTTTAGCAAAGGCACTCGCTTCAGTAGTCTGCTGCCGTAGCTCATTAACGCCAAATTTCGCCTCACTGTATACGTATACGTTTGTTCTACTTCCCATATTGATTTCTGCGGTTATTTCACGTAGTGTTGCTTGTCTGTTAGCAGTGACAACCCTACGCAACCACCTCTGCTCTCGATCGTTAAGTGGCTTAATGCGGTCTACGTCACTCTCGAACCGTACCATCAGTTCTTACGAGCTAGGGACTCATCATACCAGGCCACGGTTTTCCAGTCGTCTGGGGTTCAACTGATATTGTCACGAGACCAGGAGAGTCGGTGCAGGCGGTGTCGCGCTTTTAGCAAAGGCACTCGTTTCAGTAGTCTGCTGCCGTAGCTCATTAACGCCAAATTTCGCCTCACTGTATACGTATACGTTCGTTCTACTTCCCATATTGATTTCTGCGGTTATTTCACGTAGTGTTGCTTGTCTGTTAGCAGTGACAACCCTACGCAACCACCTCTGCTCTCGATCGTTAAGTGATTTCTGCGGTTATTTCATGTAGTGTTGCTTGTCTGTTAGCAGGGACAACCCTACGCAACCACCTCTGCTCTCGATCGTTAAGTGGCTTAATGCGGTCTACGTCCGTCTCGAACCGTACCACCAGTTCTTACCAGCTAGGGACTCATCATACCAGGCCACGGTTTTCCAGTCCTCTGGGGTTCAACTGATATTGTCACGAGACCAGGAGAGTCGGTGCAGGCGATGTCACGCTTTTAGCAAAGGCACTCGCTTCAGTAGTCTGCTGCCGTAGCTCATTAACGCCAAATTTCGCCTCACTGTATACGTATACGTTCGTTCTACTTCCCATATTGATTTTCGCGGTTGTTTCACGTAGTGTTGCTTGTCTGTTAGCAGTGACAACCCTACGCAACCACCCCAGCTCTCGATCGTTAAGTGATTTCTGCGGTTATTTCACGTAGTGTTGCTTGTCTGTTAGCAGGGACAACCCTACGCAACCACCTCTGCTATCGATCGTTAAGTGGCTTAATGCTTTCTACGTCGCTGTCGAACCGTACCATCAGTTCTTACCAGCTAGGGACTCATCATACCAGGCCACGGTTTTCCAGTCGTCTGGGGTTCAACTGATATTGTCACGAGACCAGGAGAGTCGGTGCAGGCGGTGTCGCGCTTTTAGCAAAGGCACTCGCTTCAATAGTCTGTTGCCGTAGCTCATTAACGCCAAATTTCGCCTCACTGTATACGTATACGTTCGTTCTACTTCCCATATTGATTTTTGCGGTTATTTCACGTAGTGTTGCTTGTCTGTTAGCAGTGACAACCCTACGCAACCACCTCTGCTCTCGATCGTTAAGTGAAGGCCGTCGGCCACTGCGTTGTCCATGGTGAGAGCTAATGGTCGTAATCTGGTTTTCTCGGCACACTTGTGACACTGTTGATCTCGGAATATAGTATTCATTAACAATTTACAAATTTAATTGTCCCATGTGTCCGGATCCAACTACCATTCAGCGTTCAAAGTCTGTCAATTCCCGTCGTGCGGTCATAATCACGTCGGAAATCTTTTCACATGAATCACCAGAGTACAACTGACAGTTCCGCTTGCGAACTGCCCTTTTGTACATTGCGTACGCGATACTACCGCCATCTGTGTGCGTGCATATCGCTTTTCCATGTCACCTCAGTGTATATTGGTGTACTACCTTAAAACGCCCTTGGCAAATACTTCTGTACAATTGTCATACACCGCAGTGACTAATCTCGTGTATAAGTCTGTGCCAAGTGGTGACGCCGTCTGTGTTACGTCAAGATGGCTGACAGTTCACCACTCAGAGCGAGACTGTAATGATTTTACTGCAGGTGACCGACGGTGATTCGTCGTGGCAACGTTACATCGATAAATCCCTTTATTTCATAACAAATGCAGCAGAAAAGAAGGTACTGGGAAGGCAATGAGCGGCGTCTTCTGAAATGTCAGCTCAATGACTACTTGATCTTCCGCCAGGGCACCTAATTATTGAGCGTCTTTCGATACCATCCTTATGACGTCGTTTTGGTCAGTCAGTCAGGCGTCATATACTAAGGCAGACGGTACTTTGGCGCAACACGTGGCTCGTACAATCAATCTATATCCAGCCTATCTAGCCGTCTTCTTACGTTTATTACATTATATGTATTAATATCGATGGTCAGCTGCAAGGTAATGCATTAAATTCGTTCCTCTGTAAGTTTTTCAGAACTTCGTAACAGTTTTCTAGTAACCTTAGTTTTTGGGTGTTCTGACAAATTCAAGAAAGAAAACTAATTCTGTAAATGTCGCCATATCGATCAAAAGGAAAACAGTACTTCAAAACAAGAATTCGAGAGGAACATAACCCACAGTTAAAAATGAGTTATTTTCGTATTTGGATACTGCTAATATACATTTATCATCCCACAATACATGAATAATTATTTTCCACTTTTGCCCTCCCATTGTATGAAAGAAAAATTTAGAATATCTCTGAATCGTAATCTTGCAGTGCAATAGAAAGCTAAGCCAAGCTACAAATCGGTAACATTATGTCAGCTAGTGCCAGCCAACAGCACATGTACTTGCAGTGGAATGGTTTAGCGTCGACAAAATGGTTGAAATGAAGATGGTTCTGTTGTGGGTGTGATAATCTACAAAACGTGCAAGAAACAAATATGGGTGGAAAAAAGTACAAAGAAACTTGGTACTACATTGCTTGAATGAAAATATTAAAAAAGCTATTCCAACGAGGAAGCAAGCTTGCGGCTCAGATTGTGCTGTAACATCCATGAAAGCTAACCTCATTTGGAGATAATACCACACAAGTCCGGTGGATTATAAGGACAATGTCTCTACGGAGTGTTATAGAATAGGAAACTATAATCTACATAATGAATTTTTGTGTGGTCTTGTGCATGATTAAACATGCAACAGAGTATTCTTCATAGAAATAGAAGATTTTTGACGGTTGGAATAAAATAAAGTTATCGTAAGCAAAAAACAGGGAGATCGGAGAGGTGTATAATGAACCACATATTGTTGCTGAAACGAAGACGACGAGGCTGAGATGGGACTGGCGTGCCTATAGAAGAGAGAACGGATAACGATTGAGACAAGTGTCGGAGAAGAAACCTGCAGGGTAAGGCATTGAAGCAGACAGGAAATAAGACGGAGAGATCAGGTGGCCAATGATGTTCAGATACTTGGAGCAAGGAAAGAAGATGCGAGGGACAGAAGACTGTGGAGAGGGCTACTTGATGAAGCCAAAAACTGAATGTGGTTTGTGGGGCCAGGAGAGTAAGTATAGATACACTGACGGCCAAAAATCCCAACACCGAAAGTTATTAATGTAGAGTAATGAAATTTTGGGAAGGCATTTGTCTAGGTAACATATTCGAGTGATTAACATTGCAAGATCGCAGGTTAATGTAAGCTCGAGATAAGCCATTGGAAATGTGAAATGCTAGTGCATTAATAAACAGTGTAACGGCCAGAACGTTGAATGCCGGCATGTAGGCACGCATTCTTTGTGTTGTAAAAGTGCCTGATGTCAGTTTGTAGAATAGAGTTCCATGCCTGTTGCACTTAGTCGATCAGTACAGGGGCGGTTAATTCTGTTTGTGGATGACGCTGGAGTTGTCTGATAATATCCCACATGTGCTCTATAGGAGACAGGTACGGTGATCGAGCAGGCCAAGGCAACATGTCGACACTCTATAGCGCATATTGGGTTACAACAGTGCAATGTGGACGAGCGTTATCCTGTTAATGAATGGCAGCACAACAGCTCGAACCACCAGACTGACGCACAAATTTGCAGTCAGGGTTTGTGATATAACCATAACAGTACTCCTACTGTCACTCAAAATCGCACCCCAGACCATAACTCTAGGTGTAGGTCCAGTGTGTCTAGCTCGCAGACAGATTGGTCGCAGGCTCTCACCTGGCTTCCTTCTAACCAACACAAGGCCATCACTGGCACTGAGGCAGAACCAGCTTTCATCAGAAAACACAACAGGCCACCACCCTGCGCTCCAGTGAGCTCTCGCTTGAGACCACTGAAGTTGCAAGTGGTGGTGGTTCAGGGTCACTGGAATGCACTCTATAGGACGTCTGGCTCGGAGCTGCCCTTGAAGTAACCGATTTGTAGATGTTCGCGGTGCCACTGTGGTACTAACCTGATGTTCAAATTGCTGCTGCAAATGCAATAAGATGTGGTAGAGCTATACACTGAACAAGATGGCCTTCCCTCTCGGTAGTGCCATGTGGCTCTCCGGAGCCTGGTCTTCTTGCGACCGTACATTCTCGAGATCACCGCTGCCAGCAGTCATGTACAGTGGCTACATTCTAGCCAAGTATTTCCGCAGTATCGCAGATGGAACCCTGTTATACGACCCCATTCAAACTCCGTGAGGTTTTGATAGTGGCATCTTTGTCGCCGTAAAGACACTCTTGACTAACATCAACTCACCGCGTCCAGTCTCAAGGATAACTAAAGCTCACGACCGTTACAGCGTGTATTTAAAGCAAACTTGCTTTGCATCCTCTAGTGGCGCTACTAGGGCCACTCTTATGCGATTGCCGGGAAATTTGAATAGAAACCATCTTTTACATGTAGGAACACGCATATCAACTTTCGATTATGTCGCACAGTTCCTTCTTGGTGCTACAATTTTTTTCGTCATTGTATTATACAGGGTAAACATTAATAAAACCGACAAACTGCAGGAACGGTTTCCTCAGTAGAAGTGGAGGAAAAGAGGTCCCACGAATATGTGCCACGGTAGATGGCACTGAGGAATGACAGTTCCTGCGACCACGTGCCGTGTGTTCCCTGTGTGTTGCGGACTTGTGGTTGACGCAACGTACTGTCAGCAGCAGAACAGTCCAGTACTCACGTCGGGAACAAGCCGAGATGGTGTTTGTGTACGGCAAGCAGATGGAAACGCTCGGGAGGCAGCACGGCTATACCAAAACATGTGTCCCCACAGACACCAAACACATCACACAATATTCAAACCCATTTTGGACGTCTGTGTGATCATGGGTCCTTTCAGACAGACGAACGTGCATAGAGGTGGCAGCCTGTGGGTGCGCCAGATTTGGACCATGTACTCTGGTTCGTTTCAATATCCTGTAGAACCTGATCCTCCACAACTGGTGGACCCACAGTCATACTGTAGAATCTTTTTTCCTCCTTTTCCAGTCATAAATCAATCCCTGCAGGTTATTGGTTTTGTCAGTGTTCACCCTGTATAAAAAAGCGAACGGTGCTTCAGTATTGGCTCGTCCTAAAGAATTTAATAAAACGTTTGCGTTATCAGAAAGCGTTTGTCTACCACTAGAGGAGACCCAAGTATCCAAACGCCAGACATTCATCGTGAAACGCCTAACAACACCGAAAACTCTGGTGACAAGTCACATGAAAGGTTAGAATATGAAGTTTTTAATCATGACAAGTAAAAGTCAAAGTTTACCAAGAGCCTCAAAGTAAATCCAAGCTCGGGGCCAAAGCAGTACAGTACACTTTTTAAAACCGAATTGGTAATCGATCCGGACCTGGTGACTCATTTGTTTCCATCTCTTTCAGTTGTTTCTCTACTCCAAGGATGCTTGCTACAAGGTCCTCCATACGGGAGTCTGTTCGATAGTCAATCAACGGTATATTTGTACTATTTTCCTGCATGAACGATTTCTTAAACGTGAAATTTAAAAAAAACTTGGCCTTTCTTTTTGCCATCTTCTAATGTCACACCAGACTGGTCAATGACTGACTAGACGGAAGCCTTAAACCCACTTAGAGGTGTTACTTGAACCGCAGACACTACCATTTTAGAACCGTTAATAGATCGAAACTGGACTGTCGTGAAAGTAACTCATTTCTTAAATCTCAATTTCAAGTTGGGCTATTTCGAGCTAACGTTTTTCTGACAAAAATGTATATTAGTAGATTATTTCAAATTTACTAAATTTATGGGCTGTAAATAGTGGTTTATGAACCAAAAAGGTAACTGCGAGCGAGCTCAGTTGCATGCCATAAAGACAAGCGCAAAACTCGAAAACCTTCATTTCCTTGTCTGTGTGGGTTAGCTATCTCTCGTGCTCTAGTACTCAATTTCACAAGAATGACAAGTATTACAAAATGTTTCTTATTTCGAAAATACACAAAGGAACGTTAAAATTGGAAATAGATGCAAGCTCTGGTAAAATTAAAGAAGAAAATGAGAGACGAGGAGAAATTTAAATACTTTGCCATTGAAGAATGATGAAAGCAGCATCACATGACTACATTCTCTAAATATGCAGTGGGATCAAAGACGTTTTGATTGGTGGATGCCTGTAGATTATACTGTACGCACAAAGTTCAGAAGTAACGAATGTAACTTCGAGTGTGTTCCTGAAAAGCGTGATAGGAGTGCTGTTCCTATCGCTAGACCTCAATGATTTATCAAGTAGGGTCAGCGACTCTCTCACATAGTTCATTGGCGAAGTTTCTGTTCGCACGAAAGTATGGCCACTTGATCATTGAGTCAATGTTTACACTTTGTGTACTCAATTTTCGTTCCCTTTAAATTTGGAGAATTACAAGATTAGTCTATAAACAAGGAAAAGAGTCGGATATTAGACTACAAGATTAACTGGGTTACTTGTAGAGTCTGTAATTCCATTTAAGTGTATGTTCGTGCCGCGAGAGGTGGTGTAGTGATAAGACACTGCATGCTGCTCGTTTAACTCCACATCCGGCTCTCCAGATTTAGGTTTACCGTGATTTCTCTAAATCGCGTAAGGCAAATGCCAGAACATTTCTTTTCAAAAGGCACAACCGATCTAATAATTTATCCTTCCCTAGAGCAAGTTTGTGCTCCGTCTCTAAAACCTCGTCGTCGATGGGACGTGAAACCATCATTGCTTTCCTTAAATCTATACTCAAAGTAATAGCAAGTGATACTGGATGCAACGAACATGTGGAACCGATGAATATAAGACTTAGATTAACTGAGAGGTCTGAGAATTTGCGGCGCATCTCAAAAAAAGAGAAAAAGAAAAAACAGAAAAGAAATAAGGGCGTACCTGGCGCTAGTGCGATCTGTTCCTGTGTGCTGAGAAAGTGTTTGAAGCCATTGTCAGGAAAGCATGACAGAGCTAGAATGCTCATTGATCAGTAAAAGTAGACGAAAGTGTAACAGAAATGTTACTGAGGCTGAAGTGGAAACCTTCGATAGAAAGGCGATTTTATTCTAAAGTAAATATGTCGTATCAATTAAACCTCTTCGTTTCCTTTTGCGGTTGTCAAACACTATTTTCTTTTAAATTTATTGCTATTACAGTATAGAGTATTACTCATCACCCTAATCCTTAAGATGACGCCGTGTTTAAATTGCTGCTCCGTCTTGTTAATAACAAAGAAATGCGCGGCGCTCTGTATCGATTTAGCTGTCTACCTTAGCACTGGTGGGTCACACTGTCTCTGAAGTTGTCACCACAGAGTCCATCTGTCAGATTTGTTATCCACTATCAAACAGGATCGTAGGATCATTAGAAAATATGCTACTGCCGTAGTAATTGTGTTTATTTCTGTGCTCTGTGACTCGAGCTCCGTTTGCACTCACTTGAAGTTTGAACTAGCTGCTGTAGGCCTGTGTATATATATCTATTTGATAATTATGTCCTCCTTATTGCATCCATCTTTCCTGTTCTCCTATCCTTTATCATTATTAGTAATATCAATTTCATTCTCTTTTATCTTGTTGCAGGTGTGTCCCAAGGCTCTGTTACCTCTGCTCCCATATATTCTTTACACTAATGTATGCCCAAGCAATTACCTCCTGTCTGTCTCCTCCAGTATGCCGATGACATCACATCTCTAGTCTTCTTCCACGCCCACCTAAAATCCCTACGCTCTCTCCAGAATCATCTCTGCCACTTCAAATTTTGATGGAACCAGTAGATCTTCAAGATTAATCCCTCCAAAACCCAATAAATAATTACAGGACTAACGTAGTTTTCATCTCCATGACTTATACCTTACAGTTTATGACCATCATATCCAATCAACCAACACACTGAAATATTTCGAACTAACCCTTGATCTTAAACTACCGTTGTCCAGCTGGTTTGGGATTTGGAGGGAATGAAATGAAATAAAGAAATGACTAATCTTCTTCCCTACCATCCGATTAGAATGACATCGGATAGTCTGTTGCCCTGTGGACTATGTTGACGTGCTAATTTACTACCGTACTTCTTTACTAATAACTCTTTTGCAACACATTTCACAAAGAATAGCCACATATGTCGCTGAATATGCCCACAAAAATATATCATTACGGCATGTAGTACATGAGATATAACGTCATAAACACTGAAATGCCTGAAAAACTGCCTCACCATGGATGACGTTTTAATTTATTACTACTTTACTTACTCTATTCACAACACATTCCGCAGACACTAGACAAATATACCACTGGATTTATCTGCCAAATTATATGTTTGTACGACACATACTTCAGGAGATATGACATCATAAACATTGAGCTGCATGCAAATGAAAGTGCAAGACGAAATTCGCCAGAAATGCAGGTGAAATATATTTACAAATAGACGTGAAATATGTTAAATATACGCGAAAAATAAATGAAGTGGCTGTAGGAGGGCAAAGCCATCAGTAACAAGCTCATCTCAACCCCCTGGAACAATTTCAACCTAGCAGGGTGGACATATCAATTACGATTTGGAAAGAAATAGTGTTAGGGTAGCAACTACCAGCTCTTATTGATGCGGGATTGATAACTTGCGTAGAGAAGGGGGTAAGAGGAGATGGACAGATAGAGAGAGGAGAGGAGGAGAGGGACAGAGAAAGAAAAAAGAAGGAAATGGATAGCGAGTGAAAGTAGCAGATGGACAGAAGGGGAGGACCAGATGGATGGAGGGGAAGAGCAGACAGACAGTGGTGATTGGGGGCGGGGGTGGATCAGATGGACAGAGAGAGGGGTAAGAAGATGGGGGGAGGAGGAGGTGGACAGAGAGAGCGGGTGGGGGAGATGGACATAGATGGGAGGAGGAGATGTGTAGAGGGTGAGGGGTAGGAAGAGATGGACTAATAGAAAATTGGAATAAATAATACCTGCACAACGCTGGATACTCATCGAGTGACTTGATAAAAACTGAACATAACTGTGCACGGTTGTTTCAGAGGCGATGGAAACAAACACATGAATAGCAAAAGTGCGGTCATGACCACGCGACTACTGGTCATGAAGTGAAGCCTACCAAGTACTAAAACAGAGCCTGAGAGGGCGTCTCTCAGCTGTTTTGTAACTTCGGATTCACACACACTGTATGTTTCTACCGAAAACAAAAGATCCCAGCTGCCATAATGAGTGGGGACGGGAATGGCGATGGTTGCTCATTCTCCCGACGGCGGTCCGGCCCGCCAACGCACCGGGTGGTGCTACTGGGGTGGTGCCAGGCATCTGGCTGCCGGGGAGGCCCAAGTCCCTCCACATAACCGTCACCCTCACTTGGATTTTTGAAACCGACGACCACTGCAACTTCTGCGGGTTTACGCCATTTCTTTCTTTATCAATTAACTAACTGGTGGGAATGGCTTTTCTTTGCCCCTCCATTCAATAGTCCTCTTTCCAGGCAGCTATCTTTGGTTACGGATAGCGTGATAAAATTACTTGTAATGCATAATTAAGTGAATTAAATTCATAGTGTGGTGTCACCGCCAGACACCACACTTGCTAGGTGGTAGCTTTAAATCGGCCGCGGTCCATTAGTACATGTCGGACCCGCGTGTAGCCACTGTCAGTGATCGCAGACCGAGCGCCACCACACGGCAGGTCTAGAGAGACGTACTAGGACTCGCCCCAGTTGTACGACGACTTTGCTAGCGACTACACTGACGAAGCCTTTCTCTCATTTGCCGAGAGACAGTTAGAATAGCCTTCAGCTAAGTCCATGGCTACGACCTAGCAAGGCGCCATTAACCATTTCTAGAGAGAGTCTCACTTGTATCATCCAGAATGCTGTATACAAATGATGGATTAAAGTTAAGTATTCCTGCAGCTACGTACTTTTCTTTATAGCATTCATTACGTATCCTGTTTCAGAGGTAACGCCAGCCGGCGTGAGTTGACGCGTGCCCTTTCGGTTTCCTCGCCCTGTGTCTAGACTGTCTTGTCTAGACACAACACATAGTCTGTTTAATAACAAAGTGTGCAGCCTCGTACCCACTACCACTGGACTCGTAATTGTATAAGCAACTCGAATGTGTGATCCGAACATCAGTTTTAATTTTATTTTACTCTCTCTTTTTGTAAAAGTATAGGACAGCTATAGAGACTTCGATATGTGCTTTAAGCTTCTATGGAAAGTGTCTGTGTTACAGTGGACACCATCTTCTAACCATCCTTCAGAAGATGTGCAGACCTAACGTACTGAGCGCATACCGACCAGCACAGCGCCGCAAAACGGCATCACGAAAGCGCTAACCCGCACGCCAGTGAAAAGAGTGGGCATCGTCACACCTCCAGGAAGACAGTTCAGCGCCCTCTGTCAGCGTTAATTAAGTAGCCGCCCATCGCTCGTTGGGCCCAGTTCGGTCGCAGACTTCGGGAGCACCATTACTGAGTCATAGGAAGACGATACTTCGCCTGAGTTCTGTGGGTAGTAATAGTGGGTGTCTGCATTTAGGAGGCACAGGAAGCACATCAAGCCACTACATAACGAGGAGTTAAGTTATGTTTCTTTTCTGTTTAGAAATAAAGTCTTCTATTAATCTGAAAGTGTAATGTACAGATCATTTTGGATCTCTGCTATTGGCCATCGCAGCTTCTCTGCTTCCTTGTTTGTGTCGGTGCTGACTCGCACAGTAGTCGACACAACAGAAAACCCACAACAGGCTAAACCTAATTGTAGCTTAACAAGGGGTTACATCCCTCCGTCTTCCTCCACATATACAAAGCCTTATTCTGATCTCTCCAATGTAAATTTCGCATCCCTTTAAATCGTCTAACGCCATCCACTTCTCCTTGCTTTCCAAATCCACTCGTCTTCGACTAGAAGAATCCTTGACTAGCTCATCTATTTCCCACCTCTCGCCATCACTGAACACCTACATATATCCTATACTTACCGTTAATTCGTCTCCAGCAATCCCTAGTCTTCCTTCTAATCACATATCCTGATTGGCTGCCGCACATATATCAACGCACCACATCCAAGCTAAACTTACACACACTTCTTATCATCTCCAAACATAGTTTAAACAGATTCGCAGTCCCTGACAACAAAATCAGACCTGAAGTCTCTCCCTCCTGTCAGATTTAACGCGTGCCTCCCTACTCCTTTCCTGTTTCATGGCTAACCTCCGTCCACATCCCTCTCTTTCCTTACCTCCTCTACCCCTTAGGGTGGTCCCAATCCTAGCTATTTATATCCCTATTATCACATTTTCTGATCAATTGTCTTCCCAAATTATACTGAACTCCTGTGTACCAAATAGCTCCATAAATACTTAAACTACCCCAAAGAACCAGTCCTCTTTCCTTCTCCGTATTACTACTCCTAAAAGCAGTTCCTCCTCATAAAATGGTAGTGATGTTTAATACAGCGCAAAGTTTGTTTTAACTCTCTTGCAGTCACATTTCTATGAATCAGACAACGTTTTCCTAAGTGTTATTTCAAATACCACCTACGAAAAGTATCTTTTTACGTAATCTAAAAGATTTGTATGTGGCTAATCTTTTAAAGTACACTCCTGGAAACTGAAATAAGAACACCGTGAATTCATTGTCCCAGGAAGGGGAAACTTTATTCACACATTCCTGGGGTCAGATACATCACATGATCACACTGACAGAACCACAGGCACATAGACACAGGCAACAGAGCATGCACAATGTCGGCACTAGTACAGTGTATATCCACCTTTCGCAGCAATGCAGGCTGCTATTCTCCCATGGAGACGATCGTAGAGATGCTGGATGTAGTCATGTGGAACGGCTTGCCATGCCATTTCCACCTGGCGCCTCAGTTGGACCAGCGTTCGTGCTGGACGTGCAGACCGCGTGAGACGACGCTTCATCCAGTCCCAAACATGCTCAATGGGGGACAGATCCGGAGATCTTGCTGGCCAGGGTAGTTGACTTACACCTTCTAGAGCACGTTGGGTGGCACGGGATACATGCGGACGTGCATTGTCCTCTTGGAACAGCAAGTTCCCTTGCCGGTCTAGAAATGGTAGAACGATGGGTTCGATGACGGTTTGGATGTACCGTGCACTATTCAGTGTCCCCTCGACGATCACCAGTGGTGTACGGCCAGTGTAGGAGATCGCTCCCCACACCATGATGCCGGGTGTTGGCCCTGTGTGCCTCGGTCGTATGCAGTCCTGATTGTGGCGCTCACCTGCACGGCGCCAAACACGCATACGACCATCATTGGCACCAAGGCAGAAGCGACTCTCATCGCTGAAGACGACACGTCTCCATTCGTCCCTCCATTCACGCCTGTCGCGACACCACTGGAGGCGGGCTGCACGATGTTGGGGCGTGAGCGGAAGACGGCCTAACGATGTGCGGGACCGTAGCCCAGCTTCATGGAGACGGTTGCGAATGGTCCTCGCCGATACCCTAGGAGCAACAGTGTCCCTAATTTGCTGGGAAGTGGCGGTGCGGTCCCCTACGGCACTGCGTAGGATCCTACGGTCTTGGCGTGCATCCGTGCGTCGCTGCGGTCCGGTCCCAGGTCGACGGGCACGTGCACCTTCCGCCGACCACTGGCGACAACATCGATGTACTGTGGAGACCTCACGTCCCACGTGTTGAGCAATTCGGCGGTACGTCCACCCGGCCTCCCGCATGCCCACTATACGCCCTCGCTCAAAGTCCGTCAACTGCACATACGGTTCACGTCCACGCTGTCGCGGCATGCTACCAGTGTTAAAGACTGCGATGGAGCTCCGTATGCCACGGCAAACTGGCTGACACTGACGGCGGCGGTGCACAAATGCTGCGCAGTTAGCGCCATTCGACGGCCAACACCGCGGTTCCTGGTGTGTCCGCTGTGCCGTGCGTGTGATCATTGCTTGTACAGCCCTCTCGCAGTGTCCGGAGCAAGTATGGTGGGTCTGACACACCGGTGTCAATGTGTTCTTTTTCCATTTCCAGGAGTGTATATTAAGTATTTTAAAACATTTGTATATATTTAATCCTTTAAAACCTTTCACTCCACCGTAGTATCTATTAAGATCTTGGACCGGATGAGCGGATTATTGGTTCGCTGTCAGCAGTCTTCGCCTCTCTGGGGAGAGAGAATGGCATAACAACAAAAGAAAAACGTTGCATTTGTCAATTTCATGTACTGATAATCCGCTGTTCATGATACAATATAGAGAACACATGCAAGCTTTTTGTGAATCACTGTATATACTGATGTGTTGTATGCTTCTACTTCCTAAAGATAACTAATGCTACAGAATACAATGGCAATACATAAAAAATAACTTTCGACAGGCATAAGCGGAGATACCCCTGTTCCATAATTACGTGACTGCATTGGACCCATCCCAGATCGAAGTACTATTGTTTCAAGTTTCAAGTTTCAAGTTCAATGACGACTGTTACAATTCTGCTGCCTCCGAAACACTACAGAGTACAACGAGAGCGATTCGGGCGATACCGACTCATATGGACTGACATTTCCCTTCACTCCACATGCGAATGCAATAGCACAGGTACCGGCGTGTAGTGTACAGTGGCTTACGAGTATATTTAGAAGTAGATATAGATGCAGATGCAGATGCGGGGGGTTGGGTCGTTGGGGAGGGGCGCGGGGGGGGGGGGGGGTTGCTGACGCTGGCTGTGGCAGAGAGCGGCTATTCATCCGGCCAGCCGCCTAAAAGCTCTGTCCCGTATTTTATCTGCATCTATTTATGGCGCCGCCGGTTCCGCCTGCAAATGGGAACTGACTGTTACTGCTCTTGTTACTCTCCTGCGGTCGTTTCAAATACGATTCCCCTTAGTAACGCATGTGCTTCGAACATGGAAAACGGCACTTAGTGCTCTTAATCACTAAGTGGAGACAGTTACCTTCTCTAAATTCAGAGCTGAGTGTGCGGCATCTGGAGTGAAGCAGCCTGCAGTCTGTTCCTTGAACTGTGGAGTACTCCACATTTCTCTCGCTTGGGTTCGGCAATTACGGACGGTAAAAATAGTTTACAGTGTCGCCCGCATTTGTGCTCTGATAAATATCTCTCTCGAAACGGCGCCGCACATTCACAGTGAACTCCATTGTGTATTCTACACCACCTCTGAACTGGACGATTATAAGACAAAACTAAAACACCGATAAGGATACGTACAACTCAAACGATCTTTGTACTACATATAGCGGGGAAGACAATGCACAATCGATTAGGATTAGAGACCTGTATATTATCTACGAATTTGGGAGGTCAGTATGTCGTGAAACAACCACGTGCAGCAAAGAGGTCCTCTAAATATCGTCGCATGAAAGCGAAAAGAGTTTGAGTGTCATCCTGCGCATCTCTGCTCAAGCTGTCTATGTACGAGTTCTCAAAGTATCAACAGTGGTTATTGGAAGACGGTGACTAACTAGCTGCAAGCCATCCATGTGACAAAGGGGTCCGATGGGTGAAGTATTACGGGAACCAGTAGAACTTGGAAACAGTAGCGCCCGACGTTCTTGAAAAGGAGCCCGCTAATTCATCGCCCCATTGAGCCACATATTTTCCTGTTACAATATGGACATGGAGATGCTGTACCTCGAGCTCTGTAACTTCGCTCTTGCAACAGTTCGTGTTCAGATTATTCTCGAAACGTGGGAATTTGGATCGAATGTTGTAGCTAATGGTGGAATGTCTATGGATTCATTGCGAGGGGACAGACAGACAGTCATACCAAATACTTCTGAACGCGTTTTCTGAAATTTGTCTTGAGCAGCTAGCTCGGAGGCCCACATGCAACGGAAATATCTTAGGCCTTGTAGTATAAATATGCCGGACCTTATCGACAATGTCAGTACAGAAACGGGAATTAGCGATCATTATGTAATTATAGCAACTATGATTACAGAAGTTAATAAATTAGTCAAGAAGGCTAGGAGAGTGTTTCTGCTAGATAGAGTAGATAAGCAATTATTAAAATCTCACATAGACAGTGAATTGCCATCACTTTGTTCCAGTAAGTTGGATGTAGAGGAAA
This sequence comes from Schistocerca cancellata, assembly GCF_023864275.1. Lineage (NCBI taxonomy): Eukaryota > Metazoa > Arthropoda > Insecta > Orthoptera > Acrididae > Schistocerca > Schistocerca cancellata. The sequence continues at coordinate 99,597,146 of NC_064629.1, read as the reverse complement.
TATGAGCGTAGGCAAAATTTAAGCAGATTGTAAATCGTGGTCTGGAGAGTTACGTGCCAAGTAAGTGCATAAAGGATGGAAAAGACCCGCAGTGGTTTAATAAAGAAATTCTGCGGATGCTGAAGAAACAAAGGCTGTTGCACTCTGGGTTCAAACGGGAACGCACAAATGACGACAAGCAAGGTTAGTAGAGATACGTGCGTCTGTGATAAGATCCACGCACTAACCATACAACTACGATTGTAACACCTTAGCCAAAGATCTGGCAGAGAACCCGAGAAAATTCTGGTAGTATGTAAAATCGCTAAGCAGGTCTAAAGCTTCCATTCAGTCCCTTGTCGAACAGTCTGGTGTGGCAATTGAAGATAGAAAAACGAAAGCCGAAGTTTTAAATTTCTCGTTCAATAAATCGTTCACACAGGAGAACCGTAGAAACATACCGTCATTTAAATATAGGACAGGTTTGAACTGTCCCTGATGGATCTGTTGCTCAGGTGACATCCACTTAGCCCTCCCAATCTGCTGTTACTGCTTCTCTGCTAACAACACAATATTTCCCGTATCCTTTTATGCTGGCGGGTCCGCCTAAAGCGACATCTAGAGCTCAACTCTACATAGGAGTGTCCGCTTACTGTGGATCGGATAGTATATGTTCATAAAAAAATTCGTTTAAGCGACAGCGGTGACAAGTAGCCTGGTTTTTATGCCAACATCGGCGGATGATATTTGATCTTTAATATTGCTGTTACGATTTTTCATAGACCCCAATATCTATATTGAAAAATTGGTGTTTAGAGTCTCAACATCGATGTTTTGTAAATATCGATGATGGTTGCACGTCCTTAGTCCACACCATTGCGGCGTTGCAGAGTTCAATCGACAATGTGGTCGAAGCTGTGCAATCGGTTATGGTCAGGCGGACGAAGATTCGGCATATAGAGTAGAAGAGTAGCTGGGATGTGTTGTGAACTTATACAATGTTTGATATTATCTCTGAACGAAAATTATTAAATTTTATTAACCATAATTAAATTTGAATATTATTTGTATTTCTAAATGGTTCAAATGTCTCTGAGCACTATGGGACTTAACATCTAAGGTCATCAGTCCCCTAGAACTTAGAACTACTTAAACCTAACCAACCTATGGACATCACACACATCCATGCCCGAGGCAGGATTCGAACCTTCGAGTGTAGCGGTCACGCGGTTCCAGACTGAAGCGCCTAGAACCGCACGGCCACACTGGCCAGCTTTATACTTTTATTTTTATAGTTTTATTGCGTATATTAAACCACGTAATTTGTATATAATATATTTAAACAAGTCTTAAATCAGTAGCTGGGAAAGATCACTGTTAATGTAGGTGCCCTAGCATAGAAAAAAATAGTCACTACAATGTAAAAGTTTTTTTTTTCTTTTTTGCACTCCGCTACTGTTCTGCAGATTTACAATACATAATGCTAGCACGTATTTCAATGGTGACGAACTGAATAGGTCAATGGAGCCTATACAGGTAAAGTGAACTGGGTTTTCACGTTTTTGCAAAAAGAGAGTGATGTTACCTGCATTCGAGGTAGTACTGGAATAAAGACAGTTCTGGTGCAGTATTGGTATCAAATGAAGTATGAAAATTAATTAATTGATTAATTAATTACCTTCCTACACCGTAATAACATCATAGGTTTTCCCCAGCCAGTACGTGGGTCCACCTCACGGAACTCCCTGGCCCCTAACTTCCCCCTCCTCTCCCTTCCTTTCCCGTGATGTAATCCAAGATGGTGGCCCACAAAAAAATGTGGGAAATTGGCTCAGCCTGTGTCGAGCTGCTCGACTGGGAGGACCTCACCATAGTAGGCGAATACAGCAAGTATAAACAATTTGTTTAAGAACATTCTTTATTTATTTCTGAAATCGCAATACACCTCGAAATTGACACTGGTGTTCAAACAGTTTATGATGTTAAACAATCTTTTTTATTCTGATAGTGAAACAAACCACATAATAACACTGTCACAGATCACACAAAATGCATCTGAAAAACTTTCTTACTTGCACTGCATCTACTGGAGTCATGGCCACCGGAAGGAGCCAATCACTGGGCTTGCAGCACTGGTCAGGTTCCAGATTGGCAATCGCAGGGCTGCACTAAGCACTTTCTGTCACACAGGAAATGACCCAGTCTTTCGCCTCCCTGGCACACTTCCTTACTTTGTGGCACAGGAATACCTCTTGTTGAACATGAACTCCTTCAGCAGTTATTAAATCTGGCGTTTAGGCAATGTGTGGAATACTGACACACACATGTATTAAAGATATCGCAAAGCTCTGAAAATACTGCTGCTTCAAAAGATGTGCCATAGGAAATATTAATTAAACAATTCGCTACACAAATTGAATACACCACAAAACTACTGCTCGAAACAGTTGCACAAAAACACTGAGAGCTGTAGTTCGGACTGCGACCGCCTCCAGACTCTGGATTATTGAATATTTACTTCCTAAGCTATACCAATGAGTAATGATTTGTCAATCGCGAATTAATTTGCTGACCAAGACACTTATATCAGCTACAATATTCAACTTTACACGCCAAAATGACGATATTTCGAAGTCTAAATAAATGTCTCTGTAACTCTAAATAGGACACCCACCACTTTTCGAGTCTTACTTGCTTATTGAAGACACTGCCAGACACAGAAAAATATCTGAGTTCTACAGCTGCTGTGGGGTGCATCAGTTTCCTGAAACGATGAGAGGATTTAGTTTATATTTGCTGCGGGAGTCAGGGATTTTAAGGCTCTTGTTTTTTATTTTCCTCGTTTTTCGAAGCACGCTGGTGTCTAAGCACCGACTCAAAAGTCAAAACAATTACATATCCAAATTTCGTGACATATTTCGAAACACACAAGAGGTTGTGAAAAAAACCACACATACAAGAATTAGAAACACTGTCTTACAGACGACAAAAAAGGCTGGAATTTTCGGTGAATTTTCGATGTCCTACAACTCCTGGTCTGGAGATGCTCTAATGCCACAATAGCGCGTGGGGGACGTTACACCAGTCCAAACTAGAGGAGGCTCATCTGCTTGGACTTGTCTCTGAACACTCAAACAAGGAGGACGTCACTTCACTCTAAGATGTCATGGAACTTTCTGTAGATACCTTGCCCTTGTCTTGTTCCAACCAGCCTTTTGAGTTTCCTACAATGCACATAAAGTATGTCTTCTGACTGCCTGATGCCATGGAACTTACTGTGAATGGAGCATCATGATTAATTCTTACTGAATTTACACAACAAATCTCTGTTACCTCTCTGAGAGCATTATCAATCACTCTCTGTGGACAGACAAATTATGAGAATCTCAGCGGCAAACTATTTTGTACAGATCGAGAAACATTCAGCAGCCATATCACACTGACAGTTACACGCTGCAAAAGTGGTCTACAGATCATGAAATTCAGACACTATCACCAAACCAATTCCTCAGCTACAGTCGAGGAAAGCCTGAATATTTTGGCGTGAAACCGATCTCCAACTAGAGTATATTACTACAAACAATTGAACCACCATTGCATATCAATGTAGTAAACACGATTCGTTTCCTGCACTATACAACAGCACCACTTCAGCATCCTGCACATAGTTATGGACAACCAGACACTCATATACAGGGTGAGTCACCTAACATTACTGCTGGATATATTTCGTAAACCACATCAAATACTGACGAATCGATTCTACAGACCGAACGTGAGGAGAGGGGCTAGTGTAATTGGTTGATACAAACCATAAAAAAATGCACGGAAGTATGTTTTTTAACACAAACCTACGTTTTTTTTAAACGGAACCCCATTAGTTTTGTTAGCACATCTGAACATATAAAGAAATACGTAATCAGTGCCGTTTGTTGCATTGTAAAATGTTAATTACATCCGGGGATATTGTAACCTAAAGTTGATGCTTGAGTACCACTCCTCCGCTGTTCGATCGTGTGTATCGGAGAGCACCGAATTGCGTAGGGATCCAAAGGGAACGGTGATGGACCTTAGGTACAGAAGAGACTGGAATAGCACATTACGTTCACATGCTAACACCTTTTTATTGGTCTTTTTCAATGATGCACATGTACATTACCATGAGGGGTGAGGTACACGTTCGACGGGCGTTTCGTAGGACGTGGAGGACGCATAAATTGGCCAGTCCGTTCTCCTGATCTTACACCTCTCGACTTTGTTCTGTGGGGTACGTTAAAGGAGAATGTGTACCGTGATGTGCCTCCAACCCCAGAGGATATGAAACAACGTATTGTGGCAGCCTGTGGCGACACTACACCAGATGTACTGCGGCGTGCACGACATTCATTACGCCAGAGATTGCAATTGTGTGCAGCAAATGATGGCCACCACATCGAACATCTATTGGCCTGACATGTCGGGACACACTCTACTCCACTTCATAATTGAAAACGAAAACCACGTGTGTACTTGTACCTCATCCCTCATGGTAATGTACATGTGCGTCAGTGAAAAAGACCAATAAAAAGGAGTTAGCATGTGGATGTAATGTGCTGTTCCAGTCTCTTCTGTACCTAAGGTCCATCACTGTTCCCTTTGGATCCCTACATAATTCGGTGCTCTCCGATACACACGATCGAACAGCGGAGGAGTGGTACTCAAGCGTCAACTTTAGGTTACAATATCTCCGGATGTAATTAACATTTTACAATGCAACAAACGGCACAGCTTACGTATTTGTTTATATGTTAAGATGTGCTAACAAAACTAACGGGGTTCCATTTTAAAAAAACGTAGGTTTGTGTTAAAAAACATATTTCCGTGCATTTTTTTATGGTTTGTATAAACCAGTTACACTAGCCCCTCTCCTCACGTTCGGTCTGCGGAATCGATTCGTCAGTATTTGATGTGGTTAACGAAATATATCCAGCGGTAACGTTAGGTGACTCACCCTGTATACACTGCGAAGACACACAGATCCCAAACAAAAATTAGCACATGCACCATATCAAGCCGTTGCACTAAATATTTCCCAAAAGGTCTGTCAGCCATCCACTGTGACCAACGGTCTGGAGGCAACCGCCCCGACACATGCTGCCTTGATGTGCGATCAGAGCACTCTCCATGGACAGCTGTCAATCTTTGAAATGGAGCATGGATCCCCAGTACAATGGCTTCCGCTAACTGTCCTGTTACCAGTACGGAGTGCTTGCTGCTGTAGTTTCTGTAATGAGTTGTGATCATATCCAAACTCTAGGATTAAAAGAATATTTACTTTCTGAACACTGTCGATGAAAAGTACTTCGTCAATCGCGAATTTATTTTCCGATCTCGAAACCGATATCAGCTGAAATATTCAATTTTGCGCGCCAAAAACCGATGTATATATCCCCCTGTTCCTGGTTTCCTCCTTCCTCTCCACCCCCCCCCACCTATTGCCGCGTCTCTATCGCTGTATCCCTCCCTCTCTCCACCTCCACACCCTCCCCATCTTCTTGATCAGGGCAATTTCCAGCACCTCCCTCTCCCAGATGTTGAACTTCGATGTGACATATACCCTTCCTTCCAACTGTAACCTGGCCTTGTTGCCCCCATCCTCAGGGCCTCACTTTTCCTCTCCCCTCCATCTCCCAGAGCGGATTTTCCTCCTCCTCTCCCCCTCAGTCCCTGCACCACGCCTCTTTCCTTCCCACGTACTTCCCTCCCTTGCCCTCTTCGGGGCGCCCCCCGCCCGCCTCCCCCCTCTCTTCCCCTCCCTCCCTTCTTCCCTTCTCCCTCATCTCCTTGCGTCTGGCAGGTCCTCCGTTTTGCTTATCGTTATCAGTGTGCTATGTCAGTTTATTGTTCAGTGCTGTTCTCCTATGCGATGAGAGGTGTGCTGAACTTCTGCATATTGTTAATGTCAGTGATTCCTATGTGCTACACTGTCCGTCGATACTTTTATGCTCTGGTCATACTTCACCTTGTGTTCTTTTAATTGTCCCAGTGTGTGGTTTTTCTGTGCGCTACTTTTTTACGGTTTTTGTCTCCATTGTACAGTCGCCCCTTTTAATCTATTGTCTTCCATAATTTTCCCCCCTTTTTATATGTATATTCACCATATTTTCTTCTTTGTTATTTTTAAATGTCTTCTATGTATGTCCTATGTCTTTCGGCTGAAGAGCAGCATATATGCTGCTGCCAGCCCGACCCGATGGGTAATTGAAATACAATAAAGAATAAGAAAAGATGTATATATGACACTATTATGCTGAAATCATCGAGCAGCATATGAAAATTTCCTGAATTTCATGTACTTTGCCAGAATATTACGTGAATGTTTTTGATATCAACCACGTAGCAGTATGCCACCGATCGCTTGTAAAGCATAGTTGCGAAAATAAAGTGTGGAAATTATATGTCCAGGAACCCGAAACTTTAGCGAGGTCATTATGTGGTATGTGCAACGAACCATTGAGTAACTAGTAACTTATCTCACCTGCAAAGATCTTTAATTGAAAACCTGAAAATAGAGGAAACTGATAGTTCCACTCCTATTTTTGATGAATATCGATGCCAATGCTGTAACAGATTGCAGATCATTGTTGTGCTTTACAAAGTAAATCAATACTTATAATCGTATGCGATTCTCATGTCCAGAGAACCAGCAAATGTCTTTTACAACTGTTTTTCACCATTTGGATCACAACAACACACGTCACAATCGATATGCTCTCAACTAAATAATGACAGGAAATGTGTAGGATGGCAGTACAGGCAGTCAATCTGTCAATTTACATGGGTGGGAATAATTGCACAGCGTGAACACTCGCCATATTGAACCTACTGAAATTTCCACTAAAAATCAGAGAATATTCGCAACACAAGACATCACGAAGACTGCCCAATGTATACTGAGTATTAGTTCCCTGTTTATCCGCCTAGAGTGCGACATGGTTACATCAACCGCAGGTTTGTACCCGAGCATGTCCATTTCGTGAGTCTCAGCGTCACTTTGTACCACAAGGCGGAAATGTCACTTCGTTACTAACCATGCGTCATACACGCCAAACGTTGTCGTCTTAGGAAACTAGACATACTTATCACTGTAATTACAATTAAATATTACGAATGCAGTCCCAATCTGATGAAATTTGACGATGAGCGAAGTATCGTAAATAACCATTCCTGACGCCCGTGGCTCTGGAAATATAACATCTATGTCCTTCTTACGACTGGAAATAATTTTCCATGTAAAATCTTTCGTCTCCCTTGTGCCTTTCAATGCGCTGAAATCACAATTCTCCATATCAAATCCATACTTCCTTTGTGATGGGACACAGTCATTTTCTTTGGACATGTCGGAACACTGACCACAATAACTTTACACACCAACACATACTTTACAAGCCTGCTTATCACAGTGAACCTACCACACATCCCCTGCTAAGTACAGTACTTCACGAATAACAGAATTCTGGTGACACCAAACAATACTGAGCGAAAATCCGCGATGTATGGACACGCCTCATTTGTTTTTCTTGTATGTGTATCTTAGGAAGAGAAATGTAATCGTTTTATAAGCGACCACCTATTTCAAAATCGATCGCAACGACTATGTTACTGTCACGATGCAGAAAAAAAAGCGATCTTGTTGTTCAGGTTCACATAAGTATCGCTAACAATATGCATATTAAACACTATACACGCTTTATGAATCGAGGTAAGGTATTGCTTCGGAATGAAGTGGTCGTCCGCAAAAATGCCGCGACATTGCATATAGATGGTGATCGCTGGTGTGTGTATTAACAGACTGAAAGCGCGGGAGCCCGACGCTGGTGGAGTAAGCTAATAATAAAATCACCCTTCTCGCCAAAGTTAGAATGTGATTCGGGTAAGGAACGTTTTTCTAAGCAGATATTTGCAGCTTCCTCATGCCGCCGTTAGATATTTATCACGCTAGCAAACAGTTTTTGTGACACTTTGTATCTCGATGCCATGTAGCCAGTTAACAGAGTTTCTGCGATATATCCAGTGGCTTATAGGCAAGGGAGGATGGTGGTTGGTTGAGAATAATCACATACAGTAGATGGTGTTCTATGTGTGGAACCATTTAACAAAAGCAATGCTAGATCGAAATCATAAGAAATATACAAAATCCTATGACTAGTACACTGGCTTTTCAGACCTATAGTGTTGGGCTTCCTGGTAGAAATTCTGTCTACAATTTGAAATACAGTCTCTCCATTCAAGCACACAATGGCGTTGGATCCTATGGAGATGCCTTAATGATTAGAGCCACTGTTGAATGATGATCGTGGCACCCTTATATCCCATAACGAGTCACCTTTCTCGAGTCTATATGCTAAGGGCCCCATACAACAGAACTCCAGTGTGGTTTTCCACTGTCTCTCTGCATCTTTTAACTGTTTCTCAGTCTCTGCCCCACACTTACAGCAGCTTTGTCCATGTGATCGTTTCTGTTTAAGTTGGAACTGATCGGAAGTCAAAGAGCGCTGTATCTGCCACCTTCTGCACGTCATGGAGAGACAGGGTGAAATATATTAATGTGACAGGCCAATGTTTTGACCACTCGGTGGAAATGGGAACATGTTGTCATAGCTCAGCCAACCGTATACAATGTGTAAACCCAGTGCCAAACGAAGTTTTCTCCTGCAACATGAACTAGAAAAGACAGTATAAGTAGTTATGGTGATGTTTCTTACTGTGAAATTGAGGAAGACTCCAAACCATACGGGGCCTGGAAGAAGGACGAGGAATTTGTTACTGCACTGCGTTTACAAACTACATACAGGCGCTGCAGTTCGGAGGAGATCTGCCTCCCTCAGGGTGCAATCATGTCTGTCACCCAAACGTTCTCTCTATGCTCATTTTTTTGCCAACAGAAAAAACTATGTGCTATAAAAACTTCCCTAACGTCGTCTACTAGAGAACTCAGACAGATATTACTGCGTTCTTCTTTCCAGAATGTTGAAAACAAATACCAACTTTATGCAGAAATTGAGCATATGTAGCGATCCTATTAAATATCTAGATACTGGTTAACTGGAGTAGACGGCCAGTCATCGAAGTTGCTTGCACAGAGCAGTGTAAAGTTTTGTCGCCCATACTGTAGGAGGACCATATCCCAGAAACTATCAATTGCTATTCTTTGATAAGGAGTTTGATGCATTGATTTTCTGCACATACCGATGCAGTGTATGACTGCAGCTGTACACAGCCATACATTTCGTTTTTTCTACAATGGCTTCGAGGTTTGTGTCAGGCGCTGAACTGACATTAACATGTTTCGATCCATTGGATCTGACAGAGGGCTGGACATCACATGGTGTAAACTACGCTCCTCACACAACACACATTATGGAAGACAGTGACAGTGTTTCGTGTTGACAAAACTGTGGACTACATTGCAACGTATAGAAACTGGAAGAGTTTGTGGCATTTTGGAGCGTTTCCAAACATCTGGCCCAAGGTGATGACTTACTTCTCCATTTAATCTCACCTGCAGTGATTGGGTCGCAGATTTCTCGGTGTTCCATTTTGAAGAGACCCAGAGCTTTGATTCCACATACTGAAACAATTTTATATGATCACTGTTTCAGTGCTGGCCATTCCCAGAAGGTGTTGTTCCCACCAAGACTCTCTCCATGTCAAAGAAGTAGTGTCAGCCAGTCAGGTTTTATGTAGTAATCAAAAACGTATCATTCAATGGATAGGATGTAAAAGACATTGTTGATATTGGACGATGTACTATAATAAGCACCACAGAGGTCAGTGTGATCAATGTTAACAGCTTTACCAGTTTTTCCGTAATTTTTCATGCCGTCGCTTGTTTTAGTCATAAATATATGCCTGAGTGATGTAAATATTATTTTTACATAAAGAGATCACTGTATAAACTCAACCTAGTAATGAAAGTAACTAAGATTGATCCTTAAATTGCTGGTATACCCACATACCACCAGAATGAAATGAGAACTGTGAATATTTGAGGGAGTGAGAATGAGAACTGCAGCGTATGTAATTTTACAAAATAATTCCAAGTTTTATTAATCCTTTTGAAACTACAGCTAGCTGTTAAGTCTTACAGGAAAATGACAAACTCAGATGAGAAAAGGAATAGTGTTTGATGAGCAAAGCATAATTTGGGGTGTAAACTAAACAAAATTTTCTCCTGAATTAATCCCTTTTACAATGCAGTCTAACTTTGTTTACATGAATCCATTGTGGCGCACAGTTCTGCTCAAATAGAGTCAACTATGACCGAGTATACCACAAATTATGGTTAAAACCAGCAAAAATGAAACCGCTCCCACATTGCACAAACCAATGGAACTATTCTCTGCTCACTGAATGTCCCCCCTTGACTATTCTATTGGCGTGGTAGCCAGTCCAGGTAGCATCGGTGTTCCCCCGCTGACGGAGCAAGCCTCCAGTTTGTATATCGTGAGAAGAACCAATCAGTGACTCCAAATCTCTCTTGTCTGAAAAAAGGTTTTAGACTAAAGAGGCGTCGTTCTCACGGTAGGTACTGTCATATTTTGGCAAAAAACATCTACGTAGATGGGACCATAGACCCTTATTTACAAAAAAGATCTAACATTTCCAGGTCAACAGTTCCCAATTTCTGAGAGAAAGCTGTTAAGCTTACCAGACAGTCATGCCAGTAAAATATATTTTTGCTGCTCGCTAAAGGAACTTGGCGACTTCCTGTTGTCAGAGGGGCATTACAGTCTTACCTGCACTAAACATGTACACCATCTGCACTGTCTGTATCGTCTCAGCTGCTAACAAGAGGATGGACAGAATTTTATGACCTTCCCACTGTTTGCGCAAAAGCTCAGTTTACAGTAGTCTCTCTTAAATCACTTCCTCCACCAACTTTCTGCTAACTGACCACCTTTGCGATGCAATGTTGCCAAACCCAGGTAAAATGTTTCCGAACCAGCACCCTTCTGTCCGGCCCTAAGTGGAAGGAGGAGAAGGCTTCAGCCATACGTCCCTCTGTAGGTACGATGTACTGAGTGCTGCTTCCCAGAATTACTCACACATCCAGGACTCTGCACTCAGCATTCATGGCCCACAACTCATCTCTCTCCATGCTCTCCATCGCTTCCACTATGGCTCCTCAGGTACAAGTTCTCTACAGGCTACGCATGCAGCTATAAGCACATTCTGCCCACAATTTCCCAATGTGAAAAAAAATTTGTAAACCACATTTGCCAAATGTAGTACTGTGGAACACCAAGATCATTGCCTAAAATATGAACATTAATCTGACTGATAATGTTGTTGAAGTGAGAGAGTGGCATGCCACCTCTCAATTTCAATGTAACCAGTGACATGGCAGGGTGCTAGCCAGTTACTGTACCACTCCGCCACTACTTTTCAGGAACCATATACTAGACGACTGTCTAGTATATCCACTCATCGTTAATCCCCGGATGTGTAAACCGAAGTATATCAGACAGCATCCTACACCGATGAAGTTAGGTTACCTATATATCTCTTCCACTTCGATCACAGAGCGGAATTTACGATTTGGACTGCCCATCATTCCCTATGTGTATGGGAGCCATGGGGTTTTCTCGCATTCATAGAGTTAAGTTGGAGATTGAAAGATGTCCACACACTGTGTTTGACCGACCACCCCTGCAACACTGTCGCTAATTTAATTTGCAACTGACCAGAAATAGCTGGGTAACACACCCGCCACATTGCACGATTCGTGAACGAACAGAGTGAGATGAGTTTGTAACTGCTGTTCCGCAAAGACTGTTCTGCACCAATATTACTCACAGCATTCATTCAAATGTACAAGATATCTCCAGATTCGTGCATGTCGAGGAAGCTAGCATCCCTTACTGGTGTATAGTAAATATGAGATTGGTGTGATTTTAGAGACAGTTAAGAAGAAACATGTGGTTTATGCATGATGGAGTTCCAGATGGGCGCAGCTTGAAGCAGTGTGTGTAAATCAACTGTGCAGTCAATTCTGAAGTATTGTTCTCGTGGTTGGGGCCAGTACAGGGAGGTACCAGCAAGAGAGAAATGATCGCAGAACAGAAACACACATATTCTCAGAGCAGCACGGTCCTGCATTTAAACACATAATATAGTTAAAGCCATGTTGTTTCAGAAGTATCAGTCATGCAGAGTGCAACACTTAATACTCTAATACAGGACATACATATTCAACATCTGACATACCCTCCCTACAAGTTTGCTGTCCCACTCACTACATTGATAAAACGGCATCCTTCTACACGAAAGAAAATCATAGATTCTTTGTGATACATGCACAATATAGGTTTCTGGAGGTTGTAGCATGCATTTTTCATATCCGATTAAGGTTCAAAAAAATTATACTATGTTCTCATCAGTCCTACAAAATGATCATCAGCATTGGAAAATGTATCTTACAAGGAAACAGACACATAGAAGTGGTGTTTGACACGTGAAATTACATGCCATGCTGCACTAACTCCGTAAACAAAGCAACAGTCGAGCAAATGTATACATATGGTTTGCAGAACCTCACAAACACCTGTCACTAACTTACAATCACTGCTGTTATGAAACTGAAGACTCGATTTATATCCAAGATGTGGCACAGAAATAGAGTGCTTCAAATATGTATTCATGCCTCTAGAGGAGGGTACTGAAACGGGTTTTCAATCTATGGACATGATTGATCGCACATGTGTTGGAATTCCTCTGTTGACAGTTGTATGGAGATAAAATGAAATGAAATGGGCGGGTAGCATTGTTGGCCGGGAGGCCCCATCGGGGAAGTTCGGCCGCCGAGTGCAAGTCTTATTTCAGTCGACGCCACACTGGGCGACATGCGTGCCGGTGATGAGGATGAAATGATGATGAGGACAACACAACACCCAGTCCACGAGTGGAGAAAATCTCCAACCCTGCCGGGAATTGAACTCGGTTATACTGCATGGTAGACAGGCACGCTTCCACTCAGCTAAGCATACGGATGGTATGGAGATATTTACTGTTAACGTCTGCAGGGAGACAGCTCTCAAAGTCACACATAGAACATGCAGTTGTATACAAGCGATCCCAAGTTCTACCACCCAACTGATGCACCCTGAGAGAACAACGGAAAGAAATTATTAAATGTGTGATAAATGACCTGTAGCAACATCTCGCTCCCTACAGAATGCATCATGGTTCAAAGTAGTTCAAATGGCTCTGAGCACTATGGGACTTAACTTCAGTGGGCATCAGTCCCCTAGAACTTAGAACTACTTAAACCTAACTAACCTAAGAACATCACACACATCCATGCCCGAGGTAGGATTCGAACCTGCGACCGTAGCAGTCGCGCGGTTCCGGACTGAGCGCCTAGAACCGCTAGACCACCGCGGCCGGCAGAATGCATCATGAGTCTGACATTAAAACATACTTCGCTACACCCACTCTCAATCGATCACATTATCTACTTTCTATCATCCTTTAACGCAGATCTATGTCAATTTAGAGGCGGATGGTTCTCTTTTCCAGGAAAGCATCAAAGACAACAATCAACTTCCATGTACCACTACTATTTCAATTGACGTACAGTAGCAAATTTAGAAAACGTGGCGAGAAGTGATGCCTTCATCACATGGGCAGAAGTGACATAAAATCGATAAAATTACGGAAATTGGCCGAACATGTGTATAAACTGAGGGAAAATACTTCAAAATGCTAGGAACTTGAGGGGGATGAGGGAGTATTTGCACGCCCTCTCCATGGTGTGGGAAAATTCTTGTACATGGCAACGAGTGTGTGACAGCAAGGTGAATACGAAAAATAGCTGACATTGAATCTCCAGGAACCAGGGCAACAATCATTTTTCATAGATTGCAGTAAGACAGCTGGAATAGAATGTTTAGTGTGGATGACCACCAAATGTAGATTAATAAATTTATGTATGTCGTATCACAAGCCCAGGTGTGACCCCAAAGTTATCGGCAATCACCTTATAGATTTTTATAAAGTGTCCTTAGATAAAGAGCGTTGTATTATCAGCTAGTGGGACTGCAATATACATCTACAAAATGAATCACTTGCTTGACCCTGTGCAAGACTGTTTAGATGTTTCGAACCCTAACAAACAGTTTTTACTATGTGCTTCACTCTACTCTCCACCAGCCACAACAATGTGGTGTCAACTAACAAATACCTTACACAACAGTTGCTGAATGTTTTTTAGCAACATTTTGCTGTATGTCTATTGAGGTAATAGTGATATATGACAGTCGACTGCTGTCTTTGATGCATTCCTGGAAAACAGAACCATCAGCCTTTATACTGACATGGATCTGCGTTAAAGGATGATAGAAATTAGATGGAGTATCAGTTGAAAGCTGTTTTAACGTGGTATGATTAATTGGTAGATTCATGATGCATTCTAGAGAGTGAGATGTTACTGCACGTCATTTATCAAACATTTGACACTTTTCTCTCAGATTGCATGAGTTGTGTGGTATAACGTGGGTTCGACTCGCATGCAGTTGCACGCTCTGTGTGTGATTTAGAGAGCTATTTACCTGCAATCGTCAACAGCAAACTACAGTGATTCTAAGTTCGTGACAGGTGTTTCTGAGGTTCTGCAAACCCTATGTATACATTTGCTCAATAGTTGTCTCTTTTACGGAGTTCTTGCAGGATGGCACGTAATTTCACATGTCAAACACCGCTTTTATCTGTCTGTTTCCTTCTAAGAATCATTTTCTGTTGCTGACGATCGTTTTGTACAACCCATGTGAGCATAGTAAAATTTCTGATGGTAAGCGGATGTGAAAAGTGGATGCTACAAACTTCCGGAAACCTACATTGTGCATGTATCACAGCCGACCGGAGTAGCCGAGAGGTTCTAGGCGCTACAGTCTGGAACAGCGCGACCGCTACGGTCGCAGGTTCGAATCCTGCCTTGGGAATGGATGTGCATGATGTCCTTTAGTGAGCATAAGTGCAGAACTGTATAGCCTGAGAAGTGCGTGTACTTACTTTCTATTATAATTTCTCTTTTGCTGGTATCTTCTTGTACTGGCCCAAGCCACCAGAACAATTCTTCACAACTGATAGCACAGTTAATTTGCGTAATATGCTTCAAGCTCCACCTGTCTGGAGCTCCAGCATGTATAAACCACATGTTCCTTCTCAACCGTCTCTTATATCATGACAACACTCATGTCTGCTATGCACCAATAAGGGGCGCTAACCTCCTTGCCATGCACGTATCTACAGATGCCTTGGGCACTTGGATGTGAGCTGCCAATAAGACTGGTGCATGGCAGTCTTCGCTAAATAGACTTATGGACTCAGCTCGCTCTGTTCCTTCATGACACATGGAGAGTGGCAGGTGTATTACCCGGCTACTTCTTGTCAGTTGCGAGAAAACTGTGACTCCCATTCACAAAGAGAATGATGGCCAATCATAATCGTAAATTGCGTATGGTGATTGAAGTGCTAGAATTATGTAGATAACCCAACTGCATCAGTATAGGACGCTGTCTCCCGTACTTTGGCTTATATGTCGGAGAATTAACCATGAATGGACGTAATTCACAGTCATCTATCTACATTCGCAGTCTAGTATACGGTACTCGAAAAATAGTGGAAGGGTGGTTTGAAAATGAACAGAAATTGGGTAGCATGATGCCTTGTCACTGTAAGGCGTTCAAATGACGGAAAACTGTCAAAATTGCTAACATTGATCGCACTGTCTACTGTGACGTTTATTATAAGGGGCGTTCAAAAAGAAACGAGCCGAGGCGTAATTACAGAAACCAATACCTGTATGTTAGAAGTATTGACCCTGTTTGTTGAGACACTTGTCCCACTGTGACAAAAGGCGGTGAATGGCTGCCTCATAAAATTCCCGGGACTGCAATGTTAAACAATTACGCACGTACAGTTGGACGTCGTCGACCGAGGAAAGGTCAAAGAAGGACGTCAGCATATGACGTCCTTCTTTGACCGAGATAGCCTCCTTATAATTCACTTCCTGCAGCACGAGACTACAGTGAATGCCCAGCGTTACTCGCAAACCCTGACCACTCTTTGCCAAGCTATCAAATCAAAACGACCAGGCAATCTCACCTGCGGGGTCATTCTGCTCCACGACAATGTAAAGCCTCATACGGCCAACACAGTCGCGAGACTCATGCGGAAATTCAAATGGGAGGTTCTCGGCCACCCTCCACAGTCTGGACCTCTCTCCCTGTAATTACGCCGTTTCTGATCCCCTTAAAAATGCTCTTAGGGGCAAACGATTCACCTCAGACGGCGACATTCAGCTCTACGTGCGGAACTGCAGCCCCGGGAATTTTATGAGTCAGCCATTCATCGCCCTGTGTCACAGTGGGACAAGTGTCTCAACAGCCAGGGCCAATGCTTCCAGCATACAGGTACTGGTTTCTGTAATTATGCCTCTGGCTCGTTCCTTTTTGAACGCCCCTTATACAGTACATTGTCCCATATCGCTGGTGTCTTTTCCATCCCATCTGTCCACTGGTTCGCTGTCGATTAGCACATTATGACTGACCAACACTACTTGTTTGAGGTGGATAGGGTCTTCGTGGGAGCAACACCTTCTGCTGATGGTCAGCACCAAGACAGTGACCATATACATTCTTGCAATGTGAGGAATCAAAGCTCTTGGTCTATTCAAAACAGAACACTGAGACATCTACTATCCCGTCACTGTGGAAGATGAGATTAAATGTAAAAGCAAGTCATCACCTTTGGACAGCTGTTTGGATACACACTACAATGGCGCAAACTCTTCCAGTTTCCATATGTCATGATGTCCTCCACATTTTTGTCAATAAGAAACACCGCCTCTGTCTTTTATTTCAACCATCCTGCGTGTTGTGTGAGCAGCATAGTTTACACCATGCGATGTCCAGCGTTCTCTCAGAACCAATGGATTGAAACGTGCTATTTTTGGTTTAGCACCTGACACGGACTTCGAAATCATTGTAGAAAAACAAAATGTATTGCTGTGTATATAGCACCAGTCGTACACTGCTTCGCTGTGTTACAGCAGAAAAACAATGCATCAAACTGCTTATGAAAGAACAAGACAGCGACCGTCTCTTGGGATTGATAGTTTGCAGGATATGGTCCTCCTACAGTACGGACGACAAAACTTTACACTGCTCTGAGCAAGCGACTTCGATGACTGCATACCTGCTCCAATTGACCAATACCTGTGTATTTAATAGGATCGCCATATATGCTCAATGTCAGCACATAGACGGTATTTGTTTTAGATATATCAGCAGAAGGGGACCAGTAATATATGTTCAAGTTAGGTACTGGGTGACGTTAGTGAATTTACTATAGTTCACAGATTTTCTCTGCTGGATGGAACAAAATAATGAGCATAAAGAGAACGTTTGGGTGACAGACAAGAACGACCCTGGGTCAGGCAGATCTCTTTTGGACTAATTTTCCAAATAAGAAACACCATTGTAGCTGCTCGTACTGCCTGAAGTCTTCTCCTGCAACACAAGGTAGTAGAAACCTTATGTTGCAGGAGAAGACTTCATTTTGCGCTGGTCTTAATCATTGTAAACGGTTGTTTGAGATACGACAACATGTTCCCATTTCCACCGAGTGGTCAAAACACAGGTCCTGTCACGTTAACGCAGCTCATTCTCTTTCTCCAGAGGATGCAGAAGATGGTAGGTATATCGTTCTCCGACTTCCTCTCAGTTCCATTTACATGCACAAAGCTGCAGGGAGTGTGGGGCAGAGACTGAGGACCAGTTGCAAGATACAGAGAGACAGTCAAAAACCATGCTGGAGTTCTGCTGTATGGGGCCCTCAACAGATAGATTCGAAAAAGATGACTCGTTATGAGAGTGCCACGATCATGATTTAACAGTGGCTCTAATCATTAAAAGACATCTCCATTATATCCAACGCAAGTGTGTTCTTGAATGGAGATACTATATTTTAAATTGCAGACAGAATTTCTACCAGAAAGCACAACACTATAGGTCTGAAAAGCCAGTGTACTGGTCATAGGATTTTGTACACTTCACATGACTTCAGTCTAGCGTTGCCTTTGTTAGATGATTCCTCACATAGCACACCATCTACTGTATGAGATCATTCTCAATAAACGACCATCCTCCATCGCCTATAATCCACTGGATGTATAGCAGAATCTCTGTTACTCTGGCTACATGGCCTCGAGATACAATGCGTTACAAATACTGTTTGTTAGCGTGAGAAATATCTAACAGCGGCGTGAGGAAGTTGCAAATACTAGCTTAAAAATCGTTCCTTACCCGAATCAAATTCTAAATTCGGTGAGAAGGGTGATTTTATTACCAGCTTTCAGTCTGTTAAGACACACCCCAGCAATCACCATCTCTGCGACGGCAGGTGTGGCCGGGCGGTTCTAGGCTCTTTAGTCCGGCAACGCGCTGCTGCTACGGTCGTTGGTTCGAATCCTGCCTCGGGCATGGATGTGTGTGATGTTCTTATGTTAGTTAGGTTTAAGTAATTCTAAGTCTAGGGGACTGATGACCTCAGATGTTAAATCCCATAGGGCTTAGAGCCATTTGATCAGCACCTATATGCAATGGCGCTGTATTTTTGTGGACGACCGCTTCACTCGGAAGCAATACCATACCTCGATTCGAAAAGCTTGTATAGTTTTTATCATGCATACTTTTACCGATAGTTGTGTGCACCTAAAGCAGCAAGATCCCTAAGAAACACTGGTACCACTCGCAAGAAAAACAAATGAGGCATGTGCATCCATCGCGGATTTTCAGTCAATATTGTTTGGTGTCACCAGATTTCAGTTTATTGCGAAGTACTATACTTAGTAGGGGATGTGTGATATATTCACCGTGATAAGCAGGCTTGTAAAGTATGTATTGGTGTGTTCCGACATGTGCAAAGAGAAAGATTATGTCCCATCTTAATGGAGATATGGATTCGACGTGTAGAATTGCGATTTCAACGCATCGATAGCTATAAGAGGGCTACTTGATTTTACATGGGAAATTATTTCCAGTCCTAAGGAGGATATCGATACTGATACACTGAAGCGAAAAAGAAACTGATATAGGCATGGGTATTCAAATACAGACATATGTAAACCGCCAGAATACGACGCTGTGGTCCGCAACGCGTATATAACACAACAAGTGTATGGCGAGGTTACTGCTGCTACAATGGATGGTTTTCAAGATTTAAGTGAGTATGAACGTGGTGTTATAGTCATCGCACGAGCGATGGGACACTGCATCTCCGAGGTAGCGATGAAGTGGGAATTTTCCCGTACGACCACTTCACGAGTAATCGTGAATATCAGGTGTAGTGTTGGCAGAAGAGCAAACACCGTGTTGCTAGAGGAGCCCGAAATGCACGCTATAAGCTCACGCAGAATGGCGTGAGGTCTGGAAAATGACAATGTAATTAATATAGCCAATAAGGTACGTTGCTGCTGGAATACTTAACTTTAATCCATAATTGGTGTGCATCGGTCTGATGGTACAGGCATCACAATATACATAGCAAGGGATAAATGGCGCCTTGCTAGGTCGTAGCAAATGACGTAGCTGAAGGCTATGCTAACTATCGTCTCGGCAAATGAGAGCGTATTTGTCAGTGTAGCTTCGCTAGCAAAGTCGGCTGTACAACTGGGCGAGTGCTAGGACGTCTCTCTAGACCTGCCGTGTGGCGGCGCTCGGTCTGCAATCACTGACAGTGGCGACACGCGGGTCCGACGTATACTACCGGACCGCGGACGATTTAAAGGCTACCACCTAGCAAGTGTGGTGTCTGGCGGTGACACCAGGACCCCGAAGTGATGATTTTGAGTGGTGCAGGATAGGAATTGTGTATACTGCAACGATATGCTATAGTGCTATAATAGTTTTTGGTGATATAGCGCGGTTGGAGATTAGTTTCACCCCGAAAAATTCCAGCCTTTTTAGTCAGTTGCAGAACAGTGTAATTGAGAAAGACTCTTTGGCGACGGTTTCCGTATTTCATGATCTGTAGACCACTTTTGCAGCGTGTACTGTCAGTGCAATATGACTGCTGCATGTTTTACGAACTATTCAAAATAGTTTCCCGCTGAAATTCTCGTAATTTGTCCGTCGGCAGAGAGTGCCGAGCAGTATTCTCACACAGGTAGCAGAAATTTGGCGTGTGTATTCAGTAAGACCCAATCACAGTGCTCCATTCACAGGAAGCTGCATGACCTCTGAGAGTCATGTTGTTTCTAACAAGACAGGGGCAAGATATCTACGAAAAGTTCCGTGACGTCTGAGAGTCACGTGATGTCTTCCTTGTTCGAGTATTCAGAGGAATGTCCAGGCAGACAAGCCTCCTCTGGTTCGGACAGGTGGGATGTTGTCCATCACCCGCTGTTGTGGCTTCAGAGCATCTCCAGACCAGCAGCTGTAGGACATCGAAAATTCACTGAAAATTCTAGCCATTTTTCTAGTCTTTCTCGTCCGTAAGACAGTTCTTCGAATTCTGTTGTGGGTATAGACATATGTCACGAACTTTTAGATACGTAATTGTTCTGATTTTCCCTCTGTGCTTGGACACCAGTGTGCTTCGGAAAGTGAGGAAAATAATAAATAAGAGCCTTAACAAAATGTTCAAATGTGTGTGAAATCTTATGGGACTTAACTGCTAAGGTCATCAGTCCCTAAGCTTACACACTACTTAACCTAAATTATCCTAAGGACAAACACACACATCCATGCCCGAGGGAGGACTCGAACCTCCGCCGGGATCAGCCGAAGAGCCTTAACATCCATGAGTTCAGCAGCAAATGTAAACTAAGTCCACTCATCGTTTCAGAAAACTGATGTACACCACAGCAGCTGTAGGACTCAGAAATTTTTCTCCTTCTGGCAGTACCTTCAAACAACAGTTAAAACTCGAAATGTGGTGAGTGCCCTGTTTCGAGTTATAGAGATATTTATTTCAACTTCAAAATATCGTCGTTCTGGCGTTAGAATTGAATATTGTAGCTGATACCGGTTTCTGGATCGGTAAATTAATTCGCGATAGACAAATCATTATTCACTGACATAGCTTAGAAAGTAAATATTCATTAAGTCCAGAGTCTGTAGATGGTCGCAGCTCCAGGTACAGCTCTCACAGAGCTTTGTGTGCAAATGTGTTTCGAGTAGTAGTTTTGTGATATAGTCAGTTTGTGAAGCGGGTTAATATTCCCTGTGGCACATCTTCTGAACCAGCAGCATTTGCAGAGTTTTGTGTCATCTTCAAGATATGTGCATGACAATATTTCGCACATTGATTAAACACCAGATTTAATAGCTTCTGAAACAGTTGGTATTCAGTGCTAAGGGTGTTCGTGTGCCACAAAGAAAGAAAGACCGCGAGGGATGCGGAAGGCTGAAGGCTGGAGTGTTTGCCACGCGACAAGCTGTGCTTAGCGGAGACCTGTGGTTGGCGTGTCTTGGATCCCGGCCGGTGCAGCGAGCCCGGGGCATGGCTTTTTCCAGCGACACGACTCCAGTGGGCCGAGTGCACGCATGAGAATTTTCAGATATATGTAGCGCGATGTGTTAAAGTATTCTTGTGTGACTCCTTTCTACATCTACATCTGCATGATTACAGTTGTGAATATATTATGGCCTATGGTGGAAATAGTGGCAGAATGAAAGATGGAACAGTAATTTAGCACACGTTATTTAGCAGAAAACACCCCCGGAAAGCCCAAAGCAAAATATTTCAGTAAGAATGCTCTTTGCGTCTGTTGAGGAAAATGCATATTTATTGAAAAACGAAAATGTTATGAAACTATATTAGAAACAGAACATTACCTATGAAAACAGTATTCAACTATAAATTGTCTCTTACCCTTCAATCTACATCTACATCTACATGATTACTCTGCAATTCACATTTAAGTGCTTGGCAGAGGGTTCAGCGAACCACAATCATACTATCTCCCTACCATTCCACTCCCGAACAGCGCGTGGGAAAAACGAACACCTAAACCTTTCTGTTCGAGCTCTGATTTCTCTTATTTTATTTTGATGATCATTCCCACCTATGTAGGTTGGGCTCAACAAAATATTTTCGCTTTCGGAAGAGAAAGTTGGTGACCGAAATTTCGTAAATAGATCTCGCCGCGACGAAAAACGTCTTTGCTTTAATTGCTTCCATCACAACTCTCTCCCCTATTACGTGATAATACAAAACGAGCTGCCCTTTTTTGCACCCTTTCGATGTCCTCCGTCAATCCCACCTGATAAGGATCCCACACCGCGCAGCAATATTCTAACAGAGGACGAACGAGTGTAGTGTAAGCTGTCTCTTTAGTGGACTTGTTGCATCTTTTAAGTGTCCTGCCAATGAAACGCAACCTTTGGCTCGCCTTCCGCCCAATATTTTCTATGTGGTCTTTCCAACTGAAGTTGTCCGTAATTTTAACACCCAGGTACTTAGTTGAATTGACAGCCTTGAGAATTGTACTATTTATCGAGTAATCGAATTCCAACGGATTTCTTTTGTAACTCATGTGGACCACCTCACACTTTTCGTTATTTAGCGTCAACTGCCACCTGCCACACCATACAGCAATCTTTTCTAAATCGCTTTGCAACTGATACTGGTTTCGGATGACCTTAATAGACGGTAAATTACAGCATCATCTGCGAACAACCTAAGAGAACTGCTCAGATTGTCACCCAGGTCATTTATGTAGATCAGGAACAGCAGAGGTCCCAGGACGCTTCCCTGGGGAACACATGATATCACTTCAGTTTTACTCGATGATTTGCCGTCTATTACTACGAACTGCGACCTTCCTGACAGGAAATCACGAATCCAGTCGCACAACTGAGACGATACCCCATAGGCCCGCAGCTTGATTAGAAGTCGCTTGTGAGGAACGGTGTCAAAAGCTTTCCGGAAATCTAGAAATACGGAATCAACTTGAGATCCCCTGTCGATAGCGGCCATTACTTTGTGCGAATAAAGAGATAGCTGCGTTGCACAAGAACGATGTTTTCTGAAACCATTCTGATTACGCATCAATAGATCGTTCCCTTCGAGGCGATTCATAATGTTTGAATACAATATATGCTCCAAAACCCTACTGCAAACCGACGTCTATGATATAGGTCTGTAGTTCGATGGATTACTCCTACTACCCTTCTTAAACACTGGTGCGACCTGCGCAATTTTCCAATCTGTAGGTACAGATCTATCGGTGAGCGAGCGGTTGTATATGATTGCTAAGTAGGGAGCTATTGTATAAGCGTAATCTGAAAGGAACCTAATCGGTATACAATCTGGACCTGAAGACTTGCCTGTATCAAGCGATTTGAGTTGCTTCGCAACCCCTAAGGTATCTACTTCTAAGAAACTCATGCTAGCAGCTGTTCGTGTTTCAAATTCTGTAATATTCTATTCGATATCGGAATAAAAAAGATAGTAAGAGAGTAAGAACCACCAACGATGTATTAGGATGAGTGTGATAATGTGGAAGCAGAAGGAGCAAGTAGAAGATGGACAGACAGTCAGGAGGAAGGTGGAGATGGACATAGGTAGGGGGAGGATGAGATGGACGCAGAGATGAGGTGGGAGAAATGTACAGGGAGATGTTAGAGGAGGAGATGTACAGAGAGAGGAAAGAGGAGAGGATGCACAGAGACAGGAGCAAGAAGAGATAGGCAGAGTGAGGGGGAGAAGGAGATGAACATAGAGAGGTGGAGGAGGATATGGTTAGATAGGAGGGGGGAGGAGCTGGACAAAGATAGCCGGAGGTGGAGATGTAACTAGAGGAGGGAGGGATGAAATGCATCGAAGCTGAAGGATTAGGGGCAGATGGACAGAGAAAAGGGGAAGGAAGGGATGGATAGAGACAAAGGCAGGAGGAGATGGAATGGGAGTGAGTGGGGGACGTGGAGGATGTGGACGGAGAGAGTGGATGGAGCAGGTGGACAGACTGGAAGTGAAGGAGGAGATGTACAGTGAGAGGAAATGGGCTGACAGAAGATTTAAATAAATACATACCCAGGCAATTCCGGGAACTCATCCAGTCTTAAAATCACGCACAGAAGGCCAGTTTGTGAGAAATGTTGGTGTAGAGACGAGTCTCTTGGGTGAAGTAGGAAACTTAGCTGAGCAGAGCGAGGGCAACTTGAAATTATTTAAGAACTGTGTACATGGGAATAAAATGATTGGTTAGCACTGAAAAATTTTTCTGGAAGGTAGATTGTTAATTACTAAAAAAATAAACATTGACCAGCATTTTTGCTGTGCCGTTTTCATTGGCGTACAGGAATTGAGAGACGTTGCAGAGAGTGAAGAAATATCTCCGTGCTGCTAGAGAACATGTTTCATCTGGAGATCGTGAAGATAAGACTTTGGCTGTAGAGACAGAACGAGACACTTGGCCTGGCGGACACAGGAGGAGACCAACGTCGGCAGATCTAGAGAAACGCTGCTCTGACAATCAGCAGGTGACGTTTTGCGATCTATAACAGATCACTGCGCTTGTGTCAATGCTGAAGACGGCGAGAAATTGTAGCTTGCACGTGCAGAATATGAGAATCACCAGCCGTTTATAGGGGCGTCGTTAGATCCATGTACGTTTTTATCGTCTTATGCTTTTCTCGAGTGACTGAAGCCTCATTCATTATTCGATCAGTGATGTTATTCGCATGTGGTAGTTTTTATGTCATTTGGTGAATTGAGGTAATCACTGTGCATCCACCACTGATTTGTCTTTCCATAATTAATTCGTAGGTTAACCAAAAACACCCAATCTTTTCCTGGACATCAAGTGTTTGTTAGTACTGTCCCATGTCAGGTACTTTCGCATTCTCTTTGTTTCTCGTGATCGGATAGGTACTGTAATAATTTCTTACATGCGTAGGTCAGCAGGGAACCTTGTAACAAACAGCAATTAATGCTGACCATTGTTTCGTTTCAGAGTAATATTATTGTCCTGTTTGTTATCTTATGTGAGGTGCAACGCCCATGTCTCATGGTTCCTAGAGCCACCCCTGTCCTATTAGCTACCAGTTTCGCCACCCTTTTATTAAATGCATTTGTGCCGATGGGGATTGATGCGACTATCCGATGCGGATCCTTCTGAGGTCCACAGGGGTATGTCGAAAGCTCAGCTGTACCCTCACAAACGGTCAAATCGTTTTGACTTGATCATCCATACTTTGTCCTCTTCCATATGATACCCGTTCGTCGATGGATAAGACCGGCAAGACTGTGCGCTTGTAGAATTACCTTTACCACACACGTTTTTAAATGTACATTTATCACCTGGAAATAGCGTCTAAGCCGAAATTGTTCAGGCGTGTTATACCAATAAATTTTGATTTTCGACAAACTTTATGGCCACGGTAGAACCTTGGTTTGAAAGTTTAACATATTAAATGCTGTGAATGAAACTGGCCATACCAGAGATCTTTTAGATATCCTAAGTAAGGTGAGGTGCGGAATACCCTGATCCACTCACATCGGCGCCGTAAGAAACTGCGGGGCAGTAGAACATACAGCAGAAAGTGGTTAGAGTAATTGTTTTTGTTCTTAGAGCCTGAGCAAAGTTTTAAGATTTGATATCGTGAACAGGTAAGCGACACCTAAGCTTTCTCATCTCTGCTTCTGGCTTTGTTGCAGAGTTTTTCGTACCAGTCTCCACTACGTCTAGGGTGGACATTTCCATGACACGAAGCACATATGTCTAACGTTAGTTGTCACGGAACATAAAACATAACGCAAGCCCAAGTCTAAATTGCAGTAAAACACTTCACGGAATTTGGGGCCTGGGCATATTTACGGCCTACTTTAGGGCCACGGGCATCGGTAATGCCCTCTGCTCCACACATAAGCCTTGGAGGGCCTCGAACTCTTATTTAATTTCACACAGATTTGAATATAGCGGCTTGCAAAAGCTAATGGTATGGTGCAGTAAAACATCTGGCCGGGACACTAGGGGCAGAGCCTTTTAAAGCCATTTTTTCTGGTTTATTGTTCCATAAATCCATCACGCGACTGGAGACAATCCGGGCCGAAATGGCCCAGTATGGCTGTCACGCGCATAATTGAGTCACGCTTCCTGGGGCCACGGGTTCACAAGTTGTGGCGGCCAGCGTCTGGAAGCGGACACCTTCCCCAGGCTATTTCTCCTCTGGAGTTTGACTGCACAGCGTACTATTACGAGCGTCGTGGTCAGGGAAACCTTACAATGGCGGAATATTGCGGCTTCGCTTAAAGTAGAAATATTTGTTCCCAAAACGCAGCAACATGGGATATATAACAAAGACGCTTAAATGTTTCAACTCTATTGAAAATCTGACTGAACGGATAGATGGAACAGTATTTTCATATTTTTCACAGAAGATGTATTATTGATATTTACTTGACTCTGAGAACTAAAGAAGTCGAAACTCATTACAAAACATTAGTGTTTAATACAAAGAACGAGAACTTCTCCTACCTCTACAGCAGTGATAGACAATGACTAAGTATAAGACCAAGAATTTGAAACTCTTAAACAGCAACATACACCTATGGTAGATATAAAATATAAATGATATCTGGGCGAAGTCATCAAAGGTTAACTGAGCACATAAAATAAATGGATGTAAAGTTAGTTTCTGACTATATTGTCGGAAGAAATTTAGAACGATGTACTGGATCTTCAAAGTGCCTCTCATTTTGTATTATTCCGGTGATACTCACTGCTATGAATCAGTCTGCAAGGGAAGACCATTGGGTTCAAAATGTGTAAGTAAAGTTGATATTCGTTGGTTCAGCTAGCTTTAAAGTATCGTGTAGATACTCAGTGAGCGTACTTTGAGAATACAGGTATAAAATTATTTGTTTTGGGGAAAATATACTAGCAAAATTTCGAATGGCCGTGTTTGAGAAAGCTGCTTTGTGATTTCATTAAATATATTCGCTTATGTACTATAAAAATAATATGAGAGAAGTAACGTATAAAGCAGAATGCAGAAGTGCATCACTGGTAAGGAGTACATTCTGGTTTGCATTGAACAGCGATTTCTGGCATATAATATGTGATCAAAAGTATCCGGACACCTGGCTGAAAATTACTTACAGGTTCGTGGCGCACCCTCTCGGTAATGCTGGAATTCAGTATGGTGTTGGCCCACCCTCAGCCTTGATAACAGCTTCCACTCTCGCAGGTATACGTTCAACCAGGTGCTGGAAGGTTTCTTGGGGAATGGCAGTCCATTCTTCACGGAGTGCTGCACGGAGGAGAGGTATCGATGTCGGTCGGTGAGGCCTGGCACGAAGTCAGCGATCCAAAACATCCCAAAGGTGTTCTATAGGATTCAGGTCAGGACTCTGTGCAGGCCAGTCCATTACGGGGATGTTATTGTCGTGTAACCACTCCGTCACAGGCGGTGCATTAAGAACAGGCGTTCGATCGTGTTAAATGATGCAATCACCATCCACGAACTGCTCTTCAACAGTGGGAAGCAAGAAGGTGCTTAAAACATCAATGTAGGCCTGTGCTGTGATAATGCCATGCAATACAACAAAGGGTGCAAGCCCCTTCCATAAAAAACACGACCACAACATAACACCACCATCTCCGAATTTTACTGTTGGCACTACACACGGTAGCAGATGACGTTCACCAGGAATTCGCCATACCCACACTCTGTTATCGAATCGCCACATTGTGATTCGTCACACCACGCAACGTTTTTCCACTGTTCAATCGTCCAATGTTTACGCTCCTTACGCCAAGCGAGGCGTCGTTTGGCATTTACCGGCGTCATGTGTGACCTATGGGCAACCGCTCGAACATGAAATCCAAGTTTTATCACCTCCCGCCTAAATGTCATAGTACTTGAAGTGGATCCTGACGCAGTTTGGGATTCCTCTGTGATGGTCTGGATATATGTCTGCCTATTACACATTGCGACCCTCTTCAACTGTCGACTGTCTCTGTCATAACATACGAGGTCTGCCTGTACGCTTTTGTGCTGTTTCCACTTCACTATCACATCAGAAATAGTGAACCTAGAGATGTTTAGGAGTGTGGAAATACTGTGTACAGACGTATGACACAGGTGACGCCCTATCATTTGACCACGTTCGAAGTTGGTGAGTTCCGCGGAGCGCCCCATTCTGCTCTCTCACAATGTTTAATGACTACTGAGGTCGCTGATATGGAGTACCTGGCAGTAGGCGGCAGCACAATGATCCTAATATGAGAAACTAATATTTTAGAGGTGTCCGGATACTTTTTATCACATAGGGTACAACTAGATGCAGATGTAAACGTTCGATTGATCCGTAGAGCTTTATTAGACGAGATCCTGTGGAGAAAAAGCAGCTATGCTTCAGAGGTCCCATCAGCTTGACATCTCTGTTACTTTTTTGGTATGCAGTATTTACACTCTCATACTTCTTGCAGTCATGCAGTATCGTTTGAGGCAAGTTATTAAATGTCAGTCTTTCCCCAACAAGCGGATCATAACAAAATTTGGTTTTACTTCTGAGTAAAGACTACCAGGGATCGACATTGCATAAAACTGCAACGTTTAGGTAGGCTCTGGCAGACATTCTGCTTTGTTTATATAGCCGTGACCATCTTGAGATAAAAAATTATTGACAAAATCGCAATTACAAAACTCGACAAACTCGACAACATCAGATTAGTTTCTTATCCGCGTATTCCATTGCACGGTCGGATAAGGCTGATGAATAGCTACTATGTTAGCAGCAAAGAAGATCTTTATACCACTACAATTTTCTCGTTTCCTCAAACTAACTGCTGAAGGAGGCTTCCATATTTTATATTTTACGTCTCATATCTACATCAGGCGTCATGTTTATGATTAGATCAAGTCCTTTCATATGTTAGGCGTGCCTATAAAACCCACATGAAGAAGTAGGTTTAAAAATTATCTAATATAGTATCGCAGTACACGTACACTCGCCGGTGTCATTGTTGTTGATATGAACCTCTGCTTCAGAAAATACACTCCTGGAAATGGAAAAAAGAACACATTGACACCGGTGTGTCAGACCCACCATACTTGCTCCGGACACTGCGAGAGGGCTGTACAAGCAATGATCACACGCACGGCACAGGAACGACACACCAGGAACCGCGGTGTTGGCCGTCGAATGGCGCTAGGTGCGCAGCATTTGTGCACCGCCGCCGTCAGTGTCAGCCAGTTTGCCGTGGCATACGGAGCTCCATCGCAGTCTTTAACACTGGTAGCATGCCGCGACAGCGTGGACGTGAACCGTATGTGCAGTTGACGGACTTTGAGCGAGGGCGTATAGTGGGCATGCGGGAGGCCGGGTGGACGTACCGCCGAATTGCTCAACACGTGGGGCGTGAGGTCTCCACAGTACATCGATGTTGTCGCCAGTGGTCGGCGGAAGGTGCACGTGCCCGTCGACCTGGGACCGGACCGCAGCGACGCACGGATGCACGCCAAGACCGTAGGATCCTACGCAGTGCCGTAGGGGACCGCACCGCCACTTCCCAGCAAATTAGGGACACTGTTGCTCCTGGGGTATCGGCGAGGACCATTCGCAACCGTCTCCATGAAGCTGGGCTACGGTCCCGCACACCGTTAGGCCGTCTTCCGCTCACGCCCCAACATCGCGCAGCCCGCCTCCAGTGGTGTCGCGACAGGCGTGAATGGAGGGACGAATGGAGACGTGTCGTCTTCAGCGATGAGAGTCGCTTCTGCCTTGGTGCCAATGATGGTCGTATGCGTGTTTGGCGCCGTGCAGGTGAGCGCCACAATCAGGACTGCATACGACCGAGGCACACAGGGCCAACACCCGGCATCATGGTGTGGGGAGCGATCTCCTACACTGGCCGTACACCACTGGTGATCGTCGAGGGGACACTGAATAGTGCACGGTACATCCAAACCGTCATCGAACCCATCGTTCTACCATTCCTAGACCGGCAAGGGAACTTGCTGTTCCAACAGGACAATGCACGTCCGCATGTATCCCGTGCCACCCAACGTGCTCTAGAAGGTGTAAGTCAACTACCCTGGCCAGTAAGATCTCCGGATCTGTCCCCCATTGAGCATGTTTGGGACTGGATGAAGCGTCGTCTCACGCGGTCTGCACGTCCAGCACGAACGCTGGTCCAACTGAGGCGCCAGGTGGAAATGGCATGGCAAGCCGTTCCACAGGACTACATCCAGCATCTCTACGATCGTCTCCATGGGAGAATAGCAGCCTGCATTGCTGCGAAAGGTGGATATACACTGTACTAGTGCCGACATTGTGCATGCTCTGTTGCCTGTGTCTATGTGCCTGTGGTTCTGTCAGTGTGATCATGTGATGTAGCTGACCCCAGGAATGTGTCAATAAAGTTTCCCCTTCCTGGGACAATGAATTCACGGTGTTCTTATTTCAATTTCCAGGAGTGTATGTTTCTTCCGTATTGCTCTCGGCGACGTTCTGAAAGTTGAAAAGTCGTAGTTACACTATTTGGCGCAGTTAAGTTTCGGATCGCGGACGTTTGGTGGCCGTCAGCCACAGGCATTGTTTCTTAAGTACAATAACAACGTCACTGATTATTTATTAGGAACTAGATAGGCGCTTGTATTAAAAGGTATGGCAAACCGTCAAAAATTACGTTTAGCTTCACCAGAAGTTCGGAACAGTTGTTACTAATCTTTCATTCTATGTCGACAGACGGAAGGCGACCGTTTAACAACTCTGTACCTGCCAAGGTCATTACACAAGTATTCAATTATACAAGGATAGAGGAAGGGATTAGGGTCGGGCAAGAGGAATCACTGGTATAAAGTGTGTAGGGAACAAAACACAAATTAAGATGGTCAGACACCGATCTGAACTTAGCTCTTCAGAAATACTGGAGTAATGTCTTAGCTCCTGTGTCATCCTGTTGAATGTGTTAGTTTGATCGCAATATGGGAAATCTGTATGTTTACAGTTTTGCTTTCATGAATTCAACTACATAAGCAGATTTTTTGCCGGATGTTGATTATGCAATGAATAAGAAATGCGAGATATACGTGATCGAAAGTTTAATATTAATAGGGTTAAAGCTGGATATACCATATCACAAGAACTATAACCTTTCAAGCAGGTCTATATTTCAAAAGATGCTATACCTTGTACTCTTCCATTATGACAGCTTTAAACACCTTGTAAAAGTATTACTTCATTAAACGATAGACAAAACAAAACAAAAATTATACAATGTGCACTCATATAACTAGAATGTACGAACCAATGCAAAGAAAAAAAAAAAAAACGAAAGAGAGATGGCGTTGTGGATAAGACAGTAGACTCACATCTGGGAAGACAGCCGTTCAAATTCTACCCTGACCCCGCAGCTTTATGTTTACCAAGGTTTCCCTAATTTGCCTAAGACAAATACCAGAATAGTTGGCTGGCTCTGAGCACTATGGGACTCAACTTCTGAGGTCATTAGTCCCCTAGAACTTAGAACTAGTTAAACCTAACTAACCTAAGGACATCACAAACATCCATGCCCGAGGCAGGATTCGAACCTGCGACCGTAGCGGTCTTGCGGTTCCAGACTGCAGCGCCTTTAACCGCACGGCCAATTCGGCCGGCCCAGAATAGTTCCTTTGAAATGTACACAGTCGATTTTCTTACCTGTCCTTCTCCAGTCCAAGTTTGAGCTACGTCTATAATTGCCTTGTTGGCGAGAAAACGTTAAGCTATAAAGTTCATATTCTTCTTTCTTTGATTCGTACTCTTTCTTCAGTTTATACAGGGTGTCAGAAAAAGGTACGGCCGAAGTTTCAGGAAACATTCCTCACACACATAAAGAAAAGATGTTATGCGGACATGTGTCCGGAAACGCTTAAATTCCATGTTAGAGCTCCTTTTAGTTTCGTCCACCTACGCTCAATGGAGCACGTTATCATGATTTCATACGGGATACTCTACCTGTGCTGCTAGAACATGTGCCTTTACAAGTACGACACAACATGTGGTTCATGCACGATGGAGCTCCTGCACATTTCAGTCGAAGTGTTCGTATGCTTCTCAACAACAGATTCGGTGACCGATGGATTGGCAGAGGCGGACCAATTCCATGGCGCTCCACGCTCTCCTGACCTCAACCCTCTTGACTTTCATTTATGGGGGCATTTGAAAGCTCTTGTCTACGCAACCCCTGACCTCAACCCTCTTGACTTTCATTTATGGGGGCATTTGAAAGCTCTTGTCTACGCAACCCCGGTACCAAATGTAGAGACTCTTCGTGCTCGTATTGTGGACGGCTGTGATACAATACGCCATTCTCCAGGGCTGCATCCGCGCATCAGGGATTCCGCGCGACGGAGGGTGGATGCATGTGTCCTCGCTAACGAAGGACATTTTGAACATTTCCTGTACCAAAGTGTTTGAAGTCACGCTGGTACGTTCTGTTGCTGTGTGTTTCCATTCCATGATTAATGTGATTTAAAGAGAAGTAATAAAATGAGTTCTAACATGGAAAGTAAGCGTTTCCGGACACATGTCCACATAACAAATTTTCTTTCTTTGTGTGTGAGGAATATTTCCTGAAAGTTTGGCCGTACCTTTTTGTAACACTCTGACCACTGATAATCCAAAACAAGATGTCCACTTCCCACCGTGCCTGTTGGCGTTGCGGGCACGTTACTAGGTAGCAAAAGTATGCCAGCGGAGCAGACATGGACGGGGCATCACCCTATCGAATATATGGGCTGCAAATGGGGAAATCCAATTAGATAAGCGACTTTGACAAAGGGTGATTATTATAATGCAGAGCCTGTGAACAAGTATCTCGAAAACGGCGAAGCTGGTCAAAATGTTCGTTTGCTACTTCCGTGAGCATCTATAGAGAGAGGTAGAACGACAGTGAAACTACCACTAGGCGCTGAATGGTTGGACGTCCACCACTCATCACAGAAGGTGGTCGGAGGATTGTTTGCTCTGGAAAGTAGGACAGATGGTGATATGTGGCATCTTTGCCGAAAGAGCACAGTAATGGTGCATGCACAAGTGTTCGGAACACACTTTTCATTGTACATTGTTGAACACGTAGCTCCGCAGCGGACCACTCTTAAGTGTTCACGTGTTGACTCCATGACATCATCATTAACGATTGCTGTAGGCACGAGACTATCAATATTCGACCGTCAGCTCTTCGGGTGAATGACATTTTTGCTGCACTTTGTCGTAGGTCGTCTCCGCAAGCGCCGTCATGGAGGTGAATGGCGGCTCGAAACATGCAGCGCGCCACGGATGCAGCAGTATTGCGCAACGGGAGACAATCTGCTGGATTGCATGGGATCTGTCGTAGCAATCGAAAACACGCTTACAGCTGCGAACCACCTGCATCCCTTCATGCCTGATGTCTTCCCCGATAAAGTTGTCGTCTTTCACCAATTTAAATTTTCGTGTCATAGAGCCAGAAACTTGTTGCAGTGGCTTGAGGAGCATTATAGTGAATTCACGTTGATGTCTCGGGGACCAAATTCGGCTGATGTAAATCCTATTGAACCCATCTGGGTTGCTATCGGGCGCCATCACCGTGAACCCAAATCAGCGGCCCGTTATTTACGCAAATTACATGACCTCTGCATAGCCATCTAATGTCATATACCTCCACAAACTGTCGGATCCCTGATGTGTACAATTAATGATGTGTTTCGTTCCTAAAAGATGGAAAAACAAGGTGACAGCCAGGTGGTCAAAGTGTTTTGGCTCATCAGTGTCTGTTTACGTTTCAAGCAATGATGATGTACCAAAGCATGACTGCATCGATTTTGAATAACCTTTCGTCCAACTTCCAAAATTCTTCTTCTGCATCACACATTATGTAACGATTAGAAATTATGTTATGGTTCCCAAATGGACCAAAAACTGTAAAAAATAAAAGAAAGATAAACGGCTTGAAACTTTCTGATAGGTATTTCCTTTCTGCTAAGAATGTCAGTGAATGATTTTCCCCTGCTGGATAGTGGAATCTTGAAAATTAGGGAGCTGGAGTAATGGGGAAAGAGGTTTTTACGTTTGTTCAATCGCACTGAAAGTTTGCTGGCTTATGTACAGAGATCCAATATGCTTTAAAAATGTTTTCAGAATTTTTAATAAAATTTTAATGCTGTGAGAGAATTTTGAATTTTTTGTTCCACTACTATTTTAAGGTTCACTTTTTCATTATTTTTAGGGAAATTTAACAAATTTTTCCTATGGTAAAGTAATCTACACTAATAAATGTAAAATGAAGTGCAGTAACTTTTTGGTAAATTATTTCTCTTATTTAGTGTAATATTTTGGATTTGAACATTTTTACGGACAAATTTTCCATATATTATCAACGATAAATCTGTTTATAATGTCTAGATTAAAATTTCTTTCCATTTATATATTGCTTCCATGTAAAAGAATAGGTGTGCCAAATTACATCGAAATCCTTCCAGTAGTTTGTGATATATATGTGCTCCTGAAAGGAGAAAATCTTGTTAAATAAAAATCGTTTTCAAGTTCGGAAGAAGTGTTTTAAAATTTTTTAAATCATACCTTGGCTAAAGCTGCCCATATCCATATTCCAGTTTTTTCTTATCATCCTCCACAGCTCGTTTAGTTCCACTGCTCCATTGCCTAGCAATTTTTTTCTGTATTCTGTACTGAAATCTCCGCCTTCGCGATTTGTTGCTCATCGATGATCCGCAGTATCTGCTAAGTGGAGACTCCAGGTGTAAAGTTCAATTTGCTGAGGAAGTGAAATCTCGCCATATTCCCATCATTAAACACTGCTGAGCCTCCAAAGCAGAAATCTTCATTACCAAATTGAAAACAAACAGTCTTTGGACACCTCTACCAAATAAGAGCATTGAAACTTTCATTTGAGTTCTGCGTTTTGCTTTGCAGACATTTTTCTAGCAGCTCTGGTGAAGCCAGAGCTCGAAAAGTTGGTTTAATGGCCACTGCAACCTCATAAGGAAGGTGTCCTCCCCGATAGCTGAGTGGTCAGGCTGACGGATTGCCGTCCTACGGGCACGGGTTCGATTCCCGGCTGGGTCGGTGATTTTCTCCGCTCAGGGACTGGGTGTCGTGTTGTCTCCATAATCATTTAATCCCCACCTGGCCCGCAGGTCGCCAAATGTGGCGTCGAATGCAATAAGAGCTGCACCAAGGCGGCCGGACCTGCCCCGTAAGGGGCCTCCCGGCAATGACGCCAAACGCTCAATTCCATTTCCATAAGGAAGGTTAATTTTATGGCTGTAAGCTTCCCCACTTTCCTTCCTTTTCAGAAATTTCCACCATTCATTAGAACATAGGCTTCTTAAGGTGTAGTGTCTGTCGACAAATAATGAAACAAATGGCCCATACTGCCTTTCTCATACAATCCAAATCTATGAGATTATTTCTAATTGCAGCTCCGTAATAGACTAACTTCTTTGTTAGTGTGTTTTACCTCCTAGTGGCTTCCTATTCTCTAGTACCTTCCCTTTTTTGTCTGCTACAAGTGTTCTGAGTCGCTTACCCATCCTCTTCTGAATATGGCCTATGCATTACAGTTTTTCAATAGTGCAGTCTTTTCCATAGGGCTGACTTTCAACTACATTCTTGAAAGCATTAGAGTCTCCAGCTCCTAAATACTGTGAGTACCTTACTCCATATTTTCGCAAGGTCCTAAAGGAAAATGAATCACATACCAGCAGCTTCCATCCCACTACTGTAGCCTACACAATTACTGCTACAAACAGCTTACAATTACTGCTACAAACAGCTTCGTGAGCTTCAGGCCATTCTGTTTTACCTGCATCGTTGCTGTCTTCACTTACTTCTGCAGATGCATTGAGAGGAATAGTGGACATTTCAGTAAATAGGCTCATAACTCCACATAAAAGGTCCACCATTTCTTCCAATCCCTGTGCATCTTATTCCATAAGCAAATCTCATATTGGCTTTATACATTCTATTACTGGCCTTCGATGTCTTGAATGGTGTGTCAGCATCACAGTTTTGACATAAAATATGCAATATGCAAACTAAACCTTCTCTCTTTCCATCATCCACCAGATTCACATTTTCTCCACAAAAGGAGCACATGCAGGCTTTTCTAAGTTCCTCTGCCACCAATTACTGATACACAATTCTGAAAAATTTATTTCTGTCAAGATTTGTTTCTTATGACACAATACCTTTCCCAAGTTTTAGTTTAGATGCACTTGGTGACAAGGTAAAGTTTGCATCTGCATCCCTAATCCCAGCATCAGTCTTTTTCATATTGCAAATATGGGACTTACTATATTTTTTAAAATACTTTACCAGGCCTAGGCATTGTAAACAATGATCAATATTTTCATCTTGCACAAAGAATGAAACAATAAATCTAGCTTCACTCAGATTCCACTAAACATCACAAAAATTGTTTACAAAGCTCGACAGCTCTCTATACCACTGCTTAGACCACAAAATGGCTCCACAGCCTTCTACACAACACTGCTGTGTTGCATTCAAAAAATCACAGTCTTCTAAAGCTATATTTTCCAGGTTAAGAGGCAAAATCGAGCAAAACAATTTTTCCTGCATTGGGTACATTTAAAAGAGGGCAGGGGGCATCGCACTGCTTGCGGTTTTAATTTTTTGTACTATTTGTAGTTCGAATTTCAAAGAAAAAAATTGGGATAAAAATGTCAATTATATTTACTTTCAAATAACCAAATAAAAAAATTTGTGATTTTTTCATGATTTCTGAAACCATCACCCCTTAACTTATTTTCACAAATTTTTGACAATACATGTATCTATCAGTGCACTTTGTCATACTAATAACGCCCTTTCTCAATAAAGTGAGAACAATGCATAAAATTGTAGGACCAAAAAATTTGAAAAATTGTGGTAAGGTTCTATGGGACCAAACTACTGGGGTCATCGGTCCCTAGGCTTACACACTAATTAAACTAACCTAAAATAACTTAGAACAACACACATACACCCATGCCCGAGCGAGGACTCGAACCTCCGACGGGGCGAGCCACGTGCACTGTGGCAAGACGCCATAGACAGCGTGGCTAACCCGCTCGGCTTAGTGCCAAAAACAGCAACAAAGAATTGTGGGAGATACCATCAACACAGAAAGCAGTTAGATACATGGATAGGATGCGCATGTATTCAGAAACCTATCTGAGCACATTGAATGTTATGTAGACAATGCGCTGGAGCTTAAGACTAAATCAAAGAAGTTTCCGTTGGGCAACTCATTCGTCTGGACGGAAGAATATCTTCACAGAAACTCTTAATTTAAGGTTTTGGGTCATTTTTATAATTAGAAGTAGTACTCCTGTACAATAGTATTTAGTAACGTAAACATAACGTGAGTATACGACACCGTGTGAAACGAGCGAGTCATCTACAAATTGTTAACAGTTATACCCTGCCAAACAACGGCACACGTATTACGGAATATTCTATATGCCAATTGTTTTCAAGGCATAGTCGATGGAAATACGAACAATGCCAAAACTGTCGATAATGGGCTACCACAAGGCTAAGCATTGGCATCCGCCCTGTTCAACCTGTGCGCAACTCATCTGCTAATCACAGAGCGAAAAGAGTTTCAGAAAATCTGTGGAATTTGTGGAGAAGCACCTGCTGACGCTCTTCGCATGTCGTCTCTTGCTGTAGAATTCTCTGTGACCGAATACTGTGCACTGGTATGGACCAACAGATGTCATTTCAAGCTTGTTAAGAGCAATTAAAAGATTTTGGTATCTATGACCATCAAATCCATACCTATATTATGGCTTCCAGTATTGTGTAACTTGTTACCTCCGGAGACGCATAGAAAAGAAGTTCTCCTACGCGAATTCGGAAAAACTGTTGATAATCCAGCCCTACCAGTCCATGAAGACCTCCCACAACAAAACCACAGACGTCTAAGATCCCAACAATGGTCGCTAGGTTTGGCTGAACAACTCCAACCAAATCGGCGGTTACGCATAAAGAGATCAATGGACGCGACACTGGAGTAAAAACACAAACGAACCGCTACAAAAACGGTTGCAGATCTACAACCTCAACTTTCGGAAACTGCTTTAAACTCAAAGGAGTTGTAGACACTAAATCAGGTGCGCACTAAGTATGGAAAGTGTGCAGATTCACTACATCAATGGGGAAAAGTAACCTCTGCACACTGTGACTGTGGGGCACCGAGACAGTCCATCCAGTCATGGGATATTGATATGCACAGAGACAGATGGCGGTAGTATCACATACACAAAGTATGTAGATGGAACTGTCGTTTGTTCTCAGGTGATTCATCTGAAAAGGTTTCCGATGTGATTGTGGCCACACGACGGGTATTAACAGACTTTGAACGCGGAATGTTGGTTAGAGCTAGAGGTATGGGACATTCCATTTTCGAAATCGCTAGTGAATTTAGTATCACGCAATCTACAGTGTCAAGAGTGTGCTGAGAATACCAAATTTCAGGCATTATCTCTCACCACGGACAACACACTGGCCGACGGCCTCCACTTAACCACCTACTGCAGCTGCGTTTGCGTAGAAAGCAACACTGCATGAAATAACCGCAGAAATCAATCTGGGACGTACGATGAACGTATCCCTAAGTACATTGCAGCGAAATTTGGCGTTAATGGGCTATGGCAGCAAACGACCAACGCGAGTGTCTTTCTTAACAGCACGATATCGCCTGGGCTCGAGATCATATCGTTTAGAACTTTAGACCCTAGGCGACTTGAAAACCGTGGCCTTGTTAAATGAGTTCTGGTTCTAGTTGGTAAGAGCTGATGGTAGGGTTTGAGTGTGTCGCTGACCCCACGAGACCATGAGCTCAAGTTGTCAACAAGGCACTGTGGAACTTGGTGATGGCTCTGTAATGCTGTGTGCTGTGTTTACATGGAATGGACTAGATGCTCTGGTCTATTTGTACCGATCATTGACTGGAAATGGTTATGTTCGGCTTCTTGGAGACCATTTGCAGCCATTCCTACACTTCACGTCCCCAAACAACTATGGAATTTTTATGGATGTCATGTCACCGGGGCACAGTTGTCCGCGATTAGTTTGAAACACATTCGGCTCAGTTCGAGCGAATGATTTGTCCACACACATCACCCGGCATCAGTGCCACCGAACGTTTACAGAACGTAATTGAGATATCAGTTAGTGCATAAACTCCTCCACCGGCCGCAGTTTCTCAGTTGTGAACAGCTATAGAGGCAGCATGGTTCAGTACTCCTGTTGGAGACTTCCAATGACTTCTTGAGTCCACGCCACGTCGAGTGTCTGCCCTATCCCGATCAAAAGAATGTCCGACACGATATTAAATAATGTATCAAGGCTTTTGTCACCTTAGCGTATAATTTCTTTACGTCTATATTTTCTTCGTAAATTGTTAATTCTTTTACACTTTGGTATAGTTTCTGTTTATTATATTTGTACTCCTACTTGGATGTGGTGCCACACGCTAAGTAAATATATAATAGTGATGTGAGGAGATTTCACTGTACTTCGCTTAAAATGTACACTTATACCTCTTCTACACATTCCACAAACCACTCTAAGTGGGATCCATGGAATACTACCACTGTAATACAATCTCCACTCTTAATGTCGTTCTTAGCTCTTTAGGCAGCCGCTGTGGCCGAGAGGTTCTAGGCACTTCAGTTCGGAACCGCGCTGCTGCTACGGTCGCAGGTTCGAATCCTGCCTCGGGCGTGGATGTGTGTGATGTCCTTAGGTTAGTTAGGTTTAAGTCGTTCTAAGTCTAGGGGACTGATGACCTCAGATGTTAAGTCCCATAGGCCTTAGTGCCATTTGAACCATCTTAACTCTTTTATTATTTTCTATGCCTCAGACACATTAAGTGTATAGGTTGGCTTACAATTTCGTTGCAGAAAATTATACCTTTCGTAGGTGGCGGATTTGTTGGTTGTACGACGATTTCTAATTTTTTGGCCAGTATTCGAAAAGCATCCTTTACGTTTTTCGTCGCGGCGAGATCTATTTACGAAATTTCAGTCACCAACTTTCTCTTCCGAATGCGAAAATATTTTGTTGAGCCCAACCTACATACGTAGGAATGATCATCAAAATAAAATAAGATAAATCAGAGCTCGAACAGAAAGGTTTAGGTGTTCGTTTTTCCCACGCGCTGTTCGGGAGTGGAATGGTAGGGAGATAGTATGATTGTGGTTCGCTGAACCCTCTGCCAAGCACTTAAATGTGAATTGCAGAGTAATCATGTAGATGTAGATGTAGATTGAAAGGTAAGAGACAATTTATAGTTGAATACTGTTTTCATAGGTAATGTTCTGTTTCTAATATAGTTTCATAACATTTTCGTTTTTCAATAAATATGCATTTTCCTCAACAGACGCAAAGAGCATTCTTACTGAAATATTTAGCTTTGGGCTTTCCGGGGGTGTTTTCTGCTAAATAACGTGTGCTAAATTACTGTTCCATCTTTCATTCTGCCACTATTTCCACCATAGGCCATAATATATTCACAACTGACTTTAACTACCGCAAGCAGCACAATAGTAAAACAATTCTGATAGCTCATGTAATTTCACAGATACTTGTGGGCTTTGTAATACGCTCGGCAGTCTTTCTCGCTTCCTCGAAACTAGAACAATATGAATTATATGAGTAATAAGAAACATATACTTTCAACACTACTTCTTGTGTTTCACATAGAAAAGTTAAGGTTTCCTTTGTGTTGTTGAAGGCGGGGTTTGTATCGTTTCTTTTTCTGTAACTCCTTCTACATCCCGGGAGAGAAAACCTTTCCGTGAACACGCAGTCGTTGCTACCACCATATGAGTCACGGGGACGATAGTGGGAAATCCACCACGCTCGTAACCTCGGTACTGAAGCTTGTAGGTAAACTGCTAGGCCTAAATTATTTTTGTGTGTTCCACCTGCTGACCGTCTTTACATTTTTTAGTGCTACTATGATCGCATGAATTGGTTTGAATTTGAGTTTGATGTAGTGATTCTGATTTTGTTTCGTGTCGGTCGTAGGTAGTGAGATAAGATCAAATTAAATAAGTTATGTACAGCACTATACATGAGACTATTCCTGCCAAGCACCGTCATTGAACACACAGGCCAAAAAAATTGACTTTATAGGTACAATTATAAAAGTGCGATGTTAAGTTTATCACCGTTACATTCAGATTCGGATTTAGATGCAAAATCATGTATTATAAATACAAGATTTACTTTGTTGTTTGGATCTCATAAAAGAGTAAAAACATTTCTCAAGAAAGAATTCTATATATACAGAGCTTTAGACATCATACGAAAGCCGTTTCGACATTTCGCCATCATAATAGAAAGGAGTGTTCATTTAGTGGTGGAAATGGGCCGTATTATAAAGTTATTGTAACAGTTAACGGTAAGTACACTTGTAGAGAACAATATCCGATATGCGCGAATCATAAAAAGATGTACTCTATAGCGAAATCTCTTTATGTACCCGTTGGCGTAGCGCAGGAACTACAATATCTTTCTTTAAAGAGAAAAAAACAACTTATTTGAGAGAGGACAAGCATGGTAATCAGGTGTCGCTTCAAAAATCGCTACATCGCACAACGAAAGACATTGTTCACAGAGATAAGAACGCATTCTCATTAGGATCTTCTTACTTTCACTTCACTTTTCTGTGCTGGTATTTAAAGTTTCCTCTTGCAAATATCAGCAGGAGTAACAAAAATTGACTGTGGCAAATTAG
Organism: Schistocerca cancellata; assembly: GCF_023864275.1. Classification (NCBI taxonomy): domain Eukaryota; kingdom Metazoa; phylum Arthropoda; class Insecta; order Orthoptera; family Acrididae; genus Schistocerca; species Schistocerca cancellata. The sequence goes on along the minus strand of NC_064629.1, from coordinate 99,555,376 downwards.
CGCCGAAGCCAAAATGTGCATCAAACTTCGTGTTTAATTTAGGGGTTCCGCAGTGTAAACTTCTTTATTTACACAGGACGAAACCATGTTCACTGTCATCTTTTTTTACGAGAGAAACCTTGTCGGATGAACGAGAAATCAGATTTCATCAGGTAGAGTGCGGGCATGCCTCCAGACATTTAGTCAAAGCTCAATTCTCGAGATTACATAAAAAAGCCGTCTTCCCCCGGCGAAATATGAAAACTCCTTCTCCGCTCATTTAATTACGGTTATGTTTGCGTGCAGGGAGGTAAACTGCGTAAACGGTCTGCTATGAGCACCATTCACGTTTTCTTGCAGTAAAGAGGAACTCTAACGATGCCTACGCCTCAGTCGTATTGATGACACGTCCTTTGGCAATCCAATTTACTCGTGCATTGGCTACTAACATTTTGCAGCCAATGTATCCTGGAAAATTGAATGAATGTAAGAGGTGAGCGCCATTCGACAGAAATGAAACCAACGATGTAAATACTCTTATACTTTTGTGAGGATACGTCAAGAAATACTCGACCGAAAATTTTATCGCCTTCTGTGGATTTCTGTTAATGTAGTGACATGCCCGCCCGGTTGGCCGTGCGGTCTAACGCACGTCTTTCCGGGCGGGAAGGAGCGCCTGGTCCGCGGCACGAATCCGCCCGGCGGATTTGTGGAGAGGTCCGGTGAACCGGCCAGTCTGTGGATGGTTTTTAGGCTGTTTTCCATCTGCCTCTGCGAATGCAGACTGGTTCCCCTTATTCCGCCTCAGTTATTACACTATGTCGGCGATTGCTGCGCAAACAGGTTCTCCACGTACGCGTACACCACCGTTACTCTACCACGCAAACATGGGGGTTACACTCGTCTGGTGTGATACGTTCCGGGGTAAGGGGGGGGGGGGGCGAACCGCACAATAACCCTGGGTTCGGTGTGGGGCGGCGGAGGGGTGAAGTGGACTGCGGTAGTCGTCGTGGGGTTGTGGACCACTGCGGCTGCAGCGGGGACGGAGCCTCTCCGTCGTTTCTAGGTCCCCGGTTAAAATACAATACAATGTAGTGACAATTACCCTTCTCCATTCCACACGGTTTAACAGTTTCGATGAGTAACGGAGGAGGCACGAGGGGCAAAAATGAACTGCATAGAGACAGAAGTGATGACACTTTCTGCAGGACCTGACCATCATTTTGTAGGACAATGCTCGAAGCACGTAAAGTGTAAGCTGTTACTGTTTTGTTTGACTGATGGTGCTGCTAAGTGCTGTATCACCTGCTGCACTACCCTGACTTAAGCTCTCGTGAGTTCACCTCGATTTCTACACTGAAGGAAACGCTTCCCGGCATTTGTTTCAGAACTGCTACAAATTCGTCGGGCAATAGACCGCGCCGCTCGAACTGTCAACACAACTGGCACTGCTGAGAGTATCTTACGACTTCCACATCGCTGGCAACGGGTTATACACTATGCTGGTGACTACTTTGAAGGTCAGTAAAACTGTGAGACACGTATCTATTTTGCACGAGCTGTAAATAAATAGTTACCACTATTAAAGTTCCAACCCTCGTAGTTGCAATTAATGCAACATCAAGAAATAAAACGACTAAAATTGTCTATAAACGCATAGTAGCACTGAACTCAGCCCAAAGTCATTCACATTCCGACGGACTTACAAAAACGGGCAATGTTACAACGTCAACGCCGTAATAGGACGCTACCAAAATGATACTTCAGTATTCCCATGCCCGTCGTTCATTAAAACTTCAACTTTACATTAGCTTAGTTTCAGTCCAGAAAAGAAGCCATTCCTACGGAGGGACCACGGAGTGAGTAGGTTATAGCTGTTGAGTTTGTATAATGATACTGCAACATTTGAGGTGGAGATCCCAACAAGGCATGTCCTGAGGACGTGCGTGTGGAGCTTATAGTCATATTTCAGACTTACAGAATGTCTGACCCACTGGCATGAAAGACATGTGAGCATCGTTTGGTAAGATCTTTTGCCTAGGAGGCGGTAGTCTAATGACTACACGGCGAAAGCCGACAGAAGTGTGATAAGAAAAGTACGCACATCATCTTTAAGAAGGACCACAACATGAGAAGAACGTATAATATTTAGGCTGGCTCTGACAAACAGAGCCGGCCGATGCGGCCGAGCGGTTCTAGACGCTACAGTCTGGAAGCACGCGACCGCTACGGTCGCAGGTTCGAATCCTGCTTCAGGGAAGGATGTGTGTGATGTCCTTAGATCAGTTAGGTTTAAGTAATTCTAAGTTCTAGGGCACTGATGACCTCAGAAATTAAGTCCCATAGTGCTCAGATCCATTTGAACCATTTTGACAAACAGACAAACTACAACAGCTGAAATCCGAGCGGATATTACAGGCAGTGTTACCACGAACCATCGGGAACAGATTACTGGAAAATTGGTTCATATCTCAACTTGACCCTGATACAATACCACAAACAGAGGCGTCGGTGCTGTAGAGCTAGACTGCGCTTGCAGTGTCATTCTGTAGTGTTCAGCGATGAGCCTCACTTTTATTTGTGGCGGCCAGGTCGACGTCTGCGTGTCACTTAAAAGGCACACGAAACAACTCTCCAGTAGCTGGACTTGTGTTGTGTGGATTTATCGGATGTGACAACAAGACTGGTTTGGTAATTGTTGAAGGGAGCCTCAATTCTTGCCAGTGTGTGGTAAGGTAAGAAAGCCCCGTTGACGTACCGTTCGTGACCATGGTACAAAACGGCATATTCCAGTAGAATAATGTAAGAGCCCGCAATGCAAGTTGAGTATTGACGCATCTTCCCTGTTCCCTGATTTGTTACTCACAGAGCATGTCTGGCACATATTTTCATAACAAATAGTCTTTGTGAATTAACGCAGCATGACGAGAAATTCGTGAAGGTGACGTTCTGAGCCTGTTGGGGTCACACAGCATACTGATATTGATCATGGGAATTGTAGTGGACTGACAAGACAGCCAGTCCACAGTGACGGGTAACCGAAAGGCACGCGTACACACACGCCGACTGGCGTGAAGTCTGGAACAGGATACGTAATGAATGCTGATAAGAAAAGTGCGTAGCTTCTATAATACTTAACTTTACTTCATCCTTGTGGTACATCGCTATTGTTAATACAAGTGAGACTCTCTCCAGATATGGTTAATGGCGCCTTGCTAGGTCGTAGTCATGGACTTAGCTGAAGGCTATTCTAACTGTCTCTCGGCAAATGAGAGAAAGGCTTCGTCAGTGTAGTCGCTAGCAAAGTCGTCGTACAACTGGGCCGAGTGCTAGTCCGCCTCTCTAGACCTGCCGTGTGGTGGCGCTAGGTCTGCAATTACTGACAGTGGCGACACGCGGGTCCAACATGTACTAATAGACCGCGTCCGATTTAAAGCTACCACCTAGCAAGTGTGGTGTCTGGCGGTGACACCACAGGAATTAAGTCCGAATGAAATGAAGGTTTAATCATTTAAGACACATTATGTGAGAAGATCTCCGACACGTTTGATACATATCGGACAAGTGCTTCATCAAGTAATACATTCAGTTTCCGTCAGTACATTGTTTAATTTGGAGATGACTTATTTCATATGATGTGCTAAATCGTACAGTACATGTTCGACCTTCATGAAAAACCCTTCCCCCTTGGTGGCATTGTTACACCGAAGAAACAAACAAGATTAAATACAGCTCTTCTTCTATCAAAGAATTTCCTTTTTTTTTTTTTTTTTTTTTTTTTTTTTTTTTTTTTTTTTTTTTTTTTTACGGAACTGGATACGTGGATAATACGAGGAAAGAAGAAGAAATAGGGCAAATTTCCTGGAAGTTAGTTATTTTGAAATTACTTCGCATGGCCATAAGTTTCGTTCTTAAAAGTAGTCTCACTATATATCCACAGACGATTTAGGGTAACTTACCTATTACCGTCTTGAAGAAAATCAGCTGTTGGCTGCATCTAATCTCCACAGCTGTAAAAATTCACAAAATACAAACACAGATGCAATGACTGCTCTTACACAGTCGAATACCGAGTAATGTTTTGTTATTTATATGAGATTGATTATTTTCTATTTCTTCGCTTCAATGATTACTGGAGGTTTTTTTAGATACGGTAGTGCAGTAATGAGCTTCCTCTTCCTCCATAAAAAGGAATTTGTGAATGTAAACTTTTTTGCAGGTATAGCCTCTACACTACTTTCCAATGCTATACCCGAATTAGGGACAGTGATTGTTCCGGGTTCTTTCCTAGAAGACACTACTTGCAAGACATGCTCTGTGAGTAAGAAATCAGGGAACAGGGCAGACGAGTCAATACTCAACTTCCACTGCGGGCTCTTACGTTATTCTACTGGTATTTCTGAAGATATTTGTTATTTGTTTTTGTAATACACTGGTTGGATCAGCCTAAATCATGACTGACAGTAGGGTGTTTGAGTCGACACACAGTACCACCGGAAATATCTTTTGGCTTCTAATTACGAAAACAGATAATTTTGTATAACCAGTGCCAGATTAAAAAAGGGACAAAGAAATTTACTGCGAGCGATTCAAAAACTGAAATAATAATCATTGTTTCGAGCCCTGACGAGTAAAACCAGTGATGCCCTAGGACGGGAAGCTGATACAAACCGTGACAAGCGTCGCATCTGCTGTGGAAGGCAGGAGGAAGAGCCTGCGCAAGGCTTGTCAATACGTGATTTGCCGTTCCATCTGCAGTGCACATTTAGCACGCACTGGGAGCATGGTTCCTGTCTCCACAGTCTTCCTAGTTGCTTGTTTTTATGCTCCCAGCCAATGGGGCAGGAAGAGAAAAGCAACCTCCGATTTAGGTCACGCAGCTGGTATTTGCAACGAAGGTTCTCTAGTTACTTATATGTACTGAATAAGCTGCATTTTAATGATAGAGGCGGCTTCAGAAATTACTTCTGCATGAACGAAGAATCCTACCTAGTATTGATAAAAGAAGTGCTGCCTTCATTTCAAAAGAAGCAAGATAAAAAGTTCATAACACTGATAAGTATTGATGAAAACAATTAAGTGCTATAGCTCGCCGGCAGGAGTGGCCGTGCGGTTCTGGGCGCTGCAGTCTCGAACCGAGCGACCGCTACGGTCGCAGGTTCGAATCCTGCCTCGGGCATGGATGTGTGTGATGTCCTTAGGTAAGTTAGATTTAATTAGTTCTGAGTTCTAGGCGACTGATGACCTCAGAAGTTAAGTCGCATACTGCTCAGAGCCATTTGAACCATTTTTTTTTTTTTTTTTGCTATAGCTCGATTTTTAGTTAAAACGTTCTACGCTGTTTTACTTCAAGTTCTTGGCTGGATTATGCAAGTGCCTGACTGTTCTTATTACTTGAGGCTGAAAGGTAACAACTTGGAATACGTGACTACACAACATTTATTTAAAATATACCTTAATAAAGAATCAAATGTGAGAAACTGAAAATGTCCATAACTTCTGATAGCAGTTTCTCTACAGTAACGCCCTAAGTATTATTCATCATAAACATTTCACTCATTTTAGCAGCAGTGCTCATTCTAAATAATCGAAATTATTCTTTAATGGCCACGGATTCGGGTTGAAAGCTAGAATTACTAGCTTGACGATCCATGACTCTGACCACATTCTCTTAGAGTCTACTGTAAGTAAGAGAGAGTGGAGCAGATACATCATATCATTAGCTACGAATGCGAACGCAAATGCACTAGCATCTGCTGAATCTAGTTAAATGGAAGATAATTGCATTGCAATAAAACAGGGTGGTCCATTGATCGTGACCGGGTCAAATATCTCACGGAATAAGCGTCAAACGAAAAAACTACAGAGAATGAAACTTGTCTAGCTTGAAGGGGGAAACCAGATGGCGCTATTGTTGGCCCGCTAGATGGCGCTGCCATAGTTCAAACGGATATCAACTGCGGTTTTTTTAAATAGGAACCCCAATTTTTATTACATATTCGTGTAGTACATAAAGAAATATGAATGTTTTAGTTGGACCACTTTTTTCACTTTGTGATAAATGGCGCTGTAATAGTCACAAATATATGACTCACAATTTTAGACGAACAGCTGGTAGCAGGTAGGTTTTTTAAATTAAAATACAGAACGTAGGTACGTTTTAACATTTTATTTCGGTTTTTCCAATGTGATACATGTAGCTTTGTGAACTTAACATCTTTGAGAACGCATGCTGTTACAGCCTGATTACCTGTAAATACCACATAAATGCAATAAATGCTCAAAGTGTTGCCCGTCGACCTCAATGCATTTCGCAATACGTGTAACGACATTCCTCTCAACAGCGAGTAATTCGCCTTCCGTAATATTCGTACATGCATTGACAATGCGCTGACGCTTGTTGTAAGGCGCTGGGGATGGATCACGATAGCAAAAAGAAAGAAATCCGTGGATGTCAGATCCGGTGAACGTGCGGACCATGGTATGGTGCTTCGACGACCAGTCCACCTGTCATGAAATATGCTATTCAAAACCGCTTCAACCGCACGCGAGCTATGTTCCGGACATCCATCATGTTGGTAGTACATCGCCATTCTGTCATGCAGTGAAACATCTTGTAGTAACATCGGTAGAACATTACGTAGGAAATCAGCATGCATTGCACCATTTAGAATGCCATCGATGAAATGGGGGCCAATTATTCTTCCTCCCATAATGCCGCACCATACATTAACCCTCCAAGGTCGCTGATGTTCCACTTGTCACAGCCATCGTGGATTTTCCGTTGTCCAATAGTGCGTATTATGCCGATTTACGTTACCGCTGTTGCTGAATGATGCTTCGTCGCTACACAGAACGCGTGCAAAAAATATGTCATCGTCCGGTAATTTCGCTTGTGCCCAGTGGCAGAACTGTACACGACGTTGAAAGTCGTCACCATGCAATTCCTGGTGCATAGAAATATGGTACGGGTGCAATCGATGTTGATGTAGCATTCTCAACATCGACGTTTTTGAAATTTCTGATTCTCGAGCTATTTGTCTGCTACTGATGTGCGGATTAGCCGCGACAGCAGCTAAAACACCTACTTGGGCATCATCATTTGTTGCAGGTCGTAGGTGACGTTTTACATGTGACTGAACACTTCCTTTTTCCTTAAATAACGTAACTATACGGCGAACGGTCCGGAAACTTGGATGATGTCGTCCAGGATACCGAGCAGCATACACAGCACACGCCCGTCCAGCATTTTGATCACAATAGCCATACATCAACACGATATCGACCTTTTCCGCAATAGGTAAACGGTCCATTTTAACACGGGTAATGTATCACGAAGCAAATACCGTCCGCACTGGTGGAATGTTACGTGATACCACGTACTTACACGTTTGTGACTATTACATGGCCATCTATCACAAAGCGAAAAAGTGGTCCAACTAAAACATTCATATTTCTCTACGTACTACACGAATATGTAATAAAAAGTGGGGGTTCCTATTTACAAAAGGCAGTTGATGTCCGTTTGACCTATGACAGTGCCATCTAGCGGACCAACCATAGCGCCATCTGGTTTCCCCCTTCAAGCTAGACGAGTTTCGTTGTTTGTAGTTTTTTCGTTTGGTACTAATTTCGTGAGATATTTGGCCCGGTCACTATCAATGGACCACCCTGTATAAATACGACAATATTGACACAGGTCTAGAAAATTAAGTATTTAATACATAAAGCAAGGAAGGAGAGAATCTTTATATTGCCTTTACAGATTAACGGTAATCCTGGATAAACAAATACGAGAGAAACCGCAGAAACACTACTTACAACCCAACCTGATATTACGAAAATCAGTATCCAGTTACTTTCTTTGTCTTTATACTGTCAACACATTATCTAATCAGTATTTGCTCATCATGGTAATTGTGATAGGAAAGAAGAGCCATATATTTAATTTAACTGATAATGTTTAACCCTCAGTAATTTTTATAAAGAGAATAAACTCAATTTCGGCGATCTATCACAAAACATTGTTATATTTAGACACAGTGACATACACACTACTGACCCAACACACCATGACCACCTACTGAACAGCGTGTTGGTCCACCTATGGAATGCAATACAGCAAGTTTCTGCGTAGTACGGAATCGACAAGTTTCCAAAGACATTTGTCAGCAGATGTCTACGTAAGTTACACAGTTCTCGTAATTTGCGAGCCGGGTGTTTGTGGACGCTTAACTGCCGGCCTTTAACGTCCCAGATGCGTTCCATTGGGTTCAGATGATAGGAATTTCGTGGCGAAGACGTCTAGACGAGTTCATTGTCATGCCCTTAAAACCACTGCAGCAGGAGTCCGATCTTGTCAGACAGATAGTTTTCCTGCTGGAAGATTCCATCTCCATAAGGGCAGACATCAAATACGAAGGGATGGAAGTGATCTGAAATAATCTTCGTTGTAACCCAAAGCTGTCATGGTAGCTTCGATTACTATCACAGCTTATACTGAGATCAAGGTGAATCCCATTTATAGCATAATACAGCCCTCACCGGCCTGAACGGTGTGCTCCGAAACACTTGCGCCTGCACCAGCATTGTAATATTTTGGCAGATCTACCACAGATCACAGACTGTCCTCCTTCGTAGATGGGACAAGCCCGTGTTTTTCACGTCCTGTGATGACGCGTGGATGGCCAACACCTCTTTCCTGCTCGTTGTGTCACGGTTCTTCTTCCAGTTTCCACTGATGCTCACGGCAGCAACGTGCCAACAGCGCACCAGCTTCGCCGTCTACGAGATTCTCGTTCCCAAACATCGGTCCATTACAATCCGCCTTTTATCAAAGTCACTTATGTCAGCTGATTTCCTTATTTATGGCCCGTGATGTCGCTTTAATGATTCCTCATTCGTCTTCTGCTTCCTCAGGTATCAGGTATTATACGCTAGTATGATTTTCGTATAGAGGCTACATGGCAAAGAAGTTTCAACATACGTAAAAAAATGGACAGAAACTGAAAAAACTGAAATAAGCAGATTTTGCGTATTTCAGAACTAGAAGAATGTGCTTGTGAGTTGTTACTGCAGAATACTTCTCCTGTAACTGTAACAGCCTACACATTCCTGCTAGGAAACTTCCGACTGACTATGGGAAATTTAAATTCGTTATTGGGGTACTTGTCAGAGAAGGAGTAATAGTAGTTTGTGGATAGATCAATGCACATTTTTTAAAAGAACCTGAAAATAAAGATTAACTGGAACCATTATTTGACAGTTTCAGTCTGATTTCAGGGGTGGGTTTTCCAAATCATGTGCTACAATGTAGCAGGATTTCGACTGATAATACTTCTATAGACTGTGTTAAAGCAGAAACGATGACTGTCTACCCATTTGTTAATGTACAATATGATTGCGATGAACAGTTTTTAGAAATGAACAATGTCGCACCTTGCAGATGTAAGGAATGTTTATACAAAGAAGTGAGGACTCTTAATGAGACTGAGATAAATTGTTTTAATAATAAATTAGAAGAAGTGATATGAGAGGGAACATATGTGGAAAGAGATGGCAATGCGAAATGAAATCAGTTCCATAGTAAATTTTGCGACACATTTGTAACCATATTTGCTAAAAGATTATCCAGAAAGTGCATTAAAAAAAACGTAAGAAATGGATAACCGAATGGACTGAAACACCATGTAAGGAAAAGAAAATTAACATATATGCCAGAACTATGGCTGGTTTAACGTTACTTATGAGCTACAAAAAATATTGTAATATTTTCATTAAAGTCATTAAAATGTCCAATAATATGCACATCATGACTGAAATTTATAATGCAAGTAATATGATTAAAATGTATAAGATACTGTCAAGCAGGGGACAGGACAACCAGTAAGTGCACGAAATGATATCACTATTAAACTGAATGACAATTTTGATCCTGATAATTCACGAAGTGGATAGTTTTAACAATCACTTTCGAAATATTTCATCACGAAGAGGATGAAGTAGTTTTGTTGAAAAAGCAACATAATATATTAAAGATGTCGTCACTTAAAACCTGAATCAGCTGGGTCACCACCATCTTTCACCGAAAGTTAATAGAATTACACAAGTTCTCAAAGGAAAAATTATTGTGGTGTCGATGGAATTTCGGATAGTCTTCTGAAGAGTTGTTCTAATTTGATAAAAATGGCCTTAGTGATATACTTAATGCATCACTGGCAAAGGGATGGTTTTCAAATAGATTAAAATATTCCCTGACCTCTTTTTCGAAAACATTTGAAACATTAATTTACAGTAGAGTTGCCTCATATTTAAACAGAAATAATATATTTAGCACAACGATATTCGGATTTCAGACAGTTGGTCTGGCTGAGAATGCTATTTATACAATCACCAATAAAATATTACAAGTCCTAAATAATAAGATGTCGCCAGTTAGTATTTTTTGTGGTCTTTCCAAGGCGTTTTATCACTTAGATAATGTTAGTGTCTTCGGAAAACTGCTTCGAATAAGAAGAAATAAATAGGATTTCAATCGGTGATCTGAATATTGAAACAAATCTGTAGGGAAATAAAATTTCAGTGATGGAGAAAAACCAGTGGTGGATCCTAGAGGGTTCGATTTTGGGTCCAATCGTATTCGTTGTATATTTTAAAGACCTTCCACTTAAAATTCATCAGGAAGAATTTGTACATTCTGCAGACGATCATACCGTTATAATAAATACCAGTAGAGTAAAGCACTGGACATCTCTGAAAACGGCCTCTCCCTTCATTTTGAGAAAATGCACTGCACTTAGTTCTGTACAACAAATAGAGTCATATCAACGACTGGTGTAGCGCATAAACAGGAGTCGGTAAAACAGTTAAGGTGCTCCAGATGTTTGGCTGCACCTACATATGAAAACCTGAGTTGGAAGAAATGTATTACTTAGCTGCTCAAACAACTTATTTCACTTGCTTTTGCTCTTCATATAATTGCTAGTCTTGTTAATAGACGACCCAACCACCGAATATATTTTTTATATTTCCTCTCAATAATATCTTATGGAATAATTTTCTCGAATAACTCATCACTCAGAAACAAGTTATTGATTACACAAAAGTCAACAATGAAAATAATATGTGATTTCACCCACAGTCACCTTGTAAGTACCTCTTCACGAAGTTAAGCATTTTAAACAGACGTTTCTCATATTCGTTAAATTATTCATTGTAACTTATCCGTTACTCAACTCAGAACTCATCAAAGTGGTGCACGTTTCCGTTGATTACTATAAATCAGTACATTCTGCAACAATAAACTTTTTCCGTTTTATTGTGTTCCGTTTACACTTTATAGCTCTGTGTGTGTGTGTGTGTGTGTGTGTGTTTAGTGTAGTGTATTGTGTATGTACAAGAAACTAATTACAGGAAAATGTGATCAGTTAAGCCCTGTGGTGTGTTACCTGACATCACAGTGGCCAGTTTGCAACATCTCAAAAATACGCCAAAATATAATGAAAATATACATGAAACGATCTAATAATATTTTTCTCGATAAATTACCCAAACTACTTTAAAAAGTTCACCGCTGATTTACGTAGCTAACTTACAAACAAAATTCAGGATGTGTAACACTCTTCACTGAAATGTACTTTGTATAATAAGAAAGTAACTTCCAAACTGAATGTAAACTGTCTTAATTAATCACTGATTAAGCGTATAATGACATTGTTCAGTATGTGTAGTGTATGACTATGGTCCTGAACTATGCTTGCGCTTACTTCGGTAAAGTGAAAGTTCTCTCGAAAGCGTATCACACCAAGCGGCGCCGCAGCAAAGCTAAATTAATATGGTTCATTAAAAATGACATTCAAAAGCGTGTGTACCGCCACGTGCAATGCGGACTCAAGCAACATAGTATTCCTTGCAAGGGAATAATTTGGGGTCCTTACGTTCTACAAATTATTTTTCTGCTTTTTCTATTTTTCTGTTTTTTCTCAACATGTACAAATGAGGGAGGAAGACTGACCTCTCTAGCTGTGAGTAATCCATGAGGTAAATGGTTAAACCAAACCCCGGTACTACAGCTGATTTTACAACAGAGTGCTAACTACACACAAATACGCAAAGCTGCGGATTTAACTTGAATCACAATTAGTCACGAAACTCTTTTCAAAATTCGTAAATACTCTTTTCATCCTCTTATTCATTCATTTCCAACAAATTTGAATTTAATATTTCGCAGCTCAATTCCAGACAAATATTTCCTGACAATTCACTTCCACCTCTGCTTCGCAACGCACTTCGCTCTCTGAGAGCGCCCTCAGGCAGAGACGGTGTTACAACACAACCAAAGATCGCAGATCAACATGACTTGCTCTCTGAGTATCGATATATGAAAGTAACAAGTTAACAATTACGCAATAGCCGAGATGACGTACACACCTCACAATTGTTCATCCACGATCCACTTCGACAAAACAATCTCTTCTGATATCCATGTAAGTAACAATTTGTAATAGCCTTACAACTTCCTTGTGTATGGTGTTCCGTGTTTCATGTAGTTTACGTGCAATACTGATGGCGAAGGAAAATGACACACTATTAAACTGATGTACTCCTAATCGATATGAAGAAAGGAAGATTAGATTACAATGTCTCGTCGACGACGTGGTCGTTTGACACGCTGCACGTTGTTGGTTGGGACAAAGATAGGGATGGGAATCTGTAATACTATTTCAAAGGAGCTATTCTCCTTAGTCCGCAGCTCGTGGTCGTGCGGTAGCGTTCTCGCTTCCCACGCCCGGGTTCCCGGGTTCGATTCCCGGCAGGGTCAGGGATTTTCTCTGCCTCGTGATGACTGGGTGTTGTGTGCTGTCCTTAGGTTAGTTAGGTTTAAGTAGTTCTAAGTTCTAAGGGACTGATGACCATAGATGTTAAGTCCCATAGTGCTCACAGCCATTTATTCTCCTTAACCATTGTGGGACAACTACGAAAAAATTAAATTCGGTTAACCAGACGGAGTGTCAAACCTGACACCTCCAGAATGTGAATCCATTGTGTTCATTGCTGCATCGCTTCACTTTGTTTAATCTATAGCAACTAGTTTCAAGTATGTGTCACGTTATGCCACTCTAGTTAGCATCATACCAACCAATTAATGAGACGCTTAAATTCTCAGATTACCGTTAACAGAACTGAAAGAATGTTATTGGAACCTGTTATCAATTCAAGTATAAATCACAATCTCGAACCGAGATTCGGAGATGCGAGCCTGTCCCGGATTAGATCCGCATCATGGGTTTAACGATGAAAACTGGTGCGCTGGCCAGCCTGGATGTGTTACGCGGTTTGCCACATCCAAATAGGTGAACAGCAGGCTGGTACCCATGTGTCGTCTCAGGTACACGCTACGTGAACATTAAGAAAACGTCCTACACTTCAACATGAGATTTACTATAGCCACATATATATGTGATACATAAATTCCGTCCCAGGGGGAGCGGCGGCTTCGTGAAGGCCATCCGGCCAACAGTTCTAAAGTTGCCAAAATCTGTATAAAAGTATTGACCCCGTACAGGAACGTGTTACAGGCAAGGAAGAAAAAGACGAAGATAATTCGTAGTCTCGAAGTAAAAAACTTAATATATATGGACTTAGTGCTTAATAACGTCCCTTCTTTGTCGTTTAATCTCAACACCTCATCGATTATATTACAACTGGAACAATATTTACGTCTAGTCAGTTTAATGGAAGGAACAGATCAAAGGAACAGTGAGAATTGGGTATCTTCTCTGACATAACAAAGTGTATACCCGCGGTATATTGCTTAATGAAATACATAATTATGCAGTTATAGTGGGGAATGCATTTGGTTCCAACCTTATCTGAGCAATATGGGCTGGCTCTGAGCACTATGGGACTTAACATCTGTGGTCATCAGTCCCCTAAAACTTAGAACTACTTAAACCTAACTAACCTAAGGAGATCACACACATCCATTCCTGAGGCTGGATTCGAACCTGCGACCGTAGTAGTAGCGCGGTTCGTGACTGAAACGCCTAGAGCCGCTCGGCCACTGCGGCCGACTGAGCAATATGAATAGATCGTTTTAAAAAATATGAAAGATAGGAGCTAGATTTCAGATGGGATACTGTAACGTAAGGCGATCCTCGGGGTTCAATGCAAAGGCTGCTCTTCTCCTCGATACATTACGACTTACTTTCAAGTATAACCGGCAACGCAGAGGGTATTTTACTGGCGGATGATACACGCAAAACTTGTTACGGACGCAGGGTAGGTACTTTGTAACAGTATCGTGTTCTTGGGAGAAGCAACTCATGGTTCGCTAATAGGCTAAATCTTAATTGTTATAAATCAAAGTAAATTCAGTTTGACACACAAAATTCTACTCACACTCACATTCAACTGTCTTACAGTTACTGATCGGTTAGTGAAGAAGAAGGCACGAAATTTCGTGGATTCAAGAAAGATGATACACTTTCTTATTACGTAAGAACTCCTGGCGAAACTGAGTTAAGAGTTACAAAGTTATTCAGAATGACCTAGAGACTTTTAAGTGATGGTAAAAAATGTTTATATTGAGGTAAGGTATTATATGATGGTATGTATAGAATCAGGAACTTAATAAATCTGTTTTGCTACCACAATTTCCAGGAACATTGCTGTCGACCAACAAGGAAGGAATTTTGCATCGCTTATGCCGCAACTGCAAGAGGACAGTGATAATTTCAATTGGCAACAAAATGGCGCTCCAATGCACTACCACAACGATGTTAGTGAGTTCTGGGATACTGAGCTACTACGACGATGGATCGATTGTGAATCAGCGGACAATGTCCAGTTGCTGGCGTGGGCACCACCTTCTCCAGTCCTGATACCATGTTATTTATACCGTTATGATGATGTAACAGGGCAGATGTGATTGACATCGATGAGGACTCTTTAGGGCGATTGTGGGCCGAATTGAACTGTAGGCTGGATGTGTGCCGAGTTACTAATGGTTCACATACATTGAACATTTGTGAAAGCGTAAAAAAAATTTTAAAAAACCTTGAATTGCTGTTCAATTGAAAGTGTCTAGGTCATTTTGAGTAAGCCTACATTTACGAGTAGACTATTATCATCACGACCGATTCACTGAAACTGTTAAAGCTGTTAACGTAGCATAATATCTTTCTTTGTGCCATGTGGGTTAATATTTTGCCAGACAGAAAAATCAGACACAATAAATATGTTAGCTCGAAAGCGAACCGTCTGACTATGAGCCGTGTTCATTCATGAACTTCATGTACGGATCGATAACGAAATGGAGAATCTTACATTGACAACGCACTAAAATTTGTGATTCAATCCATGAACTTGGTTAAACGAAGCGACATCATTTATTCAGTGAACACAAGAGAGACGAACGAACCTTATTTTGTGATCATATCCGTAAGTACTGTTCAAAGAAGAGCACAGCACTCTGAAAAGTACTTTTTGAAGATATCACCACAAGAGAAGAAAAATCGCAGGTTTTCACATGCAATATCCAACTCTTATCCGAGAGATCTCCTATTGCATCAATGAATATCTTTTCTCTGTCCAGTGGTGTCATGGGGATGAACTGAATAGTTGGTGTTACTCTTCCAATGTGAATACTTTTATGAGCACTTATGGTTCTCATTTACAATGTTATTGTAATTTTAATTCACTAGAATTCCCATGGAATTAGAGAAGCAATTCATAGGATTACTGGCTCGTCCAGGCATCCTGACTTGGATTTTTCATAATTTCGAGAAATTATCCTAGGCGAATGCAGGAATGGATGTAACTAATAAGTGAAGGTCGACAGCTTATCAGTTTTTAATCAGTCCTGAGGGCCGCACTGATGTTTGAGCTTCGCTCATGCCAGACATAAATGCAGCATCCTACCAATGTGATATTTGGCTTCATGCAAATTACTGTAATCTTCTATACAACAGCAGACTGCTAGTTGTTGTGAATTATGTAGGTTATAGAGCAAATAAACCCAGCACATTACTTACCTGTTTCTTCTATGATTTCGTGTTATGATGCGTTCTTAAGCCACTAGTGGGTGAAAAAGGTTGTGTCACTTAAATACTTCCATTCTAAGTCATTATTCCGCTATGACGTTTAACGAGCTTTGTGATACAGAATCTATTTCCAGGAAGAGTAGCAATATCCATGTATTCCTACGGGCGTCATCTGTAAGGCACTCTGCTGAATAGCTGCAGCTGAATGTTGGAGCGCCGTTATGCTAGCCGGCTGCAGCGGACGGGCTATTTCCGGCAAAGTGAGTAACTGCGGTTAGCGGAAAACTCGACTCCCTTTAACTGCTGGCAGCGGGGTTGTATTTCTAGTCCTGTCTTCCCATCTGAACCCAAGAGCCATTAGTGGCCGACGTTTTCTAGACTATTTACGATGCACATTGGATGACAATACTAAGTATTCGCATACTCAAGCTCTAGAGTTTCAGAAATATTAACCGTATTTATCGCGTAGTCTATTGGCACTAGGCAATGTCTAATCCGGAAAAATTCTCGAGGAAAGGGAAGCTGACAGGATGTAGAAACATGGGTTATAGACCAACGAGTATACGCGTTTCCGTCCTGATTGCGACTTATTAATCATATCTTCCCACCGAGGCCTAATACCGTGCCGTGTATCACGTCTGCTTGCTAGAGTCAACGTTAAAGGAATGTTCATGTACTCCTTAGTACGTAAGACGCTGCATCTTATTGCAGTGGGCAAAGTAATTTTACGAGTTTCTTCTTGGGATTGGAAGCCTTGTTTTCGGAGGGATCTTTTGAGATATCGCAACCCACTATGAAGAAAACAGAGTTCTTTAACGCCACTACGGCGACTTGCGAGTGAACGAGGATGAAAGACACACAACACCCAGTCATCTCGAGGCAGAGAAAATCCCTGTCACCGCCGGGAATCGAACTCGGAACCCCGTGCGCGGAAAGCGAGAACGCTACCACAAGACCACGAGCCGCGGAAATTGAGTCTGTGATGTAACTATTAGCATGTCGAACTCACCGCTCTTTACATAAATCCAAGATCGATTGCAACCACTCGAGCTATTGCAAATCGATAGTTTCAGATGAAAACTACTTGATTCGTCGTAAACTAACTCCTAAATTCTGTGTAATAAAATTCGGGTTTGATGTAACGTAACAGAGATTTTCGGTCACGACAAAAAACCACTTGAAACTGTGCATCCCTTTCTATGTTGGTGTTTTTACTTATTTTTACGTTATCAGCTTTCTTCGCGTGGTTAAAGTATTCATATTCAGTCTCTCTTTTAGAAATTATCTCCAGCTTCACCAACGTATACCGGTAATGAGAGCGAGCTCTTATTCGCAGTGACAGTATGTTTTATCCGTCAACTACGTTTGCAAAAACTCATAAGAGAAAACAGATCATCGTAATTTTGACACTCTTTAGAACAGATTTTTAAGCAACTGACGTATTCCATTGTAAGCAGCAGGTCAAAATATATCGATTCTGACGGATAATTCCACTTCAAAGACTCTGTTTTAAATACCATTAATTAATTAAAACCTCGATAAATATACATCGATAATTGTCCCTATACTTTGCCTAGGGGAAATACTATTTCAGTTTCGTTAACTTCTGATCAGACGAAATCATTTGATATAGATCACGATAACATTCTGCTTGACTTCTGTTTTTGTGTATTTCAGACCGTTGCATCCCCTTTCAACCCGGTTTAATCAGTATGTTGTAATCGTGATTTGTATGTGATCAGAATTGGTAAATTGTGAGGGACTGTCAATGTTGTTTGTATGTACTGAATTATCTGTACAATTGGCCACCAATATAGCTTACAATTACTTAAATTGAATCATAAAACACGCTGCATGGGGGCTTAATTAAAATAATACTGCAGATATTTTTTTAGTAGCTGTAAGTCCGATTACGCTGTTTCGTAAACGGCTGGCCCTGACTAGTATTAGTACGCAATCTGACTGCATAGAACAACAACAAAGAATGAAATGAAAATTTTCATTAACACAATTAATTAATTAAGTCCCCAGCAACTATAAAACCAACGCCACAACAAGCACAAGTGTAGCTGTTCTGTATGTGATAGTATGACTCAACGCACATCTGGCACGGTTCTTCTTCAACAAGACAAGAATTTTTAAATATTGACGTGATAAAAGAAAATTAGAAATACTATAATTGTGCAAGAAAACCAAAATTACACTCTAATACAAGAACACAAGCCAGATGCTTTGTTGACTGAACCTGTAATGATGCATTATTTGAGACACACAAATAATAAAAGAACATAGCGTTTTATTACCTTCATATATGTTGACGAAATGCACTCTGATCATTACAATATCTCCATTAGAATAACATCTGCTATCTCTCCCATCAAATAACTGCATAAAACATGGAACAACACTCTCCACTATCACATCTCACTCCGACTTCACGACAAGCAGTGTCCACCACAACTTCTCGGCAAGAACTGCCTGCCGCTACTTCTCAATAATCACTGCCAGTGGAGGCAGCGGAACAATACTCTCTGGCGCGATCTCTGGCGCTGTGGCTCAGTGTAGCCACCTTTCAACGCCGTAATTGTTACATAGGACATGTCTAACGGCATGGGAAAGGTGTTACTAACCATTAGAATAAAGGCCATAGCCTCGTCTGGGAGAGGGGAGGGGGGGGGGAGAGGGCACTTCGGCTACTGTGGTGACAGTCTGACAGTCTTGACAGTCGACGAGGAGTGTTGCTAGAAGACGCTTTCAGATTTACCGATGACCTATCTTTCCAAGATGCTGCTGTATTGTTTGTACATAGAGTGAATTTGGCAACACAGATACCAAGATATTTACGTGCGTCGATTTCATATTGCTATTTATATATAGAACAATAATAAACCAACATAATTCGAAGTTATTGTTTGTTATTTATAAAGCTAGAAAATTCTGTTTTCTATCTTTTTGTAAACAACAAAGAAAAACTTAGGATAATGTTGGTTTATTATTGTTCTGTATACAAGCAATAATACGAGATCGACGCACTGAAATATCTTGCTGTCTCAGTGTTGCAAATTTCACCCTAGACGAAAACAGTACATCACCAACTTGGAAAGATAGGCACAGCTGTGGCTATCAAAGGATCTACTATTTACACTCGTCTTTCCTCTGCAATTTATCATCAACAAAAAAAAAAATTGCAGATCAAATTTAATCTCTATCAAGAAAGACAATAAATTATCAGAGTGGGGAGGAATACATGCAGGAGTGCGATAGGGATGATGCTGCTCTTGTTTGTTATTTATACTAATACAACCATCCAAGAGTGGAGACAAATGCGAAACAGCTAAATTCAAATGAACAGAAACACTTTGTGCAGATGATTTAGCTCTTGTAGCATCTTCAGAGGGTGACCTGCAGCGATCTGCATAATCTGTGGCCTTTAGCTGAAAATACACAGTAAAGAGTAAGATCTGTTTGAAAAATAAAATTCTAGAGTGAGTGAACACAACCATATATTTAGAATATCAGTTATCCTTTTCAGAAGAAGCAGACCTAGCCGCAAAAGTCATCAGGTATAAAAAGCAATGGGGATCATTGATAACACAATGAAACCTTCACTAGTTCAGAAGCACATCAGAATATGCTTTTATAAGACAATTGCAGGATCTACGCTGTTCTACGGCAGTGAGGCCCGGACAACGTAGGGAAAAGACTCGAAAAGACTTACAGCCTATGAAATGAAATTCTCGAGACAAAAAACGTGTTACACCAAATGGGACGATAAAAAGAATGAAGGAAATTAAATTAAACCAATTACACATTATATTCAGAACTACCAAGACAACTGGAGTAAACATCTACAACGAATGAACTTAAACAGAATCCCCAAGTCCATGCTACACTAACACCCCACAGGTGTGGTTGATTAGCGAAAAGATGGTAGGAGAACTTCTCGACGAGACCGTAACAGGTGAAGAATTTACAAGCCGTGGACGGACAAACCCCGGTGAACAAAATTCTACGAGGAAATTTGTCAACGGGAGTTGTCGGTTAGAAAACTTACGATATTAGTGGGAGATCAAATGAATGCAGTTTAAAACAAATTGTAGGTAGATCTCAAGCGGAGTAAACACCTGTTTAATATCAAGCAGGTGACTGTAAGCGATTACTTTAAAAGGTTATTGTTCATGCTGGACATATACCATGTATCTGCAGCATGCAATCCATGTTGTTGCGGTCTTGAATGAGAAGACTGGTTCGCTGCTGCGTAGACGCTGTTATATTCCGTTCAAGCTTCTTCATCTCCGAATAACTTCTGCAACCTACATCCATTCGAACCTGCTTAATTTATCGTCTTCTGGTCTCCCTCTACCATTTTTAACCCCCACACGTCCCTACATTATTAAACTGGCAATTCCTTGTGTCTTAGAATGTGTACTGAGAACCGATCCCTTCTTTTAGTCACGTTATGCTACAAATTTCTTTTCCCTCATTTCTACTCAGTACTTCCTCGTCAGTTACTGGATATAACCATCTAGTATTCAGGAGTTTCGAATGGTCCTCTTCTTGTCTGAAATGCTTATCGTCGTCGTTTCACTTCCGTACAAGGCTATATTCCAGAGAAATACCTTTAGAAAAGATATCCTAACACTTAAATGTATACTCGATGTCAACAAATTTCTATTCCTCAGAAATGCTTTTCTTGTCGGTGCCAGTCTACATTTTATACGTAAGGTAAGTATTTCGGCCGTCGTCTGTTATTTTACTGCAGAAATAGTAAAACTCATCTACTCCTTTTAGTGTCTCATTTCCTAATCTCATTCCTTTGGCATCGCCTGATTTAATTCAACTACATTCTATTACCCTTGTATTGCCTTTGTTGCTGTTTATCTCATGTCCTCCTTCCATGACACTTGGCATTCCATTCAACTACTCTTCCGGATCTTTTGCTGTCCTTTGTTATGGACAAACGGCTAAGTTTTTATTTCTTCTCTCTGAACTTTAATCCCCTCTCCAAATTTAGCTTTTGTTTTCTTTACTACTTCCTCAAAGTACACACTCAGTAACATTGGGGATAGGCGACACACAATCCTATCTTACTCCCATCTCAACCACTGCTTCCATTCCATACCTTCCGACTCTTACAACTGCCATCATATTTCTGCTCAAGTTGTAAATAACCTTTCGGTCCCTGTATTTTGCGCCTGCTACTTCTAGAATTTCAAAGAATACGTTCAGCCAACATTTTCAAAAGGTTTTTAGGAATCTACAAATGCTGTAAATATAGGTTGCCTTTCTTTAACCTATCTTCCATGATAAGTCGGAAGGTAAGTATGGCCTCGCGTGTTCCTGCATTTTCTCGGAGCCGAAACTGATCTTCTCCTGTTTTGGCTTCTACCAGTTGTTTCATTCTTCTGTAAATGATTTCTACCAGTATTTTGCAGCAATGAGTTATTAAAATGATAGTGCGATAATGTTCACATCTGGAAGCGCATGGTTTCTTTGTATTTGGAATTATTACACTTTTCTTGATGTCTGAGGATATTTCACCTTTCTCATACATTTTGCACACCAAGTGGAATAGTTTTCATGGTTGGCTCTCTCAAGGGTATCAGCAGTTCACAGGGAATGTCTAGGGACCTGATTCTGTTCTCTCACCATTCCTGCTTCGCCCTTTTGCACTTTCAGTCACTCTCACTTTTGAAACGTCTATATTCCATTTCGCCCGCTTCGTTACATGAGAGGTGCATGTCGTTTTTAGTAATTTTCATTACCAGCAGCCAAGAAGTCTGTGGTTAGAACTGCGAAGTAAGAGAAATGGGGCATCTTCCGTATTATGACCTCCGTTATTTAAGAAGCGAATAATCTATCCCGTTATGACAACTACTCGAAACTTTTAAATTACCTCTGTTTGCCATATAGCATGGACTTACTTAAATACATTGATCTCTCAAGAAGGATGGGAGAAGTTGCTCATATTGCAACGAAAATATGTCTTCGGTAATGTGTATACCCTTTCTCGTACACTATGGCCTTCCACCTAATTGTAATTGCGGACTTTTGTTGAGGTATGATAAATGAGGTTCCTTAAGTTATGATATTATTTCGCTACATAACTTTGAATACTATTTATTAACTAACGTTCTAGCACACACACATTTCGCGTTACGCAGTATTTAGCAATACTGTGTGCCATTAGCTTAAGCGCGAAACCCGGATTGCTAGGTGTCACATGCTGCTCACCGCAGTCTGACAGCAATTAACTAATTCTGTTAATTGTATAGTTATTACAAAATACTTGTTCGTTACTATCACCGTCTTTCCGGCTCGTATAATCCCTGGTTCTGGTTCACCGCAGTCCCTTATTTGGATGTGTACACTACTGGGCACTGCTAGCGTCAGCGATGTTATACCCAAACACCTAAGAGCACTATTCCCACACAACATTTTCTGAGGTGATCCTCACCCAGCCGGCCGCTGTGACCGAGCGGTTGTAGGCACTTCAGTCCGGAACCGCGCTACTGCTACGGTCGCAGGTTCGAATCCTGCCTCGGGCATGGATGTGTGTGATGTACTTAGGTTAGTTAGGTTTAAGTAGTTCTAAGTCTAGGGGAATGATGACCTCAGATGTGTCCCATAGTGCTTAGAGCCATTTGAACCATTTTATTCTCCTCCACTCTGTGTACAATGCCGCACGAGCCAGTACTAAAGTTTCTTGTCAGGCACGGAAATTTAGAAAAACATCTGTTTCAAGGACGTAACGGATATCACCATGGCTTCGCTACGAACTCAACGTGGCGGTTTTGAGAGTCGTATTATTATTATTATTATTATTGTATTACACATAAGAACAATATTTCCTTTTCTGACATTCTGACTGAACAGGAGGAGGTCTTTAATATTATCAACACTTTGCTTTATTATCATTTAGAAGTGTTACGAATGGATGAAAAGCTTGTGGAGGATGGGGACAATAGCAGATCATACACGGATTTATTTCTACCAAATTTTGACTACTTCACAAGCTCTCCTGACATGATACGGACACAGCAGTAATTATGAACTGTCGTTTAACATACGTGGGGTTTGTAGAATACTTTCGTGAGCAGGAATACCTTAGGGAAGAATAACTCAGTATCACAATTTACTTAATAGATCGCACGAAAGAAATTACATGGAGCTTATACTCTCTACTCTAGGCTAGGAAATCCTCACGATCAAAAAGAGAGTAACTCTACTGAATATGAACTGAGTTCACTGCCTTTCAGTAAAAGTAATAGATTTGATGAACTGCTATTTCTAGGATTAGTTCCATACCTACAGAGGTTCTTTGCAGTCAGAACGAATTGCGCTGTCGAATGGGATTACTCTCCAACATAAAAATATTATTTTCGTTACACATGGTGGTCATTCGACAAAAAGGACCAATACGTAATACGGGAAAATGGCTAAGAAATCACGACAGAATCAGTAAATAGCACGAACTTATACTACTAATAAATCACTGAGGGCGATTACTCAAAGGACACTTAGGACTTTTCAAAGTTTGAGCAAGTTCCCGAGAAGCAGCATCAAGTTACATGAACCAGATTAAATCACAAAAATGTCACAGAAATTACTTGCTCCAATGAGGTTAATACTTCACGGATTGGCGAATACCAATTATTAGGCTCTGGGGGAATCACTGTATCAAAATAATATGTGTTGAATGCACATGGCCGAGAAACAAAGCATCATTACTTGTCCACACATTTTACCGAAACTTATCCAGATAACACCGTGAGTTAAAAGAAAGATCATTTCTTTGCACTTTACGGAAATAATCGAATGACTCCCGGACAGTTATCAGAATTAAATCACCATAAAGCAACATGAAATTAAATCTAACTTATGTTCCGAAGAAGAGAAATATTAGTGGGTCAGTGATGGGCGTAAGTGTCCCACAATACAGCCAACATTCCTCTGCCCCGCAGTAGAGGTAGGTTTCTTAACGTTGGGGGGGGGGGGGAGGGGGGAAGTTTTGGATCGACAACAGCCTTCACTGATGGATATCTACGAAACTCCAATTGAAGTTGGTACTACTTTAACCTGAGAAAATAAAAATTCTGTAACTGCTACAGGTGCATTCAAATTCACTAAACCATACATCCACAGTTTACAATAATTATTCGACGATAGGTAAGGAAAGGAAGGAAGTTGCTGATATCAACATAAAATAATAAGGCTGCTCCGAACGTATTCTTACCAAGGTTCTTAATCAGACAACAGGACAGCCTCTGTGAGACATATTAATATGCTACAGGATATGATAATATAACGAAATGAGAAAGGAGACTACAATAGCCACTTTCAATTTTCTGCATTTTTACATTTTTTCCGTTCATCAATTAAGGACAATATCTTCTGTGACATTACAGGATTTCTACTAGACCTTCACTTTTTCCCTATTTGATCCTCTGCTGCCTTCACTATTTCATCTCTCAAATCTAACCATTCGTCATCTACTGTATTCCTTTCTCCTGTTTCAGGCAACTGCTGCCTGACGCTCCCTTTGAAACTCTCAGCAACTTCCCGTTTTTCAGCTTATCTAGGACCCATCTGTTTGCTTCCCTGCCGTTTTGCAGTTTCTCCGCTTTTAAGCTGCAGTCTATAATCAATCAATTTTGGACACAGTCCACATCTGCCGATGGAAATGTCTTACAGTTCAAAACCTGGTTCAGAAATCACTGTCTTGCCATTATGAAACCAATCTGAAAAGTTCCAGTGCCTTCAGGTCTCTTCCACGTATAAAGTTTTCTTTCATGATTATTAGACCAACTGTTACCAATGATTAAATTACGCTTTCTACAAATTTTATCAGGCGGCTTCCTCTTTCATGTTTTTCCTATAGTCGATATTTTCCTACTGTTTTCCCTTCTCTTCCCATTATCCAATTCTAGTCCTCCATCACTATTAAATTGTTCTCTCCCTTAACTATACGAACAATTCCTTTGCTCATAATACATTCTCTCAACCTCTTCATCATCTGCAGGGTTAGTTGGCATATAAACTTTTACTCCTGTAGTGGGGGTTGGCTTTGAACTTCAGACTTACCCACTTTCCTTTCTAAATTTTTGAATCTATGTAACCGATTAAGGGATACAACATTCCGTGCTTTGACCCATAGAGCGCCGATTTTGTTTTTCTCGATGCCGACGTTCTCTTGAGTAGTCCCGTCTCGGAGTTCCGAATGGGGGACTATTTTACCTCAGGAATATTTTACCCGAGAGGATGTCATCACCATTTAACCGTACAGTAGAGCTGCATGCCCCCAGGAAAAGTAGCGGCTGTAGTTTTCTCTCGCTTTCAGTCGTTCGCAGTACCAACACATGTAACCCTCTTTTAATGGAGAACAATATTATCAGGCTTATTCTCATATAGGGAAGAGGTGATCGATAATATCGGAAATAATTAAAAGAACTGAAAAAGTTTTAATTAAAATTATCGATATATAATCTCTCATCAGAATAACGCCCGCAGTGAAGTAGCGCCTCAGGGAAATCAAAGAGGATTCAACGCGGCTAATTGTGTTTCGAAATTCTTCTATATAAACGATGCGTGGGTATAGTTAGTTCTCCTGTCTTGTTTTCTGCGTTCTGAATAAGTCTATGTAGCTGCGGCGTGTGATATAGCAGGCTTTCCCTTGTGATACGCCACGGAAAGGATCAGGACACTTCTGTTAAACTGCAAGGAAATTGACTACAGTTAATTTATACGGGACAGACTCATGTTGAAACTTATATTGAGGTCTAGGTAGATCTTAGCCGTAAGGTCACAGACTAAGAATATTTGAGGAATTATGTGAGCGAGAGAAAGTAGCACCCGGCATTAAACTGTATTACATGCCGAATAACCGATAATACGCTCTGTGGACTATACGAAGGGACACCAAATTGAATATAAGAACGGGATTGGACACCTAATTTGTGAAAGTAAAAGCGTACGAAGTTTGAATGACTGTATCGAAGTATAGTAATGGACCATAGTCCTCGCTATAATATCTTTGAGTGACGAACTATAAAAATCACCGACATTTTAGTTGCCGTAATTGCTGAGAGTGATCTTAGGATCAACACTCCTTTTCTCTGTACACAAAACGCAACCTTTCATGACCATTTAATAATTATTAAATGTTGTTAATAAACAACTAAAGTGATCTCCACAGTAGCGTGTGTAGTCAACGATGATCATAGGCAAGCAGCAAACTATATCTCTGTATGACGGAGGGTTCGATTATGAAATATTATGTAGCGTAAATTGTGATTAAAAGCTAGTTAACATTTCATTTCCTATCGGACAGAATCATAACATCCTAACTATCTTGTCTTTGGTAACGCAGCAACAAATGAAGTGTGTTCGACTGTGCAAAAAGTCAACGTTAATTATTTTATGAAAACCAGAAATTTAGCCACCGTTTTAGTGATGATGTTTGTGCTGATCCATGTAATGGGTAAATATAACGAAAAGTCGGGCATATACAGTAGATAATAACATCAATATCTTACGTCAGTGAAGTCGATGACAGCAGATCGACGGAGGGCAGTTACACACAGAAAGTTCATGTTGATAGACGTTACAAGACCACATACGTCAATGGTCCAGACTGTTGTCCTTGCGACTACTGAAAAGGCTGCTGGCCGTCCCGAGAAACCACTATTACGATACGGTTATATGTATCGTTAATTTACGCAAACCACCTCACGTCGGCAAGACCCGTGGTTCATGGCGTACATAATAAATTATTAAAATCTTAGTTACATTGCAGTTGCCTTTTTCTAATTAAGAACGAAATAATTTTATGCATAGTGCACAATGTAAGAACATCCATCATCGACTCTAAGGTTGACTTTTACATCACAGTGCCTTCATAACCATACACCTGTTGTAGGATGGCATGCCCTTGCCTTTCTGAGACCCGAGAACAAACTCAGCAGGCCAGTTATAAACTAAGAGACACTTCAATTTTGGATGTAAACTACCACACAATTGGCTCATTTTCATTAACAATTTTGGTGCGGCTTTCTGAAACCCACGTGTGTTATTGGGCACAGTTCTACTTTAGAAATTCTAATTATCACGTTAGAGACGAATTTATGGAATTACAAACGCAACAAGAAACTATATATAGTTTCCGACATTTCTGCAGTACAAATATATCATGTCAGTTATTTCATGACGAACGAAGCTATATCGTTACATGTGAAGGTACTGTACCTAAATTAGAAATCTGAGTCAGATAAACCGACACGTTAATACTTGTTCCTTTCCAAATACAGTGTTTCTGCGTAGATACGTAGTGTCGATAATATTTCATGAGACCTTTGACTGACTACAAGGAATTATCAGTTACTCTCAAAACAGAACCTAAAAACATTTAGCCGTTAGGAAGAATTGTGTATTTCCGTAGTCCTTAATGAAAGATAGACATTTAACTCTCTCTCCGTTCTTACATCTCCTGTTTGTGATCATCATTTCGTAGGGAGCCTTTAGTATTCGTATGCACGTTACGTGCTGCATCTCGGTGGCTAATTGACATTAATGATAATGGATGTTAATTAATGGAATTACCACTATTGACCGTATTGACTAGTAACTGGTGTCACTAGTAGATCATTCGACTGACAGTGCGGTTACAGTGTTTCCAGTGAACTGTGTTTCCAATAAACTGTCGCTTTAAATCCTCTCGCTTTAAATCCTTTCACTTTTATGGCTCTCAGGCAATGTACAGCTTCCGCAGCTTCCAGTATTCATTTTCCTCTCCCAGGTGTGTCACGGCCGCTAGAAACATTCCCACATAAAAACAATTAGAGGATGGACGTGAGACCACATATTATTTAAAGAAAATGTTTCGAAATTTTTGGTAACATTTTTGGAACTGCGATCTTGTCATCTATACTGAATCAGTAGAAAAACAGTCTGGATCGCAATGGGTATTTTATTAAAATGGCCGGTTTCGGCCTAAGCTTAGGCCATCTTCAGACATCATCATCAGCTGAAGTTAACGATGCAGTTTCAGCGATTGAGGTCAACGGACTGTTCTACGCATCGTCAACTTCACCTGATGGTACTGTCTGAAGATGACCTAAGCCTAGGCCGAAACCGGTCATTTTAATAAAACATCCATCGCGATACAGACTTTTTTATTCACTGATTTTATATAGAAAATATTTTGATTTAGTCCAATATTCTACAGAGATGCATCTGTAAAGTTCGGTGATTGGTCTCAGAATATAATGGAAAGAAGAGCTACAAACAAAATATCTTTACGGGCTTTCAGAGTATTCATCATTAATTATGACACACTCTGACATCGGTTGTAAATCTGTTGGAAACGGTTAGCAAACACCTCCTGTGAAATCGCTCGAAGCACCGGTCACACGTTGTTGGATAGCCACAACGTATACGAATTTTCGTGAGCAATAGTGTTTACATTCTCGTTCTTATTTTCAGCTCTCCTCAAATGTGATTGCAAAATGGAGGGCAGTGCTGAGCAACACGTTAACATGAAATTTTGCTTCGTATTAGGGAATACGGCGACAGAGGCATATGGAATGTTAGTGCACGTGTACTGTGTAGAAGGGGTAAGTAAAATGTGTGTTTCTGAGTGGTTCAAACGCTTTATAAACGGAAAGGACGTAGTCGAGGAAGAGCGGCGTTGGTGTCAGCACGAACAATCCCAGGTGACATCGAACGAGTGCGACGGATGCTTGCGAAAGATCGGTGGCTGTCTTTGAGAATAGGAGAGTAAAAGTTTAAGATAAGCGAAAACAGTGTATGTATTACTGTTCACGAACATTACAGATGTAAATATCCAACAACGTCTGCCCACGGTGTTTCGAGTGATTCCACAAGAAGCGTTTGCTGACAGTTCCCAACACCTTTACAACCGATGTCAGAAATGTGCTGTAGCCAATGGTGATTTCTTTGAAGGTGAGTTGCTTCTAGCTCTTGCTTCCTATGTTTTCCGAGACCATACACCGAACTTTTCAACCGAACCTTGTATTTTCAGATACAATATACACTACTGGCCATTAAAATCGCTACACCACGAAGATGACGTGCTACAGACGTGAAATTTAACCGACAGAAAGAAGATGCTGTGATATGCAAATGATTAGCTTTTCAGAGCATTCACACAAGGTGGCGACACCTATAACGTGCTGACATGAGGAAAGTTTCCAACCGATTTCTCATACACAAACAGCAGTTGACCGGCGTTGCCTGGTGAAACGTTGTTGTGATGCCTCGTGTAAGGAGGAGAAATGCGTACCATCACGTTTCCGACTTTGATAAAGGTCGGATTGTAGCCTATCGCGATTGCTGTTTATCGTATCGCGACGTTGCTACTCGCGTTGGTCGGGATCCAATGACTGTTAGCAGAATATGGAATCGGTGGGTTCGGGAGGGTAATACGGAACGCCGTGCTAGATCCCAACGGCCTCGTATCACTAGCAGTCGAGATGACAGGCATCTTATCCGCATGGTTGTAACGGATCGTGCACCACGTCTCGATCCCTGAGTCAACAGATGGGGACGTTTGCAAGACAGTAACCATCTGCAGGAAAAGTTCAGAAAAACGGTTCAAACGGCCCTGAGCACTATGGGACTTAACATCTATGGCCATCAGTCCCCTAGAACTTAGAACTACTTAAACCTAACTAACCTAAGGACATCACACAACGAATAGTTCGACGACGTTTGCAGCAGCATGGACTATCAGCTCGGAGACCATGGCTGCGGTTACGCTTGACGCTGCATCACAGACAGGAGCGCCTGCGATGGTGTACTCAACGACGAACCTGGGTGCACGAATGGCAAAACGTCATTTTTCGGATGAATCCAGGTTGTGTTTACAGCATCATGATGGTCGCATCCGTGTATGGCGACATCGCGGTGAACGCACATTGGAAGCGTGTATTCGTCATTGCCATACTGGCGTATCACCTGGCATAATGATATGGGGTGCCATTGGTTACACGTCTCGGTCACCTCTTGTTCGCACTGACGGCACTTTGAACAGTGGACGTTACATTTCAGATGTGTTACGACCCATGGCTCTACCCTTCATTCGATCCCTGCGAAACCATACATTTCAGCAGGATAATGAACGACCGCATGTTGCAGGTCCTGTACGGGCCTTTCTGGATACAGAAAATGTTCGACTGCTGCCCTGACCAGCACATTCTCCAGATCTCTTACCAATTGGAAACGTCTGGTCAGTGGTGGCCGAGCAACTGGCTCGTCACAATATGCCAGTCGCTACTCTTGATGAATTGTGGTATCGCGTTGAAGCTGCATAGGCAGCTGTACCTGTACACGCCACCCAAGCTCTGTTTGACTCAATGCCCAGGCGTATCAAGGCCGTTATTATGGCCAGAGATGGTTTCTCCGGGTACTGATTTCTCAGAATCTATGCACCCAAAGTGCGTCAAAATGTAATCACATGTCAGTTGTAGTATAATATATTTGTCGAATGAATACCTGTTTATCATCTGCATTTCTTCTCGGTGTAGCAATTTTAATGGCCAGTAGTGTAATACAGTATGTTGCAGTCTAGTAATAAATCTTCTGCATAAATCTCTTCTACATGGTTCGGAATACAAGAGTACAGTTGTAGTAGGCCTAAAACAGTCCAGGACGCGCGAAGCAACAAAAACTGCTACACTTAACACGGTATGTGGTCACAGTGATCCGCCAAAGTTGTTTGGCCGTAGGTGGCATGGATGCAGTTATGTTGTCGATGAGTCTCAGAGACGTCAACTGTTAGTGATGTGACTGTGAAGTGGAAGCACGAAGGTAAACCAGAGTAGTGCACCTATAGGCAAGCAAGGCCAAATAACGATCTGATTTCAAGGTTACAACCCACCCCTCTCAGGCATCCACAGTGCCAGTTCTACAACCAACATGAAGGGCACCCGTTCCCCCAGATTCACCCCTCTGACTTCTCTCTCTATGCCAATTGGGCAAACCTTGTCATTCGATGTCTGTGCACCGTTGTGAATGGATCATTGGAGAGGTCAGCTGAATTTTGACGGTCAATGTGATTTGGTTTGGTTTCGATCATGATGGGTGTATTTTATTTTAGTTTACTTTTCTTGTAAAGAATAAAGGGACACACATGATACCAAATTATTTTCTGGTCTGTTAACAATATGAACATATAGTATTTTTTTTTACTAACAATACCCGACTTTATATTGTCTTTGCTAACAATTTCTTTTTTGTACTGAGATAAAGTTAATAATGAGTAGAAAACTTTATATATATAGATCAGAAGAAACTTCTAGCAATTTTTTACTGGGAAGCTTGAATAATAATAACTAGAATCGGCTGCATGTCGCCGCGCGGGTTAGCCAAGCGGTTTGAGGCGTTGCAGTCATGGACTGTGCGGCTGGTCCCGGTGGAGGTTCGAGTCCTCCCTCGGGCATGGGTGTGTGTGTTTGTCCTTAGGATAATTTAGGTTAAGTAGTATGTAAGCTTAGGGACTGATGACCTTAGCAGTTAAGTCCCATAAGATTTCACACACATCTGAACTTTTTTTTTTTTTTTGGCTGCATGTCGAGACGTGTTGAATTTGTTAGGGTGGCACCTTATTACTCCATACAGATCGCACCATTTCATCCAGCAGCTGAATCTGTCAGTATTAATTCAAAGTAAATATCAATCAGCAAAATAAGGTTTCGAAAACTCATACTGAAAGCGGTACATGTAGACTATAGACAGGTCTAATATGCACATACCTACATATATATTTTTCGTATACTCTATCGTAACCTTGGGCATCTCCAGGACCCTTTTAAAATTTGGTCTGGTGATGTAGTCCCACATAATGCTCATGAAATCTATTTACTAAGAGACTCTCACATCGTTTCTCGTATTCTCTGTGGTTTTGTCCAACACTGAATTATTAATTAATTAAGAATTTCTTTTGAAAATCACATGGAGATAGCACAGGTGACTTTAATAAGCTCCATTCCCAGACTGAGATACTGCTTGAAGTTCTGTAATGAATTATATGCATTTGTTTATCCCACAGCATTCTCATTGGCTTGTGGAAGGAAGCATTGTGTGGAACCAGTAGCTCTGGACATAGCGGTAAATCGCTGTATGTGTCACACCAAGTGTTAGGATGTATCATTTCATACCATAATCCACAGCCAAATCTTCGAACATATGTAAGCCAACGATTTTGCCACTGGGCAATAGTCAGAATCCTCCAATCGGCAGAGATTATTGCATGGTGTGCATGTTGAAGTTGTTTGCATCTATGAACAGGGTCGAACTCAACTCGTTCAGATGCTGTGTCCTTCTCCTCACTTATTCGCAGGTTATTTGACTTGGTATACCTATGGTAACATTTATAAAGCCTCCCACGAATCCTGCATTCGAAAAACAGAAGCAAGTGAACATTGGTCTGTAGTTCGATGTTGACCCATGGCTTTTTTAAAATGCTGTCTCAGAGAAGGCATGGCACACTGTAATAGAAGACAGAGTCGATGTATGATTCAATGCATACAGTCCCCAATTTATCAAAGATATATACAAATCAGTATATGTCTGTGTCTATGTAAAAAAATGCGTACTCTACTAAATCCTTCCAAACATTCACCACATGACCAAAATTCACACCTGTTTTTGCATTGCCTGTAAAAGTGCTGGTGAGTGTGGTTATCTTGGGCAATGTGGTTTCATTGAGTCTCTCTTTTGAAACCAGGTATTAGCATGGGAGGACCACTTCGTTTGTTTCATGCTGAAACAGCCAAGTACTTGAGCATCACACCCACTCAAATTGTGGAAGAAAATGGGTACGTGACATTGCATTTATATTTCAAGTTTCACATGTTGTGTACTGCTCTGCAGTACATCCCCATTAGATGAAAGTGGCATCTACGTGGAGTTTCCGGCTTCCTATCCAACAGCAGCCAAAAAATATGACAATCAGCTATATTGTTGTATTATTAATCATTGGTGATGGGAATGTTGGTGTGGTAAATCTGATCAACATTCTATGCAAATTATTCAAGCTCTCAGAGGAACCATCCAACAGGGTTATCCCTGAATTATAAATCGAAATCATTGAGACTTGAGTTATTTGAGCATACACTTGATACATAGCCATACATGGTATGTGTTGTTCTGTGAAGGAACTATGGGAGTCAGTGGGGTTACCCTCAGAATGCGCCACGGAAGTCAGGGGGCACTCAAGCCACCTTATACGACAAAGGGGCAATGTTCCTGGTAGTGGGTGCCCTTAAACGTTCATAAATCGTTTGCTTCAGTATGGATTTCCACACTAATTGGTTCCTGGCTAGAGTGAACTGTCAGATGTTTTTCTAGTCACTCATTCAAACAAAACGATTTGAGACGTCTAGAACAATAATGCAGCTCACCACGCTGATTCGATGATTGGTAGAAGAGTGCGCTGGACATATTTTTGATCCTTGTGTAGTGTCTTTTGTACCCCTCAGAGAAAAGCAACAAATCTGCTTCTTTGGGGTGTTGACCAGCTACTTTAGAGAATTACTGGGATCCAACGACTCTGCACTTAACCTTATTATCCTGCACATTCTACTCTTCTTCTGACTTGCTTTCATATTCTTTCGTATTCCTTAAGACAGTAGGCATGAACTAATACATCCAGATTCTGCCTCTCAGAGTTAGATACATCCTGAAATTTAATGGGGAATGTGATGTATTGAAGTTATAGTGTTCACAAGCATTAGATGCTTAGAATTCAGTTATACGATACGCATTTTACTTGTAATTTCACTTGCAAACCGCAAGAGAACTTGCAAAGCAAAAACCATCACCCTCATCAAGGTCTTGGACATTAATACAGGCCTGTTTAGCAGCAATATCCATTGAAAGAGGTATAAAGCTGGTCTTTCAAT
The DNA here is from genome assembly GCF_023864275.1 of Schistocerca cancellata. Lineage (NCBI taxonomy): Eukaryota > Metazoa > Arthropoda > Insecta > Orthoptera > Acrididae > Schistocerca > Schistocerca cancellata. The sequence continues at coordinate 99,521,433 of NC_064629.1, read as the reverse complement.
CATTCAGCCATTAACATGTGTGTACGTGTACATGGGGTACATAGCTCAGTGCGTTACAGGACGCCACTTCCTGGATTTCGGAGAATTGGCCCACTATGACACTTGAGGTAAAAGTTCTGAACCACTCTGCAATTAATGTGCCCTCTCACAGCACACCAGTTTCCCACCAAACATCAAGAATGGTATTGCCTTCAACACCATTACTGTCTTGTCTCAAGTTGTACATGAGCTTGCAGCATTAGTCTGCATGACTGTGGTATACCACAGGTTGTGAATGGTCTTGAGGAGCTTCGAAAACGTATACACTGGGTTTAGAAAAGTGTTAGGTACTTGGTAGCCCGCGGTAGAATTGTTATGTGACCATACGAGAACTGGTCCACGAAAGTTCCTTAAACCACAGATTATTTTGAATATGCCTTGCAACTGACCTGGTGCTCGTTAACGGGTTGGGCAAGAGCTCAACAGCTAGCCATAGGATCATTTTCATCAACGGAATGGCCAAGAGTTCTATAGCTAGCCATAGGATTAATACAGCTGGGTCCTGGATGAAGTGAGCCAGATGGCCGCAGGTGAGGTGATGGCCCATGCTGAGCTGAAGAAATCAGAAGAAATCATTGGCAGCCCAGGGTAAGGCAAAGACACAGACGACGGCCAGGGTGCAAGGTGTTGATGTGTCTTGTTAAAGCACAGTTGCTTTTGGGTGTGGTGTTGTTCCTGGCGTGGTGCTGACAGGTCCAGGGAATGGTGTTCACATGTTAGGATGTTATATTGGTTGGTCCAGTAATGGGGAATGTATCGACAAATCAGGACATGGTGTTATTCTGCAAGTCCACCAATGGGCAGCCCCACACGACGACATTGATCTTAAGTGACTTAGAAACAAGAAACACATCTCAGTGTCAATAATAATGTTTTCTCGTGCTTATGTAGCAGTTTGTCAGCGTACATATTACTAAACACAGATCTCATTTCATCATCATTGGTATACTCCCTTTTAGGATTGTATCCAGATCAATGGCATCCTCCTCCAACGCACTGTCATTAACAAATACACCTACAAAAAAATCTTATACTCAGTGCGTGCAAGTGTAAAATTATAGTGGAAGAAAAAATTAATTACTACTACTATTTACATATCTGCCCACCTATCGTGGAGTCAATCCATGCAAACTCATGCCAGAGGACGGTGTCATATCCTGGGTTAGAAGGAAGAAGGGTGGATCCTTCTGCTCAAACTCCAGAGCTGTGGTTTCAGTCCATTCACACATGGCAATATCATTATCAATAGCACCTATAAACAACAACATCTCATAAGCAGTTTACACAAGCATAAGTTACTACTGTGGAAGAAGAAATATCAGTTACTACACATGTATGCACCGTTCTATAACAAAAACCCACTTATGCAAACTAATACTGAAGAAAGGTATCATAGCCTGGGATGGATAATTCTCTGTATCAGTACTTGAGACCGAGCGAGGTGGCGCAGTGGTTAGACACTGGACTCGCATTCGGGAGGACGACGGTTCAATCCCCCGTCCAGCCATCCTGATTTCGGTTTTCCGTGATTTCCCTAAATCGCTCCAGGCAAATGCCGGGATGGTTCCTTTCAAAGGGCACGGCCGACTTCCCTCCCCGTCCTTCCCTCATCCGATGAGAACGACGACCTCGCTGTCTGGTCTCCTTCCCCGAAACAACCAACCAACCAAGTACTTGGGAACTGTGTTATGGATTGCATTTGAGAAATGATATCCTTAGTTTGATTGACTGTGGCATCTAACCCTCGCCACATAGCTGTACTAATATCAACGTCTCCTAATAATAGGATGTAAGCATAATTATATAACATTCTTATGTGATGTACTAATAATACTTTTCTCACATTCGGCTGTCTACAGTTTGAGCCCAGGCTTATGAACTCAAACTAGTGAGTTTTGTCATAGACTGCAGTTGGTAAATGGTATGATGCTAACTGGGAGCAGCTGCAGCATCTATCCGTCAACATATATCCATAATATTACGTAAGTCTCATAGGATCAGTAACATCTTATAAACACTATATGCAAGTATATTTATGGGTATATAACACTCCCATGTGAAATACCGTGTGATCAAAAAGTCAGTATAAATTTGAAAACTGAATAAATCACGGAATAATGTAGATAGAGAGGTAGAAATTGACTCTCATCCTTGGAATGACATGGGGTTTTATTAGAACCAAAAAAATACAAACGTTCAAAAATATCCGACAGATGGCGCTTCATCTGATCAGAATAGCAATAATTAGCATAACAAAGTAAGACAAAGCAAAGATGATGTTCTTTACAGGAAATGCTGAATATGTCCTCCATCATTCCTCAACAATAGCTGTAGTCGAGGAATAATGTTGTGAACAGCACTGTAAAGCATGTCCGGAGTTATAGTGAGGCATTGGCGTCGGATGTTGTCTTTCAGCATCCCTAGAGATGCCGGTAGATCACGATACACTCGCGACTTCAGGTAATCTCAAAGCCAATAATCGCACAGATTGAGGTCTTGGGACCTGGGAGGCCAAGCGTGAAGAAAGTGGCGGCTGAGCACACGGTCATCACCAAACGACGCGCGCAAGAGATCTTTCACGCGTCTAGCAATATGGGATGGAGCGCCATCCTGCATAAACATCGTACGTTCCAGCAGGTGTTTATCAGCCAGGCTGGGGATGATGCGATTCTGTAACATATCGGCGTACCTCTCACCCGTCACGGTAGCGGTTACTGACGTTTTGCTATCCAGCGCCATCTGTCGGACATTTTGTGAACTTTTTTCTGTTCTAATAAAACCCCATGTCAATCCAAGCATGTGTGTCAATTTTTACCTCTCTATCTACATTATTCCGTGGTTTATTAAGTTTTCAAATTTATACTGACTTTTTGATTACCCTGTACTAATAATACTACTTATGCATTTTTGTATCTATAATTCGAGCACATTCCTGTAAACAAAAGCTAGCTATGTGAGGTACAGGAAACTCAACATAAACCTAACCAACCGTCAGTATTTCTACAAACCAGAGCAGACCATGTCACGTATTAGAGCAAGTATGCTAACAGAGATAGGTAGACAGTATAACATATTTGTACAGTCCTTGATGTGCAGCCAGCATATAGGGGCTTTGTGCCTACATCCCAGGTGTCAGGTTCTGATAGAGACAGCGGAGTGGGCATATTCTGGGAGTGTACATTCACAAGGCCAAGCTCGACCTCGACCACACCCATTTCTGCAAACTCATTGAAACATTTTACAAGGCAAAAAACGCATTACATCAGGTAAGAATATGATTTATTATTCACACAAACCGAGTGATAAATGTATAATAAAACGAGTACTTATAATCACAAAATTCACCTCTTATTGATGATGGTTTGGCATTTCTGAACAATCTGAGTCTCTCAGAAAGGTCTGTTTGCTCCTTTAGACCATATAATGCCCTATCCCCCATGAGTGATGACAGTATGCTGCTATCTGTAACAAAGAAAAAAAAATCACCACATTGCTGATGATAAATACGAGTAACACAAAGAAACATACACACACACAGAATTATTTTAGATATACAGAGACTAACACTGCTGCTACCGCCAGCATTCAGACCAACATTTCTGGCATCACAATGTGTCTTACTTCTGGTCCAGTGGGAAGGGAAACCAGATGTAATCACATCTACATGATATGCAGACCAATAAGGTGACTTTGCTCCACTTTTATAAACCAATAGCAAAAAACAAGTTTTATAAATTGTCAGTTGTCACAGAGTGTCATTCCCAGCCTGAATAGGTGATGATATGTAATGGCAGGTCGAGTCTTGTGATGCTGCTATCCGACCGCCACTTCTGTCATCAGGCAATGTCAAGCCACTGTCATTTTACAGTCAGTGAGCAAATGTGACGGTAACTTGTTTGCCACGTGCGGATGACAATATCGAACCCCCGATTACAGCCTGCAGAATGGGCACATGCCAGAAGTGCACAGTCAGGCAGCTGTGCTCGAACTAATCCATACCCAATCCTGCAGCCTGGTTGAAAACTTCTGTCAGGTAGAAAATGCATGATATGAAATAATAACAAATCTACACTCCTGGAAATGGAAAAAAGAACACATTGACACCGGTGAGTCAGACCCACCATACTTGCTCCGGACACTGCGAGAGGGCTGTACAAGCAATGATCACACGCACGGCACAGCGGACACACCAGGAACCGCGGTGTTGGCCGTCGAATGGCGCTAGCTGCGCAGCATTTGTGCACCGCCGCCGTCAGTGTCAGCCAGTTTGCCGTGGCATACGGAGCTCCATCGCAGTCTTTAACACTGGTAGCATGCCGCGACAGCGTGGACATGAACCGTATGTGCAGTTGACGGACTTTGAGCGAGGGCGTATAGTGGGCATGCGGGAGGCCGGGTGGACGTACCGCCGAATTGCTCAACACGTGGGGCGTGAGGTCTCCACAGTACATCGATGTTGTCGCCAGTGGTCGGCGGAAGGTGCACGTGCCCGTCGACCTGGGACCGGACCGCAGCGACGCACGGATGCACGCCAAGACCGTAGGATCCTACGCAGTGCCGTAGGGGACCGCACCGCCACTTCCCAGCAAATTAGGGACACTGTTGCTCCTGGGGTATCGGCGAGGACCATTCGCAACCGTCTCCATGAAGCTGGGCTACGGTCCCGCACACCGTTAGGCCGTCTTCCGCTCACGCCCCAACATCGTGCAGCCCGCCTCTAGTGGTGTCGCGACAGGCGTGAATAGAGGGACGAATGGAGACGTGTCGTCTTCAGCGATGAGAGTCGCTTCTGCCTTGGTGCCAATGATGGTCGTATGCGTGTTAGGCGCCGTGCAGGTGAGCGCCAAAATCAGGACTGCATACGACCGAGGCACACAGGGCCAACACCCGGCATCATGGTGTGGGGAGCGATCTCCTACACTGGCCGTACACCACTGGTGATCGTCGAGGGGACACTGAATAGTACACGGTACATCCAAACCGTCATCGAACCCATCGTTCTACCATTCCTAGACCGGCAAGGGAACTTGCTGTTCCAACAGGACAATGCACGTCCGCATGTATCCCGTGCCACCCAACGTGCTCTAGAAGGTGTAAGTCAACTACCCTGGCCAGCAAGATCTCCGGATCTGTCCCCCATTGAGCATGTTTGGGACTGGATGAAGCGTCGTCTCACGCGGTCTGCACGTCCAGCACGAACGCTGGTCCAACTGAGGCGCTAGGTGGAAATGGCATGGCAAGCCGTTCCACAGGACTACATCCAGCATCTCTACGATCGTCTCCATGGGAGAATAGCAGCCTGCATTGCTGCGAAAGGTGGATATACACTGTACTAGTGCCGACATTGTGCATGCTCTGTTGCCTGTGTCTATGTGCCTGTGGTTCTGTCAGTGTGATCATGTGATGTATCTGACCCCAGGAATGTGTCAATAAAGTTTCCCCTTCCTGGGACAATGAATTCACGGTGTTCTTATTTCAATTTCCAGGAGTGTATAATGTAACTGCCTCTAATATCACTACCAGTGAGGCGCAACGTGATTCTACTGCAACAGGCGATCAGTTATCGTGTGTAGTGGCGAGCAAGTACCCAGCTACACTTTGGGTTGGCTGGCTGCTGAGAGCCATGCATCAAATGCAATGAGTAGCACGTATGTATACATATGTCGCTGTACAGTGTTACATTAGCATAACAGGCTGGGAGATAGTGAAACATCACGTGACTTATCGAACATGAATGGACTGATGTTGCGGATGATGATTGTAACTCAGATCACACAATAATTTCGTGAAAGTTTACATATAGAGTGTCTTGGATAGGCCCATAGTTACAAACCACACATAAGCATTGTCAGTTTCAAAGATGTGTTGAAGAAACATCTAAAATTATATCTTCTCTACTCGATGAACTCCATAGGAAACATGTGTGGAAGAAAACACATGCTTACCAAATATAACACCTTACCTGCACACATGCTAAAACCGATCGGAGTTAGAGAATTAACTGAATAAAAAGAAACAAAAGGTTAAAGAACAATCTCTCATTTATTTGTAACCCAGTGTACAGTAACAGCGCATTATCTGATGAGCACATAAGACCGTTTTCTTCTCATCCCTCTCCATACATCTATTTGAGCTGTCAAATTGAAGGACATCCCTACGATTCAAAATTCTGAACAGAAGCAATCTTATAAATCTCATGCATCAATAATGCTTTTGGCATTCACGACAGTGTCTATGTTCTCAAAGATTCAGAGCGATGTCACCATACCTTCGTAAGTGATTCAAGCATTACCTCCACGTGTTTCATGGTGAAAACTCGTTAGTCTTGACACTCTCTTTAGATTCCTGGAATAATTTACATCACTGAATGATTTGGGCGACTCCACACCTGTGCTGAATGTCGTTATTACACCTCCCACATTTGTGGATGCGATGAAGGCAATATCCTCAAATACAAATTTCCAGAATTTATCGTACCAGTGCTGTGTGTCAGTAATGATGTTCACACTGTCAGGTGTCTTTGTCAAGTGCCTCGGATGTGAGCAGCACCTCTAGATTTATACAGCTCATTCCACAGTATCAGTGAGGAAGAAATAATTTCATCACACAGTCATGTAGCAATAATGCACTTGCTGCAGTGTCTGGTGAGAAACTATCTGATGATTCGCATTCTATACAGCAGTCTGTTAGCCCAATATAGTTAATCTGTTGTATTTTGTGCAATCAGTCACACCGACTTGTGCTAATTCCTTAAATTGCTTTGGGTGGAACATGCATCCAAATGCATATATGTTATACAGTTATACAGTCAGTTACCCTTCAGCGTTGGTTCGTTTACGGTTGTTGAAGGTGGGGGAATCGTTTTTCAGATATCCCTTCTGTTTGTATGCAGCACTTTTCTTTTTGAGTAGCTGTTTTAATGGCCGATACATCATTGGATGTTGTCAGTGGAACTGGATATTCAGACAGGTACCATGAACACCAATTTAATGGCAGCAGAATAGATGAATTCAATAAGTACATAAATTTCTTTGATTGTCCATACTAGTTTCTTCAAGGCAGTTTTGTTGTCTCTTGAATCAGATTCTTCTTCAAATTGTGTCCTTATGAAGTGCACTTTGTATCTGAATTATGAAGCATGTCAGGAAAATAAGCAATGTTTTCGAAAAAAAAGCTAATAAGAACATTTTTATTCAAACCAAAAATTATATTTACGAGAAAGACCATTTCTTAAACTATTTTTCTACGTAGTTCCCACCATTTTTCACACACTTATCGTAGCGAGGAACTTTTCTATGTCTTCTTCATATGTAGATTCCCCCTCTAAAGAAAGTCACTGCTGAATATCGTTTTTTGCATTGCTCGTTGAGTTCCTTCCCAGAGCTGAAACTATCAGTGCCGTATGATACTGTGAAACACTGTGAAAACTTTGGGGCACAATTAACAAATGATGTGGAGTGCCCACTGAAGGCATTGTGTTGGTCATGACAACACACGTCTCCATTCTGATGGTGTCACTCAAAATCTTATTGGGCAATACGAATGGGTTCAAAAAATGGCTCTGAGCACTATGGGACTTAACTTCTGTGGTCATCAGTCCCCTAGAACTTAGAACTACTTAAACTTAACTAATCTAAGGACATCACACACATCCATGCCCGAAGCAGGATTCGAACCTGCGACCGTAGCGGTCACGCGGTTCCAGACTGAAGCGCCTTTAACCGCACGGCCACACCGGCCGGCCAATACGAATGGGAGCAGGTCGATCACCAGCCACACAAAGCTGATCTCACATCTTCTGTTTACTACTTGTTCTTGGCCTTGAAACTGTGAGATGGCACAGAACATATCGACTTTTGGTGATATCGAATGTGCTGCATGATAGCGTGAGCATTCTCTGTCCACCATACTGGCGCAATGTGCCTGTTCTCTGTGCCATTCACAAAGGAAGATCCTTCATCACTGAAAATGAGTTTCTCACAAAACCTGTCATGTTCCATAAGCAGTTGCAGCTCTGCCGAAAATTCAAACCGTTTGACTCTGATATTGGAAGTTAAGGCCTTAGCTTCAGTATTTTCCTTAAGATCTTCCAAATGGTCTTTTGTGGCATTTTCAGTTCTCTACTTGCTCTTTTCATCTACTTCTACGGGCTATGTGTGAAACTCGACGGCACACAGTTAAATGTTTCTTCATTTCCCTTTGCAGAGCCACCCTGAAGCCTTAAATTGCACAGACCATCGCCAAATGGAGATAGCAGCTGACGGATTATTGCTGAACCTCGTTCTGAAGTGTCACTGATTTGTTATGGCAGACTGGTGGCACTAGCTTATACGGCTCCTGTCGCCATGTTGTTTGACTGCACACTGTTGTGCTCTCGTGGCCGAACTGAAGTGTGGCAGCATCAGTACAAAAAATTTTCAGTCTTTCTGCCGACAATATGTCAGTTAACGTAGCAACATTGAATTTACGAAATTGAGTCTATCAGTTAGACAATGGTGTCCAAAATAAAAGAAACAAACGGAAATTTTGCTACGTTGCTTTTATTTTGTCACAAAACAGTATAAACAGGTGACAGTAACCTAAAAACAATGTAAAGAATACAGAACGAAAACAACTGCAACATGCATAACGGAAGACAAAAATTTTCTATGTTTTTTCCAACTAAATGGATTTGCGCACAGCTTCTTAATATGCTCAGCGTGGGGATTGACCACCTCTGGCAGCAATATAGGCCTGACAACTTCCATATGTCGTCAACCATATGTCCACAAACTATACTTGTACATCCAGTAGGTATATTCCAATACATGGGAGACATTTGACTTGAAAGTCGCTTGCCCGGTGTCAGCGGATTAATGCAATACTGCAATGCCTGGGTTATTCTAACGGTGCAATGTTCTTTCGGACGTGCATGCACATCCGAAGGAACATTGTATCGTAATTCGGAATAACACAGGCACTGCAATATCGTGTGATTAGTGTAAGGCGATGGTACGAGTTCTTAATTTAAGTGAGGGCAATGAACGTACACTGCAAGTTCTGAAAACGGGGCATCTGCTCATACCCATCCGTTGCGTTCCAGAGTGACGTGCTTGCTTCTAAGTACGTATTCTACAATAGTATCACACCTTAGCAACAATAATAGCCTCAGAAAATCATTGTTTGGATTTCAGAAAAGCTACTCTACTGAGAACACCTTCACTCTTCAAATTTTACAAGCAATAAGTAACAAAATTCGCCAGTTGGTATTTTCTGTGACCTGTCTAAGGCATTTAACTGTGTAAATCACAGGATTCTCCTAGATCAACTGAAATCATGTGGGACTGATGGTATAGCCAATCAATGGATAGTGCCATATTGCCATATGTAACCAAAACAGTGCAGAATGTTGTACTTAGTAATTCAGCCTAATCTTGTCTGGGGATGTAATTCTGACTGGGGAGAAATCACGTGTGGGGTTCCTCAAAGTCAATCTTAGATCCACTGTTGTTCCTCATTTAAGAAAACGACCTTCCTTGTAATATACAACAGGCAGACTTAGTTATTTTTGCAGATGACACTAGTATTGTAATCAATCCAAGCAGAAATACAGAAACAGAAGAAATGGTAAACAGTGTTCTTAAAAGTATAATTGGCTGGTTTTCTGCATATGTTCTAGGCCTAAATTTAAAAAGACACAATATATTCAGTTCTACATATGTAGTGGCACTACACGAATGATAAGTTTAACACGTGGTGAGGAAATAATTGATAGAATGGAAATCTCAAAATTATTAGGTATCCACAGTGATGAGAACTTCAACTGGAAAAATCACATTTTGGAACTCTGAAAAAAATTTATTTCAGCCAGATTTGATGTTAGAATCATTACAAATCTTGCGAAGAGGCAAACCAGTAACCTGCTGTATTTTGCATATTTTAATTCAATAGTATCATATGGTATAATGTTCCGGAGTAATTCATCTTTAAGAAAGAAAGTCTTCGTTGCTCAAAAACGTGCTGCAAGAATAGCATGTGGTGCTCGCCCACAATTATCTTGTAGATACCTGTTTAAGGAATTGGGCATTCTGCCTTTTGCTTCACAACATATTTATTCCCGCATGAAGTTTGTTGTAAACAATCCACTACAGTTCACAAGGAACAATTATGTACACATTTACAATATCAGAAATAACAGTCATTACTTTACATTAAGGCAGTCCTTAGCAGAAAAAGGGGGACCAATGCTGCAACTAATACTTTTTGTTACTTACCTAATGACATAAAGTGCCAGCCAGACAGAAAGGTAAATTTTTTTTAAAAAACTGAAAATCTTTTTCCTTGACAACTCCTTCTATTTCAAAAAAGAATTTCTATTATTGTTCTGCGTTAAATGTAGTGGACAGGAATTACTAACTTACATCTATCTTCTTCTTAAGTTGCCAATCCTAAGATTGATTTGCAGCAGCTCTCCATTCAGTGCGATTGTCGGCCAGCCTCTTCAATTCCGTGAAACTTCCGAATCCTAGGTCCTGCATTATCTGGCTTATGTACTTTCTTCTAGGTCTGCCTCTTGCCCTTTTGCCCTCCACAAGGCCTTCCGTTATAGTGTGGAGAAGACTTTCATGTCTCAGAATGTGTCCCATCCATATAACTCTCCTCTTCTTGACCGTCTTCCAAAGAACTGGAACTTCCTCCGCTCTCTGCAGGACTTCTTCATTTGTCATCCTGGCCGTCGATGGAATTTTTAACATCCTTCGCAGACACCACATTTCGAATCCTTCAATCCTTCTTCTTTCGTCCTCTCCAAGTGTCCAGGTTTCGCTGCCGTAAAGAAGCACACTCCCAACAAAGGTCTTTATTAACCGCTTCCTTAACGACAGACTTATCATATTTTGATGTGAGGAGTCCTTTCCTTTTATAGAATGCAATCTTTGCCTGATTTATTCTACTTATTACATCTTTCCTACTACGACCATCTGATGTTATTCTGCTTCCCAAGTAGACAAAGTCTTGTATTTCTTTCAGCTTCTCTCCATTCAGCCTTATATTCGTAATTGCTTGATTATTTTGTTTGCTTGCAACTAATATTTTTGTTTTTGACTTATTAATTTTCATGTTGTACCGTGTAGCAAGAGTGTTTTCCATTTCCTCCAACACTACTTGTAATTCTTCCTCATTTTCCGCTAGGACAGCAATGTCATCCGCAAAACGCAGCATATCAACTATTTTTCCCTGGATCCTGATTCCATTAGCTTGTCCTAACTTTTCTCTGACCTCGTCCATTGCTTTCTGTATGTACATATTAAAGAGGACAGGGGAGATTGCACATCCCTGTCTCACACCCTGTTTAATTTTTGCTTGTTGTTGATGTTCCCCACATCTCACTATTGCCACCTCTTCTTTGTATATGTTCCATATCGTTCTCCTGTCCTTATACTTAGCTCCAGTTTCCCTCAATATCTGGAATAGCTTTTTCCATTCAACCTTATCAAATGCTTTTTCGAGGTCAATAAATGCTATGTAGGTGTCCTTTCCTTTTTCCATTCTTTTTTCTATTATGAGCCTTAGGGCCATAATGGCTTCTCGCGTACCTCTCCCTCTTCTAAAGCCAAACTGGTCTTCTGTGAGCATGCATTCCACGTTCCCTTCAATTCTTCTGAGGAGGATGGTCGTCAAAATTTTTGATGCATGTGATGTTAGGCTGAGGGTTCTGTATTGTGCACACGATTTTGCTGGCATTTTCTTTGGTAATGGAACAATAATACACTTTTTGAAGTCCTCAGGCAGCTCTCCAGTATCATATATTTGGCAGATTAATTTATACAATTTATCTTTTATTTCTGTTCCAGCTGCTTTGATGATTTCTGCAGGCAATGAGTCAATTCCTGGTGCTTTTCCGTGCTTAAGTGCCTGTAGTGCCTGATCAAATTCAAACCTTAGTATGCTGTCTCCTAGTTCATCTTTATCTACTTCGTCCTCACTTTCAATCATGTCATCTTGTACGTTACCTCCATATAATTTCTCTAGGTATTCCTTCCACGTAAGTGCTATATCTTCATGATTATACACCATCTTATTATCCTCTCTTATTAGGGCATTACATCTAATCCTTTGTCCTCCTGAGAAGAAGCGTTTCACTGTTTTGTATGCTAATTCAAGGTTCCCTTTCTTCAGAAGGTCTTCAACTTCTTTGCATCTGTCTTCAAGGAATCTTTCTTTTACTTGCTTCAACTTCCTGTTGATTTTGTTCCTAAGCACTCGGTATGCCGTTTTCCCTTCTTCCGTTTCATTATTTTTGAGCTTCCTTCTTTCCTCAAACATAAGTATTATTTCATCAGTTATCCACTCCTTCCTCTTTTCAGGTTTTTGTTTTCCAATTATCTCTTCAGCTGCTTTTATTAGGCCATCTCTCATATTTTCCCAATGTTGTCCTACATTCTCTATAGGATGCTGTTGAATTAGATCCTTAGCCCTTTCTTGGAAATCCTTCTGCGTCTCACGGTTTCCAAGCTTCCCTATATCCAGTTTTCCATTTCCTATTTTCTTCCTTATGCATTTGAACTTGAGTCGGCATTCCGCAACAACCATGTTGTGATCACTCACAATATCTGGGCTTGCGTATGCTCTAGAGTCTTTTAGTTGATTTCTAAATCTATTTTTGACTAGAATGTAATCAATTTGGTATCGTTCTCTATCCCCTGGTGACTTCCAGGTGTATCTTCTACGGGGGTGATGTTGAAACCACGTGTTCGATATTACATCTATACATTACAAAAATGGAACCGTTGTAAATGTATATCACGTAGCTACATTTACAAATGAAGTTATGATATGAAAGTAAAATGACTCGTTACACATCATTACTACTTATTGTACAAAATCACCCATGGAACAAGGAACTAACAAACTAACTGTACACATTGTGATCTGAATGCACAGTGTCAAACTGATGAAGCTCCTCCTCTAAAGCTGCACTGTGAGGTTTGTACAAAGGAACATATAAAATAATTTTTCACTGTATTCTTTTTCCTTTCTTAAGAATAGTAATAAAAATGTGTAGTTATTGCAGTTGGACCTGGTTAAATTGACAGAACCAGAAGTTGTAGAGAGTTTCAGGCAGAGCATTAGGGAACGATTGACGAGAATGGGGGAAAGAAATACAGTAGAAGAAGAATTGGTAGCTTTGAGAGATGAAATAGTGAAGGCAGAAGAGGATCAAGTAGGTAAAAACACGAGGGATGGTAGAAATCCTTGGGTAACAGAAGATATATTGAATTTAATTGATGAAAGGAGAAAATATAAAAATGCAGTAAATGAAGCAGGTGAAAAGAAATACAGACGTCTCAAGAATTAGATCGATAGGAAGTGAAACTGGCTAAGCAGGTATGGCTAGAGGACAACTTTAAGGATGTAGAGGCACATATCACTAGGGGTAAGATAGATGGTGCCTACAGGAAAATTAAAGAGACCTGTGGAGAAAAGAGAACCACTTGTATGAATCAAGAGCTCACACGGAAACCCAGTTCTAAGAAAAGAAAGGAAAACAGAAAGGTGGAAGGAGCATATAGAGGGTCTATACAAGGGTGACGTACTTGAGGACAATATTATGGAAATGGAAGAGGATGTAGATGAAGATGAAATGGGAGATATGACACCGTGTGAAGAGTTTGACACAGCGCTGAAAGACCTAAGTCAAAACAAGGCCCCGGGAGTAGACAACATTCCATTAGAACTACTGATAGCCTTGGGAGAGCCAGCACTGACAAAACTCTACCATCTGGTGAGCAAGATGTATGAGACAGGTGAAATACCATCAGACTTCAAGAAGAATATAATAATTCCAATCCCAAAGAAATCAGATGTTGACAGATGTGAAAATTACCGAACTATCAGTTTAATAAGTCACATCTGTAAAATAATAACACGAATTCTTTACAGACGAATCTAAGAACCGGTAGAAACTGACCTCGGAGAAGGTCTGTAGGGATTCCGTAGAAATGTTGGAACACGTGTGGCAATACTGACCCTACGACTTATCTTAGAAGACAGATTAAGGAAAGGAAAACCTACGTTTCTAGCATTTGTATACTTAGAGAAAGCTTTTGACAATGTTGACTGGAATACTCTTTTTCAAATTCTTAAGGTGGCAGGGGTAAAATACAGGGAGCGAAAGGCAATTTACAATTTCTACAGAGACCAGATGGCAGTTCTAAGAGTCGAGGGGCATTAAAGGGAAGCAGTGGTTGGGAAGGAAGAGAGACAGGGTTGTAGCCTATCCCCGATGTTAGTCAATCAGTATATTCAGCAAGCAGTAAAGGAAACAAAAGAAAAATTCGGATTAGGAATTAAAATCCACGGAGAATAAATAAAAACTTTGAGGTTTGTCGATGATATTGTAATTCTGTCAGAGACAGCAAAGGACCTGGAAGAGTTTCTAAACAGAGTGGACAGTACCTTGAAAGCAGGATATAAGATGAACATCAACAAAAGCAAAACGAGGATAATGGAATGTAGTCGAATTAAATCGGGTGATGCTGAGGGAATTAGATTAGGAAATGAGAAACTTAAACTTGTAAATGAGTTTTGTTATTTAGGGAGCAAAATAACTGATGATGGTCAAAGTAGAGAGGGTATAAAATGTAGACTGGCAATGGCAAGGAAAGCGTTTCTCAAGAAGAGAAATTTCTTAACATCGAATATAGATTTAGGTGTCAGGAAGTCGCTTCTGAAAGTATTTGTTCGGAGTGTAGCCACGTATGAAAGTGAAACATGGACGATGAATAGTTTGGGCAAGAAGAGAATAGAAGCTTTCGAAATGTGGTGCTACAGAAGAATGCTGAAGATTAGATGGGTAGATCACATAACTATTGAGGAGGTATTGAACAGAATTGGGAAGAAGAGGAGTTTATGGTACAACTTGACTAGAGAAGGTATTGGTTGGTAGGACATGTTCTGAGCATCAAGGGATCACCAGTTTAGTACTGGAGGGCAGCGTGGAGGGTAAAAATCGTAGAGTGAGACCAAATGATGACTACACTAAGCAGATACAGACGGATGTAGGTTGCAGTAGGTACTGGGAGATGAAGAAGCTTGCACAGGATAGAGTAACATGGAGAGCTGCATCAAACCAGTCTCTGGACTGAAGACCACAACAACAACATTGCAGCTTAGGAAGTTGGTCCGATTATGGTAATGGGAGTATTTCCGTTTAAGAATGCAATGACTGCAGATCTTTACTAAGTGTTAATTTATATTTGAATGTCAGAATGCTGTTGGGAGATGAATTCTGACTGCTTGACAAACTGATAGTTAATGAGGATTGTCTTATCGAGGATGCTCACAATGTGGGTGTTGGTGGCACTGTTATCTCTCAGGTATGTATGTAGGCACTGGCTGACTATTGTGAAGAGACTGGCAGGGCTGCTTGACCACTGACTAGTGTGGTAAAGAGTGGCTGTTCTCCACTTCCCATGTGCTGTCATGTACCATGTGTGTGGGACACTTCTGGCCATTGTGAGCAGGTGAGGTGAGGCCTACTGGCTCTTATCAAGGTTGCAGCAGCTTGTGACATGGGCGCCAGCTACATATCTGTATAAAACATTAAATTGGCAAGATAGGGTGGTGGAAATAAAACCGTTTTGTTGGGTATATTACTCCCAATCATCATAATAGTTAAAAACTACAGTCATTCTGTTATTCAATATTTCAAAATTAGTTGTTTTCTCTATGATTTTAATTCAACCTATACTATGCACTCAAGCCTATAGGTGCAACAAAACATGTTTACATCTGTAAATTCTAATTCTATGGATTTTGTGCTAATGGGGTAAGTAGTAATACTGGCAATAATAGCAGTACGTCGATAGTGCAAGACCATATGAATTTATACACGGTTCTAAATCACTCTCATGCACAATATACTCACATAGATAGTTTGCAACATCATAAAATACATCCTTGATATTCAAATCAAACTGTTTGTTGTGATCGCTAACGAACTGTATAGGTCACACAATTTCACGATACTTGAATGTTTTGTGTAAATCCGGAAGTCACCAGTAGTTAAATCCAGCGTAGTTTCTTGGATCATATAGACAAAGGACACTTTCCTGCCAAACACACGGATGTCGATAGGAGTAGATGGGTCACACTCGATCATCATCCTGCCTTCGATTTACCCCATCATGCTACATAGACAGCCCCACTCAAACCATATATACTGCAATTTATCAGCAACACAATGAACATTCTCTACTTTTACTATAACTTCGAAGTCTATGTCAGGTGCTAAGACTACATTCGTGCATTTCGACCTGCTGGCAGTCACATGATGAGTATTGCTGAAGACTAGTGTTCTTGAAGCACTTATCTACAGTTTGGCGAGTTGAAGAAACTCTGATATCCACTCTCTGTGCCAGTGCTTTGTTACTACTTCTCTTGCTGGGGTGTGTCTGCTGGCGGCGTTTCCTGACCCCATCGTTCCGGTATGCTGCTGCTGCTGTGGCACAGCACTCTGTAATAGGTGATTCGATAAATCAGATCTACATCTACATCTAGATACATACTCCGAAATTCCACCATACGGTGCGTGGCGGAGGGTACCTCGTACCACAACTAGCATCTTCTCTCCCTCTTCCACTCCCAAACAGAACGAGGGAAAAATGACTACCTATATGCCTCTGTACGAGCCCTAATCTCTCTTATCTTATCTTTGTGGTCTTTCCGCGAAATATAAGTTGGCGGCAGAAAAATTGTACTGCAGTCAGCCTCAAATGCTGGTTCTCTACATTTCCTCAGTAGCGATTCACGAAAAGAACACCTCCTTTCCTCCAGAGACTCCCACCCGAGTTCCTGAAGCATTTCCGTAACACTCGCGTGACGATCAAACCTACCAGTAACAAATCTAGCAGCCCTTCTCTGAATTGCTTCTATGTCCTCCCTCAATCCGACCTTATAGGGATCCCAAACGCTCTAGCAGTACTCAAGAATAGGTCGTATTAGTGTTTTATAAGCGGTCTCCTTTACAGATGAACCACATCTTCCCAAAATTCTACCAATGAACCGAAGACGACTATCCGCCTTCCCCACAACTGCCATTACATGTTTGTCCCACTTCATATCGCTCTGCAATGTTACGCCCAAATATTTAATCGACGTGACTGTGTCAAGCGCTACACTATTAATGGAGTATTCAAACATTACGGGATCCTTTTTCCTATTCATCTGCAATAATTTACATTTAGAATTAGCTGCCATTCTGTAAACCAATCACAAATCCTGTCCAAGTCATCTTGTATCCTCCTACAGTCACTCAACGACGACACCTCCCGTACACCACAGCATCATCAGCAAACAGCCGCACATTGCTATCCACCCTATCCAGAAGATCATTTATATAGATAGAAAACAACAGCGGATCTACCACACTTTCCTGGGGCACTCCAGATGATACCTTCACCTCCGATGAACACTCACCATCGAGGAAAACGTACTGGGTTCTGTACTTAAGAAGTCTTCGAGCCACTCACATACGCTACTGGCCATTAAAATTGCTACACCAAGAAGATATGCAAACGGTAAACGGGTATTCATTGGACAAATATATTATACTAGAACTGACAGGTGATTACATTTTCACGCTATTTGGGTGCATAGATCCTAAAAACCAGTACCCAGAACAACCACCTACGGCCGTATTAAAGGCCTTGATACGCCTGGGCATTGAGTCAAACAAAGCTTGGGTGGCGTGTACAGGTACAGCAGCCCACGTAGCTTCAACACAATACCACACTTCATCAAGAGTAGTAACTGGCGTATTGTGACGAGCCAGTTGCTCGGCCACCATTGACCAGACGTTTTCAGTTGGTGAGAGAATGTGCTGCGCAGGGCAGCAGTCGAACATTTTCTGTATCCAGAAAGGCCCGTACAGTACCTGCAACATGCGGTCGTGCATTATCCTACTGAAATGTAGGGTTTCGCGGGGATCGAATGAAGGGTAGAGCCACGGGTCGTAACACATCTGAAATGTAACGTCCACTGTTCAAAGTGCCGTCAATGCGAACAAGAGGTGACCGAGGTATGTAACCAATGGCACCGCATGCCATCACGCAGGGTGATACGCCAGTATGGCAATGACAAATACACGCTTCCAATGTGCGTTCACCGCGATGTCGCCAAACACGGATGCGACCATCATGATACTGTAAACAGAACCTGGATTCATCCGAAAAAATGACGTTTTGCCATTCGGCCACCCAGGTTCGTCGTTGAGTACACCATCACAGCCGCTCCTGTCTGTGATGCTGCGTCAAGGGTAACAGTAGCCATGGACTCCGAGCTGATAGTCCATGCTGCTGCAAAACGTCATCGAACTGTTCGTTCAGATGGTTGTTGTCTTGCAAACGTCCCTATTTGTTGACTCAGGGACCGAGACGTGGCTGCACGATCCGTTACAGTCGTGCTGATAAGATGCCCTTCATCTCGACTGCTAGTGATACGAGGCCGTTGGGATCCAGCACGGCGTTCCGTATTACCCTCCTGAACCCACCGAGTTCATATTCTGCTAACAGTCATTGGATCTCGACCAACGCGAGCAGCAATGTCGCGATACGATAAACCGCAATCGCGATAGGCTACAATCCGACCTTTATCAAAGTCGGAAACCGTGATGGTACGCATTTCGCCTGCATACACGAGGCATCACAACAACGTTTCACCAGGCAACGCCGGTCAACTGCTGTTTGTGTATGAGAAATTGGTTGGAAACTTTCCTCATGTCAGCACGTTGTAGGTGTCGCCACCGGCGCCAATCTTGTGTGAATGCTCTGAAATGCTAATCATTTGCATATCACAGCATCTTCTTCCTGTCGGTTAAATTTCGCGTCTGCAGCACGTCATCTTCGTGGTGTATCAATTTTAATGGCCAGTAGTGTATTTGGGAAATAAACCCATATGCTCGTACCTGAGTTAGGAGTGTGCAGTGGGGCACCGAGTCAAACGCTTTCCGGAAGTCAAGGAATATGGCATCCGTCTGATACCCTTCACCCATGGCTCACAAGTTATCATGTGAAAAAAGGTCGTGTTGAGTTTCGCAGGAGCGATGCTCTCTAAAGCCGAGCTGATGCATGGACAGCAACTTCTCTGTCTCAAGGAAATCCTTTATATTCGAACTGAGAATATGTTCGAGAGTCCTGCAACAACCGATGTTAAGGATGTTGGTCTGTAATTTTGAGGATCCGTCCTTCTACCGTTCTTATATACATTCGTCACCTGCGCTTTTTTCCAGTCGCAAGAGATTCGTGATAAATGCAAGCTAAGTAAGGAACCAATGCAGTAGAGTAGAGTACTGTGGGTCTTCTGTGGTGATGTAGACAAAAGAAACACGAGCAGCTGTGTGTCATGGTCCAAAATATCAACTAATGATGATCCACAATCCAGTGAATAAGGGAGCTTTATGGTGTTGCAAGTAATGGAAAAAATCTTAAGTAAAACACATAGAATATATTGATAAATAAATAATAATAGGGGAAGTGAGTGGCCATACTTACATTCAAATCTGGCCGACTGCTTACACTTTTTATTCTGTGTAGAAGTATTGGCTCATCTGTGGACTAAAGAGAGAAGTGAGGGGGAGAAGGGACTAGTTTTCCCATTATGTTGAAATCACCTGTTGGCCTATTGAGAGATGGAGAAGGTGACACTGAATTTGGTTTTAGAGCTAGGACAGTGACCATCTTCACGCCGCTTCTCTTTCATATAATCGACATACAGGCATAGCCATCAGAAGGGAGGATCTAATGCTGACACATGGCAGGTATTAGATTACATTCTGACCTTAAATTTACCACACACAGTTGCCTATGAGGAATGAACTGTGGCCTTGAGATTAGGTCGTTATCTGACCTTATATGCCAATAGGTACTCTACTAACCAGTACCAGGACTGATGGGTGCAGACCATCGATCATGTTTGATATTTGCACAAGACAAACACGACTGATTCTTTAAAATGTTGTTGTTGTTGTAGTCTTCAGTCCAGAGACTGGTTTGATGCAGCTCTCCATGCTACTCTATTCTGTGCCAGTTTCTTCATCTCCCCGTACCTACTGCAACCTACATGCTTCTGAATCTATTTAGTGTATTCATCTCTTGGTCTTCCTCTACGATTTTTACCCTCCACGCTGCTCTCCCTTGATGCCTCAGAATATGCCCTACCAAGCGATCCCTTCTTCTAGTCAAGTTGTGCCACAAATTTCTCTTCTCTCCAATTCTATTCAATACCTCCTCAGCCGGCCAGAGTGGCCGTGCGGTTCTAGGCGCTACCGTCTGGAGCCGAGTGACCGCTATGGTCGCAGGTTCGAATCCTGCCTCGGGCATGGATGTGTGTGATGTCGTTAGGTTTAATTAGTTCCAAGTTCTAGGCGACTGATGACCTCAGAAGTTAAGTCGCATAGTGCTCAGAGCCAATACCTCCTCATTAGTTATGTGATCTACCCAGCTAATCTTCAGCATTCTTTCTGTAGCACCACATTTCGAAAGCTTCTATTCTCTTTGTAGACTTAGAGAAAGCTTTTGACAATGTTAACTGGAATACTCTCTTTCAAATTCTGAAGGTGGCAGGGGTAAAATACAGGGAGCGAAAGGCTATTTACAGTTTGTACAGAAACCAGGTGGCAGTTATAAGAGTCGAGGGGCATCAAAGGGAAGCAGTGGTTGGGAAAGGAGTAAGACAGGGTTGTAGCCTCTCCCCGATGTTATTCAATCTGTATATTGAGCAAGCAGTAAAGGAAACAAAAGAAAAATTCGGAGTAGGTATTAACATTCATGGAGAAGAAGTAAAAACTTTGAGGTTCGCCGATGACATTGTAATTCTGTCAGAGACAGCAAAGGACTTGGAAGAGCAGTTGAACGGAATGGACAGTGTCTTGAAAGGAGGATATAAGATGAACATCAACAAAAGCAAAACGAGGATAATGGAATGTAGTCAAATTAAGTCGGGTGATGCTGAGGGAATTAGATTAGGAAATGAGACACTTAAAGTAGTAAAGGAGTTTTGCTATTTAGGGAGTAAAATAACCGATGATGGTCGAAGTAGAGAGGATATAAAATGTAGACTGGCAATGGCAAGGAAAGCGTTTCTCAAGAAGAGGAATTTGTTAACATCGAGTATAGATTTAAGTGTCAGGAAATCGTTTCTGAAAGTATTTGTATGGAGTGTAGCCATGTATGGAAGTGAAACATGGACGATAACTAGTTTGGACAAGAAGAGAATAGAAGCTTTCGAAATGTGGTGCTACAGAAGAATGCTGAAGATAAGGTGGGTAGATCACGTAACTAATGAGGAGGTATTGAATAGGATTGGAGAGAAGAGAAGTTTGTGGCACAACTTGACTAGAAGAAGGGATCGGTTGGTAGGACATGTTTTGAGGCATCAAGGGATCACAAATTTAGCATTGGAGGGCAGTGTGGAGGGTAAAAATCGTAGAGGGAGACCAAGAGATGAATACACTAAGCAGATTCAGAAGGATGTAGGTTGCAGTAGATACTGGGAGATGAAGAAGCTTGCACAGGATAGAGTAGCATGGAGAGCTGCATCAAACCAGTCTCAGGACTGAAGACCACAACAACAACAACAACAACAACTATTCTCTTCTTGTCTAAACTATTTATCGTCCAGGTTTCGCTTCCAAACATGGCTACGTTCCACACAAATACTTTCAGGAACGACTTCCTGACACTTAAATCTATGCTCGATGTTAACAAACTTCTCTTCAGAAACACTTTCCTTGCCATTGCCAGTCGACATTTTATATCCTCTCTACTTCGACCATCATCAGTTATTTTTCTCCCCAAATAGCAAAACTCATTGACTACTTTAAGCGTTTCATTTCCTAATCTAATTCCTGCAGCATCACCCGATTTAATTCGACTACATTCCATTATCCTCGTTTTGCTTTTGTTGATGTTCATCTTATATCCTGCTTTCAAGACACTGTCCACTCTGTTTAGATGCTCTTCCAGGTCCTTTGCTGTCTCTGACAGAATTACAATGTCATCGGCGAACCTCAAAGTTTTGATTTCTTGTCCATGGATTTTAAATCCCACTTTGAATTTTACTTTTGTTTCCTTTACTGCTTGTTCAATATACAGATTGAATAACGTCGGGGATAGGCTACAATCCTGTCTCACTCCCTCCCCAACCACTGCCTCATTTTCATGCCCCTCGACTCTTATAACTGCCCTCTGGTTTGTGTACAAATTGTAAATAGCCTTTCGCTCCCTGTATTTTACCTCTGCCACCTTTAATATAGTGATTGCTATTACAATGTACATTCAGTTAGTGGTGGTCACCTTCAAAGTAGAACCTATTTTAGTCCACAATTGACTGCATCGTAACTTTCCGCAACTCATAATATTTCTGTGGTGTCACCGCCAGACACCACACTTGCTAGGTTGTAGCCTTTAAATCGGCTGCGGTCCGTTAGTATACGTCGGACCCGCGTGTCGCCACTATCAGTGGTTGCAGACCGAGCGCCGCCACACGGCAGTTCTAGAGAGACTTCCTAGCACTCGCCCCAGTTGTACAACCGACTTTGCTACCGATGGTTCACTGACGAAATACGCTCTCATTTGCCGAGACGATAGTTAGCATAGCCTTCAGCTACGTCATTTGCTACGACCTAGCAAGGCGCCATTACCAGTCACAATTGATGCTGTAAAACATGTACCGTCAAGAGCGATGTTCACCGTTTATGGATTAAAGTTAAGTGTTCCACAGCTACGTCCTTTTTCGCTAGTCTAATTTCCTTGTCCTGTTCCACACCTCACGCCGTTCCAGACCTCACGCCAGCCTGCGTAAGCTAAAACGCGTGCCTTTCGGCTTCCTCTCAAAACCGGGTTGGCTCTCTTGCCAATCCACAACAATTTCTTCATGTCGTTTGTCGAGAGACAGCACCGGAGATTTAGCAGTTTCGCTTTGTGCGGAGCGAAAGAACACGTCTCTGGTAAAGTGCTCGTCCACTGCCACTGAGCTGATATATTTTAACAAAAATTGTGGCGGCTTGAGGAAACATTTTGAGGTTGAAAAAAAAAACAGACATGCAATGAGACGCTGCGACAAATAGTTCTCACAGCATGTCACACTTCTTTTTTAATCGTCCACGCATTCCTCAAAACTGAAAACTAAGAATAGGTTTCGAAGGTAACCAGCGATAGCAATGGGCTTCTTAAGCAGCTTTCACTTGCTCAGAGAAACATGGTGGAATGACATTCTAGCTATGTGCGGGCGGCGCATTGCGCATGCAGAAAGGAGACCGTGGCTCGGCTACCGCTGTGTGTCACGCCGCCAAGGAACAGGTCACGCGTCGCGGAGCGCTCTATTGTGAGAGCGCACATTATGCGCCACGCGCGCAATCTGCGCCATCGCCACTATACGTCTCCGAGATCGGGCAGCGTGACCATCGAAGCCGGCATCTTGCAAGACTCACCGGTCGCAAGAAATTAGACAAGTTTTCTACTGGCAGTTTCCAGTTCATTTCCCTCTCCCTCGGAATTGTGAATAACTTTGATGATCCATCTCCGTCGCCGAGGTCATTATGTCGTTTTTGTAGCGCTACCTGAAAGAATGCCAGTTTGCAGCCTAGAGGTAGGATTAGTGCCAACACACTGAATGAGGTTGACAGGTCATTGGGAGTACACATGATGGCAAAAAGTTCCCAGTCATTACCCTATATATAGTGTAACGTTTCATCCCTTTATTAGCTGCCTAAATGAAAATCACCTTCGGCTTCCTCTTTCTGCCCACAGAAACACTCTTAACTGCAATCAATCAGGGCGCCAAACTCACTAGAAATGTTCACCCTGTGAGACAACGGTAAATATTTTTGTTGTGTACATAGTACCGCGTAGTCAGCGCGTACACAACTTTCCCACGAGAGCGCGCCCCGCTGAGCACAACAGCGCAGGCGCAGCGCTCGTCCGTCTCCGCACTACGAGATGGCGCTGTCTTAGAGACTGACCAAATTCTGTTTCTGCCGAATCGCGTATTAATATGTAACGCAGCCAATGAGATTGCTGCTAACGTAGAACCTTTTCTCCTCGCGGATCACATTCGCGCAGTGATACATGAACGCTCGATGTATTATAACGGGTGTACAGACCTCCGATTAGTCAGTCTGCATTTATCTGCACCAGTCTGTACCAGTGTGCATTAGTCTATAGTAAAGTTTCAGTCTGCACCTAATAAGATTATCATATTCCTGTACATAGCCATGAAGATAAATGACTAGACACTTCGTCAAGTATCAGAGATATGTGAGAATAAGATTAACGTACCAAGACCAAAGGAACTTCAGATTGTCAATTGTAAGTAGCATCCAGAATCAAGTTAAATAAGGTTTATGATTGTTATTATTTTAATAAATGTGTGTGAAAATTAATCAAGTTCTGTTTAAAGTTGGTCACTGTCAATCTGCTACTCTAAGCGTGCAAGTAGCATTTCTATCTTCTGACCTAACGGCAGAAGATGAACACGCCACGATAAGACCACGAGACATATTGCTGACATTCGCCTACTTCGTTAGAGCGACAAGTCAAATAATCTGATGGTGTGTGTACCGAAGGTCTTACAGTATGCAGACCACAATTTTTGAATAGAAATCACAGGCTCCTCTGACAGTCTCTAACTCCGAGCACCCTCTGACATTCTGTGTGTCTCGTGAAAGCTAGTTAAAAAAACTACAGGGTTATTACAAATGATTGAAGCGATTTCACAGCTCTACAATAACTTTATTATTTGAGATATTTTCACAATGCTTTGCACACACACACAAAAACTCAAAAACTTTTTTTAGGCATTCAAAAATGTTCGATATGTGCCCCTTTAGTGATTCCGCAGACATCAAACCGATAATCAAGTTCCTCCCACACTCGGCGCAGCATGTCCCCATCAATGGGTTCGAAAGCATCGTTGATGCGAGCTCGCAGTTCTGGCACGTTTCTTGGTAGAGGAGGTTTAAACACTGATTTGAATCTTTCACATAACCCCACAGAAAGAAATCGCATGGGGTTAAGTCGGGAGAGCGTGGAGGCCATGACATGAATTGCTGATCATGATCTCCACCACGACCGATCCATCAGTTTTCCAATCTCCTGTTTAAGAAATGCCGAACATCATGATGGAAGTGCGGTGGAGCACCATCCTGTTGAAAGATGAAGTCGACACTGTCGGTCTCCAGTTGTGGCATGAGCCAATTTTCCAGCATGTCCAGATACACGTGTCCTGTAACGTTTTTTTCGCAGAAGAAAAAGGAGCCGTAAACTTTAAACTGTGAGATTGCATAAAACACGTTAACTTTTGGTGAATTGCGAATTTTCTGTATGAATGCCTGAGGATTCTCTACCGCCCAGATTCGCACATTGTGTCTGTTAACTTCACCATTAAGAAAAAATGTTGCTTCATCACTGAAAACAAGTTTCGCACTGAACGCATCCTCTTCCATGAGCTGTTGCAACCGCGCCGAAAATTCAAAGCGTTTGACTTTGTCATCGGGTGTCAGGGCTTGTAGCAATTGTAAACGGTAAGGCTTCTGCTTTAGCCTTTTCCGTAAGATTTTCCAAACCGTCGGCTGTGGTACGTTTAGCTCCCTGCTTGCTTTATTCGTCGACTTCCGCGGGCTACGCGTGAAACTCGCCCGCACGCGTTCAACCGTTTTTTCGCTCACTGCAGGCCGACCCGTTGATTTCCCCTTACAGAGGCATCCAGAAGCTTTAAACTGCGCGTACCATCGCCGAATGGAGTTAGCAGTTGGTGGATCTTTGTTGAACTTCGTCCTGAAGTGTCGTTGCACTGTTATGACTGACTGATGTGAGTGCATTTCAAGCACGACATACGCTTTCTCGGCTCCTGTCGCCATTTTGTCTCACTGGTGGCAGAAACCTGAAGTGCGGCTTCAGCCGAACAAAACTTTATGATTTTTTCTACGTATCTGTAGTGTGTCGTGACCATATGTCAATGAATGGAGCTACAGTGAATTTATGAAATCGCTTTAATCATTTGTAATAGCCCTGTATGTTTCCTTCGGCGCTTTACTTTTCGCTGCGGACACTGAGTCTGTCCACTTTCCGCCACTCCACGAAGAGCTATCAGTCTCTCAGTCTCTTCCTTTGTGCTGATTCTATAACCTTGCGCCACAGTCCACACACCCTATCCGCACATTCATTACCCGTGCTCCCTCACGCCCCCCCCCCCCCCCTCTCTCTCTCCTCTCGCTTCTGCACTCGAACACTCTTTAAGCCTTTAAATTGGTTGATTCAACAAAATCTGTAAAACAGAGCAGCCGAGCGCCCAGTGGTCACTCAGCTCCGGTGCAGCTTCCACTGCCGTGCACTATCCTCCGAGGCGGATTTCCAACATAACTGACATTCGGAAACTACAGCTATCACTTTAGATAAGAAAGCAATACTACTGTTGCTATAGAAACCCAGCTCACTCACCAAAATTGTTCAAAAAATGTTCAAATGTGTGTGAAATCTAATGGGACTTAACCGCTAAGGTCAAATGGCTCTGAGCACCATAGGACTTAATATCTGTGGTCATCAGTCCCCTAGAGCTTAGAAGTACTTAAACCTAACTAACCTAAGGACATCACACACATCCATGCCCGAGGCAGGATTCGAACCTGCGACCGTAGCGTTCACACGGTTCCAGACTGAAGTGCCAAGAACCGCACGGCCACACCGGCCGGCTGCTAAAGTCATCAGTCCCTAAGCTTACACACTACTTAACCTAAATTATCCTAAGGACAAACACACACACCCATGCCCGAGGGAGGACTCGAACCTCCGCCGGGACCAGCCACACAGTCCATGACTGCAGCGCCTGAGACCGCTCGGCTAATCCCGCGAGACCCAAAATTGTTGAGAAGGTATTTCTAAAACGACACACTAGGGACTGCACAAATAACGGCAAGAGACCGGTGCTGTTCGGTTTTAGGATACATCACTCAACAGCAAAACAATTCATCCTTATAGCCGAACATATAAAAATGTCTACAGCGTCAATAAGGCATGGGGGATTGCATTCCTGGACATCACACTTACCTTCGATTGTCTCTGGTACAACGACGTCATCTGAAAACTCAGTGACGCCGGTTTCCACGTCGGACTCGTATGTCTTATAAAACTAATATCTCACAAACAATAGTTTCAGCGCTGAGATTCAGGGCAAACAATCAACACGACGTGGAATGCAAGATAGAGTACCCCGCGGAATGAATGGGAAAAACCGATCGGTTAAAACCGATAACGGTATTTTAGTTCTGAATAACCGGCATTTTTCGGCATTTGTTTGGTCTTGGTTATAACAGATGTCCCTATGTTTTACTGCCTTATGCGAGAGACCTTTGAAGTTTTGTTTTCACCAGACATGTTTCATCACTTTTAGTGCTGTCTCCAGTGGGTTTACTTGTTTATTTTGTTGTGCAAAATTGTTGTTACATTATATCTTTAAAGAAATTTTTGGTAAAAAATGTGAAACCAAAACTCCAAACGTGTTGTGCATAAGGCTGAATTTCTCACCAATTTTCTTAGGAAAATAGGAAGAACTACAACAATCAAATGGTTCAAATGGCTCTGAGCACTATGGGACTTAACTGCTACGGTCATCAGTCCCCTAGAACTTAGAACTACTTAAACCTAACTAACCTAAGGACAGCACACAACACCCAGCCATCACGAGGCAGAGAAAATCCCTGACCCCGCCGGGAATCGAACCCGGGAACCCTGGCGTGGGAAGCTAGAACGCTACCGCACGACCACGAGATGCGGGCCTACAACAATCAGAAGGTGGGTATTTTTACTAGTAAGTGGGTGACAAATCGAAATATCAATTAGCCATAGGAGCACAACTAAACTATATCGTTTTTAAATAAACCTTTTTTAAAGAAAGAGTAATTTTTATTCGTAAAATTTGCATTGCTTTGAAATATTCCGTTATTATAGAAAATGGGAAAAGCCATCAGCGCTATTTTCATAACAATTCCGGCAGCAAGGAGCAACAAACATATGGCACAAGAATTAGTACAGCTTTGCTAAGACAATAATGTACCTGTTGCCTTATGGCGTGGCCTATTACATGGCACGCGTGTACGTGCAATGTGCAAGATTTGCCCCTTCTGGTCTGTTAGGTAGTTTCCCATTGTCGCCTTCGGACATCAGTTGTATTACAGAATGGCACCATCCCTAGTCTGGAAGTATTTTACGGAGTACAGTATCAATGAAGTACAGTGTCCACTTGCTTTAAAAGAGTAAAAACTGGAGGAGAGACAACAAATCTGTGACATAATATCAGGAGAAACCTTAAAACTTAACTGTTCACTCATAGTTTACAATAAAAATAGGAAACAGCTGATTTGCTGCATGTGTCTATATAACACGCCTCTGCTTGTAGTCTTTGAAAACGGGTGAAAATGGTTCAAATGGCTCTGAGCACTATGGGACTCAACTGCTGTGGTCATAAGTCCCCTAGAACTTAGAACTACTTAAACCTAACTAACCTAAGGACAGCACACAACACCCAGCCATCACGAGGCAGAGAAAATCCGTGACCCCGCCGGGAATCGAACCCGGGAACCCGGGCGTGGGAAGCGAGAACGCTACCGCACGACCACGAGATGCGGGCAAAAACGGATGAACTAACATGAAAAACAGTTCTTTAGCCGCGGTCACCGTTTAGCAGTGACTATTCGTACTGTCCAGTCAGTAGTATGATCACTACTTAAAATATGATTTTTGAGCAGTTTCAGAAAATTAGTCATAGGAGAACACTTGTGATTTTTTTAGTATTCATCCACTAGCCATGAACAATGGACGGACTAAGTTATCTTTTACTTGCCTGTTTAATTTAGTATTTTGGCTTCATGTATCTGGAAAATGAGGGAGTCAAAATTTTTCGCTCTTGGTTCGATTTCTATGTTTATTACAAGAAATAAGAAAAAAAATTAAAAATTGGTTGTTTCAGAAACCGGTTATTTTGAATGGCTTTAACAATGGGGTTAAATTGGCGTTGAAAAAAAAACAATATAACAGAAAAACGGGTGTTTCAGCGATAACCAACGTCCCTACCCCAATGTAACATCTTGGAGTCACTATTGTTTAATCTCTACATCAAGTACATCTCAATGACACATAACACGATGATAGCCATCTGTGTTGATGACAGCACCATCCTGTTGCAAGATTGGAAATCACAGAAAGCACTCAGAATGTCGAGCCTAGGATGAAGAAATGGCGTGTTAAAATAAACGTCGACAAGTGCGAGGTAGTTCTGCTCACACATACACGGAGACAACTGCACGAACACCAACACTACACTCAAACTACACTACATATAAGCCCAGTACGATCCCGTGAAAAGTTGGATATTTCGGTGTCTGGCTGGACAGGAAAATGACTTGGGAGGGGGGGAAGCACATTCTACACTCTTTTCGCAAACAGAGCGCGATCGAGGCTCAACGGACAGCTCTCGCCAGTGGTTGCTGGGCGAACTACACTGAATAGAAGGTTGTCGAGCTGCATGTAAGTGACATTTACTGGAGCAACACGGCACGCCACCCACAGGTCATACAGAGCAAAATACTACGAATCATAATCAGCCTTCCACGATATACGTAGCGCGAACATACACAGTGAATTCTGCCCTGAAAATCTTGTGGAGGTATTCAAGGAACTCGCCCCAAGAGTGTACAGGAGCTCGAGACGTTCAAGTAAATCCTTCACACAAAATCTGAGAAATTACGATAACAGACACACTTTGAAGCATAATAGTAACCACGTACGGCAGGCTTAAAGTAAAGATACAGACAACGGAATATGCGCGAACCCCTGTAACGCAGCAAATATGACTGGCACCGCCAGATGCTCTCATACAGACCACAAACCGGCAACAACAGAGAAAACGAACATACATAAACGGACAAAGGCCACACAACACTCAGATGCCGACTTCATGAACAGACTGACCTCTGGCGACAACTCTGCCACGTTGCATGTACGCTGACGGTGAAGCTGTCCCAGGAAAGCCGGCTGGAGTGACCGAGCGGTTCTAGGCGCTACAGTCTGGAACCGCGCGACCGCTACGGTCGCAGGTTCGAATCCTGCCTCGGGCATGGGTGTGTGTGATGTCCTTAGGTTAGTTAGGTTTAAGTAGTTCTAAGTTCTAGGGGGCTGATGACCTCAGATGTTAAGTCCCATAGTGCTCAGAGCTCAGGAAACGTCTACTAACAGTTGCTTCCGCTCATGCATAAACTGTCGCTACTGGTAGCATAAATCGCTATACTGTCGTAGAGGTTTTTCCCCAATAGACTTCCTGGGACACTTTCTTCCCTCTGCCATAAAACCGCTGTTTTTCAACCGATGTCTGTGCACTATTTTGTAGCTGGGAGAGTATTAGTGGGTGATCGCACCCAGACTCACAGACAACGTCAGAGTACCGCATATTGTGACTCCTCGACAGAAATACTAAACTCTACGCAGAGATGACAGTAGAACTTTTTGTAATGGTCACCATGCAAGTGTGGGCGTGGAGGAGCTTCACGGCTTCTTGAAACAGGCGACTGCAAACCGCCGTGGGGCTCCTGCAGACGCTGTTGCTCCGTATCTACTACATGTATCGCCTAGGCTCTTTAGCAAACATTACCGTGGACGGGTTTACTTTGGTGCTGCCGGCGATGCTAAGGCCTTTGTATGCGAGCACGTCGGGAAGTCTGCTCCGGCTTCACCCTGTAGTTGCACAACACATACATTTTTCACGTGCAGCAACAAACGGGGAAGATGTTACTTTCTCTGCTGCTGAAGTGCGGCCGCAGTCCATACTATGTATCCCCAAACCAAGAATGATAGACACAGTTAAGCATTCCGATAAGGTCTCCCTGAATGAACTATTACAGCCTGACTTTATAGATGAAATTCCAAAGCACTGTTATAGAGAATAAGAGGATCTACATTTACCAGTATAGGCTGTTTCAGAAAGATCCATCCGACTTCACAAGGGAACGACTTCTACATCAACGGCCGGGAGAGCAGTGTGCTGACCCCATGCCCCTCCATGCTTTAGAATGACGCCGCACAGCAGAAGATGACACGCGTGGCCTTCAGGGCCTGGTCTCGGAGTTTCGTTTCGCTTTATGTCTTCTACATGAATGAAGATAGAAGCTTATTGCCTTGGCACCAGTTGTAAGTTGCCAAGAACGGGATTGCCGTTTGGGATCCCCCTGGTGTAAGGAGCTAACTTGCTCGTTCCACATTTGCGAGAACCTGGCGAAAGTTTCATTTTCTACAGGACGAAGGACCACCACACTGGGACTCGCACTTTTTTTTTAACAATGGGCTGCCTCAACGATGGACTGGCTCTAACTGGCGTATGGAACTCACATTGCACCATCGGCCTCCAAGGTAGTATGTGAGTCTTCTCTTGTGTGTGTTTGGCCGAGTTCTTCTGTGCGTTCCTTAGAAGATGTTCGTCGTGCATCTGGTGAAGAAAAAATTAAACGACTGTCAGAGGTAAATAAAAGTTTTTATTTTGAACGTAATTGTAATCAGTACCCCATGGCTGTATGTGCATGTGTGGGATATATACCCTTCCGAAATTGGACCTTCATAGAAGAAAAGCTTTGTGGTCCTATACTTATGTTAAAATTTACCTCAAGTTTCTATCTTCATTCGTGTAAAGGATGAAGTTTTCTCAAATTGGATAGTTCTACAGCGAACACCCTGTAAACTTCGCGATTTCCTGCATGACGGAGGGTACTTATTACCAGTATAAAAATATTTTTCACGTGTTGAGCGAAGGAAAAAGATCAATGACTACAGGGTGTTCAACTATTATAGGTGCAAACGATATTGACGAAAGGAGGACGAGACAAGCAAATAATCCCAATAAATATAGATAAGGAAACTAATAGTTTGCCCGATAAGTTGTATTGCGACTCAGTATAATGACACCTTATAACAGAGTCCCCGAAGATTCAAACGGCTGATATGCACTTGAGAAAAACTCCATTACAACACAGTGTTCCAAGTGCCCTCCGTTACGTGGGGGCAGACTCTAACGTGGCTCTCCATTGATGGTCGTACACGTTCAAAAGTCGCAGGCTTCTTCCGACTGCATCTACAACCATCCGCAATTCGTTCTCGAAGTTCATCGACGACGCTATCAACAGGGCTGGAATACACCAAAGCCTTAATAGACAAGAAAATCCGATGGGTTCGAGTCTAGAGATCAGAGAAGTGACGGCACTGGCGAACCACGACCGATACATTTGTTGTCGGAAGTTCGTGCCAAGCATTCCTGGACAGGCACACTAAAATGAGCAAACACTCCATCCTGAACGTAGCACACGTGCATCCTTTCACCACAAAGAGAATTATCTAGAACGTAGCCTAAGACGTTAACAGAGGGGTAACATTGACATGACAGCACTTGTGCACACACCGTATCGGGGAAACCGTTGGTTTTCAGACCTATCTTTATTAGGATTATTTGCTTTCTCCTACACTCACCTCTTTCGCTTGCACTTATAATAATCAAACACCCTGTGTATGTGCGTTACAGACTTGAATCTCACTTATCCTTATGACTCCTACGTGGATATAAGATATTTCTCGAACAGCTGATTCTCTAAATGTAACTAAAAGCTTTCCCTAGCACAACGTCCCAATGAGTTCCCAAAACGTCTCTGTCACACTTTTGTATGGGTTATCCAATCTGTTAACAACACTTCTCTGAATTCGTTAGCACTCCAGACTCAGGGGAAAAACTGTAGGATTTTGTCGTACTGATTGTAGTGGCTTGTAATAGCCAAAACTTCTTAATGACAGTTATTTATCTGAGAATATAGTCAGTATGTTCGTGTCTCCTAACTAGTCAACAATGTGACACAATATGGAATGCTTTTCAGAAAACCACAAAGATAGACTCGCTCTGCATTCCTGCATCATGTGCCAACAAAGCACGTTGTTTCTCACACGATGGCTTTCCCTTTTCTCTGACAGAAGCTTCAGTTTCTTCAGGAACACCACAAGGGTCGAGACTGCAATATACTCTACGTTGCTGTAAATGACTGAGATTAGCGTTGTCGGTGTGCAATTCTTTCGTCCCGCTCCTTTGCTCTTTTTGTATACACTATCTCTTTTCTAGACACGAGAGACTATTTATTGTGTGATAATTTCTCGATAAATATCAGCTGGGATAGAGCTTAATTGCACAACACATTCAACGTAAAATCAAATAAGAATTCTTTCACGACCAAGTTTCATTGTGTCCTTAAGTATTTTCCAATACTGAGAATGTTTATTTCAATATTTTCTGATTTGCCTGGTTGTATGCGACATTTAGATATTGACATAGTAGTCTCCTTATGCACAAACACATTTTTAAATTTGCCATTTAATATGTAAACATAATACTCCGTCGATGATAATTATTGAATAGGATAGAGACATTTAACTTAGCACTCGCCCTCGTACCTACCTTCGTAGCTCTCTTTAAGAGTAACAAGCCAATTTAGCTTCGCCCTCCTTTTAGTATCAACAACTAGAGAAATACTACAGTATGCCTTACACGAGCAGTTTACAGACACGTTCTCGATTTTTTGTGGTGCATTCTGCTGCACGGTTTCTTTAAGGACTGACTATGGGATTAATCTGTTGTGTCCTATCGACGAGGCGCAATGTTAGACTGCACACTAACGGGGAAAGAAATAGGCAGTATTCTGTGCAAAGGAAGCAACCCGACCTTCGCATCTGGGGAGTTATGGATATCACAATAAAATTAAATGAGCATGTCCAGATAAGGGTATTAATCTGTCTCCTTCGAAAAAACAGTCCACTGCTTTAACTTCACTGCCACTTCGCTCGATATTTAAAGGAAAGGAGCATAAAGACGTCACAGTAGCTAACACTGACGAAAAGTGCAAATGGTTCAAATGGCTCTGAGCACTATGGGACTTAACTTCTAAGGTCATCAGTCCCCTAGAACTTAGAACTACTTAAACCTAACTAACCTACGGACATCACACACATCCATGCCCGAGGCAGGATTCGAACCTGCGACCGTAGCGGTCGTGCGGTTCCAGACTGTAGCGCCTTTAACCGCTTGGCCACCACGGCCGGCTGACGAAAAGTGTTTGAAGTAATTGTTCCATGGACTTACCAAAGAAATGATCAGTTAGCGAAGCGATTTGTGGAAACCGCGGGATACCTATGTCGTGGTGGTCAGATGGGGATTTTTATCCCTATCCTACGGGATGCGAGTCCAGTTATGCAACAACAGCGCCACCTGACTCGATACGAACAAGAGTGGCTTTGAGTTATTACACTTGAGAGACATCACTAACACCACCTGAAGAACAACTGCCACAGCACAAGTGGCTGTCGACCTGTACCGTTCGATGTACACAGGTATCCAAAATCAAAGTAACAAACGGAAATTTTGCAAGTTCGCGTTTATTTTGCCACAAAATAGCATAAACAGGTGATAGCAAAGCAGAAACAATGAAAAGAACGCAGAACGTAAAAAACTGCAACATGCAGGACAGTAGGCAAAAATGTTCTTCATTCTTTCCAACTTAACAGATTTGCAAATGTTGTGACTTGGCAAGACAGCCAAGCCACTATGATTGGTAGCCGAAAGGCACGCGTTT
Source organism: Schistocerca cancellata (assembly GCF_023864275.1). Lineage (NCBI taxonomy): Eukaryota > Metazoa > Arthropoda > Insecta > Orthoptera > Acrididae > Schistocerca > Schistocerca cancellata. Next base: position 99,486,716 of record NC_064629.1, on the reverse strand, counting down.
AAGCTCACGCAGGCTGGTGTGAGGTATGGAACAGTTAAAGGAGTTGAGTCTAGTAAAAAAAGAACGGAGCTTCTGGAATACTTAACTTTAATCCATAATTGGTGAACATCTCTCTTGACGGTACATGCATCACAAGATAAACAGCAATTGATAAAGGCGTCTTGCTAGGTCGTAGCAAATGACGTAGCTGAAGGCTATGCTAACTATCGTCTCGGCAAATGAGAGCGTAATTTGTCAGTGAACCATCTCTAGCGAAGTCGGCTGTACAACTGGGGCGAGTGCTAGGAAGTCTCTCTAGACCTGCCGTGTGGCGGCGCTCGGTCTGCAATCACTGACAGTGGCGACACGCGGGTCCGACGTATACTAACGGACCGCGGCCGATTTAAAGGCTACCACCTAGCAAGTGTGGTGTCTGGCGGTGACACCACAGCAAACACTTTCCGACAGCTGGTTAATGTGTTCACTATGGGGTGTGACCACCTCTGGCAGCAATAGAGGCCTCACAACGACGGAGTACACTGTCATCAGTGCCAGGTTCAGTCAATAACCCCCATTGTAACTGCGGAGTTGCTCGCAAGTTTTAGAGAGTGGCTGGTGGATGTTGACGTGATGCAACCTGTATCCCTAGTGCATCCCAGACTTGCTCTATGGGATTTAAATCGGGAGAGCGAGCAGGCCACGCCACTCGTCCAGTATCTTCCATTTCCAGGAAAACATCAGCCACTCTTGCTGGATGAGGTCGAGCAATATTGTCCATCAATAAGAAGTCTGAGTGCACAGCGCCTATCAACAACCATACATGCAGTCCCAAGACTTCGTCACGGTACAGTAGTTAAATCTTTCCGATTCACCCATGCAATTTCATGAAGAGGTGTTCGAGTGGTCAACATAGTCCCTGCCAACGCGATTAGCGACCTCCTCCATGTCGGTCTCTTTCTACAATGTTCGGGCCTCTAAATCGTGTATCACATTTCCTTCAGATGCGTATCCGTCGAGAATCAATCTCCAGATCAAATCGGGTCTCATCTGTGAAAAGAAACCTGATCTACTCTTCGACTGTACAGATGGCATGTTGACGACTCGACTCTAAACGTTCCCTTCTGTGAAGACGCGTCAGAGGTACACACACAGCAGGCCTCCGACAGCAAAGGCCACTCTGTCGAAGCCCTTTCCACACCGTTTGCCTCGATACAACACGTCCAGTGGATGCTGCGAGGTCCGGTACCAGTTTCTATGTTGTACTAAGGCCGTACCGTCGTGCCATACAGCCAAATAACGGAATAACTGTCTTCTCTTTCTGATGTCACACTTGGTCGGCCCTGCCCTGGTTTTCGGGACATTGTTTCGGTCTCTATTAACTGACATCATATCCGAGAAAGAACAGAACCATTTACGTTAAGCCATGGGGCCACATCATATTACGGCCGTCCTGCTTCCATTCTTCCTTTGGCCCTCCACCACAGAGAGTCTGGTAAGCGTCTTCTCTGTGTCACACTGTACCGTCTGTGACTGTGTACACAGCGATTGTGGATGTGAGACTGCCAGATAAACACTACTCCATGTGATATGTGCTCTGATGTCATTGTTGGCGTAGTTTTCCGTTGGCCGAAATGGCATCTTCCGTGCAGAATACGATCGTACGGACGTCTGTTAACAGTTTGTATGATTATATCGGGAATTAAACACAGGACGTGGAAAAGCGGGTTTTTGCTTTATTTTGGGACACCAGTGTAAGAACGACGGCAAGTGTTCCTCAAGTGCCCTGTTTTCACAATAAATTCTTAAAACTCGGTTTTCAACAGAATGAAATACAGGACAAATACAACAGTCTGTAAAATACCGCTAGATGCTTCAGAAAGCTACATTTTCAGCAACAATAAACATAAAAAATCATTTTAATACCCTCACAAAGAAGTAACTTCAATTCGTATAAAAATCTTTAATACAATCGATATAAGACCTAAGTGGGTACGACAAATGTCCAGCCGGTCTTTTCACTCCATTTCCTCTCCAGAAGGTATCTCGTCATGTTCACGATGGCTGTGATAACACGTGCTCTCGACTTTTTGCAACTTGGCTGGAAGTGAAGGAATGAAAGTTTTGTTCTTGACGATACATTATCACGAAGTACCATGGAACAAAAGTTGTAATAATATCTCGTACAGTCCTACGTAACGGGAAGTGGTGACTTCTACGAAGTCACCAAGATGTGGGATGAGGGTTACTCAGTAGACTGTCAGTCGTCAACTATTGTTTGGCATCTGCTGCAGGTACTCGCCTTATCGAGACTATTTTTACACTGTAGACTGACTGTTTCCAATACCACTAATACCATTATTAGTAAACAGTGGTTGTAAGGTACTTTCTGAGTTTCATTTGGAAACAACAGCCACTATCGTGGGTCAGCGACTGACTGGTCGCTCATTCCACGTGCGCGTCCCCTTGCCATGGACCTCGGTAGACATTACTTAAGGATCTGTAGGCAATGTGCGCAGTTTATGCGAACGACATCGTGAGGTACTCCACAGAAACATATTTCCAGGTAATGAACTTCATGTCTCTAATCTGTAGTGGTTTACGCTACTGTCGTGTTTTGAGCACACTGCCCATGGGCAGTGCTTCACGTGCAATGTGCGGGGAAATATGGCTGGGAGAGAGGGAGGAAAGAGGAAAAAAATACTAGTCCATGAACTAGAAAAATGTGAATACCCAAAACACATTATTATTGTTATTATAGTATAAAAACCCCCTTTTAAATAGTTGTCGGTATTTTAAATTTCAGTACTGCTCCATGGAGAAGGTTAATAGCAAAGATAACTACTTTAGTGCAATAGTTCGCATAGCACAAACTATATACATGCTGAAACGAGATTATAAGATTTGATACATAGGTTCTACCAAATTACAAAACATTTTGAAAAATAACCTAACTTTTGTTTTTCTCTAATTTCTTATTTCGAATCACCAAATCGTTAGCGCAGTTATCACAAGTTGAAAACATTGACACTAAGCCGGCCGCGGTGGCCTAGCGGTTCTAGGCGATACAGTCCGGAACCACTCGACTGCTACGGTCGCAGGTTCGAATCCTGCCTCGCGCATAGATGTGTGTGATGTCCTTAGGTTAGTTAGGTTTAAGTAGTTCTAAGTTCTAGTGGGCTGATGACCTAAGATGTTACGTCCCATAGTGCTCAGAGCCATTTGAACCATCGACACTGAAGCACCCATAGGCATGGGTATTAAAATACAGAGATATGTAAGCAGGCAGAATACGGCATTGCGGTCGGCAACGCCTATATATGAGACAACAAGTGCCTGGCGCAGTTGTTAGGTCGTTTACTGCTGCTGCAATGGCAGGTTATCATGATTTAATTGAGTTTGAACGAGGTGTTTTAGCCGTCGTACGAGCGAAGGATCACAGCATCTCCGTGATAGCGACGGAGTGGGGATTTTCCCCAACAACCATTTCACTAGTGTACCGTGAATATCAGGAATTCGGTAAAACATCAAATCTCTGACATCGCTGAGGCCGAAAAAAAGATCCTTCAAGAACGGGACCAACGACGACTGAAGAGAATCGTTCAATGTGACATAAGTGCAACCTTTTCGCAATTTGCTGCAGATTTCAATGCTGGGCCATCAACAAGCGTCAGCGTGTGAACCATCCGACGAAACATCATCGATATGGGCTTTCGGAGCCGAAGGCACCGTCGTGTACCCTTGATGACTGTATGACACAAAGCTTTTCGCCTCGCCTGGGCCGGCCGCGGCGGTCTCGCGGTTCTAGGCGCTCAGTCCGGAACCGCGTGACTGCTACGGTCGCAGGTTCGAATCCTGCCTCGGGCATGGATGTGTGTGATGTCCTTAGGCTAGTTAGGTTTAAGTAGTTCTAAGTTCTAGGGGACTGATGACCACAGATGTTAAGTCCCATAGTGCTCAAAGCCATTTGAACCATTTTTTGAACTTCGCCTGGGGCCGCCAACACCGACATTGGACTGTTGATGACTGGGAACATGTTGCCTGGTCGGACGAGTCTCGTTTCAAATTGTGTCGAGCGGATGGACGTGTATGAGCATGGAGACAATCTCATGAATTCATGGATCCTACATGTCATCAGGGGACTGTTCAAGCTGGTGGAGGCTTCTGAATGGTGTGGGACGTGTGCAGGTGGAGTGATGTGGGACCCCTGATACGTGTAGATGCGACGTACGTAAGCATCGTGTCTGATCACCTCATTCATTCATATCCATTGTGCATTCCAAGAGACTTGGGCAATTCCAGAAGGACAATGCGAACTCCTACACGTCCAGAATTGCAATCATCTGGGTTTAAACACTTCCGGTGGTCACCATTCTCCCCAGACATGAACATTATTTAGCATATCTGGGATACCTTGCAACGTGCTCTTCACCTATTCTTACGGATTTATGGACAGCCCTGCAGGATTCATGGTGTCATTTCCCTCCAACACTACTGCAGACACTAGCTGACTACATGTCACGTCGTGTTACGGTATTTCTGCGTACTCGCGGGGGCCATACAAGATATTATCAATTGTACCGATTCCTTTGGCTTTTCGTTGTGTATCAGTGTGGACAGATATGAAAGACAACGAATATAGTATGGCTTTCCTGAAACAGAAAGCTATTGCTCAAACCCATATAAAAATCTTAGTGACTCAAGACTGGGTACTGATATATATTTTGTAAAGACAAATAAATGTGTGGCGCAAGGGATATATCTGATTAGGTCTTAAACCAGTTTACCTTAATTTAACCTAATACATAAAATTTTGGCTCGAAAATGGAGAACACAGGAATTTTCGAATTTAGCATGTCATCAGCAATGAGCTTATTATAGGCGGAGCACTACATCAGGTGGTTAAGGATGGGGAATGAAATTGGCAGTAGCCCAATCTAAGAAATAATTTCTTCATGTGCCTGAAGCGATTCTGGGAAACCACGGATAACCAAACAATCGAGCGAAGATTTGGAACCGATGTCTACCAAATGCGAGCCTTCTGTCTTAATCACTACGCTATGACATATGATTTCAAATAAAACTTTATTTTATCCAAAATACGAACTTAAAACTTTGGAAAGTACAGTGTCACTCATTGACTATTGACTCTAAAATATTGTGAGAACACAGTTTAGTTGATATATATGGTTTATTCATGTGTAATGTCTGATGAGACTACGTCTTAGTTAAGGGAAATGAAGAATATTTTAAGAGAAGAATTCGTACTTGTTAGAATTCACTTTCTAAACACAGTTTCGAGACTATGGATGAAAATTATAGCTAAACTTTAGATTAACAGCTGCTACGTCTATTGAAAACACTTTGGTAATGTGAGAGTTCGATAGGAGTCTGAGATAAAGAAGTTCAGGATAGCGGTGTATCATGGCCTCTCCACCCCAACAACAAGCAAATGCATTAGATGCGGTGCATGGAAAAAATGGCTTTAGCCTTGACATATGCCTCAGACGCTTGATGCTGTTTCTTCTGTAGACCTTCGAAGTCGTTTTAGAACACAATGCAGTGTTTTAAATGATGACCTGTAAGATCTGAACCGCAGATTATCTATGTGAAATCGAAACCTTCGCCCCGTTACATTATTCTACCTTCCTTTAGAATGGAACGTCGCGGAAAAGGAAGAGTGAGTTTCGACATCAGTGATACTTATAAGTAGATCTTGTTCTAAATATTTATGTCCAGTATAAGAAATTCAATCAAAAACCATAAAAGGATATTGTTTCTAACGTTGCAGATCTGTACTGTTAAATCACTACTATTACTGAAGACCCACGTCGCTAATCTGTTTGCATCTCGAATTTACGGCTTTCCTTCAGGGATACTGCTTCTTTCTTTTTGTACATATTACTCACAGAAATTTACGCCGATTGACTTAAGAATCTCCTTCCACTTAAAAGTACTCGTATCAGTCAGAATGACACGGAATCTACAAAAATCTGACGCATCTGAGAGCCAGATCACAACACAGGGAGTTACGAAGATCATTATCTCACTCACATTCATCTCACTCGCTGAAATTATAGAAGAGTCTACAGTAAATAAGTAAGAAAACGTAAGTATCCTAATGTTTTAGGGAAGGTTCATCGTCTTGCTTCGACAAAGTTCTGTTGTAATTCGATTGCACTGTCTTCTCGAAATCACACGTATACAGCGGTTCCTATGCAGACTGCTCATAATCTGCTGGCTGATTATTGTTTCGTTCGCCTGCGGGGAACGGACACACCTATCACGTGCTCTGTTTCATCTCTCATAAAGACTTCTAAACGAGAATACCAATGTAAACTTTATCTATTATCTGAAACAATTGTACCTTGTACGTTAACGAGTATCGGCTTATACAGCTTATCCAAATGATCTTTTCTCATACTTTGAATATCCAGTGTGATATCTCTATACTCACGCAAATGTCTGTCTCCGCATTCAATAGAAAGGAAATGGACTGAGATGACATATCTGTTCAAGTGTTAATAAACTGACAGAAAAAATATTGCAGCATCAAAAAGTAATTAATCCAGAGTGATGAACTTTCTGGAATATGTTTGTCTAGGTAGCGTATTTAAGTAATTAACATTGCAAGATTACAGGTTAATGTAAGTTCTAGATAAGTCATTACAAATGAGAAATGCTAGTACATTAGTAGCCAGTGTAACCATCTGAATCTTGAATGCAAGCATACAAACGCGCATGCAATGTCTTTTACAGTTGCCGGATATTAGTTTGTGGAATGGAGTTCCATGCCCATTGCACCTCGTCCGTCAGTACAGGGACGGTTAATGCTGTTTCTGGGTGACGCTGGAGTTGTCGTCCGATGATGTCCCATAAGTGCTCGATTGGAGACAGTTCTGGTGATCGAGCAGGCCAAGGCAACCAGTCAGTATTCTGAAGTAGATGTTGAGCTACAACAGTAGTGTGTGGGCGAGCGTTATCCTGTTGGAAAACATCCCCTGAAATGCTGATCATGAATGGCAGCGCAACAGGTCGAATCACCAGACAGACGTGCAATTTTGGAGTCAAGGTGCGTGGGATAACCGTGAGAGTGCTGCTGCTGTCATGCGAAATCGCCCCCCAGACCTTAGCTCCAGCCATAGGTCCAGTGTGTCTTGCACGCAGACAGGTTGGTTGCAGGCACTCAAGTGGTCTCCTTCTAACGCACGGCCATGGCTGGCGTTGACGCAGAAACAGCTTTCATAAGGAAGACCTTCACTCTGCCTTCCAAAGAGCTCTCGCTTGACACCACTGAAGTCACAAATGGTGGTTATTTGGAGTCAGTGGACTGCACACTACAGGGCGTCAGGCTCGGAGCTGTCGCTGAAGTAACCGGTTAGTAACAGTTTGTTGAGTCACTGTGGTGTCAACTGGTGCTCACATTTCTACTTCAGATGCAGCACAATGCCCCAGAGCTATACGCTGAACACGATGCTCTTTCCTCTCGGTAGTGCCTCGTGGTCTTTTGGAGCCCAATCTTCTTGCCACCGTACATTACCGCCGGCCGCAGTGGTCGTGCGGTTCTAGGCGCCGCAGTCTGGAACCGCGGGACCGCTACGGTCGCAGGTTCGAATCCTGCCTCGGGCATGGATATGTGTGATGTCCTTAGGTTAGTTAGGTTTAACTAGTTCTAAGTTCTAGGGGACTAATGACCTCAGAAGTTGAGTCCCATAGTGCTCAGAGCCATTTGAACCATTTTTTGAACCGTACATTACCGTGACCACCGTTGCCGGCAGACACGTACACTGACTACACTGCTGTCCGCCCCCGGTAGCTCAGTGGGGCCGGCACGGTAACTCAGCGTGTTCGGTCAGAGGGTTAGCTACCCTCTGTAACAAAAAAACTGAGTTAATGGATCAACGACGAACTGAAACGGGTGTCTTGCGACGTCCGCACCGAGCCCACATAACGAACGAAAACGAACAAAATGAGATTAAAAAAAATTTAAAAAAAAGAGTGGTCAGCGCGACGGAGTGTCAATCCCAAGGGCCTGGGTTCGATTCCCGGCTGGGTCGGAGATTTTCTCCGCTCAGGGACTGGGTGTTGTGTTGTCCCCATCATCATCATTTCAGCCCTATCGACGGGCAAGTCGCCGAAGTGGCGTCAAATCGAAAGACTTGCACCCGGCGAACGGTCTACCCGACGGGAGCCCCTAGTCACACGACATTTACATTTATTTTATTACACTGGTGCCAAGTCTTTCTGCAATATCGTGGAAGTAACTTCCAGCTTCTAGTAACCCTATTACACGACACCTTTCAAGCCCGTGAGGTGACGATAATGGCGCCTTTGTCGCCTTGATTGACATCAACCCACCGCGTACACTCTCAAAGGTAACTACAGCTCACGAGCGCTACAGCGTGCATTTCAAGCAAACCTGCTTTGCGGCCTCATAGTGGCGCTACTAGGGCCACTCTTATGCGACTGGCGTGAAATCTGTATAGGAATCATCTTCTTGGTGCTGAGATTTTTTTACCGTCAGTGTATTTTAACTACTGATGTATCAATTGGTTTACTGTTCATGGACTAGTTGTTAAATTTTGAATATCCAAAACGCACATGTGTCGTTGCTACAACATTTGTTACTGATAGTGCCAGTTTTAATCGAAGTACTCATATGCTTGACTCATTGATCTGTGGAAAGCACGGCACGTAACACGTCTTTGACGTTAGCGTGCTTCAACGCGTCTGACCTGAACTTCAGTTTTCTCTTGTATTCCACTATTTGTGTGCAATTGTCATCCCAGCAATATACAGGTATCACGATCATGCAATTTTCTATTGGTGCTGGAAGTTTATTCCATCGCAGGTGTATCACATGTGAGGCAAAGACACATACGGAATGGTGCAGGCGACCACGTTATGTCAGGTAGTCGCAATAAAAACACTAAGAGTCACAAACACTGTATAAATACAGTTCAAGAAGTGAGTTAACGATTTCCATGAGTAAAAATCCAGTTCTTGTACGTAAAAGAATATTGTGATAGAGGACATCGCCAGTAGCGCCGCCAGCATATGGAAGTTAGCCTTTGAAACGCCAGAAGGGTAGGTAGACGCCAAATATTTAAGTCTAGTTTCAAGTAATGGGACTAGCCCATATGACTTTTCATAAGTGCCTGCATCTGTGACACCACCTTCGTATCGGTAATTTAGATCTTCCGAGGGGTTGTCCAGAACCGTGATGACATCTATACGATGTGTTAGCGTCCGTACATTCCCGAGGCCGTATGAATCACTAACAGGTTGGGACACAAGACGAGACACAGAGAAATGTTTCGGTCTCAGCAAGCGAAAAGAGAAGAATCTCTCTTAACTGACAGCTCTCTTCAATTGGAATGTTGACCACCGTATTTCCCATGGAATTAAGAAACAAGACGTATATACAAGCATATCTTTGTTTCACTCTTGTGCGGTTTTGAAATGCCTTCTTTAATGTATCGTTCCATTCCACGGAGCAGGTGGGAGTCGCAGATAGTTAGCTCTGATGCCAAACTATTGTTAGTTTGCTTTTGGCCATGAACTGCCTGACACTTTACTACTGACTTTTAGCGGTGATCCAGCCAATCCATTTATTATCACAATGCAATCATCATTTTTCCTCAGTTTCTCATGCAATTATTTTAGCGTTTGGTATTTGTGATGCTGGTTAACGTTCGTGCTTAGTGAGAAAACATGAATGCCAGATCTCTAACTTCAGTAAAAGATCTGTAAGACAGAGATAAAGACATTGTTTTCGTGATGTTTCTCACTTGTTTTCATTCGTTGATTCGCGCAGAAGTAGCATATATCCACTGACTTTAGTGCTGCTTGGTCTTTGGCTCACAACCATAATATATCTCTTCGCCTTTGGTGAGTTTATCTAGCAACTTGTTAGCGTATTGTTCTACCATGTTCACAACTGCACATGCTATGAACAAGTGAAACAGGGTTTACTAAAAGAAGCTCTAAAATCTGGCTGACTCTTCCTCATTGATGACGGATAATCCAATGATTCAATAGAGTATAAGTTTTTGATACAGCCATCTAACGCTAGAATCTGTCAGTCCAGCTCCACAATCTGCAGGAATGCGATTCTACTTGCGTCTGTGTTCCCTTGGCAGTGTGACTCAGCCGCTTGATACGTACTTTCCGTGACAATTACAAAATGGCTCCTACACCCTACACTGTGATAATTTGTGGGTTTCTCGGGCTAAAAGAGATCAAAAATCGGTAATGTCTGTCACAACAGCTGGAAAACACATACACACACGCACGCACGCGCACACACACACACACACACACACACACAGCTGTATACACAACAAACAGCCCAAGGTTCCCTTAGCTCAGAAATTCTCAGCACTCACGAGTAAACGATGAACTATTTTATCCTTAATAAGTTTCTTGTGGTTGTCATTTTCGCATCACCTGTATGTAAATTGCAAAGAAAAACGGCTTAAGTTTTTATTTAAATTTTTTACCCAGATGCGCTTCACGTTAGTTACTAGGTGCTTTCTTGAGTGGCCTGAAATATCACATGATTTTTTCGTTTGTACATATAGGTTATCGTTTGCACATACAGATTATAGTTTTCAAACAGTTCACTGAAATTCTTATAATAAAACGAAAAAGGTGCTTACAGATCCGCGTCTAATTCATTATTTGTAAGCCAAATAGTTTTCTCTCATGTGAAAAACTGGCTGAAAGTTTGTAGTTTTCTTTGTGGTCCCTGTTTTCGAAATATAGCACTATAGCTATCATTTTCAGTGCCTCGAGTGTCGTATATTACCATATATCCTAAACAGAGGCTGAAAAAAAGCTACTGCTAAATGACCAAGTGAATATCACTAAACACCAACTGCTTACACTGGCTGATTCTTTAACAGATAGTAATCCCAATGGATTGGTCCCAAATCCAATATCTCTCCCAAGTACATAAATGAAAAATGAAAAATAAATAATAATAATAACCAGAAAAAATAATAAAAATAAAATAAAAATATGTATTTTAAATGAGTCAATAAATAATAAAATAAGAAAGTTACGCTTAAACACACAAACACACACACACACACACACACACATACACACACACCTCACAGGCACACACACACATACACTTCATTCACAAAGACAGGCAGAACTTACATCAGCACACATATATTCACAGAAAAAACTACTAAAGGCAAAACGTCAGATAGTTGTAACACTTACGGAAACGAATGACACTCTCTTTCTCATTGAATCCATATTCCCACTTGTAGAATTGTAACATATTCAAAAATAATTTTTTCCATGATATGTAGGCGATAGGGCTTAGTAAAATTAAGGAAAACATCAATTTCCTGCAGTCATTATTCTCTTTCATCAGTGGTTTAATGGATGATTTGACAGCACTCACAGATGCTTAAGTGTTCAGAACCTGTAGTATACTCTCGTTGTTATCAGATATGGCATCAAGTATCATAACCATATTTATTTTTCAGCAGCACCTGTGGATACAGCATGAATGATAAAGATAAAATGTTCATAGATCTCACAACATTTTTTTATACCCAAAGCCGAGAAGTGTAGTTTTACATTTTGTGTTTTAATGGTATGTAAACTTCTGCAAATGTTTGAACAATCCCACGCTTCGTGCAAGCACAACAAAAAAGCCATCATGTTAGTATCATGTTAGTATCACGTTAGTATTAGTGATGATGATGATGATGATGATGATGATGATCACTGATGGAATTTTTATCTCTACATATGTGTAACTCATATTCGGTGTCTGATGCATAGGTGACACAAAGCTATCACAATTACCTAAAGGAATCTAATGCTGCTTATTTCTACATACAGTTTGCACAGCAGTGACAGTAAATGCGTTGGTTTGGGAATTTTGCCAGGGCTGCTCTTCAGAAATGCTCGCTATAGTGGTTCTAAAGTGATATTATCCTCAATGGTTGGCTCTGACCACTATGGGACTTAACATCTGAGGTCATCAGTCTCCTAGAACTTAGAACTACCTAAAGCTAACTAAGCTAAGGACATCACACACAGCCATGCCCGAGGCAGGATTCGAACCTGCGACGGTAGCGGTCACCCGGTTCCAGAGTGAAGCGCTTAGAACTGCTCGGGCACTGTGGCCGGCCTATCCTCAATGGAGTTGATTCATCTACTTGACACTTCAGTATAAATTACTACCCTGTTCAGAAGAAAGACTCCCTCACTGTATTAGATGAGCATATTATCTCAGCAGGGGATCCCCCCACGAATGGTTAAATCTTATTGTAGAAGGTAGTGGATCCATTGGCAAGAGCAAATGTTTAAAAATTTGATGGATGTCAGCTGCATGATAGTGCATGCTCTTGATAATAGTGTCTAAGCTGCTTATGACCACATGTTATACGAGAAAACATGGACAAATATGGTGGAGGTAGCAAGCCAAACTCTACCTCAGCTAGAATCAGTGGTCATTCAGCTATATTGTAATGTTGTTGCACTAATTTGTTCTGAAAGCGGTGCTGATATTCGAGACCATAAAAGTGTGTAAGTAGGCTGTTTATGATTTCTTTATGTAAGTAGGCTGTTTATGTTTTCTTATCGGCAACGTTACGTAGCGCTCTCTGTATGAAAATGAAATCACTGGCTGTGCTGTGTGCAGTCTGTGGCTAGTTTGCATTGTTGTCTGCCATTGTAGAGGGGCAGCTGGATGTTAACAGCGCGTAGCATTGCGCAGTTGGAGGTGAGCCGCCAGCAGTGGTGGATGTGGGGAGAGAGATGGCGGAGTTTTGATAATTTGTAATACTGGATGTCAATTATGAATATTAAGGTAAATACATTGTTTGTTCTCTATTAATATCTTTCATTTGCTAACTATCCCTATCAGTAGTTAGTGCCTTCAGTAGTTTGAATCTTTTATTTAGCTGGCAGTAGTGGCGCTCGCTGTATTGCAGTAGTTCGAGTAACGAAGATTTTTGTGAGGTAAGTGATTTCTAAAAGGTATAGGTTAATGTTACTCAGGGCCATTCTTTTGCAGGGATTTTTGATAGTCAGATTGCGTTGCGCTAAAATTATTGTGTGTCAGGTTAAGCACAGTCTTGTATAAATTGTTCTAAGGGGACGTTTCAAGTGGGTTAAAAGCTGTGAGCTATCTGAGGAAGTTAACCTTGCATTACTGCGCAGCTGTTTCACCAGGTATGCAGTCTAGCTTACCAAATTCCCAACCAGACTAACAATAATTATAATTTATTAGTACTCATCTTACGATAACTGGTGATATATAAATATATAAAAAGACAATTTAAATAAAAAGAAATAAATCAGTTTATATTTGGACATTTATTTTAACGTTGATCATTGTTCCGTTAAAATTTCAGCATATCAAACTTGATTCATAACTAAAATGGTGCCTTATTTAGGATTGTGAAAATGTGAGTTTGTAATCTTATGGAACACATCAAATAGGGAGCCACGATTGGGAGACTACATACAACACTGCATTCATAAAATAACACACGAAGAACGTTGAAACATATCCAAGAGGAAATTAACCACAACCAACTGATTCAATTTTCCCCCAAAGAAGTTACGTTCATAGCGCAATCCTTTCCGTCATGAAATTACCACACACTGGTATACTAAATTCATACTAACTCTCTGTGAAATCTTCCCAAAAAGAATACCAGAGGGCTACTTTAATGATTACACCACATGCTTCACGTGGTCAACTTGGTTTACACAAAGAGTGTAACTCCACAATAATTTTTATAATTAAAATAAATTACATCGAAACGCAATTTACAAAAGAAAAACCTCAAACTGGTTACTATCGTCTTACTATTAAACTGATGGGTCAAACAATTGTATAAGTACGTGGTACTGGTCTCACAAAGTACACCCCACGTGGGTTGAACATAAAGAAAAGTTCCTATATTGAAAAATATTGTCAAGACGAGACGTTACAATCTCACGCACATTTGCATTTAAAATTGATGATCTTAGTTAGAGTTACAGATCAACACGTGGTTCCACTTTACTCACAAAGTAGTGACAAAGCCACTACCGGAAGATATTCTGAACTTCACACTCGAATTACACTACATCTACATCTACATCTACATGATTACTCTGCAATTCACATTTAAGTGCTTGGCAGAGGGTTCATCGAACCACAATAATACTATCTCCCTACCATTCCACTCCCGAACAGCGCGTGGGAAAAACAAACACCTAAACCTTTCTGTTCGAGCTCTGATTTCTCTTATTTTATTTTGATGATCATTCCTACCTATGTAGGTTGGGCTCAACAAAATATTTTCGCATTCGGAAGAGAAAGATGGTGACCGAAATTTCGTAAATAGATCTCGCCGCGACGAAAAACGTCTTTTCTTTAATGACTTCCATCCCAACTCGCGTATCATATCTGCCACACTCTCTCCCCTATTACGTGATAATACAAAACGAGCTGCCCTTTTTTGCACCCTTTCGATGTCCTCCGTCAATCCCACCTGGTAAGGATCCCACACCGCGCTGCAGTTTTCTAACAGAGGACGAACGAGTGTAGTGTAAGCCGTCTCTTTAGTGGACTTGTTGCATCTTCTAAGTGTTCTGCCAATGAAACGCAACCTTTGGCTCGCCTTCCCCACAATATTATCTATGTGGTCTTTCCAACTGAAGTTGTTCGTAATTTTTACACCCAGGTACTTAGTTCAATTGACAGCCTTGAGAATTGTACTATTTATCGAGTAATCGAATTCCAACGGATATATTTTGGAACTCATGTGGATCACCTCACACTTATCGTTATTTAGCATCAACTGCCTCCTGCCACACCATACAGCAATCTTTTCTAAATCGCTTTGCAACTGATACTGGTCTTCGGATGACCTTACTGGACGGTAAATTACAGCAACATCTGCGAACAACCTAAGAAAACTGCTCAGATTGTCACCCAGGTCATTTTTACAGATCAGGAACAGCAGAGGTCCCAGGACGCTTCCCTGGGGAACACCTGATATCACTTCAGTTTTACTCGATGTTTTGCCGTCTATTACCTTCGTGACAGGAAATCACGAATCCAGTCGCACAACTGAGACGATACTCCATAGGCCCGCAGCTTGATTAGAAGTCGCTTGTGGGGAACGGTGTCAAAAGCTTTCCGGAAATCTAGAAATACTGAATCAACTTGAGATCCCCTGTCGATAGCGGCCATTACTTCGTGCGAATAAAGAGCTAGCTGCGTTGCACAAGAACGATGTTTCCCGAAACCATGCTGATTACGTATCAATAGATCGTTCCCTCGAGGTGATTCATAATGTTTGAATACAGTATATGCTCCAAAACCCTACTGCAAACCGACGTCAATGATATAGGTCCGTAGTTCGATGGATTACTCCTACTACCCTTCTTAAACACTGGTGCGACCTGCGCAGTTTTCCAATCTGTAGGTACAGATCTATCGGTGAGCGAGCGGTTGTATATGATTGCTAAGTAGGGAGCTATTGTATCAGCGTAATCTGAAAGGAACCTAATCGGTATACAATCTGGACCTGAAGACTTGCCCGTTTCAAGCGATTTGAGTTGCTTCGCAACCCCTAAGGTATCTACTTCTAAGAAACTCATGCTAGCAGCTGTTCGTGTTTCAAGTTCTGGAATATTCCACTCGTCTTCCCTGGTGAAGGAATTTCGGAAAACTGCATTCAATAACTCCGCTTTAGCGGCACAATCGTCGGTAACAGTACCATCGGCACTGCGCAGCGAAGGTATTGACTGCGTCTTGCCGCTTGTGTACTTTACATACGACCAGAATTTCTTCGGATTTTCTAGCAGATTTTGAGACAATGTTTCGTTGTGGAACGTATTAAAGGCATCTCGCATTGAAGTCCGTGCCAAATTTTGCGCGTCTGTCAATTTTAGCCAATCTTCGGGATTTCGCGTTCTTCTGAACTTCGCATGCTTGCCTCTGCAACAGCTTTCGGACTTGTTTTGTGTACCACGGGGCATCAGTTCCATCTTTTACCAATTTATGAGATATGAATCTCTCAATTGCTGTTGCTACGATATCTTTGAATTTGAGCCACATCTCGTCTACATTTGCATAGTCAGTTCGGAAGGAATGGAGATTCTCTCTTAGGAAAGCTTCTAGTGACACTTTATCTGCTTTTTAAAAATAAAATTATTTTGCGTTTGTTTTTGGTGGATTTGTAAGAAACGGTATTGAGCCTAGCTACAACGACCTCGTGATCATTAGTCCCTGTATCAGTCATGATGCTCTCTATTAGCACTGGATTGTTTGTGGCTAAGAGGTCAAGTGTGTTTTCGCAACCATTTACAATTCGCGTGGGTTCGTGGACTAACTGCTCGAAATAATTTTCGGAAAAAGCATTTAGGACAATCTCGGAAGATGTTTTCTGCCTACCACCGGTTTTGAACAAGTATTTTTGCCAACATATCGAGGGAAGGTTGAAGTCCCCACCAACTATAACCGTATGAGTGGGGTATTTATTTGTTACGAGACTCTCTGAACTGTTCAGCAACTATATCATCGGATTCTGGGGGTCGGTAGAAGGAGCCAATTACTAACTTAGTTCGGCTGTTAAGTATAACCTCCACCCATACCAATTCGCACGGAGTATCTACTTCGACTTCACTACAAGATAAACCACTACTGACAGACACAAACACTCCACCACCAATTCTGCCTGATCTGTCTTTCCTGAACACCGTCTGAGACTTCGTAAAAATTTCTGCAGAACTTATTTCAGGCTTTAGCCAGCTTTCTGTACCTATAACGATTTCAGCTTCTGTGCTTTATATTAGCGCTTGAAGCTCAAGGACTTTCCCAACACAACTACAACAATTTACAACTACAATTCCGACTGTTCCTTGATCCAAGCACGTCCTGTATTTGCCATGCACCCTTTGAGATTGCAGCCCACCCTGTACTTTCCCGAGGCCTTCTAACCTAAAAAACCGCCCAGTCCACGCCACACAGCCTCCGCTACCCGTGTAGCCACCAGCTGAGTGTAGTGAACTCCTGACCTATTCAGCGGAACCCGAAACCCCACCACCCTATGGCGCAAGTCAAGGAATCTGCAGCCAACACGGTCGCAAAACCCTCTGAGCCTCTGATTCAGACCCTCCACCCAGCTCAGCACCAAAGGTCCGCAGTCGGTTCTGTCAACGATGCTGCAGATGGTGAGCTCTGCCTTCATCTCGTAAGCAAGACCGGCAGCCTTCACCAAATCAGATAGCCGCTGGAATCCAGAGAGAATTTCCTCAGATCCAAAGCGACACACGTCATTAGTGCCGACATGTGCCACCACCTGCAGCTGGCTGCACCCTGTGCTCTTCATGGCATCCGGAAGGACCCTTTCCACATCAGGAATGACTCCACCCGGAATGCACACGGAGTGCACACTGGATTTCTTCCCCTCCTTAGCCGCCATATCCCTAAGGGGCCCCATTATGCGCCTAACATTGGAGCTCCCAACTACCAATAAGCCCACTCTCTGCGATTGCCCGGACCTTGAAGGCTGAGAATCATCCTCTGAAACAGGGCAGGCAGCTGCATCTGGCTCAGCCAGAGACAGTACCTGAAACCAGTTTGTCAGACGCACCGGGGAGGCTTTCTGATCAGCCTCCGGGGACGTCTTTCGCTGCCTGCCACGCCTTGGAACGACCTCCCAATCAACCACAGGCGAGGGCTCAGCCCCACTGCGGACAGCAACCGGGGCAACCACAGCGGCAGACCGATCTTGGGACAGACGGGACGAGGTTGACATCCCCGTGATACCCAAGTCCGGCTCCCCACAGTGGTGCCCATTGGCGACAGCCTCAAGCTGCACGACCGAAGTCAGCGCCGCCTGCAACTGTGAGCGAAGGGATGCCGACTCAGCCCTCATCCGAACACAGCAATCACTGCGTTGCAATTTAAGATAACATTAGATATTTTAGAGCTAAACCTGAAATAAAGGTGATTAAATTTTCAGTTTGGCTGAACTTAAGAAATCCATTGTCCTACGGACTTAGCAGACACGCACTTAGCCGGAGATCTTACCACTTCAGATGCTCGCCGCGGACAGAGTGACCTGGGCTCCTACCGAGCGTGCTAACAGATACAAACGGAAGTGACCAGAGAGGCAGCTTCCTATACCAACATGACAAGGGACGGACAGGACCATACTAAGAGTAGCAACCTCTCTGCTTTTAGAAAGCGTAGCTACCTGTTCCGACGTTGGTCCTACTGTTCTCTAGCAGACAGGCTTGTCTGCTACCATCAAGCATGCAACTAGAAATACATTTGCTCATTCATCCTCTCACACAGACGGGAAGGGGGATGACAGTATCTTATCATATACAGTATATAAAAGAAAGCGGATGTAGGTTCTGTAAGAGACTGTGTGACACGAATTCATTTAAACTGAGTTTTAAAGTGTAGTAGTGTGACAGATCGTTCTTGTTTATGTGTAAAAGTAACATGTTTCACTGCTCAGTCTCCTCCCAGATAGACAGAAATACCACAGTAAATTTAGAAGAGGAATTTATGCCGTTAATGACAACAGATTTAAGAAATTAACATGAAAGGAATCCAACAGAGACCTTTCATAACCCCAACGCTCCGGGAAAAGACTGTGCAAGGAATTTTCTGGCCATGATAGGACATTCCCAAGCAGGATTCTCACACCCTACTTAAACAAAAAATGTAAAGAAAAGGCAAAAGGTCCCCAGATACTTGCTAAAACACAATAATTTCAACACATCTTTAGAATCTACCAATTTCAAAGAGAAAAAAACAATCTGTGACACCTATTTAAAAGATAGTGTAGACCCAATTCGGTCAGCAAGTAAAAACAATGGTCCCTGTGTCATCAATATGAAAACAATTTCTGGTTGTTACCCTTATGGAGTTCACCAGTATTTGCACATTGCAAGAGCCAACTGATCACAGGAAAATTTATGACTGTTTTTAACAAGTAAAATTTATGGAAATAGCAAAGGTGCCACAGCAATTAAAAAAATATGAAAATAACATCAGTATTACAAAGCAGAACATTACAATGCACAATCCGCAAAAGCGAAAAAATTCTAAGAGGATGAAACATGTTTTACAAAGTGGTTAACGCAAAAAATTCTATATCTTATAAAACTAATAATTTGTAGAATTAAAATAACTTTGTGGCACTAATTTAATCACTCTACTACATTTCAGTTAGTTAGCAAACAATGATCACCGTGTCATTATATTGAAACTACAAAAAATTATGTGATTGTTACCCTTAAGGGGTTCCTCACTATAAATAAGCACCATGCAAAGGCTAATCGATCACAGTCCAATGAGCATGAAGAGCTATCTGACTGATAAACGAAGCAATGCCACAGGAATGAATTTACGAAACAAAATATCACAAATCTAATACAACACACAAAAACAAACATTGAGAAATAAAACAGCTCTGGAAGTACAGTAGTCAACATCTAAAAAAAACACCAATAAATAAAACACCTGCAAAATACAAGAGTCAGTCTAATAAAAAAACACCAAATTAATCGAACCCCTGCAAAATACAAGATCAAAGTTTCCCTGTAAGAACACACGTATATGCATTGGACTAAGAACCGTATAATCACTGTTCACTGGCACACTCAGTAGTTCCACTGTTCCGCGGCACAATATAAGAGGGGGGGGGGGGGGGGCTTCGTCGCCACAGCTGTCAGTAGGGATTTTTTGTCCATCTGTTGCCTGTTGTTGCCTGTTGCGTGCAATCCCGCCGTCTCTGCCCTCTCATGAAGTTTCTCTTGGTGGCCCGTGTCACGTACATCTCGATTTGGTTCCATGTTTGTCTTGTCAAATTCGTGCAGTATCCTTGTTTGACACGCTAGGTTGATATTCCTGGGCAAGGATGACACTTAATGGCTCTTCTATGTGCCACCCTTAGCTACCAGAGAACATCAAACCATGATTTACTGTTGCTTGACAGTGGGCATCCGTCAGGAGATGTTGATAGGCGTCGTTGAAGTCTGCCTGTTTCTCTGGACAGTACGTGTCAAAAGGCTCCACGCCCCTTGTGTTGTTACATTCTTGGATTATCCTCAATTGGCTCGCCGGTTTGATATTCCTGGGCAAGGATGACACTTAGTGGCTCTTCTTTGTGCCACCCTTAGCAACCAGAGAACACCGAACCATGATTTACTGTCGCTTGACAATGGGCTTCCGCCAAGAAATGTCGATAGTCGTCGTTGACGTCTGCAAGTTTCTCTGGACAGTACCTGTCAAAAGGTTCCACGCCCCTTCATCGCCTGTCTTCTGTCGTTTCACCGCAGCCCTCTCGTCACGGTCGCGTGCATGTGGTACGTTGCCAGCAGATGGATTTCCGCGCGGTGGACCACTCGGCCATCTCAGGTCAACGCCTCCACGAAGGGTCGCACTGGTGCGGCCGGCCGTTAGCTCCGGGTGCAAGGGAAGGTGTTTGTCCCGTACCCTTGTTTTGTTGTCGACCGCGCTCCCGAAGTGGCCTGGTTGACAGTGTGTTCTGCTGGGAAACCCGCCTGTTTATACTAGTCCTCCTCCTCGCTGTTCCCGCTGTCTCGTAAGAGTTTAGCCGGTTCGCTTTCACGTTCTCAACTGCATTCACAGAAATTGTTCATCATAGTTATGTGATTACAAAATTTCGTACATAATACCACTTAGTATTGTCTTTCACAATTTTTAAGAACAAAAGTGAGACTTAATTTTTTTAAATAAAAAGTTAGATGAATCAACAATATAAAAATAAAAGTTAAATGACTTGATAATATAAAAAATAAAAGTGAAATGACTTGACGTTATAAAAATAAAAATTAGATGAACTGACAATATAATATCTAAATCCACATCACTAATGTGGTTCACTTGCGTTTTAATAAATCAAATGCTACTTATTAATTCACTAAAATGAATAGGATTATGCGTTGTGCAAGTATAGGTCAGTACAGCATAGGGTTTACATGTTATTTACACACACACATGCACACCTGTTGTCTGTTCTAAAAACTAACTACCCATAAACATGAATTACTCAAAATTTTACTTCAATCCACTACTAGTTAATCATGCAAACCACTTCAATGCTACTTAAACACAGTGTTTATACCACTACAACATTGTTCTAATTCGTCCTCTTCCTGACGCTCGCGGCATATGTCTTGTCACATGATAAATATGGAGAAACTTTCCTTAAACATACACAGTAAAAAGAACAATGATTATTTACACGCCAAAACATTTATACCAGTTGACACACCTGATAAGAGAATGGCAATTATACATTTATCATACTCATATGTTCATACATAAAACAGTAAGACAATTTCATCTAAGATTACGTTATCACAATAATTAATCACACGGATGACTCTGAGAAGGGTAAAATATTTTCCTCATAGAGGTTATACTACATTTTCTTACCCATTTTGCTCCAATTTCATTCCTTCTTTAAGTTACCTTTCGCTTCCAAATTAGTTATTTCGCCTGTGATAGTTATTCTTGATTCATTTCTCATGAATGGCAAAATTGTTGTCTCCTCTGTTCTGTAAAACAGTTTCATCTTAACATCCTATTGAACTTACAACTGACACAAAAGATCCGAATCCTCCTGTAGTTTAAATGACGAATGTTTTGCTTCATCCTTATTACCTTAAACCAAGCTTTCCTTCAGTCCCATAATCAAAATTATTTAATCTTCCTCTACCTTCAAGAGGGACATTTCTTCAGTTCAACTCATATAGGCTGCAGTGCATACCGCACCAGCGAAAACAGTAAGCTGTAATGCTCACAGCATCAGCAAAACATATAAAGGTCACTTTTCTAGGACAAGTATTAACGCAGAATAATTTTTCAGACTCTGGCTCAACATCAGTCAAGACTACAAAAAGGATCCATATTTCTGTTCCATTCTCCATTTTCTGGAAAACTGCTCGTCATTTGACTGCCATAATACTATTTCAGGGCCACGTAAATTACACAAACCACAACTCTTCTTTCACCTTGAAGGGAATCAATCTACTTACGAAATCCACAGACAGCACTTTACGTACTCAGCTATAAAGTACAAAAAAGACATATATCATCAATATTAACATATTAGCGCATATTGGGAAGCCATTGGTTAAACAATCGTATTATCGCATCATGTTTTCAAGATTCCAAACTTACTCATTCCTTTCTCAGAGTTCTCCTATCTTAAAGTGTTCATACAGCACGCATACTATAGTAAGAAATCCTCGTTTATACTGACAGATATAGAATAGTAATAGATAGATAGTAGTACTGAAAGCAGAAAATCGGAAACAAGGCTACTAACAGATGGGGTCTGGGTTTGCCAAACCCATAATACCCACAGATCGGATATTCCCCTGAGTTTTGCATTAATTCAACAAAGATCTTGCTTCTCTCAGGAGCGACTCTTTTCAATTTACACAAAAAAACATAAACAGCATTTCACACGTTCACAAAGAAACCTTTTATCTTCACGTTTGAACGAACCTAAATCCTAATTGCACAAGGAAACAAAAAAGAAACTAAAAACATCACTTCAATCAATCACATAGAAACATCTTTATCATTATTTTTACCAACATATTATTCAAAATGCATATGTCACAAATGTAAACCAATCAATTCATTCTCCTCTCTATACACCCTATGTACTCATTTGCCATGTCACTCATTTGTTCCGATTGGGCGACTTCTGCGCTGATCATTTGTCATTGCAGGTTTTGTTCATTTCAATTCGCTGGGTTATGTCTTGGGTTAGCCGGCCGAATTTCAACATCATCTGGTGCTCCGCCTACAATCCTATTCCTACCGTGGTATCGATTCTGGTTGCCGTAACTGTTGCGTTCACGATCCTGTCCACGTCCTCGATCATTTCCGTTGTTCCACCTGTGTTCGTGACTGTTACCCCAGTTTCTATATGGCCGGTCCTGATTACTGTTCCGTTCGCGTCGCGACGACCAGTCACACCGTTGATTATTACTACAGCCACGACTGCGATCGCGCTGCTGTGCCCCGTAATAATTTTGTGCCTGATTAGGCGGGCATTCTCCTGTATTGTATTCCAACTCTTGGAGAATGTCTCAAACGATTCCACGTCCTCTTTGCATCGTCCCGCAAGAATGACGTGGCACAAGTGCATCGGCAATTTGGTGATTTGGTGATTTGCCTGCAGCATGTGGCCGAATAGGCTTGCTGGGCTGCCGAAGGCAGACTGGTTCAAATTTGGCAGCATAATTATGCCATGCTTGACAATATCTTGTGCCGCTTCCGACCAATAGGCGGACAGAAAGGCTTGTCGAAACTCTCGAGTGGAGTTGCAGTGACGCGCTGCCGACCTCATGCGAATCGCCGGTTCGCCTTCAAATAGCCACACATATATTCTATCTTATGTGAACTTGCCCTGTCGGGGGGAAGACAGAACTCAAATTGCTCGAGCCATGCTCGTGGATGTATTCCTTTTTGCGAATTTCGAAATATCTCAAACTTTCTCACCGTAAGGAAATGTTTGAAATCAAATCCCCGCATTTCCTCCGGGCGAGGCCCTTGAATGTTTCTATTTTTCTCATGTCTGCCCCTCAAAATACATTCTTCCCTCTCGTCAAAATCTCCCTCGTGGCCGGAGTCCCTCTCTGCACTGTTCGTACAGCTATTTTTAATGCTATTGGCGAGTTCGGAATCATACCCCATGCGGCTTTGCAGATGCGCCACGCGTTCTTGTAATTCGCCTGTTACAGCATTGTGCTGCCTGTTACCTTCGAACTGTCCCTTCTGAAATCTAAGAAGCGAACGCACTTCTTCAGACTCTACGACCTCTACCGGTGTAGTATTGTTATCGCTCTCCATCACCTTCATCGTGCCTACGATGTCCGCTAATGCCGCAATCTTATCATTTATTTGTCTGTTGTCCTCCGCCCCAGTCTGCTTCAACTGTTCTACTTGCTGTTCGAGTGCGTGAATTGCTTGACTGTTGTCCGCTACTGTGTTACTAATGGACGCGGTTTAATGCGTTTCCGCCTCCTGGACCCTGGAAAGTACCTACTGGTGTTCTCTTTAGCATTCTTCTCTCAGCGCTTGGAAATTACTAAGTAGCTGTTCCACGCTCTCTTTCGATTCCGCATCGCGCCTCCGCTTGCCCTGTTCTAAGGCTTGCAGATTATCATTGATTTGTTCAAATGTACGGCCTAATTCTTTCGTAATATGACTTTTTATTTCACTTGCCACATTGTTTATTCTTTGTGAGATACCATCGGACACTCTCTGCATCGACTTTTTGACTTTATTTGTCTGCTGGATTAGTTTTTCGTCTATTTGTTCGCCTAGCTCTCGGATCGATTATTCAGATTTCTCAGCGTTTTCTTTATTTTGTTGCAATAAGGCTTTCATGAGTTCTGCCAAATCAATTTGGTTAGTTGGAGGCAAATTAATTACTGGCTCTGATGTGAGCCCGTTCGTCCTGTTTTCCATTTCCTGAAGTATTCCCCAATGCATTTTCGGAACCGTCCGACGCATTAATATTCGAAATCAAATTATCCCCTTGGTCCATGTTGCTTAAGTTGTTGGACCGCCTACTTTTAGCTTGGTTACGTGTCTGCATTAATTCAATTTATACCCGGTACGCAACACACTAATCAGAATAAATGTATCACCCAAAAATTACGACAGTCACATGAAAGGTACCCGATCTAGTACGCACTTTTTCACACACAACACAAATTTACATCTTTGATCGAAGTCAGTGCAATTTACAAGCGAGAAAAAAAATCACATACATATAAAACACACAAATATAGAATACAAAACAAGACAAACAACACTACGCCGCTCAACAAAGCCGTGAATCTTTTGAAAATCTGCTCAGACACAACACAGTTGTTGTTTGAGCGCTGCAGAGAAAGAATTAAGATTATACAACGCACGCAATCTAACGTTTCAGAGATTCCAGAGTATAGCGGAATCACAGAACAGGGTCGCGATGTGTAATATTGTTGCATTAATTTGTTCTGAAAGCGGTGCTGATATTCAAGACGATAATAGTGGGTTAAAAACTGTGAGCTATCTTAGGAGGTTAACCTTGAATTACTGCGCAACTGTTTCACCAGGTATCCAGTCTAGCTTACCAAATTCCCAACCAGACTAACATTAATTAAAATCTCTTAGTACTCATCTTACGATAACCGGTGATATATATATATAAAAAGACAATTTAAATACAAAGAAATAAATCAGTTTATATTTGGACATTTATTTTAACATTGATCATTGTTCCGTTAAAATTTCAGCATGTCAAACTTGATTCATAACTAAACTGGTGCCTTATTTAGGATTGAGAAAATGTGAGAGTGTAATCTTATGGAACACATCAAATAGGGAGCCACGATTGGGAGACTACATACAACACTGCATTCATAAAATAACACACGAAGAACGTTGAAACATATCCAAGAGGAAATTAACCACAACCAACCGATTCAATTTTCCCCCAAAGAAGTTACGTTCATAGCGCAATCCTGTCCGTCTTGAAATTACCACACACTGGTATACTAAATTCATACTAACTCTCTGTGAAATCTTCCCAAAAAGAATACCAGAGGGCTACTTTAATGATTACACCACATGCTTCACGTGGTCAACTTGGTTTACACAAAGAGTGTAACTCCACAATAATTTTTATAATTAAAATAAATTACATCGAAACGCAATTTACAAAAGGAAAACCTCAAACTGGTTACCATCGTCTTACTGTTAACCTGATGCATCAAACAATTGTATAAGTACATGGTACTGGTCTCACAAAGTACACCCCACGTGGGTTGAACATTAAGAAATGTTGCTATACTGAAAAATATTGTCAAGATGAGACATTACAATCTCATGCACATTTGCATTTAAGATTGATGATCTTAGTTAGAGTTACTGATCAACATGTGGTTCCACTTTACTCACAAAGTAGTGACAAAGCAACTACTGGAAGATATTCTGAACTTCACACTCGAATTACACTGCGTTGCACTTTAAGATAACATTAGATATTTTAGAGCTAAACCTGAAATAAAGGTGATTAAATTTTCAGTTTGGCTGAACTTAAGAAATCCATTGTCCTACAGACTTAGCAGACACGCACTTAGCCAGAGATCTTACAACTTCAGACGCTCGCCGCAGACAGACTGCCTGGGCCACGGCCGAGGGTGCTTAACAGATACAAACGGAAGTGACGAGAGAGGCAGCTTCCTATACCAACATGACAAGGGACGGACAGGACCATACTAAGAGTAGCAACCTCTCTGCTTTTAGAGAGCGTAGCTACCTGTTCCGACGTTGGTCCTACTGTTCTCTAGCAGACAGGCTTGTCTGCTACCATCAAGCATGCAACTAGAAATACATTTGCTCATTCATCCTCTCACACAGACGGGAAGGGGGATGACAGTATCTGATCATATACAGTATACAAAAGAAAGCGGATGTAGGTTCCGTAATAGACTGTGTGACATGAATTACATATAAACTGTGTTTTAAAGCGTAGTAGTGTGACAGATCGTTCTTGTTTATGTGTGAAAGTAACATGTTTCACTGCTCAGTCTCCTCCCAGATAGTCAGAAACACCACAGTAAATTTAGAAGAGGAATTTATGTCGTAAATGACAACAGATTTGAGAAATTAACATGAAAGGAATCCAACAGAGACCTTTCAGTATGATGCATATCATCCATTAATATGTGGTAATATGTATGATCCAGCTAAGCCATACGTAGTCACAGAATTATATTCTTATTGAAGCATGTTCTGTATCCAGCTGTATGTAAGATTCTATAAATTACAAAGTGTATGAGTCACATTTATGTTTTCTCTTCAAAATTCATTGTACACAAATACAAAGACAAAGTCAAAGCCATAGCAAAGAGGGCAAAACATCCTTATCATAAGGACTTCATAGAAGCTTATTGGTCCTGTAATACTTCTGAAAATTGGAACAAGAATTTAACACTCTTGCCTGACAATATGTGACTGATAATTGTTGGTCCATCAGATTGTGGTATGATGAATGTTATTGTGTCACTGCTAACACAACCAGGCGGAATTCACTTTCAGTATGTGTCTATATTTCCAAACATATTATTTCAGCTCAAATACCAGTTATTACAAGAGATACTCTCTGGCAATGACAGTGTAACCCACATGACATCCAGAGAAAGCAACGATATCCTGCCACTAAAAATACTAAAGCCGAACATTGTGTTTATATTTGATATCGTTACTGTTTAAAACCAGGATAAAATATGGAAATATTTCTGTTTTGGTCATCATATGGAACTAGATGTCTTTTATTTGGGTCAGAGGCATTCTATGATTCTGAAAAATTGTTAAGGGATAATGCAAACCTCACTATCATGTTCGAACAAGGCAGTATCACTTTAAAATACATTTACCAACCACATGTATAAACTGACATGACAGTAAATGAATTTATAACCATATGTGAAGATTGTTGGAATGAATTCAGTATGAGTAAAACAAAAAAGTGGAATGAGGGGTGAAATGGACGAAAATTTCAGGAGCTCCTTTGGACTCTGTATAGTTAGTTTCCAAAATTCCCAAAGGCATATCATGCACTCATTCCAAAGGGACAGTGGGATTGTGAATAGACAGAACATCTGTCCTTAGGTCAAACTAAAAGTTGAACATAACAATGAAAATCGTGAATATCATTCTATGAAATCTGAAGAAAGTTAATAAACTATTGAAATCTATACTATGGAACATATAAATGAAGGTTTAATTCTCATACAAAGGAAATTTAAATGTCGAGTGGTGGTATCGAAAGTCATAATTTAAAAATTCAAATGATCAACTAACACTCAGAAAGGATTCTGCAAGAATAGTAATGACCACCAGAGACTTATGGATATGAATGTTCGAGAAATGATCGCTGCTAGGTATGGTTTGAATTATTTGACTGAAGAAGTAACTGCAAAGGGTGATACAATAGAAAAAATGATAGACATTCATTAACATATATAGTTCAAAAAGAGGTATATACATACATAATTAAGTGCAATATAGATAGGCTCACAGTTACGTTGTGCGCTTCTTTGAAGGGATTGAGTGAGATGATCCATAAACAGAACCATATCACAACAGAAAAATTGAAGCAGTCAACAAAAGTCTCTCATACATAACACAAAATTATTGGAATTTGAGAGGCTTATCACAGCATTAGCTACATGAGATGATACATATTAATGGTGGATAGAACAGTTGAATTAAAGAATCCAAACATGAGGCTAACAGCAAATTAAAAAAAAAAAACGAAAATAAACATCACCGCAACTAGTTTGAGAGCATATAAGTTGTATACGATGTCGAACACAGTTTAATACACTACAGCATGTAAAAGAAAGGTAAAGTCATAGAGGTGTTGGCCACTGCAGGAAATATGGCTCATAAAAACGAAACCATAACGGTCATTTCAGAATTCTGATAAAGATACTTCACTGAATAAGTATGGACACAATAGTTTGAGGACCCCACAAACTAGTACACAAAACATACCCACATAGATATGTTGTAATACTAGGCTTGGATGACTTATTCAGGCAGATCTAACGGATATGAAGCAATATTCACAGGAAAGTAAGGGCATCAAATAAATTTTAATGGTTAGTATTACATATTCAAAATTCGGGTGGGCATTATCTGCGAAAACAAAGACAGAGAAGGTACTTGCAAAGTTGACATATCAACTACTGCAGATGCAGATTAATTGATTTTCAATCAACCTTCAAATCAATTATGAAGGTAAGTTTTATAACTGATATTGCAAGGCAGTATATGAAGCTAAGTAACATTGAACATTTGAACGCAGTGATTAAGAAAAATTATATGTGGACCCATTTTAAACTTTGAGGATCATATATATGGCTGAATACTCTCATCCACATAATCAAACAGTATAACTAAAGTGTACATTGAACAACAGAAATGAAGCCAATTGACATCTGTGGTAATGAGCTTTTAAACACTAAATAAAATCGTATTCAAATGGTGGATCTGTGCAAACTGAAATTTCGTATATGTGATTTAGAGCGTATTACAATATACAAAAATGCCTTTGAGAAATCATACCTACTACACTGATCAACAGGGTCATATACAGTATCTGAAGTTCATCTGACAAATAGTAGAACTTAGGAAACTTTCTGGCAGATTAAAGCTGTTTGCCAGACCGAGACTCAAATTCGGGACCTTTGCCTTTCGCGGGCAAGTGCTCTACCATATGATCTACCCAAGCACGACTCACGACCCGTCCCCACAGCTACAATTCTGCCAGTACGTCGTCTACTACCTTCGAAACTTCACAGAATCTGTGGCATTCAAAGGACTATAATTAAAACCAAACACCCCAGGGCTTGGAGTGTTCATAATAAAAGCCTCCTAGCTATACTACCCAGCAGAACACCGAAAAATGCCGATCTTCTTCATCAAAAAATTGAGCATTCATAGATTTTGTAGAGTGTTTATGCAAAATGGGATACCTAAGACAACATGGTAGTCGAAAAAAAATGTAGGAGTGTAAATTTAGATGTTGCAGATGGACCTGTAACTCACTGGGTAATGTATGTTAAAGAAACCTGAATAACGACTTCTGCTTTGATCCATTCACACTCTTACACCCACCTGAAGCATTACACCGGTACTTCACCAACCATTATGTGTTCTGAAGTTTTCAAAGCTATCAAAACTTTGATACATTCTTGTGTGGACATTAATATATTATGTTCCTCCTAATCCTTGTAAAGAACATATAGGAAGAAAATCTCTATACTTTCATTCACCAGTTACGGTTTAGATGTGATGTTGTAGACTATAATTTTAAAAGAAATATCATCAGTTCTATGTGTTAATTGCTTACACCCACTGATGGAAGCAAAGGGGGTTGGGGTACTGAAATGATTCAGTTGGAGATGTACAAAAGCAAACTAAACTACTAGGAAGTGGTGTAGGAGTAGTGTATACAGCCCCTGGCATAATGATATTGCTGATTTGAGAGGAACTGCTCGTGAAAAATGACCAAAAATTTGAAAAAAATATTTCTGTACTGTAGGAAAGAACATTTGATACCAATTACAAATATGTATAGTTTATGGACATTTTCAGTTTCTGTTTCTTCTTAAATTTAGTTGGAACATATGGCTCTAAGCACTATGGGACTTAACAGCTGAGGTCATCGGTCCCCTAAACTTAGAACTACTTAAACCTAACTAATCTAAGGACATCACACACATCCATTCCCAAGGCAGGATTCGAACCTGCGACCGTAGCAGCCGCGTGGTTCCGGACTGACGTGCCTAGAACCGCTCGGCTACCACGGCCGGCTAGTTGGAACATAATTTTGCACATATTTATGCACCTCTGTCCTTTTAAAGTGCGTCAGAATATGTAACGTATTCTTCTTTCCCTTACTTTCCTCAGCTTTTAGATACGTTTTGTAAATACAAGTGTATCAAAATGGTTCAAATGGCTCTGAGCACTATGGGACTTAACATCTGTGGTCATCAGTCCCCTAGAGCTTAGAACTAATTAAACCTAACTAACCTAAGGCATCACACACATCCATGCTCGAGGCAGGATTCGAACCTGTGACCATAGCGGTCACGCGGTTCCAAACTGACGCGCCTAGAACCGCACGGCCACAGCGGCCGGCGCAAATGTAGCCTAGAAGGCTTTGCTGGCTACTGGAGTCTCAGTACAGGCGTATCAAGAAGGAAGTGGCTTAGCTGCTATCAAAGACCTTATAATTGTTCACGTCTTGCCTTTTGAATTTGAAACATGTGTGAATTTGAAACATGTGTGATTTATAGTTACTGTTGTCTTGTTCGATTTCAGTGTACGTACTTTCTGTGTTAGAAAAAGAGTAAAGAAAATAAAGAAATGTAACACCAACCAGAGGTTTCAAGGCAACTAGCTCAATGCAATAGTGAGTAAGGCATATCATTTGGTTGAACGGTAACTTTCAGGCATTGGGTGTACGGGCATACAACATACTTACAAGTATTTCTTGCTGTTATAGTGGCAATTAATCGTAAATGGAGGGATCTGCTAAAAACATATCCTCTTAGAGATATGTCCATGTTCTCTCACAGAATCCCAACGAAGGCATCACCTGCTACATAGGGGAGCGTATACGGAAAATCGTATTTGTTGGGCTGATAGTGTAGAAAATAGGTGTAATGGGTACAGTAATATCTTTCAATAATGGTACAATTCGTAGTATTCATGTGTGAAAAAATTACCTACCTAGAATGGAACATACAATGTTTAAACTCTAACTGTAATTGATTGGCTGCGTGAAAAGGAAGCAGAGGCATCTGCAGATGCTGTTACCAAGGAGATTATGATAAATGAGAGAACGAAGGGAGAGAGAGTGGAGGTTAAAGAAGCAGGATATTCTTTTGCAGTTTACTGAAAACGTGAGTTTTTATCATTCAGGTACACTTTTCTCCTAGATGACTGTAGTTGAAATCACTAATTGGCATATATATATAATTAGAATGACCTTCTCTACCTCCCTTGCCTTCTATTTTCAGAAAATTGTAAAATATGATTTGCTGTATGTGATTACTGATATTAATTTTCAAATACATTTCTCATAGTAATTTTTTTTCTCCACAGATTAGCATCAGAAGAGGAAACTGGAGGCGTAACAGACTTCGCTGAATGTTGTCTGTAGCCTGATTGTTTTTCTAAGTTGTGCAATCAGCGGTACTGAAGAAACTGGTACCTCACTTAAAAGTTGTACTGTTTTCTTAGCTTTTTCTAAAAATTGTTGTCACCATCACAATATAGTGGGAATCTAACTGATTTACTGAGAAATACTTTGAATAATAATCCTAATTTTTTCTACAAATTTTGAGCTACTTACACTTTGTAGATCAGTAATACTGTGTGTGAGTGTGGGGGGGGGGGGGAAATTTTGAATACACAGCCTGTTCGGGGACGGTTAATCTTCATCGCATTTTTTTAAAATGATCTTTAAAAGGGTGTGTGTTACATGCAAATGCCGGCCGGAGTGGCCGTGCGATTCTAGGCGCTACAGTCTGGAACCGAGCGACCGCTACGGTCGCAGGTTCGAATCCTGCCTCGGCCATGGGTGTGTGCGATGTCCTTAGGTTAGTTAGGTTTAATTAGTTCTACGTTCTAGCCGACTGATGACCTCAGAAGTTAAGTCGCATAGTGCTCAGAGCCATTTGAACCACTGAACATGTAAATGTCAATATACTTAAATGGAAATAAGGACATTAATGAAAACAATTGAATTTCGACAGAAAGTTGAACTGGACCAATATTAGCTTCCTCAAGGAGTCATGTTTTATACAAGGATCCATAAAAACTTTGACTCATCTTTACCAGGCGGTATAGTACCGGTGAGCACAATAGATGTCGAGTGTTATATTGCACTGAATGCGTATCTCAACAACAAACTGATTCGCATAGTTTACAGGGTCTTCCGTACAGTTGGCCCTGGATGTAAAATAGTCGAGTCACCGGCCAACACCGTACACGGTACAGTGTCTGTATAGACATCAGATCATCTTATGTTGAATATTGTGTACCAGGACGAGCACCTTATCGACTTTTGTGGTGAACAAATCACAATACACCTAAACCTAAAGAAGAATAAGCGTAAGGTAGGAAATTAGTACACACACTCGTCAGTCCATCACTTCATAGCAGAGGCACAATGTGATGACACAGAAAAATTATCAATTCCTTAATTCGGTAGACCGGAATCTGTGCAATGACATCACTTGGTATAAACTCTACAGTAGAATATTATTACTAAGTTGTACGAGAGGTGCTAGATAAGTGACGCCACATTTTCTTTTTCTTGGCCGATTTCGGTTGATTTGAAATTTGTTGTGGGAGACGGTGGAATATTTCCGCTTCAGTCCCTATAGTTTTCTGACATGGGTGGCGCTATTCATAGACTTCAAAATGGCGTCTGCGACGGAGACGTGTTCCAAGCAGAGAGCTGTCATTGTGTTTCTTTTGGAGGAAAATCAATGCCTCGCAGATATTCATAGGCACTTGCAGAATATCTACAGAGACCTGGCAGTGAACAAAAGCACCGCGAGTCGTTGGGCGATCGTGTGTCAGCATCGCGACAGGGTCGCACAAGTCTTTCTGGTTCCCGTGCGCCGGCCGGCCACACACGGCAAAGTTGTAACATGCAGGCACTGTCATTCGAGGTCATCAACAAATTACAATAAAGCACTTTGCTGCTCATCTGAACTTCTCTGTTGATATTACTGACACACTCGTCCACAAGTCTTTGCGGCTCAAATGGCTCTCAGCACTGTGGGACTTAACATCTGAGGTCATCAGTCCCCTAGAACTTAGAACTACTTGAACCTAACTAACCTAATGACATCACACACATCCATGCCCGAGGCAGAATTCCAACCTGCGACCGTAGCGGTCGCAATGCTCCAGACTGAAGCGCCTAGATCTGCTCGGCCACAACGGCCGGCAATCCGTGCAAAATGTTTTGCACATACAAGCCTTATTATGACAACTTTTTGTCGAACGTTGTCACAGACGATGAAACATGGCTTCATCAATTCGAAACGGAAACAAAATAGCAATACATGAAGTGGCGCCACACCACCTCTCCTCTGAAGATGAAGTTCAAAGCTGCAACCTCGGCCAATAAAGCAATGGCGACAGATATCTGGGCCTCTAGAGGTGTTATCCTTTTTTTTTGCAACGATTAACTCTAAAGTGTATTGTGCTACCCTCAGGAAACTGAAGAAACGACTTAAGCATATTTGTTGCCACAAAAATGCAAATGAACTTCTCCTTCTCCACGACAATGCAACGCCTCATACATTTCTGCAGACCCAACAGCAGCTCACAAAACTTCATTGGACTGTTCTTCCTCATCCATCTTACAGCTTGGATCTCGCACCTTCTGACTTCCATCTGTTTAGCCAAATGAATGACGCTCTCCATGGGAAGCAGAACATGGATGATGGGGAAGATACTGATGCACCAAGACATCGCCTCTGACGTCGATCAGTGGAGCGGTACAATGCGGCCGTAAAGGCACTTCCCAGAAATGTGGTGTAAATCTGTCGCATTGTATAGAGAGTTGAAAGATAGGGTTTTGTAGTCAAAAGAGTGGGGAATAGGATCGTGTATTGGAATCCTGAATAAAACCAACCTGCATTCAGAAAAAAATACTACTGCGCTACCTATTGAGCGCCTCTGATATAAAATGAATATGTTTCAGTCAAATCTTATGCTTCAGCAAGGTTTAATATAAATGATGATATTAAGAATCTTATCCAGTACAAGTAACAATTCGAAACAACAGTTTCCTACATTTGGATGGGATTAACCCATCAGGCATTTATTTCCGAATTGGCTTTTGGCTTGAATGGTTCAGATAATGCACGATGATTCATAGACAAACCTGCAGGCAGAACGGTACTGGAGTACAGATGTTCTAGCATCTATATGTCTCTCAAGATGACTATGGGTTACTCTGAAGACATGAGGCGTATTATGAACGCAAAGCAGGAATTTAATAAAAGTGCAGTGGGTGATTACTCATACATTGAATCAGAGGTGCTGAAGAAAATAAGATTATTATTTTTAAAACAATTTAAAAATACAGCATGTCTCTGTAATCGATGAGAAACACTTAAAACTCCTAAAAGTATTGAATGCTGGTATTCATCTGTCCTTAACTTCCTCTTAATGAGAGGTGTTTGTGTACCCTCTGCTACTGACTGCATCCAAACACGTGTGCCTGTTAAAACTTATGTTCAGTTACAAATGATTCCTTATACTTGCATTTCAGACTGATAGAAAAAGGAACCTGAACAAGGATACAAGCACATTTGACAACTGTAATTTAACTAAAGCTGCAGCTTACCCTAATTCAAAAGTCTATCTATATGATGATTTAGAACTGAGCTGGAATGATAACATTTACAGCTTCCTCTTCGATAAGTACAGAAGATTTCACCCTTCTTAGAATGAAGGTGTTAAAGTAGACGCTAGATGCATCATCAGTCCACGTAAATCTAAGAAGTTTGCACAAATTGTGGTGACAGATTGTTAAATACAGAATGACAGTATTAAGTGAAGTCCAGTTGATCGAAGAACTGAATTCGAATCTTTATTATATTTCCTATTGACCTCTGCAGAGTGTGTTCTAGTACTACATGACTGTGTGATTAATTACACTCTGTTCATGTCTTTGTGCAAAGAGTTGTATAAATGAGTATGCACTGCCTAACATCTAAAGCATTTCATAGGGACTCCTCAAAGTGCGGAAATCGTTACAGACTCAAGGTTTCTACAGTGAATGTGAGCAACCTTTCATAAATTTAGAGTGTGGCAAAAACACAAAAAACGTGCACTATGGTTAACACATAATTATCTTGGAATACACTGAAATTTCCCAAGGACAGGTTACAAAGATGTGATGACATCACTTCAAACTTTTGGTGACATACGCTAATAAATTTATGTAGAAGGTTGTGAAAAGGTTTAGTGGATATCTAACATTTACATGTACACCGCAATCCAGAACATGGAATCATACAAGTTCCCGTCTCTGCAGCAGTTCAGCCAGAAGTTCGAGGAAGAAAATAGTGTTTCAGACCCTTCTATGTGTGATTCAGACAATGTAAAATTACTGTTAAGTTGAAAAATGGTTTTTTTAAAAATACGTATATTACTATTGTGTGTGTGTGTGTGTGTGTGTGTGTGTGTGTGTGTATGTGTGTATGTCATACCCGTTCTTATGTTGTCAGTTTGAACAAGCTTCCCTGCACCTGCAACTAAAGTCTTTTTAATAGGTTCCAGCATATATGACAAGAAATTATTTTTTCAGTCGTGGTAAGTATAAAGATTTTTGCATTATTTTTGAAATGAAATTTCATCTAGATATAGTGTTCACGACATTCATCCACAGCAGGCAACAAAATTTTACACAGATTTTTGATGTTTTGGAAGCGACTATGATCACATGCTTGACACGATAGGCAGATTCCCACTCAATTATGTTCTGAACTGAGCAATATTTCAAAATTATTATTAAAATGTGTATTCGTGTCCTACATGTATAAACCTAAATATTTGTGTCTTTCATCCTTTTAATGTGACCCTGTTCATTTATACTGTATAGAGAACATCCATCTCTGTACATTGGAGGTGCCATTGTGATTTGATTTAAATCATTTTATAATAATTGTATTCGTATACATTTATGCACAGTAGAACTGCTTTGACTCATTTTTCTATAAATCTACGTGCAATGCAATCGCCATTGTAATTGGGCTTGGAATTCAAGGTACGATTTGTAAATAAGGACAATGAAATATGACAATAATTTTTCTTTTGTTTTTTGTGTTTCGTTCAGTTGGGCTCGCAGCACAGTATGCGTCAGTATCAGACGTAATGATAATAAATGCTGCTAAACTAGCTGCATTAAGGTAATATTTTTCTTTAAATAATTTACACGAGAGGCCTGTTTTGATTTATTGCCATTATCAAGTGAGGTCTAGGTGAGAGTGAAGAGCATATTGCATCTATAGTAAATTTTTTCTGTCATGTATTGGTAAGAATATTACTTTTTTAGTTCCAAAATGTAAAAATACATTTATGTCATATATTTTGACAGTTCAGTTTTTACTGGAATGCAAAGGACGCATCTACTCGGGTAGCAGAGTAATAAAGGAACACAAAAGGGTCTTTTAGGCTTGGCGGTAGTTTCACATCCTCTGATGAATATTCGCCAGTTGAAATGCAGAGAGTGAAATCAGACCGTGTTCAAAGTAAAGACACTTCCACTGCCAAACTTTTAACAGTAAATTGTCGAAGTATTTATCATGAAGTTTATCAATCTACTGCCATGCAGTAAAGTTGCCATGCTCAAATTATCCTCGGGACAAGGCAGAGCAGAAACCCGAGGTATAAATCAACAAAATATTTGGCGAGGTATGGAATGTGTATCATAAAGATGTATTAGACACCATAGGAGGAGGAGTGTTCATTGATATCGAAAAAAAATTGTCTCCATGGAGGTCGAAATTGAATATAAGCTTGAAGTTGTATGGACACGAGTATCAGTCTTAGGTGAACTCAGCATGATTATCAGATGCTTTCACTGGCCACTCGATTCCGCTTTTCAAAGAAATTCTACACCCAGTAGTGCAAAATCACTCAGATCATGCCATATTAGATGGAGGCGAGTTCAGCCTATCGAGTATAGACTGGAACGTCTATGGATTCAATGTAGGTGGTATGGACAGGCAGTCTAGTGAAGTAGGTTTGAACATTGTTTCCCAAAATTGCCATGAACTGCTTGTTTGATAGCCTACGTGCAATGGAAATATTTTGGACATTGTACCTACAAACAGGCGTTACCTCATCAGTGGTGTTAGTATAGAGACATCGTAATGCCCTTACTGCGACGATCGTTACAAAAATGAATAAATCCATCAAGAACACTGCTAACATAAATATGTCGTAAGAGCCACGACGATAAGATAGGGGAGATTAACGACTCATATGGAGGAGTATAGATGGTCGTTTTCCCTCACTCCATTGGCGAGTGGAACAGGAAAGGTAATGTAACTCTTCAGGCTTTCCCGGCGATCTAATGACATCTTGGGTTGTCGGGTGTTCTGCCGGATATCAGCGTCGTACTTGCACGATATTTCGGTCACGTAGCTCGAGACCTTCATCAGGTGCGACCTGAGACTGCTCCTCGAGTGGACCTGGTCCAGTATTTATGCCTATGGCCTTCCCCCTCCACCAACGGCTGCAGGAGCTTCCTCTGTGGTCCGCGCCCATTCCCTGCGACCTGTTGGAGCGTTGCTGCTCCGTTTTCCGTCCGCTGCGGTTCTAGGTGTTCCCTCTGCGGTACCGAAAACCAACACACACTGATTTATATCTGCAGGCCAGCAGTTGTCACCACCCTGCACAGAAGAATGGGGTTCTGAAGACTTTGGTCCACAGAGCACGTGCCCTGTCAGACCAAGAGAATCTACCCATAGAGATAGAACGTCTCAAAACAGTTTTCTCCAAGAATGGATACACGGACAGACAAATTGAGAGGGCACTCCGACCAGCCACTATACCACAGGTTCCTGATGAAGACCAAGATGAAGCAAAGAAGGTGGCATATCTGCCCTATGCTGGCTCTATTTCTGCCAGAATCAGTAGGATCCTCCGTAAACACAATATCAAGTGTGTTTTCTGTCCATCCAACAAGATCGGGGGACTGCTGGGGAGTGTCAAAGACGACCTGGGGTTACGAAAACCAGGGATTTACAATATACCTTGTCAATGTGGCATGTCCTACATTGGCCAGACGACAAGAACTGTGGAGATCAGGTGCAAAGAACATCAGAGGCACACTAGATTAAGACAGGTGACTAAGTCAGCCATTGCTGAACACTGCCTGGAACTAGATCATGCCATGAAGTATGAGGATACCAAGATTCTAGCACAAACACCCAGATTCTGGGACAGTGTTATACGAGAATCGATAGAGATTAAAATGGCTGACGATCTTATGAATCGTGACACAGGGTACCAGATAAGCAGAGCCTGGGATCCGGCTCTGGAATTGTTAAAGGAGCAACGGGGCCAGCTGCAACACTACACAATCAGAAGAACCAGAGAGATGGAGATGGTAAACGAGCCCCTGACGGACTGCCAGGCGCACCAGACCGAAGATGGAACACCCAGAAGTGGGACTGGTGGGCGCGGACCGCAGAGGGAACATCCAGAGCCGCAGCGGACGAAAAACGGAGCGGCAACGCTCCAACAGGTCGTGACGAGCGGGCGCGGACCGCAGGGGGAACGCTTGGTACTCCAGACCGTAGATGAAAGCCCCAGGAGCGGGTTTAGTGGGCGCGGACCGCAGAGGGAACACCTAGAACCGCAGCGGACGAAAAACGGAGCAGCAACGCTCCAACAGGTCGCAGGGAATGGGCGCGGACCACAGAGGAAGCGCCTGCAGCCGTTGGTGGAGGGGGAAGGCCATAGGCATAAATACTGGACCAGGTCCACTCGAGGAGCAGTCTCAGGTCGCACCTGATGAAGGTCTCGAGCTACGTGACCGAAATATCGTGCAAGTACGACGCTGATATCCGGCAGAACACCCGACAACCCAAGATGTCAGGAAAGGTAATGACTAGTAGTGGTACATGGTATCCTCCGCCATGCATCCTACAGTGACTTGCGGAGTATATATGTCAACGTTGATGTGGATGAAGGCGAGGAAATTATTTTTACTAGAAAGAGCTGATAAGCAGCTGTTATCATCCCACTTAGACAAAGACTGGAAAACATTTGGTACTAGTATAATGGGCGGAGAGGAATTACGAGTGCCGTTTAAACTGACTGTAAATCGCGCTCTGGAGAGGTAACTATTGAGTAAGTGGACGGAGGACGAAAATATCCAGTATAGTTGAAAAATGCTGGGTCGAAGGCTTCTACCTTGTCACTCGTTGAAAAGTCTGGTGTGGTAATAGACGAAAGCAAAATGAAAAGTGATATTTTAAACAACCCATTTAAGAAATCGTTCATACAAGAGGAGAGTACAGACACACTGCTGTTTGTCCATCACACAGACTTCCATACGGCGGACATAGTAATAGTTATCCTGGGCATACAGAAGCAGCAGAAAAAGTCAGTCGCTAGGTACGGACTGAATAGTTCTGTTTTACAGACAGTGCTCTAACGAAGTTTTCCCTTACTGAGATTCCATTCATCACGAAACTCACGTCAGTTCAAAGACCGAAGTGACTGGATAGACGTACGGGTGACTCATGTATATACACTATGTGATCAAAAGTATCCGGACACTCCTAAAAATATACGTTTTTCATATTAGGTGCATTGTGCTGCCACCTACTGCCAGGTACTGCATATCAGCGACATCATTAGTCACTAGACTTCATGAGAGAGCAGAATGGGGCGCTCCACGGAACTCATGAACCTCGAACGTGGTCAGGTGATTGGGTGTCACTTGTGTCATACGTCTGTACGCGAGATTTCCACACTACTAAACATACCTATGTCCACTGTTTCCGAAGTGATAGTGAGGTGGAAACGTGAAGGGACACGTACAGCACAAAAGCGTACAGGCCGACCTCGTCTGTTGACTGACAGAGACAGCCGACAGTTGAAGTGGGTCGTAATGTGTAATAGGTAGACATTTATCCAGACCGTCACACAGGAATTACAAACTGCATCAGGATCCACTGCAAGTAATATGACAGGCGGGAGATGAGAAAACTTGGATTTCATGGCCGAGCGGCTGCTCATAAGCCACACATCTCTCTGGTAAATGCCAAACGACGCCTCGCTTGGTGTAAGGAGCGTAAACATTGGACGATTGAACAGTGGACCAGTGGAAAAACGTCGTGTGGAGTGACGAATCACGGTACCCGATAGCAGGTTTACATCATCTGCTAGCGTGCGTAATGCCAACAATAAAATTCGGAGACGGTGGTGTTATGGTGTGGTCGTGTTTTTCATGGAGGGGCTTGCAACACTTATTGTTTTGCGTGGCACTATTACAGCAAAGTACTACATTGATGTTTTAAGCACCTTCTTGCTTACCACTGTTGAAGAGCAATTCGGGGATGGCGAATTCATCTTTCAACACGATCGAGCACCTGTTCATAATGCACGGCCTGTTACACGACAATAACATCCCTGTAATGGATAGCCTGCACAGAGTCCTGACCTGAATCCTACAGAACACGTTTGGGTTGTTTTGGAACGCCGACTTCGTGCCAGGCCTCACCGACCGACATCGATACCTCTCCTCAGTGCAGCACGCCGTGAAGAATGGGCTGCCATTCCCCAAGAAACCGTCCAGAACCTGATTTAACGTATGCTTGCGAGAGTGGAAATTGTAATCAAGGATTTGGATTGGATTGTTTGGGGGAGGAGACCAGACAGCGAGGTCATCGGTCTCATCGGACTAGGGAAGGACGGGGAAGGAAGTCGGCCGTGCCCTTTCAAAGGAACCATCCCGGCATTTGCCTGGAGCGATTTAGGGAAATCATGGAAAACCTAAATCAGGATGGCCGGACGCGGGATTCAACCGTCGTCCTCCCGAATGCGAGTCCAGTGTGCTAGCCACTGCGCCACCTCGCTCGGTTGTCATCAAGGCTAAGGGTGGGACAACACTATACTGAATTCCAGCTTTACTGATAGAGGGTCCCACGAGCTTATAAGTCATTTTCAGCCAGGTGTCCGGATACTTTTGACCACATAGAATAAGAAGGGTAAAAGAACGGACCCGAAAAATTACAGACCAATATCTATTTGCTGCAGAACTCTTGAACATATTCTGAGTTCGAATATAATAAATGTTCTTGAGACCGAAATGCTTCTGTCAACAAATCTGCATGGATTTAAAAAGCATCACTCTTGCAGTACTCAGCTGTTCTTTTCTCATATGATATCCTGTGAACCATGGATGAAGGGTCACAGGCAAATTCTATATTTATAGATTGTTGGAAAGCATTTGACACGGTGCGCTATTGTAGATTGTTATGAAGATTCGAGCATGTGGAATAGGTTTCCAGATATGTGAGTGGCTCAAAAAAATTTTAAGCAATAGTGGCCAGTACGAGGTCTTCAATAGTGAGTGTTCATCAGAAACAAGAGTATCGTCAGGATTACCCCAGGGAAATATGATAGTTCGGCTCTCAATCTCTGTGGACGTCTGTCATCTGGTGGACTGGATGGTCGGCAGTCTGCGCCTGTTTCCTGATGACGCAATGGTGTACAGGGAGATGCCACCGTTGAGTGACTGTATGAGGCTACCAGGTGACGTAAACAGTATTTCTGTTTGATTTGATGAATGACGGCTTGCGCTAAGTGTAGAAGATTACAACTGAACGCAGATGAGTCTGAAAACAATATCTTAATGTTCGAATACAGCATTAGTAGCGTCCTGATTGACACAATTGTGTCGATTAAATATCAAGGCATATCACTGCACATCGCTATGAAATGGAACGAGGATGTAAGGACAGTAGTAGGGAAGAGGAATCGTCGATATCAGTTAATTAGGAGAACTTCAGGACAGCGTAGCTCGTCTGTAAAGAAGACCACAAACAAAACAAAAGTGCGACCCATTCTTGAACGTTTTTCTGGTGTTTGAGATCCCTAGCAGGTCAAATGAAAGAAAGACGTCTAAGTAATTCAGAGACGTACTGGTAGATTTATTATTGGTAGGTCCAATCAATATACAAGGTTTACAGAGAATAGAAATGCGTAGTGAACTCTTAGCGGTGTTAATATCTACCAAATTTTTCTACCTTTATGATGAGTCTTATTTAATTGTGGCGTGGCTCTAATCAGTTCCATCGCTAGGGGTTTCTATAATTCAGTACATACCTTTTTTATTCCCAGCTTCGTCACTAGCTTGGCGAGGGAACCGTTTCACGTAACTCGGTGCTTGTGACGGAGGGGTAAATCTTATAATTCGACGATTTCATCACAAGACAATGGCATGTCCATATAAATCGTTTAGATTCAAGTACATGATGTAACATGAATCGACCGATATTTTCTTGAACTATTCACCCATTCGTGGGTTACTTGCCTTGGCGTATTGACTGACACATTCTCAAAGTCTCCCGTATCACATACACTCAAAAACCAGTAGCCTGGCAACATCGGTTAAAATTTCAATCTTGACCATTGCGCTTTCGAACACGACATCCCATGAAAGCCATGTTGCAGTGTAATACAATGCACGATTCAGTGTGTATATTTCCATGCATACACTCTAGAATTTATCGAAAATATCTGCAAGCAAGTGTACATCTATAGGAGGAGGAGATTAGTGTTCAACGAAGTCATTTGAGACGGAGCACTGGCTGGGATTAGGGAAGGATGGAGAAGGAAAACGGCCGTGTCCTTTCGAAGGAACTATTCCATCATTTGCCATGAGTGACTTAGGGAAATCACGGGAAACCCATATCAGGTTGACCGGACGCG
Source organism: Schistocerca cancellata (assembly GCF_023864275.1). Taxonomy (NCBI): domain Eukaryota; kingdom Metazoa; phylum Arthropoda; class Insecta; order Orthoptera; family Acrididae; genus Schistocerca; species Schistocerca cancellata. The sequence goes on along the minus strand of NC_064629.1, from coordinate 99,443,647 downwards.
TGTTTGAACCGTCGTCCTCCCGAATGCGAGTCCATTGTGATAACATTTACGCCACCCTACTCGGTGTGTACATCTTTGTCCATGGAAAGTCCTGTGTAACCTCCTACATCACAGATGTTAAACTCTTGCCAGACACTCACCACATGCCCATATTCTGCATTCGGTATGGTACTGCCCGTAAAATTACAGGAAAGTATGGTTATGTCGGGCAATGTGGTTTCATAGAGCTTCTCCATTGAATTCAGGTATTCATGCAGGAAGACTTTTTCTTCATCATGAGTTGAAACTTAGGATCATTGAGGTTTGCGGATCGAGTGAGATGCATGTGCTCCTGACGCATGGTTTCAGCAAATCTCTCAAGCGTTGTATTTATAAATCATAGTGAGTGCAGGAAGTGCAGCACAATATTCCTTAAACCTAACTAACCTAAGGACATCACACAACACCCAGTCATCACGAGGCAGAGAAAATCCCTGACCCCGCCGGGAATCGAACCCGGGAACCCGGGCGTGGGAAGCGAGAACGCTACCGCACGACCACGAGCTGCGGACAGCTAATAGCAGCCAACACTGTAGTCAACTGCTTTACCATACATTGTTTTATTTTCCTGCTAGTTGGCCATAGGAACGATAGTACAGTTTCAGTGAGCAATGATCTTGTAGAGTTTTCCCTGATGTACGATCCAAACTGATTATTACTCAAGACTTTTGAACATAAAACATGATACACTGCTGCATATGATAACGTCGTTCTACGGGGGCTAGTATGTAAGGCAGTGGGATGCCCATCACAGTGCGCCACATTAGTGAGATAGCAGTCTATGTCAGAACTTCCAACAAGGGGTAGACACTCCTAATGGTGAATTGTATTAAATTTTAAGAACTTAATTGCCTCAGTTGTCATCGTACGAAAAAAAGGTTAGAGGTGAAAAGTTAATATTATCAAAGGGGACATCTGTATGTGCTACAACTGGCCACTTCCCAAGTATCTCTTCTGCATGGGCGGGGTCAACTTTGTATTTCAAATGGAAACCCCCATTTTTATTACATATTCAGATTCTACGCCAAAAAATACTTATGGTTTACTCAAACCATTGTTTTCCATTCGCTGCAGATGCCGATGTAATCGAAAAATATCAAGTGTATTTGTTTTTACAATTAAGAACCGAGGTATTTGATTGTACATTTCATTTACGATCTAAGTGTCAATCTTTGCCTTCTAGTGGTACATGTTTATGTTCGACGTTTACATTAGTGTTGCAAATTTAATTTTACACTACAGTATGGTTAACTGTTTCACTGTCTGGTTAGGAAATACGTTTAGAGTCATCCAGGAAAAATGACGTGGATGTAATAGTTTCCTGTTACCACTGGGATGCTTGATTTCAGTGAGTCCCCTTGCTCTCACCAATGGGATGGTTGAGTTCGGTGAGTATACATGGCACGTCATCCTGTCACTATCACTTCATGGACATTTTATGTTATTACAATGGTCATGGTTTATATTGAGCCGGTAGCCGCGTAGCGGCCAGCGTGAGAGTTACTGCGTCTGAAAGGAAACACACCTTGATGGCGAAGTTCGAGGATTGCCACCGAAATCAAGCATTCCAATGGTTTGGGTACTCACCACAATCACACAGTTGCTCATCAACACAAGCAACGAAGTGAGACAAATCTGAACATCACCTTCGGCCAGGTTCAAATGGTTCAAATGGCTCTGAGCATTATGGGACGTAACGTCTGAGGTCATCACTCCCCTAGAACTTAGAACTACTTAAACCTAACTAACCTAAGGACATCACACACATCCATGCCCGAGGCAGGATTCGAACCTGCGACCGAAGCGGTCGCGCGGTTCCAGACTGTAGCGCCTAGAACCGCTGGGCCACTCCGGCCGGCCCCTTCGGCCAGGATGGGGTCTCCTAGCTAGTAATGTCGTACGATCATTCCGTTATCTTCGTTCAGTTTTAACAGCAAACTCTGGAAGTGAACCATAGTATTAGAAAGTACTGTACATTCTAACCAAAAGTAACCGAAAGGGTATTTTGAACATTTAATGTAAGAAAAGGTTTCATACAGTACAGTTACGTTCAGTTCCTGCGTATTTCCCACGATTACTGTTGTTATGAAGGAAGTAAAAAGTGAACTGTAACACTGAAATGAAATATTTCCGAATCAATTTCCATACAACACATTTTATTCCGCTAAGTGTATGAAATGTTTCCTTAATTTTTGTCTATACCTTTCAGTTACACTATGTATTACGATCTCCACCTGAAAAGTTTCTGTAGCGTTAGGCACATCCAAAAAGTGTCCAAATGTGTGTGAAATCATATGGGACTTAACTGCTAAGGTCATCAGTCCCTAGGCTTACACACTACTTAACCTAAAGTATCCTAAGGACAAACACAACCACCCATGCTCGAGGGAGGACTCGAACCTCCGCTGGGACCAGCCGCACAGTCCATGACTGCAGCGCCTTAGACCTAGGCACATCCAATACCTATCATGTACTCCACCCTTCTTCACCTCTACGTATAGCTTTTTTCTGTACTGAAATTAAGTTCACTTCAAAATGAAATTTTCCTCAGCACATCTCACAGCCGCGGAAATATTAGAGTAATAGTTTGGCAACGTTCAGTCTAGGTGTAACACTTTCCGTTTACAAGAGTGTAGTTGGATGTGATTAGTGTAACATGGAGGTTTACGGCAAGCTGACTGCGAAGTATATGGCCTGCACTGTTATGGGGAATGAGAGACAACCATCTATAGAAGGATGATCTTTCTGTGACCTTATCCAGTGGGATTTATTAAGCGCGAGAAGGATAGGAGAAGACACAGCATTAAGTATAGTGCTTTGCTCGTTTCATATAAGGCTCGAAATACCAGTATCCAGAATCCCCTGTTCGCAAACATCTCTAGCAGCCGCTCCGAGTCCACATTTCGTGAATGCCTCCGAAAGGGACGCCCCACTGCTCGGCGACAGCAGAAGAAAAAACATTTCGGCCGAAATGAAAGTCTGAAAACTTCTGGGCTGCGGGATGGGGCAGGCGCTACACGAGACAAGGGCGGTGCGCAGCATTACTCGTATTCCTTAGGCGGGACGGGACTCCTCGTGGCGGGTGACAATACGGCAGGTGAATCAGGGAGGCGGCTCGGCGTCTACCTGGCGTGAGTCAGCCGTGCTAATGCTCGCCTATTGCTAGCCGCCGTAACGATGCGTCACTTTACGAGCGGCGGCGCCGCTGGCGGCGTTTATTGTACGACTGCACTTCGCCTTCTGGCCGGGTCGCGAATGTTGCCGCTCCTCAGCACCTCCCTGATTACTCCGCCTGCGAGGATTTACACAAACAAAAATTTTCGCCCGGGGTTTAAGTTATTTGAAGACTCCCTGTCGGCAAATGTGTGGGGTTTTCTGCTGCCGTGCTTGAGGACTCGTAAAAGACTGTGTGGGGGTGAGAAATCGCTTTAAAAGCTGCCGGGCCCTTCCGCCGAGGCTGCTTGCCATCCTAGCGTGGCTTGCTTAAACATCCCTCAGGATACATTACGCTCGCGTTTTCCAACGCGAGTGCAACATAATTTTAAGTCGTGGGCGAGCAGTGAACAGAACTTAAGAGAGATCAAGTCTTCCGCCACGAGTTTCATATAAGACAGAAATGTCCTCAAATACTGTACGTTAGTAGTAAAATTAAGAAAGAGATTATTCTTGGACGATAGACCGACACTGTGGATTGACAGCCATCTTTAGAAACAGATATCAACGAGCCACCTATGCGCCGCAAAAGTCATGTGCTCTCTGGAGTCCCCACGATTTAGTCCTTGGTTCATTGGATTTCTTCCTGTGTATCAATTATATTCCATACATACCTTACTCTTACAAGTTGACTAAATCTAATTTTATCGAAATGCGGTCCGCAAGAAGCAGTAGCACCACGCGCACAAAACCTTTGTCTTAAAATAAACCCTAAGACTTCATAGGTCATCCACATTCCACAACTGAAGATTATCGACGGAGTGATGCGCAAAACAGTTCCTCTTTTACTTCTTGTTGGTATCCATTTGTCGTTCTGATCTTCTGTCCAAAGAGTGGTTTGATACTCTTAGAGCTAGTATATCCAGTGCAGGCTTCTTCGTCTCTCAGTAACTACTGCAGGCTTCACCAGGTTGGAAAGACTTGTTGTATTCATGTCTTGTTCTCCTTTTACGAAGATAATTTGGAAAATATTTCGAGTAGATTTCCCCACCATGTTATAGTTCTGGGTGGAGATTTTAATTTGCCAGATATAGACTGGGAGACTCAGACGTTCATAACGGGTGGCAGGGACAAAGAATCCAGTGAAATTTTTTTAAGTGCTTTATCTGAAAACTACCTTGAGCAGTTAAACAGAGAACCGACTCGTGGCGATAACATATTAGACCTTCTGGTGACAAACAGACCCGAACTATTTGAAAAAGTTAACGCAGAACAGGGAATCAGTGATCATAAAGCGGTTACGGCATCGATGATTTCAGCCGTAAATAGGAATATTAAAAAGGGTAGGAAGATTTTTCTGTTTAGAAAAAGTGACAAAAAGCAGATTTCAGAGTACCTGTTGGCTCAACACAAAAGTTTTGTCTCAAGTACTGATAGTGTTGAGGATCAGTGGACAAAGTTCAAAACCATCGTACAATATGCGTTAGATGAATATGTGCCAAGCAAGATCGTAAGAGATGGAAAAGAGCCACCGTGGTTCAACAACCGAGTTAGAAAACTGCTGCGGAAGCAAAGGGAACTTCACAGCAAACATAAACATAGCCAAAGCCTTGCAGACAAACAAAAATTACGCGAAGCGAAATGTAGTGTGAAGAGAGCTATGCGAGAGGCGTTCAATGAATTCGAAAGTAAAGTTCTATGTACTGACTTGGCGGAAAATCCTAAGAAATTTTGGTCTTATGTCAAAGCGGTAGGTGGATCAAAGCAAAATGTCCAGACACTCTGTGACCAAAATGATACTGAAACAGACGATGACAGACTAAAGGCCGAGATACTAAATGTCTTTTTCCAAAGTTGTTTCACAGAGGAAGATTGCACTGTAGTTCCTTCTCTAGATTGTCGCACAGATGACAAAATGGTAGATATCGAAATAGACGACAGAGGGATAGAGAAACAATTAAAATCGCTCAAAAGAGGAAAGGCCTCTGGACCTGATGGGATACCAGTTCAATTTTACACAGAGTACGCGAAGGAACTTGCCCCCCTTCTTGCAGCGGTGTACCGTAGGTCTCTAGAAGAGCGTAGCGTTCCAAAGGATTGGAAAAGGGCACAGGTCATCCCCGTTTTCAAGAAGGGACGTCGAACAGATGTGCAGAACTATAGACCTATATCTCTAACGTCGATCAGTTGTAGAATTTTGGAACACGTATTGTGTTCGAGTATAATGACTTTTCTGGAGACTAGAAATCTACTCTGTAGGAATCAGCATGGGTTTCGAAAAAGACGGTCATGTGAAACCCAGCTCGCGCTATTCGTCCACGAGACTCAGAGGGCCATAGACACGGGTTCACAGGTAGATGCCGTGTTTCTTGACTTCCGCAAGGCGTTCGATACAGTTCCCCACAGTCGTTTATTGAACAAAGTAAGATCATATGGACTATCAGACCAATTGTGTGATTGGATTGAGGAGTTCCTAGATAACAGGACGCAGCATGTTATTCTCAATGGAGAGAAGTCTTCCGAAGTAAGAGTGATATCAGGTGTGCCGCAGGGGAGTGTCATAGGACCGTTGCTGTTCACAATATACATAAATGACCTGGTGGATGACATCGGAAGTTCACTGAGGCTTTTTGCAGATGATGCTGTGGTGTATCGAGAGGTTGTAACAATGGAAAATTGTACTGAAATGCAGGAGGATCTGCAGCGAATTGACGCATGGTGCAGGGAATGGCAATTGAATCTCAATGTAGACAAGTGTAATGTGCTGCGAATACACAGAAAGATAGATCCTTTATCATTTAGCTACAAAATAGCAGGTCAGCAACTGGAAGCAGTTAATACCATAAATTATCTGGGAGTACGCATTAGGAGTGATTTAAAATGGAATGATCATATAATGTTGATTGTCGGTAAAGCAGATGCCAGACTGAGATTCATTGGAAGAATCCTAAGGAAATGCAATCCGAAAACAAAGGAAGTAGGTTACAGTACGCTTGTTCGCCCACTGCTTGAATACTGCTCAGCAGTGTGGGATCCGTACCAAATAGGGTTGATACAAGACATAGAGAAGATCCAACGGAGAGCAGCGCGCTTCGTTACAGGATCATTTAGTAATCGCGAAAGCGTTACGGAGATGATAGATAAACTCCAGTGGAAGACTCTGCAGGAGAGACGCTCAGTAGCTCGGTACGGGCTTTTGTCAAAGTTTCGAGACATACCTTCACCGAAGAGTCAAGCAGTATATTGCTCCCTCCTACGTATATCTCGCGAAGAGACCATGAGGATAAAATCAGAGAGATTAGAGCCCACACAGAGGCATACCGACAATCCTTCTTTCCACGAACAATACGAGACTGGAATAGAAGGGAGAACCGATAGAGGTACTGAAGGTACCCTCCGCCACACACCGTCAGGTGGCTTGCGGAGTATGGATGTAGATGTAGATGTAGATTGTCCGACACACTCCACTTCATTGCCAAACTGACGATAGTTACTGGTTCGGGAAGTGTTCTATCAGTCGACCCCTTCATTTTGTCACGTTGTAACATAAATCTCTTTTCTTCGATTCAGTACCTCTTCATTAGTTACTCGATAGGCCCATCAAATCTTCAGAAGTCTTCTGCAGTACCAAGTTGAAAAATCTTCTAATCTGTTTTTGTCTGAACTGTTCATCGTCCACGTTTCACTTCCGTATAAGGCTACACTCCAGTCAAAATTCTTCCGAAGAAACTTCTAACAATTAAATTTACATTTAATGTCAACAAAACACCAATTTTTGAAAATACTTCCATTTAAGATCAAGCTTATCCATTACAGATGTTTTAGAATCCATGTCTGTACATCACTTTTTTAAAATAGTTATTTATTATTCCATGATCTGTTTTGCGAACCTTATCAGTCACACCTCCAGATGGTTTTCCGAAAACTACACATATATTTCAAGCATAATACTGGGTTTTGGCTTGCGACAGTATGGACGGATTTTTTTCCTTGTTAATATCGATCTGTCTGCTTCCATTGTGATGCCCACTTGGCACCACATCACACACTTTTACACAGTAAGTATGCGTATACACTGTGGTAGCGAAACTTTGTCAGCATCCAGAATGTGCTCTACAACCTGTGGTGTCACCGCCAGACACCACACTTGCTAGGTGGTAGCTTTTAAATCAGCCGCGGTCCGCTAGTATACGACGGACCCGCGTGTCGCCACTGTCAGTAATTGCAGACCGAGCGCCGCCACCCGGCAGGTCTAGAGACAGATCCTAGCACTCGTCCCAGTTGTACAGCCGACGTTGATAGCTATGGTTCACTGAGAATTACGCTCTCATTTGCCGAGACGATAGTTAGCATAGCCTTCAGCTACATTTGCTACGACCTAGCAAGGCGCCATTACCAGTATAGATATTGAGATTCTATTAATGTATCATCAAGAGCGATGTTCTACAAATGTGGATTAAAGTTAAGTATTCCAGAAGCTACGTACTTTTCTTTATAGCATTCATTACGTATCCTGTTTCAGACCTCACGCCAGCCTGCGTGAGTTTAAGAGCGTGCCTTTCGGCTTCCTCGCATTGTGTCTAGGCTGTCTTGTCTAGACACAACACAACCGTTACTTGATGAGGTGGCAAGTGGCCATCACAATGGAAGCGAAAAAACCCGCCCATACTGTCGCAAGCCAGCACCCCGCATTTTGCTTGAAATAGATATGTAACTTCCGGAAAACCATCTGAAGCTGAGCATGAAAAGCTTTTCAAACTGCTTCATGAAATAATAAATAATTATTCCATAAAAGGTGACTCGTTGCAGTTTTATGTATTTACATTGCTACCATTTGCACTGTTAAAAAAACAGCAAACTGTCTTCGCATTATCCTGGATGGGCATCTAACTTGGGACTAACAATCAGTTGCACCACGCACGTAATCTTTCTCTTGCTTACATTTCATCTAGGAATTTTTTAAAGAGGAGATAAAGCTTTATCTCTTATCATCGCCGTAGTTTCCCTCTCAGCGTATTTCAGCTGTTTTCCTTCTGTCCAACAGGGAACCCGTGTCTCTGTCACACTTTGAATTATCCATGCTTCTTCATCCCTTTCTGTTTCTCTTTTCCTCCTTCCATCTCATCAGACAAGCTTCTCGCTCTTCCTCTCACCAGTCAAATTCTTCTCCATATTGACTCCTTACGTATTGCTGCCATACACTACCGTTAGATGATCATATTCACGGTCGACGAGAATGTAATGAGAAAAATGTGTAACACAATATTAATAAAGAAACATTTCTTGAATTACAAATATTCTTTATATTTTATTATTATTGGCATTATTTTTATTGTTAGTAACTCTATACGCTGCCCAGTATATCATGTGACCACCAATCACAGCCGACCGGTGTGGCCGAGCGGTTCTAGGCGCTTTAGTCTGGAACCGCGCGAACGCTACGGTCGCAGGTTCGAATCCTGCCTCGGGCATGGATGTGTGTGATATCCTTAGGTTAGTTAGATTTAAGTAGTTGTAAGTTCTAGGGGACTGATGACCTCAGATGTTAAGTCCCATAGTGCTCAGAGCCATTTTTGAACCAGACACAAACGTAAATAAATACTTTTTGCACTGTGGACCACCGCGAGACTTCCAGGAAGAGTCGATGAGCTTAAGAAGGTACCGACAATGATATGGAGCCATGCCGACTCCAACGCCGTGGCCAGCTGCGCTAGGTTTCTCGGCTGAGGATCCATGGCGCGAGCACCCGATCGAGGTGGTCCCACAGATTCTCGATTTGGTTTTAATCTGGTGAGTATGGTGCCCATAGCTGTACACTAAACTCTCGGTACTCTTTGAACCACGCCCATACACTGCAAGCTGTGTAACATGTTGCATTGTCCTGATGGTAGATGCCATCGTTCCGAGGGAAAACAAACTGTATCTAGCGGTGAATATGGTCCCCAAATGTAGACACATAGTTGATCTGTTATGCCTTTCACAATGACGAGATCGCCCAGTGAATGTCACAAAACATTTCCAAGGCCATAAAGTTCCCCCTCTGGCCTGGGCCCTTCCAGCGATTGTTTCAGGAATGTACACTGCAACGACCATCTGTCCGATGGAGCACAAAATGTAATTCACCTGAAAAGGCTTCCTGTCACCACTGAGCTACGGTATTGGCGTGAAAATTCCAGACTTCGTCGCCGCTGAACAGCAGTCAGCATGGGGGCCTGATCGAGGCGCCTGCTGCGGAGACACAAACGCAGCAACATTCACTGAAAGGTCGTTGAGGAGACACTATTTGCAACCTCTTCGGTGACCTGAGCTGCCAGCTGCTCAGCAGCTGCACGTCTACTCGCCCGTACACATCTCCTCAACTGTTGTTCACCCCTGTCACCTATGACCCATGGTTGACCAGGTTACCTTGACGCCAGTTTTGGATATCGTCATTTTGGCATGCACGGCATACATTAAATATGGTGACATGTGAACAGTTTACAGATTTAGCCGCTTCGGAAATGCTTGCACCATTTTCCCGGAAGCTAATGGTTCAAATGGCTCTGAGCACTATAGGACTTAACTTCTGAGGTCATCAGTCCCCAAGAACTTAGAACTACTTAAACCTAAGGACATCACACACATCCATGCCCGAGGCAAGATTCGAACCTGCGACCGTAGCTGTCGCGCGGTTCCAGACTGTAACGCCTAGAACCGCTGGGCCACCACGGCCGGCCCCGAAAGCTATTGATCATGTCCTTTTCGACGTGATGGAAACCACTGCGTTTACACACTACGATAACGACAGCATATTTTTCGGCTTCCACCCGACACGCGTCATTTATCCTCCACTGCCGGTGCTGCCACTGCCGTCTGCGAATGGTTATTTCACACCAATGTGACTGGACCGTGTATATTGGTCATGCACCGTACTTACCACAATGTTGATTCACTAAGGATGTCTGATCAGATGCAAGAAAGCGCCAAAGTGCCTTAATCTTGAAAGACGAAATGAATGCATAAATAAATGAAGCGACGGACTCAAATCTGAGCGTAGTTTAATAAACATATTTTTACCTATGTAACACAGAAATAATAGGTCCAGTACCACTTAATCGAAAGATACGAATCGTACCGCCAATCGAGGTTTCCTGAAGTACGCTTTTGGCGCTAGTAAGTGTACACTCTACAGCTTCCCGCGCTGATGTTCGGACTGAGGAAGGCTGGGTAAATAAATATTCGCAGAAATTACAGTAGGCGATCTGGGGAAAGCGTAAATATGGATGCCCGGACGGAGACTTGAACCACCATCCATCTGAATGCGTGACGAAAGTCTTAGCACCGTGCCACATCGTTCCGTTGACTGCGACGAAAAATTTTATAGACAGAGATTTTGAAAGTCTGCCTACTTATGAAGCTGCCCATATATGAAAAGTGTGATCAGTAGAACACAGGCGTAGGGAAGAAGGAGTAAAGTACAACCAACTTGGAATCACGTGACGGTTTAATGAGCGTAGGTTTGATATACCACCTGCCCTGGGAATACTGGAAATTACAAAAAAAGAAAAAGGAAAAATTAATGACAAGATCCCTAGGCTTGATCGTTGGCTGGCTGAGTTTTATAAATTGGAAAACAAAATCAGATAATACAATATTAGAGTAAACGCATAAAGTGTCGAGTGTAATGTTTCGATAAGTTGTAGAAGCGATTATCTAGAGTAAGTTAGTTAATATCAACAAGTTCGTCTTTACGAACAGTTTCTTGATTCAATAGTACACATTATCAAACTACAGCTTGATCCCCAATAGAACTGGGATTAGAGTTGGCAGATTTTGTAAACTAACAAAAAAAGACAAACTCACCATTCATTATGTGTGCAAATTATTTGTGCTAAACTAAAAAATTCATATATATCACACAAGAAGCTACATAGCTCTTCTATATACTTCATTGAGTGCACAGAATATTACTATTGTGGAAGTACACATATAAAGAACACAAAAAGTAAATGTATCTTTTTCAAGGGCTAATCAGTCAGATTCAGATTGATTCTAATTTATTTCGCTGCACTTCTGACACTTTTTAATAATTGAATAACACTTTCGTGGAAGAGTCTGTGATGGATCTTCTTCCCCAGCAAACTTTTTTAATTTCAAACTGATTTTCTACTGAAGACTAAGGGATTAAGAACACACCCCGAACCACTGGAGAATCAGACTGGAAGCAATAGAGCAAGTAATGTAAATTACTATAGTTCGTTGTTGTTTCGATCTGGAAGCTCAGGCGCTGCCAACATTCAAGAAATTCAACATAACTAAAGAAATTACAACAAAGTCATCTTTCAAAAATATAAATTTTGAAGTTGTACGATGGGCGTTCAATAACCAAAGCAACACATTTTTTTGTTAAAGCAGATGGGTTTCATTCAGGATTACAATACACCATATTATTCCCCACTCACTTGGCTACCGTATTTTGTAATACAATATCCGTTCAATGAGACAGCCTTATGCTACCTTACTGTGAAGGCCTGTATGCTTGCGACGAAACATATTATAGACAGATATTTGGAAAGGCTGCCTATCGATGTCGAAACCACGTTTTGCTCCATCAGTAACCGATATTGGCCGAGAAAAAATGCGTTGCAGTACTTATTGAACACCTCTCGTATTTATTCCATAATATATAATCTATAACAGACTTCAGTAAAAAAAAAAAAAAAAAAAAAAAACTGAGAATTATTCACTCCGGGTGAAAAATAAACTGAGGAAGAAAATTTGGGTGAAGATGCGGTAGAATCCCTGAATAATGAATCGTGTGGTAACCCAAGCTGATGTATACAGACTGTCTACTTGCCCTTCCCTGCCGGCCAGGGTGGCCGAGCAGTTCTAGGCGCTACAGTCTGGAACCGCCCGACCGCTACGGTCGCAGGTTCGAATCCTGCCTCGGGCGTGGATGTGTGTGACGTCCTTAGGTCAGTTAGGTTAAAGTAGTTCTAAGTTCTAGGGGACTGATGACCTTAGGAGTTAAGTCCCATAGTGCTCAGAGCCATTTGAACCATTTTTTGCCGTTCCTTTGGTTACTGTCTATGACTGAGTTGGATTCTGGAGGAAGGAGGTTTCTTTCAGCCTGGAGCTAATTTTCTCTAGTCATCCTAAATGGGCTCTGGCTAGGACCTCCATTCCTGGCTTAAAGGAGTTTTTCACCATTGCGGCCGTTGTTCCATTTCCTGTTGCAGAAAAAAGTTTTGTAGTCCCCCAAGGAGGCAGCACGTTACAGAAGCGTTCGAAGTAGTAGAAGGAAATTGCCAACGAGAATGCCTACATGCTACTCCAGATTTTCATTGGATGCACTTTCTAAAGGTTAAATAAATTCGTGGAGTGTTTTGTATCTCGCTCACTCGATGAGTCTGTCGACAGCCCTCGTGGGGTTGCGGTGGCAGTTGTTGGTCCTCCGGGGCTGAGTTCGTGTTTTAACGTAGTTATCAATTCGGAAATTTGGAAGTCTGGAGTTTGTGACCTTTCGTGATCAACGAGGTTACATTTCCAGTACAAAAATCAAACAAAGTATTCGAAATCCCGTTCCTGTGTGCGGCGTCGAATTCTGCTTAGCCTTTCTTGTTTATCTTGAGAGTGTTACGGATTAATAAGCTCGGTAAAAAGAGGCGTCACAGCAGAGCGTGGATTAAAACACTGGAGCAGTACGTCACGTAATTTATGAACCACATTGTCATGTGTACGTGGATTCTGGCTGCGCGCTAGTCTGATTTGGTGCGACGCTTCGTAAGCACCTGGGAATGTACCAAAGGTACATTACAAGGTTTTTACAGCTCGCGCTTTAAAGGTACATGGCTTCTTTTTTCTGCTCCAGGTGCTGGTGCTATCGTAAATTTAGCGATGGTGTTTTGGTAATGCTTGCCTGCTTACTGAAGAACTGATATTCAAACGATTTTCCTGTCGGTTTCTACAGATTTTCAGTACTGGACTGGTTTTATTTAATAACTCTCATAAGAACATACTTGAAATCTACACAAGTGCGGACTATATACACTTGCTAGGGCAGAGTTCGTTCCTAAATTGTTTGCTGCAAAAGAAGTGACAGTAGCACGCTTCCAACTACTCGAACGATGCTTCGACAAGAACGTTTAAGCAGTGGGGATATAGGTGGCAACGTTTATTACCAGATCGCTGTTACCCTATTAGTAGCATGCGATGCACTATTACCAGATTCAGTGTTAAATCCGTGTCATTTTACCGCCAGCAAAGTCTCCAAGCAAGGTTCATAACCTAGCACACAAAATTTTCTCAATGGCTCCACATTATTCTTGTTTAATTCCAATGACACGTTTAGTGATTTTTCTATTCTCTCGCTGCCAAATTTAAAATATTTTAATTGGTGTTACTTGTTTCGCAGAAACCAGATTTCTAAACGAATTGTTGATATAAATTTTCAGTTTCTTAACTAAATCGATGTGAAAAGTGGTTTGACTGGTAACTTAAAGATAGGTTTCATTTATTTGACCTTCGGGTCGGTCTGAATACCTGCGTTTCTTCAAAGAAACATTGTCAGCATTATTGGGACGCTTGAAAGGTTATCATAAGTTAAAATTGAAAGCTGGATTTGTACTCGGATCCTGTTATCTGCCTATAGTGGGCAGTACATTACTATCAAGGTTTACGAGCACTCCTAATGGCCCAGCTCAATTTATTAATTTAGCACAAGCTACTCTTCATATTTCCATACCTGTAATTGGACAATAAATTCGTTTGGATACTGCTTAAATGATGATGTTGCTCTGTAGTATTAGAGGAACGTATGGAGTGAAATTACAGAACACAGCAACAAGATTGAACTATCGCTTTGTCTGAGACTCACGCATTTTGAGAAAGCTTTTGACTCAAATAAATAAAGACTGTTCTGACAGGCTTAGACAAACGAATCATTAAATTAATCAATGTTAGTACGCTGTAAGGGACGACCAAAAATTTCCGCCCTAAGGCAACAATAACCCGTTGCTTCCATGTCAATGCTTATACACCCTTCTCCGAGGCGCGCTGTGTTGCATATACGCTGCAGCATTGCCCTCAGACTGAAAACTCTTCATCGACCCTGATAAAACGTGTACAGGCTGTATAACTGTGTCACATATTGCTACAGGAATTAGTAGTAGCCAAACCAATAGTTATAGTTCGGAAACGAATACCTGTTGAGATATGGGCCATTTTACTCGTGACGTATCGTGTGTCCTACACCACAAATTTCTTGATTGTGAAGAATTCGACAGTAAAACTCATATTAGGTCTTGATTTTTTTTAACTATTACTGTGTTGTGCTATGCTTGAAGAAGAGGTTTGCACTGGTGAATTTGGAGGACGAAAAGATCAAATTAATATTCATGATGATACGGAACTAAAAGGAATAGTTGAAAGGAGCAGTAAGCAAGTTAGCCGGGAGATTGTGAGGAGGTTCAAATAGGTGATTTTATAGCAGATGTGATCCCAGCTTCGATCGGAAGGAGTCATAAAATAGGTGACGTAGAGGATGACAAAGATGACAAAGAATGGGAAAATCTGTGGACCACGGAAACGGAAGTGAAAGAGACAGAATACGGAGGATGCAATGCAGTAGAACAGAATTGTCTGCCATTTAATATTATTTTTAACTTGAGAGGATTCGTAGATGCATTGTTAAACACACCAGAAGCGGAAAATGAAATGAGTGAAAATGAGGACGTTTCAGACACTGGAAAACGTTCAAATGTGCTACTGATAGGGACGGGAAGAAGAAGAAGAGCAACGAAGTGGAAGTATACGAGTATAGCAATTGTGGAGACGACCTTTTGGGGAACCTGTTCGACCGGATTAATTAGACAGTCAATACAAACCGAGAATTTTCAGTAAGGTGAAGGAACTTAGTGAGGTCGCTCTAAGCAAATGGTTTGTGTTGTCAATAAACCAGGAGGACATGGGAAAGGTTGGCTAAAGAGGAGATCGAATAAGAGAATTGTAGATTACTCACCTGTTACGCGTAAATATCACCAAGGTATGGTAAAATTATCACATTAGATGATAAGCACAAAAGCTGAGAACAGGAAGGAAATTCAGGGAGGACCGATAAGAGAGAAAATGGTTCAAATGGCTCCAAGCACTATGGGACTTAACATCTGAAGTCATAAGTCACGTAGACTTAGAAATACTTAAACTTAACTAACCTAAGGAGATCACACACATCCATGCCCGAGGCAGGATTCGAACCTGCGACCGTAGCAGCACCGCAATTCCGGACTGAAGCGCCTAGAACCGCTCGATAAAAGCTGCCGGCAATAAGAGAGATTATGATTAATGTGAGCGAAAATGTTTTTCTACTATCACAGAAGCGGTCTAAAAAGAGTAGATATCTGGCCAACAAGTTCTTTTACGTGCTACGTGGGTCTTACCGTGTGCAAAATATTGTTCATCACAACATCGTCGACTCAGAAACTTTACGAAGCCATAAATAAATCGTAAAATACCACATTTAGCATTAAAAATATTTAAAGAATGAGAAGATTTGTGCAAATGAGTAGAGACGTGACATACAGACTCAGGTCTCTTATAAGAAGATGTATTAATGACATAAAGTAGTTCCTGGCAAGAGTAAAATAGTTATGAGGTTCTGAAAAAGGGTTTTAGTATGCAACAAGACCAATTTCCTTGAGGAGAAGTCTTGATCACTTTGCAGCAAGTGCCGAGAAAAGAAGCATTACACAGATCAATGGCTATAGTTGCCCATTGATGCAGAAGTGCATATCGGTTGGAACTTAATTATTTATATGTTCGCCGGATGTGACGGAGTGCTGGGCAAGAAGCCATGGAGCTTGTCGATTCGAATTTATGTGAATGATGATAAGAGTTTGAGTATAGCAGACTTGAAGGAACATTGGGCTGTGGGGATATACCAGACGTGAAAGAAAGCTGCGTTTTGAGGATATAGTTGATGAGTAAAACAACTTACCTATTTAAATGAGTATTTACTAGTTTTATGAGAGTATGATGTGGTAATGTTTTGTGTATCTCCATGTACTGCTGACAGGATAGGCAGCTGAACTTTCGGATGAAGAGCACGCATAAGAAAAGGAATAAGAGATTATAAGAGAATAAACTTGGCATGGCCTAGGAAGTAGGAAATCATTCAGCTACTATCAAAGATAGACAGATAACAAACCACTGTGACTGTGAAACAATATAATCAATGGCAAGGGTAAGAGTAAACTACCGAAAGAAACAACATGTAACATAATAAATATTTGTGTTGTAATTTTCAAGTATGAATCGAGAACCATATTACGCTCGTGCTCATGTTTCAGATCAGCTATAGCCATAATTTAGAGAAAGAAAATGAATTCGCAATGTGGGAGGTGGTGAAACAACGGGAAATCTAACTATTCGGATGAAGCAAAGGAGAATAAATAGAAGACAGGCAATATAGTTAGATGTTAGAATGTGTAGGGTGGCCACAGCACGTTTGGGTTACAAGTAAACTATTGCCAATGTGCTGGAAATTGCGAGTTGTCTGCTAGGTATCGGTAGACATCTCTGGGATAACCAGTAGTAAAGACGGGATAGGCAAAATAATGTGAACGGTGGTAGTAATGGGATGGTTGTGTCTGAGGGTCAACAATGCAGGTAAGGCACGTATCGCGTTGGACTGTGCGTGCTCAGTACGGACTAGGTATCAGTGCAGTTTGTTTACGAGCAGTGCACACTTCGTATTTGCATTCAGAGACCGAGGTTGACGTGCAATGGAAGACTTAACAGATTTCCATAAAGAGCAGAGTGTGGGGGCCCATTTACTTGGAGAATCAGTAACCAAGACTGCCAACTTATTGAAAGTTTCAAGAGCAATTATTTCAACACAAAACATGGAAAGACATCATTCTGTAAACATAATAGTGGGCGCAAATCAAAACTGAATGACACAGATAGTCCTACGCTAACACGAATTGCTACAAACAACACAGAGGAGTGTAAATTATGGTGTCAGGAACATGAATCCTGGACGGATGATGAGTGGAAACACATCATATGGTCCGATGAGTCAACGTTTTCGTTACTTCCAATATCAGACCGGGTTTACGACTGGAGAACGGCAAAAGGTGCCTATAATCCAGATTGCTTGATTCCAGCGGTTAAGCATGAAAATGGAAGTTATGTGAACATTTTAGGCGATTAGGTGCACCCGATGATTCAGATGCTGTCCGCAACAATGATGCTGTATTTCAGAACGATAATGCACCCATTCACACAGCCGGGACAGTACAATCGTGGTATGAGGAGCATGAAACTTAATTGCATTGTCTTCCCTCTCCAGCACAGTCCCCGGACTTAAACATTATCGAACCCTTGTGGGCGTATTGGAGAGCCGATTCTGGGGCATATTTCTACCTCTCTCGTCACCACAGGAGTTAGATAAGGTTCTGATCGAAGAGTGGCATAACATACCACTGCAGACTATATAATCATTATATGCCAGTAATCCAAGAAGAATCGCAGCTGTATTACGGGCAAATGGGGGTCCAACTCCTTATTAATGAACGAATCCCATTGTAATTACAGTATTCACATTATTTTGCCTATTCTTTGTATGTGAATATAAATAACTGCAAGTAACTAACTAAAGGAAAAGATAAACCTCATTTGAGCTCCCAACTGAAATACACTCCTGACTGAAGAACAAATGACTCTCTTGTTAAGAAATTGACAAGATATGTTTGAAAATATTAAGTAAGGGTAATGTAATAATCACGGACGTACATAAGGGAGGTGTTTAGGGGGGCCTGGACACCCTCCTTACCTAACACAAAAAGCACGAATATTAACCAAAAATTCCCACTTTTTGAAAGCCAATGTCACAAAATAATAGTCATGCACTGCGCTTTTGACATAGCAACACACCGTGGAGGTACGATGCGACAAACCATAGCTGCGCACTCAAGCGGAGTTTGCCTGCTCCCGACACACACTAAGCGCGCAATGGTCTGATCTGTCACTTTGGTCTGTGTAGTCAACAAATAACAGCGAAATTTCTCGTCGTAATATGTAAAGCAAGCTTAAACTAAGCGTTGTGTTTGCAAAGACTATGAAATGGGGAAGTCAAAATCATTTTTAGGTTTCCTTTTTCTAAAAAGTGTGACCGTACCGTAACGAATTGGCTCTGCGTGGTACGAAAACCCGTCTTGAAGAAGCAGCGGGAGCGAACCCTTTTAGAAAACTAAGGATGAAGCGAAAACCGATTAGTCTCTCATTTACCATTGAGAAAAGGGTTATTCAACCCTGACTCGTAATTTTATAACGAAAACTTATTTCTCCATTATCTTTTCATCTGTAGTTTACAGGACTTTTTCAGTGGCAATGACTAATATTTGGAATGATATGCCGAGTAGTAAAGTTTGATTTGTTTCGTGTTTGTAGTTTGGTTGCGGAAAACAGGCATACCATCGGGTTTTTGTATTACAGATAAGAACATACGAGTTCAGGCTTTAATTTTGTGTGTGTGTGTGTGTGTGTGTGTGTGTGTGTGTGTGTGTGTCTCGATGAGTATCAGCTCATTAGACCCTAATTATTATAAGCTAAGTAGCGAACCAATAGGCCTATCACTAAGTGAGTTACACTAATATCTTTTATTGTTCACTTCTGCGTTAGGATGAATGCGACGATTTGGTTTCAAGTTCAATAACTATTTGTTTACTTATTTATGAATTCTCCGGTTTTTTAGCACCTTCGCTAGGAACTGCTCAATTTAAAACTGTTGAAATGTGTTGGTTCGGTGTTAATTAAATTTTAGTAGGTTATAGGCACATGTATTGATAGCGTAAATCTCAACTTACAAAACTGGTCAATCGCCCAAAAAAAGTATTTATAACTTTCCTAAAGTAACTCTTTCTCATCCCACTGTAGCAGAAAGGACGGGTCTGTTTTGAAGCTCTCTTTCGTGGTAATCTAAAACTATAACCATTGCGACAGTAGAGCAAGACACCGAGTTTATAAAGAGTAATACTGAACCTAACTGAGAAGGCACTGTGAAAACAGGGAGGACTCCGCGGAGAACGAGAGAGGTGTTATAGGGCCATGTTGGACCGTGTTGAAGCAGCTCCGTGTTTGCTGCACCAGAGGGGCTGAACCAAAATGTTGATTGTCTGTCATAAAGTTACAGAAACGTTTACGTTAAGTTATAGTCAGTCCAGTTTTAATTTGCACATAAGCTGTGCGGTTTGCGGAGAGGGAAGATTAAGCAACTAACTACAGTAACAAAGCTTCTTGACGGTACGTTACCGCAAACATGTTCACACGTCGTACTTATTTCAGTGAATGTGAAATCTAATTAAATTAAGGCCCTAACAGAAGATTAAGCAATAAGTAGTTCACTCCATAATGGCTACTACAGCACTATTAAGTGTAGACTGGCAGCACTAGCACTCATCACAAAGCTTCCGAATTCTATCGGCGAGTTCCGAGCAGTGTTACGGTGCTCGGGACACAAGAAAAGTTAAGTAGACTATGTCTACCGTATTGCTTGTAGATGGTACCACCGTTCAATCTTAAGCAATCTCGAAAGTAACTGTACGGATATCGCGTCGTTATCCAACTACGTTCTCTCTATAACGTGTGTGTTGAAGTATAGGAATTTCCAGCTTTGGTAGTACGAAGTTGTAAAAATTAAAACATCATGATAAACTGATGTTTAAAGAACAAAAAAGTATGACTGAACCTAACCCATCAGTGAATAAATGAGTAAGAGAAGTAGATATTAATGCTTTGTATTTTAAAATCAATAAATGTGAATATGAATTAAGACAAGAATGGAGATTGTAATACTAATTTTAAAAGAATAACGAATGAGCTCATAAGACGGTACCCTAAATGAATACAGTGAGTTTAAGAAAATAAAATTCACCTTTCTTGCCAGCCAGAAAAGGATCAACCGTGTGTTGGCTTATTAGATTGATAAAGAATATGATAAATAATGCCAAAAATGATACACAATTCCAATTACCTCTTTGAAAATATTCTTTCATGCACTTACGCTGCAACGAGTTTTGAGTATAACTGCAGCCGAATAAATTTATAAAGAAAAGGATGGGGTAATGTTACAGGACTGTATTTCCAAATTGTCCCATAACTTACGTAAAACAAGAAAGAAAGAGTCGAATCAAATCGGAATAAGTTAATCTCCACCGAATAATGAAATTTTAGTCAGTACCACTGATTGCCAATACTTAACTATTTAGATTACAAATTCCTATGTTAAATTGTATGCACACCTAACTGAGAAGGCACTGTGAAAACAGGGTGGACTCCGCGAAGAACGAGAGAGGTGTTATAGGGCCATAAACTGCAGTTTGCCAGTACCCCAGTTCTATTTCCCCCATCTCTATTCCCAGAATCGTCTCTCACCAACCATGCTATGGGAAACACCAAACAGGTATAGGGTAGGGAACGAAAGCTGAAAGATAGCTGCCCTGTACACAAGCGTGTGAAATCACACAGTGCAGATTACATTTCCAGGATTTTTGGGACAACGAAGTCTGCATTTCGCAAGCTGTATGGTTACGAGACGAGTACCGCTTGATGGTGGAGTCCCAGAAGAACTGTCATTGTGGATACAAACAGTGAGCTGTCAAAATTCGCCGAAAAACGCAGGCTGTTATAATAACGTCTTAGAAAACAGAAATTTTAGAACTACTTTGAAGATCGTAGCATGCTGATACCTCTCCCAGTTGCTGCCAGACTGAATGTTTAAGAAAATCTAGAAATGCAAATAATTTAGAAGTGGGAGTATGGCGTGAGCCTGTGATTACAGAGGTCTTACCGTAACAGTCAGTGCACGAAAACAGCCCGTGTGAGGGAGTAAGTTAAACACACTTGGGAGCAGCAAGACTAACAGATTTTTAACGGGTTAACCATCTAAACCAGGAATAAGGAAGGAAGAGCAGCGTCTTGTATGTTACACACATCAAAAAACGTTTTGCAACTCCCCGGTTCCCAGAACTCCTGAAGATAAACGTTGACTGTGGGTATTGTATCACAGACAAGGTTCCTTTGACTGTTCAGAGATCTCACTAAACCCGTCCAAAGAAATAAACAACGTTGCATGAGCAGCGCCCATTAGCGATCAGTTCCAGACGTTCCACCAGGACGGAGGTACACGGCTCGTGTTGTCTGTAGTTCAGCCATGCCTAGACGGTCAACACCGCGGTTCGATCGCGTCCACCTTGTGCCAGGAAGGGCTCTCAACAAAGGAAGTGTCCAGGCGTCTCGGAGTGAAACAAAGCGATGTTGTTAGTTCATGGGGGAGATACAGCGAGACAGAAACTATCGATGACATGCCTCGCTAAGGCCGCCGAAGGGCTACTACTGCAGTGGATGACCACTACTTGTGCATTATGGCTCGGAGGAACCCTGACAGCAACGCCACCATGTTGAATAATGCTTTTCCTACAGCCACAGGACGTCGTGTTACAACTCAATCTGTGCGCAATAGGCTGCATGATGCGCAACTTCACTACCTACGTCCATGGCGAGGTCCATCTTTGCAACCACGACACCATGCAGTGCGGTATACATGGGTCCAAAACATGACGAGTGGACCGCTCAGGGTTAGCATCATGTTCTCTTCAACGATGAGTGTCGCATATGCCTTCAACCAGACAATCGTCGGAGACGTGTTTGAAGTCAACCCGATCAGGCTGAACGCCTTACCAGTAGACACACTGTCCAGCAAGTCAGCGAGGTGGAGGTTCCCTGCTGTTTTAGGGTGGCATTATGTGGTGCCGACGTTCCAGAACTCTCGGAACCAAGGTGATACAAAACTTTTTTTGATGTGTGTATATTCCTACTGGTTGGCATTCACGAGAATTATTCTTCAACTAATCAAAATTATGCGACACTGAAAAATTCAAAGCGGAGAGTTTTCCATTTCGGAAATGCTCTGCAGTGAGTTACCTCTTGGGTAGAACTTTTCTCAGGCTGCAGTCTTGATAGGCCGTTTTCTCCACGGCAGACTTCCTGTACTAGACGACTTCTCCAGGCTTGCCTGGGACAAGAGGCTCCCATACGACTTCGATGAACTTAGACACAGACGTGAAGAGTTGTTGATAGATGCAGTCATTCCAGCCTCCACTTTCAGATTATTAATAGGGTGAGATCCATGTGCAGAAGTGAATCGAACTGTATGGAACGACAAAATCATTTGTAATGATGTTCAGTAATTTGAATCTTCATTCTGAAAACTTGGTTGCTGCGAAAGTTCAACATATTTCCAACTCCAGCTCTAGATACACATATCCTTCTGTTGTGTTTTCTATCACTATGCATTATCCTTTGGCAATCATAGTACGATTTCTCTGAATGTAAATGTTTTGTACGGATACGTGTTCCCCTGAATCGCATTCCAGATCCCTTGTCCAGTTTCGCCAAGGCATTAGCTTATTGCTTTCAATGAGTGTTAAACTATTTTGTATAAAACGAATTACGTATACGTAATAAACTGAGTTTAGTGAGATCTTTGTTTAATTTCTTAGTCTGATGAATTACTTTACTATTGTTTTTATGGGAGATGATTTACTTCTGTCAGATATAAAGGAAAAAATCAAGATATTTAATTAAAGTTTCCACTTGAGATACTACACCCATGCAATAGGCTGCACTAAATAAAATCCGTAGGCTTATACCATCTACAGTGAAGGTAACAAAAATACCCCATAGATCTACACTCCTGGAAATGGAAAAAAGAACACATTGACACCGGTATGTCAGACCCACCATACTTGCTCCGGACACTGCGAGAGGGCTGTACAAGCAATGATCACACGCACGGCACAGCGGAAACACCAGGAACCGCGGTGTTGGCCGTCGAATGGCGCTAGCTGCGCAGCATTTGTGCACCGCCGCCGTCAGTGTCAGCCAGTTTGCCGTGGCATACGGAGCTCCATCGCAGTCTTTAACACTGGTAGCATGCCGCGACAGCGTGGACGTGAACCGTATGTGCAGTTGACGGACTTTGAGCGAGGGCGTATAGTGGGCATGCGGGAGGCCGGGTGGACGTACCGCCGAATTGCTCAACACGTGGGGCGTGAGGTCTCCACAGTACATCGATGTTGTCGCCAGTGGTCGGCGGAAGGTGCACGTGCCCGTCGACCTGGGACCGGACCGCAGCGACGCACGGATGCACGCCAAGACCGTAGGATCCTACGCAGTGCCGTAGGGGACCGCACCGCCACTTCCCAGCAAATTAGGGACACTGTTGCTCCTGGGGTATCGGCGAGGACCATTCGCAACCGTCTCCATGAAGCTGGGCTACGGTCCCGCACACCGTTAGGCCGTCTTCCGCTCACGCCCCAACATCGTGCAGCCCGCCTCCAGTGGTGTCGCGACAGGCGTGAATGGAGGGACGAATGGAGACGTGTCGTCTTCAGCGATGAGAGTCGCTTCTGCCTTGGTGCCAATGATCGTCGTATGCGTGTTTGGCGCCGTGCAGGTGAGCGCCACGATCAGGACTGCATACGACCGAGGCACACAGGGCCAACACCCGGCATCATGGTGTGGGGAGCGATCTCCTACACTGGCCGTACACCACTGGTGATCGTCGAGGGTACACTGAATAGTGCACGGTACATCCAAACCGTCATCGAACCCATCGTTCTACCATTCCTAGACCGGCAAGGGAACTTGCTGTTCCAACAGGACAATTCACGTCCGCATGTGTCCCGTGCCACCCAACGTGCTCTAGAAGGTGTAAGTCAACTACCCTGGCCAGCAAGATCTCCGGATCTGTCCCCCATTGAGCATGTTTGGGACTGGATGAAGCGTCGTCTCACGCGGTCTGCACGTCCAGCACGAACGCTGGTCCAACTGAGGCGCCAGGTGGAAATGGCATGGCAAGCCGTTCCACAGGACTACATCCAGCATGTCTACGATCTTCTCCATGGGAGAATAGCAGCCTGCATTGCTGCGAAAGGTGGATATACACTGTACTAGTGCCGACATTGTGCATGCTCTGTTGCCTGTGTCTATGTGCCTGTGGTTCTGTCAGTGTGATCATGTGATGTATCTGACCCCAGGAATGTGTCAATAAAGTTTCCCCTTCCTGGGACAATGAATTCACGGTGTTCTTATTTCAATTTCCAGGAGTGTATCATCGAGTATCTTTGACATCCATCTGTTGTAAACTCTTATAACATGCCCTAAGATCAAACATAATGAGGTATCTCAAACAGAGATGTGTACTCCATGCCAGCCAGCATGGATAGAAAAACATTGGGCATGGAAAACGCAACTCACGGTTTTCTCACTAGGGTATCCTGGAAACAATGGTTTAAGGCAACCAGGTAAATTCAGTATTCCACACGAACGCTTATTGATGAAACTGCAATCATATGAAGTATGAAATCGAATTTGCGACTGGTCTGATGATATTTTGGTTGGAAGAACGCAGCATAACCTCTTCAACGGAAAGTGATTGACAGTTGTAAAAGTAACTTCAGGTGTGCCCAGGGAATAACGTTGGGTCACTTGCTGTTTATCTTGTATATAAATGATCTCACCGACAACATTAAAAATAACAACAGAATTGTGGCACATGATCTACTTATCACTATAGAAGTACGGTGTGAAAAAATATGTAGGATATTCAGTTGGTTTTTCGTAATATTTCAGAAGAAGAAATTTTGCCAAGTTGCTCTAAATGTTCATAATTATAAAAGTGTGTACATCAAAAGACGAAGAATTAGTTTCTAGAGACTTCAGTGTCGATTAGTCAAAATCGGTATCAATTAAGTCGTCTGCGACTCGTGGTCTAGTGGCAAGTGTTGCTGCCTCTGGATCACGGGGACCCGGGATCGATTCCCGGCCGGATTGGGAATTTTCTCTGCCCGGAGACTGGGTGTTTGTGTTGTCCTCATCATTTCATCATCATCATCATTCGTGACAGTGGCTACATTGGACTGAGTAAAAAAATAGGACTGTGTGAAAAACTTGAACGTTGTACGGGCGCTGATGACCGCGCAGTTGAGCGCCCAACAAAACCAGACATAATCATCATCAATTAAGTCACTCAAATATCTGGGTGTAACGATTTGTAGGTATAGGAAATGGTTTGATCACATAGGCAAAGTCTGAGGTTAAGTGGCTGGCAAGCGTGAGTTCATTGGCAAATTGCACAATTTGTCAACAAAAGAGGCTGCTTAAAAAACACTAGTAGGACCCATCCCAGAATACCGCTGAAGTGTGTGATCCATAGCAAATAGGTCTAACAGGAGATACCGAACGTATACAAAGGAGTATCGCTGTTATTGTCACATCTTTGTTTGATGCATTAGGGAGTGACATAGAGATGCGGAGATACTTGAACTGGAAGACGCGTGCAGATAGACGCCGCTTTGCAACAAAATGCTACCTACAAAATTCCGAGGACCATTACGTAAGGAATCTACTAATATTGCACCACCATCGCGAGAAAAAGACTACACTAATTACAGTGTGTACAGAGACGTTTAAGCAAACTTTTTATTCCCGCACACTAAACTTGAATGGAATGGGGAGAAGACCTAATAAAGGGTGCAATTAGTTGTACCCTCTGCCAAACACTTAGCAGAGATCTGTACAGTATAGACATAAAAGCAGAAAGACCGTTCCACACCTTTATAACAAGACATTTTAATGTCTCTAACAACCAGTGGTATATAATAAGATTGTTTTCATAAATAAGTGAGAACGTAAAATTACCATATTTCGAGTTAGATAACAACCAAACGATGCAGTAATTCAATTTGAAACTAGAATACTCGAAGAAAGGCACGATGAAATATAGGAGTTTCTTCTTTACACGGATTGTGTATAATGTATTAGTGAGTTTAAAATGACAGAAATTTGTACTCGGAGCCAGGGTAGGTACAGCTGCGTCGTGCGCGCGCTATGATTAGCTGGTGGCTGATTAGGCGCTAGCCGCTGCCGGCTCAATGGGCTGCGCCTGCCAGCGCAATTCATCACTGCACAGCCCCTGCGGCCGGCCACCTGTAGGACAGTAGCGCGCGCTGGCTTGCCTGCCACAGGTGCGGCTCTGCGCCGACACAATCTCCGAGATGGATGTCCCGGCGCAAACAAGGGCTCGGCTGCCTCCCCATCCTCCCCGTCTGGCCCCAGGGCTCAAGTAAAAACACTTTCGTAGATGACAGCAGCACTTCCTCGTCATGCACGGCGTGGGACAAACGTGACAGTTTAAATAAAATGACGCAGGTATAAGTTGCTTTTCACTTTGTCGTTAGAGTGATTGGTAATAAAACATCGTCCGTATGTTTACACACAAAGATACACAGATCAAATAAAGAAGGAAAAATTACTGTCTTAAAAGTCGGTTGTTTGTTGGTAAGAGATCACTTCGCATTTTGGTCTTTAGCAGTAAAGGATATACAGAATGTTTTTTAAAAAAGTGAAATATTCCAGCAGGAGGTAGTATCGATCGAAACTAGAAGAAACGTTTCTATAGTGATATACGTGGAGACAGTTACCTGTCGTGTTGTGGGCCGTTGTACATGTGACAAGCAATGCGTGCAGTTCGATGGGGAAAAAATGGCTCAAATGGCTCTGAGCACTATGGGACTTAAAATCTGAGGGCATCAGTCCTCTGGATCTTAGAACTACTTAAACCTGACGAACCTAAGGACATCACACACATCCATACCCGAGGCAGGATTCAACCCTGCGACCGTTGCAGCAGCGCGGTTCCGGACTGAAGCGGCTAGAACCGCTCGGCCACCGCGGCTGGCAATTCGATGGTGTAGGGGAATTCACAGTAGATGGAACAGTAAAATTCCAGAATACGCGCCTGCGGACACATGCATATTCTCGCACAGCCATGAAGGTGAGGCATCAGAATCTCCACAGTATCGATGTATGGACAGCGCTGGCCGGAGTGGCCGTGCGTTTCTAGGCGCTACAGTCTGGGGCCGCGAGACCGCTACGGTCGCAGGTTCGAATCCTGCCTCGGGCATGGATGTGTGTGGTGTCCTTAAGTTAGTTAGGTTTAAGTAGTTCTAAGTTCTCGGGGACTGATGACCTCAGAAGTTGAGTCCCATAGTGCTCAGAGCCTTTTTTTTATGTATGGACAGGAATTGTCGGTAACTGATTCATGGGCCATACACTTTACCAAACAAATTTACGGAACTGTGTATCACAGAGTTCGTCGCGATGAACAACGATGCCCTTGGTGAAAGGTAACGACGGTGGTTTATGCACCACTCTGTTCAGTGCGACAGTACCACACCGCAACGTTTCGTGGGAGAAGGTCTGGTGAGGAGATCGGGTAACTGGCTGCTGAGACATTTAAACGCATTGGCGTGAGCCAAACCCGTCGATAATGTGCAAATGTTAAAGGGGCGTATGACCAATTTATGTGACACATTCTGAATGGAGTCGGATGTACTTGAAAAAAGAGCCTGATTTACTGCGAAAAAGGGATGAAGGGTGTGTCAGGTTGTGTGGTAACCATATACTTCACTGCTTATAGAGTCTACTTCTACGTAACAGGCAGACGGAAATAAGAGGACAGATTAGCTCATATCTCAACGGTTTCAAGACATTTTTCTGGTTTTGACCAATATTACCTCCTGGAGGAATATGTTACATTTTTCTTAAACGCTTCGTATCCAGCTTGAGACGTCCTCAGTCACAAAATCACTAATACTTCAAAACATTTCAAGAGGGCTAAACGTGCTTTTTGGAAACGAGAGTTTTTTTCTATAAGTGTAGGACTCGCAACTCTCTTCATCAGTCGACGCACAAAAGCAAGTACAGTTGTTCTTCCTCAGTGAAACGATATGCTTATTTCAAGGGCATTCGACAACTTGTGGAACGAGGTTGAGTTTTGGATCATACGATCTAAACATTCGCAAAATACGCCTGCAAATGTAGTAAAAGTGAGGCGATATTGTAGAGGCATCTGCTTTAGACGTAGGAAAATACGGAAAAAATACAGGGTGAACCACCTGAAACTTGCTCTGCATATATTGCGGAAATGGACGGGGCTGTTGATGTGCTGTTTTCGCAGAATGGATTGGTAATCAAGGTCTCGTATTGTTAGCCAATAAACAGATCGTAATAATACTTAGACAGCGTATTTTTTGGCAAACTAACACTTTTTTAAACTGAACATTGCCTATTGACATTAACAAACTACACTCCTGGAAATTGAAATAAGAACACCGTGAATTCATTGTCCCAGGAAGGGGAAACTTTATTGACACATTCCTGGGGTCAGATACATCACATGATCACACTGACAGAACCACAGGCACATAGACACAGGCAACAGAGCATCCACAATGTCGGCACTAGTACAGTGTATATCCACCTTTCGCAGCAATGCAGGCTGCTATTCTCCCATGGAGACGATCGTAGAGATACTGGATGTAGTCCTGTGGAACGGCTTGCCATGCCATTTCCACCTGGCGCCTCAGTTGGACCGGCGTTCGTGCTGGACGTGCAGACCGCGTGAGACGACGCTTCATCCAGTCCCAAACATGCTCAATGGGGGACAGATCCGGAGATCTTGCTGGCCAGGGTAGTTGACTTACACCTTCTAGAGCACGTTGGGTGGCACGGGATACATGCGGACGTGAATTGTCCTGTTGGAACAGCAAGTTCCCTTGCCGGTCTAGGAATGGTAGAACGATGGGTTCGATGACGGTTTGGATGTACCGTGCACTATTCAGTGTCCCCTCGACGATCACCAGTGGTGTACGGCCAGTGTAGGAGATCGCTCCCCACACCATGATGCCGGGTGTTGGCCCTGTGTGCCTCGGTCGTATGCAGTCCTGATTGTGGCGCTCACCTGCACGGCGCCAAACACGCATACGACCATCATTGGCACCAAGGCAGAAGCGACTCTCATCGCTGAAGACGACACGTCTCCATTCGTCCCTCCATTCACGCCTGTCGCGACACCACTGGAGGCGGGCTGCACGATGTTGGAGCGTGAGCGGAAGACGGCCTAACGGTGTGCGGGACCGTAGCCCAGCTTCATGGAGACGATTGCGAATGGTCCTCGCCGATACCCCAGGAGCAACAGTGTCCCTAATTTGTTGGGAAGTGGCGGTGCGGTCCCCTACGGCACTGCGTAGGATCCTACGGTCTTGGCGTGCATCTGTGCGTCGCTGCGGTCCGGTCCCAGGTCGACGGGCACGTGCACCTTCCGCCGACCACTGGCGACAACATCGATGTACTGTGGAGACCTCACGCCCCACGTGTTGAGCAATTCGGCGGTACGTCCACCCGGCCTCCCGCATGCCCACTATACGCCCTCGCTCAAAGTCCGTCAACTGCACATACGGTTCACGTCCACGCTGTCGCGGCATGCTACCAGTGTTAAAGACTGCGATGGAGCTCCGTATGCCACAGCAAACTGGCTGACACTGACGGCGGCGGTGCACAAATGCTGCGCAGCTAGCGCCATTCGACGGCCAACACCGCGGTTCCTGGTGTGTCCGCTGTGCCGTGCGTGTGATCATTGCTTGTACAGCCCTCTCGCAGTGTCCGGAGCAAGTATGGTGGGTCTGACACACCGGTGTCAATGTGTTCTTTTTTCCATTTCCAGGAGTGTATAAGGAGGGTAAATTAAAATGTTAGCGGTGTTTTTTACAATAGTCCAGTGCGAGTCGTTTACGAGACATCGTATGGTGGTAGGCTTCCACACCGACACTTGTTTCTGCCATTCAGCCTGCGTAGTTGCTTGGTGTGATGTTCTTATATTTGCATGCAGTGTACTTTTGTGTTCTTTAAGTGCATTGCGACTTGCTAGTCAGTTAGTGTGTGAGTCCATGCTGTAGATCGTAAGTGGACTATGGGTAATACCAATCCAGAAAAACCCGACCTGCTCATGGTGCATGGAGAGTGTAGGAAGAATGCAGATCGTTCTTGTACGGTATATGCGGCAAGATATCCTAATAGATGTCAACCATCTCGGAAATTATTTATGAATCTCTTCAACCAGTCTTATTCCTGTTACACAGTGTGTAAGCCTCAACTAAATCTCTGAAATGAAACTTCCTGGCAGATTAAAACTGTGTGCCCGACCGAGACTCGAACTCGGGACCTTTGCCTTTCGCGGGCAAGTGCTCTACCATCTGAGCTACCGAAGCACGACTCACGCCCGGAACTCACAGCTTTACTTTTGCCAGTATCTCGTCTCCTACCTTCCAAACTTAACAGAAGCTCTCCTGCGAACCTTGCAGAACTAGCACTCCTGAAAGAAAGGATACTGCGGAGACACTCCGCTGCAGAGTGAAAATCTCATTCTGGAAACATCCCCCAGGCTGTGGCTAAGCCATGTCTCCGCAGTATCCTTTCTTTCAGGAGTGCTAGTTCTGCAAGGTTCGCAGGAGAGCTTCTGTAAAGTTTGGAAGGCAGGAGACGAGATACTAGCAGAAGCAAAGCTGTGAGTACCGGGCGTGAGTCGTGCTTCGGTAGCTCAGATGGTAGAGAACTTGCGCACGAAAGGCAAAGGTCCCGAGTTTGAGTCTCGGTCGGGCACACAGTTTTAATCTGCCAGAAAGTTTCATATCAGCGCACACTCCGCTGCGGAGTAAAAATCTCATTCTGGAAATCTCTGAAGTGTTCTGATAAGCAATTAACAGATTCGAAAATCAAGAGAGTATTTTCAGTAAAAACACTTTTAGTTGACCTGTTAAAAATTTTAACTTCATGGAAAATTGTCAGGTATAAAGCCAATCTCTGGAATGGACAGCGTCGTAGATTATCTGTGTCTGAACTGCCCGATTTTCGTAAATCACATTGCATTTTAATTGCCATTTGTAGGTTATCTAGGAGTAGTCATAACGGTATATCTCTTTTTATTTTACTTCTTTCATTAGTAATGAAACATTGCCATTAGAACTGTGATATCTAAACGTCAGTTTTCGTAAACTGGACTTCCAGTTTTAAAAAAGGTTGTTTTACAGACACTGTATTCCGTTAGCCAGGTTAAGCACCGTTAGCTAGCGACAAGTTACATACACTGCTTCGTATACTACGTTGTGATGGATTGTTGCAAGACGGCAACTGATTATATTCATGTAATTAATTCTAGATACCGACTTTGTAATATTCTTAGCCGGATCTGCCTATTGTTTATCCAATTACACATTTTTTCGAATGAAAGCAAATTATTTCTTTACATATTATTAATCGACTGCAGACAAGACCGGAGTGCGACAACATTCCGTACACACTTTGGATTATGGGCTGCGGTTTAAAGTTCCATATTTGTAGGACTGAATGGATCTGTGTGATACAGTTTCTAAGCCCATACTGTGTGGAGCATGTAAGATACTGCCGGGTTAGGAGTGCTGCTCCATAGCAGCCCCTAGTTCCAATATACACTCCTGGAAATTGAAATAAGAACACCGTGAATTCATAGTCCCAGGAAGGGGAAACTTTATTGACACATTCCTGGGGTCAGATACATCACATGATCACACTGACAGAACCACAGGCACATAGACACAGGCAACAGAGCATCCACAATGTCGGCACTAGTACAGTGTATATCCACCTTTCGCAGCAATGCAGGCTGCTATTATCCCATGGAGACGATCGTAGAGATGCTGGATGTAGTCCTGTGGAACGGCTTGCCATGCCATTTCCACCTGGCGCCTCAGTTGGACCAGCGTTCGTGCTGGACGTGCAGACCGCGTGAGACGACGCTTCATCCAGTCCCAAACATGCTCAATGGGGGACAGATCCGGAGATCTTGCTGGCCAGGGTAGTTGACTTACACCTTCTAGAGCACGTTGGGTGGCACGGGATACATGCGGACGTGCATTGTCCTGTTGGAACAGCAAGTTCCCTTGCCGGTCTAGGAATGGTAGAACGATGGGTTCGATGACGGTTTGGATGTACCGTGCACTATTCAGTGTCCCCTCGACTATCACCAGTGGTGTACAGCCAGTGTAGGAGATCGCTCCCCACACCATGATGCCGGGTGTTGGCCCTGTGTGCCTCGGTCGTATGCAGTCCTGATTGTGGCGCTCACCTGCACGGCGCAAAACACGCATACGACCATCATTGGCACCAAGGCAGAAGCGACTCTCATCGCTGAAGACGACACGTCTCCATTCGTCCCTCCATTCACGCCTGTCGCGACACCACTGGAGGCGGGCTGCACGATGTTGGGGCGTGAGCGGAAGACGGCCTAACGGTGTGCAGGACCGTAGCCCAGCTTCATAGAGACAGTTGCGAATGGTCCTCGCCGATACCCCAGGAGCAACAGTGTCCCTAATTTGCTGGGAAGTGGCGGTGCGGTCCCCTACGGCACTGCGTAGGATCCTACGGTCTTGGCGTGCATCCGTGCGTCGCTGCGGTCCGGTCCCAGGTCGACGGGCACGTGCACCTTCCGCCGACCACTGGCGACAACATCGATGTACTGTGGAGACCTCACGCCCCACGTGTTGAGCAATTCGGCGGTACGTCCACCCGGCCTCCCTCATGCCCACTATACGCCCTCGCTCAAAGTCCGTCAACTGCACATACGGTTCACGTCCACGCTGTCGCGGCATGCTACCAGTGTTGAAGACTGCGATGGAGCTCCGTATGCCACGGCAAACTGGCTGACACTGACGCCGGCGGTGCACAAATGCTGCGCAGCTAGCGCCATTCGACGGCCAACACCGCGGTTCCTGGTGTGTCCGCTGTACCGTGCGTGTGATCATTGCTTGTACAGCCCTCTCGCAGTGTCCGGAGCAAGTATGGTGGGTCTAACACACCGGTGTCAATGTGTTCTTTTTTCCATTTCCAGGAGTGTATAATAACAGTATCTACTACCCCACGCGACCGCCTGCGGCCCGGACGTCAATGATCCACACAACAGCTCTGTCTACACCCATATTCCGTCCTGCAGTAACGGAAGGTCATTATTGCCTTACTAGTTTGCCCTCTGCTTAATAAAAATTTTTATATTATTCTTATGCCATCATAAAAAAAAATTATGCTAATTGAATCGTTCTCAAAATGATTTGTAACATAATAAATTATTACTTAAATATTTAATTTTCATTCATCGTTCGACCTTCCTCATATATGTGCTTGTCACCTATATTCCACGCAACGCTACCCATTAAACAAGACGTTTTTCCCCCATGCATTGCGCTATGCCTTTCTATCAAAGGCTTGCTCAGCATCAGTTAATATTTCGACATGTTTTTAAATATTTCTCCCACTCATTTGGATATTATTGTGTGTTTATTACCCTCAGTTCGTCTGATTCTACTTCAACCTATAACTTCGCCCACCTTCCTTATGTTTCACACACTCATCGTAAAACCGTATGATGATCATTTTTTTCCACTTCTCGATTTGAGAATGTTATTCGTTCCCACTTAATATCGCTATATGGAAACGTACTTATTACTAACAGTCAGTAAACGACTTTCAAAATTCATATGACAGATTCCAACCTGTCGGTCTGTAAATGTCTTACGAAAATACAAAGCAACCCGTTAGAAGACCTAGGGACGCCATCCATTTTCCGAGTTTCCTATGACAGTCCCCAATACAGTATGCATTTTCCATTATGGCCTGCTTCTCTTATATCTTACGAAATTCTAAACCATGCTAATTATGTCCTTCAGGCCAAACCTCCAAATGTTGTCTGTTCACTTCACAGTATCTGCTAGTTATATCGTTAGTCCTTTTTTTTATCAAAATTCCTTTCCTTATTAAAGTCATCACCATTATTCCTAAAACTCTAATCTTTTCTGAACTTATTCAAAACATCTAATTTTTCAAAATAGCTCAAAAAAGGGTTATAAACACAAAATCAAATAAGGGTAATGCAGGAGTAGGTTTAATAATGAATAGGAAAATAGGAATGCGGGTAAGCTACTACAAACAGCATAGTGAACGCATTATTGTGGCCAAGATAGATACGAAGCCCACACCTACTACAGTAGTACAAGTTTATATGCCAACTAGCTCTGCAGATGACGAAGAAATTGAAGAAATGTATGAGGAAATAAAAGAAATTATTCAGATAGTGAAGGGAGATGAAAATTTAATAGTCATGGGTGACTGGAATTCGAGTGTAGGAAAAGGGAGAGAAGGAAACGTAGTAGGTGGATGTGGATTGGGGCTAAGAAATGAAAGAGGAAGCCGCCTGGTAGAATTTTGCACAGAGCACAACTTAATCATAGCTAACACTTGGTTTAAGAATCATGAAAGAAGGTTGTATACATGGAAGAATCCTGGAGATACTAAAAGGTATCAGATAGATTATATAATGGTAAGACAGAGATTTAGGAACCAGGTTTTAGATTGTAAGATATTTCCAGGGGCAGATGTGGACTCTGACCACAATCTATTGGTTATGACCTGTAGATTAAAACTGAAGAAACTGCAAAAAGGTGGGAATTTAAGGAGATGGGACCTGGATAAACTGAAAGAACCAGAGGTTGTACAGAGTTTCAGGGAGAGCATTAGGGAACAATTGACAGGAATGGGGGAAAGAAATACAGTAGAAGAAGAATGGGTAGCTTTGAGGGATGAAGTAGTGAAGGCAACAGAGGATAAAGTAGGTAAAAAGACGAGGGCTAGTAGAAAACCTTGGGTAACAGAAGAAATATTGAATTTAATTGATGAAAGAAGAAAATATAAAAATGCAATAAATGAAGCAGGCAAAAAGGAATACAAACGTCTCAAAAATGAGATCGACAGGAAGTGCAAAATGGCTAAGCAGGGATGGCTAGAGGACAAATGTAAGGATGTAGAGGCTTATCTCACTAGGGGTAAGATAGATACTGCCTACAGGAAAATTAAAGAGACCTTTGGAGATAAGAGAACCACTTGTATGAACATCAAGAGCTCAGATGGAAACGCAGTTCTAAGCAAAGAAGGGAAAGCAGAAAGGTGGAAGGAGTATACAGAGGGTCTATACAAGGGCGATGTACTTGAGGACAATATTCTGGAAATGGAAGAGGATGTAGATGAAGATGAAATGGGAGATACGATACTGCGTGAAGAGTTTGACAGAGCACTGAAAGACCTGAGTCGAAACAAGGACCGCGGAGTAGACAACATTCCATTGGAACTACGGACGGCCTTGGGAGAGCCAGTCCTGACAAAACTTTACCATCTGGTGAGCAAGATGTATGAAACAGGCGAAATACCCTCAGACTTCAAGAAGAATATAATAATTCCAATCCCAAAGAAAGCTGGTGTTGACAGATGTGAAAATTACCGGACAATCAGTTTAATAAGCCACAGCTGCAAAATACTAACACGAATTCTTTACAGAAGAATGGAAAAACTAGTAGAAGCCGACCTCGGGGAAGATCAGTTTGGATTCCGTAGAAATACTGGAAAACGTGAGGCAATACTGACCTTACGACTTATCTTAGAAGAAAGATTAAGGAAAGGCAAACCTACGTTTCTAGCTTTTGTAGACTTAGAGAAAGCTTTTGACAACGTTGACTGGAATACTCTCTTTCAAATTCTAAAGGTGGCAGGGGTAAAATACATGGAGATAAAGGCTATTTACAATTTGTACAGAAACCAGATGGCAGTTATAAGAGTCGAGGGACATGAAAGGGAAGCAGTGGTTGGGAAGGGAGTAAGACAGGGTTGTAGCCTCTCCCATATGTTATTCAATCTGTATATTGAGCAAGCAGTAAAGGAAACAAAAGAAAAATTCGGAGTAGGTATTAAAATCCATGGAGAAGAAATAAAAACTTTGAGGTTCGCCGATGACATTGTAATTCTGTCAGAGACAGCAAAGGACTTGGAAGAGCAGTTGAATGGAATGGACAGTGTCTTGAGCGGAGTATATAAGATGAACATCAACAAAAGCAAAACGAGGATAATGGAATGTAGTCGAATTAAGTCGGGTGATGCTGAGGGAATTAGATTAGGAAATGAGACACTTAAAGTAGTAAAGGAGTTTTGCTATTTGGGGAGCAAAATAACCGATGATGGTCGAAGTAGAGAGGATATAAAATGTAGACTGGCAATGGCAAGGAAAGCGTTTCTGAAGAAGAGAAATTTGTTAACATCGACTATAGTTTTAAGTGTCAGGAAGTCTTTTCTGAAAGTATTTGTATGGAGTGTAGGCATGTATGGAAGTGAAACATGGTCGATAAATACACTCCTGGAAATGGAAAAAAGAACACATTGACACCGGTGTGTCAGACCCACCATACTTGCTCCGGACACTACGAGAGGGCTGTACAAGCAATGATCACACGCACGGCACAGCGGACACACCAGGAACCGCGGTGTTGGCCGTCGAATGGCGCTAGCTGCGCAGCATTTGTGCACCGCTGCCGTCAGTGTCAGCCAGTTTGCCGTGGCATACGGAGCTCCATTGCAGTCTTTAACACTGGTAGCATGCCGCGACAGCGTGGACGTGAACCGTATGTGCAGTTGACGGACTTTGAGCGAGGGCGTATAGTGGGCATGAGGGAGGCCGGGTGGACGTACCGCCGAATTGCTCAACACGTGGGGCGTGAGGTCTCCACAGTACATCGATGTTGTCGCCAGTGGTCGGCGGAAGGTGCACGTGCCCGTCGACCTGGGACCGGACCGCAGCGACGCACGGATGCACGCCAAGACCGTAGGATCCTACGCAGTGCCGTAGGGGACCGCACCGCCACTTCCCAGCAAATTAGGGACACTGTTGCTCCTGGGGTATCGGCGAGGACCATTCGCAACCGTCTCCATGAAGCTGGGCTACGGTCCCGCACACCATTAGGCCGTCTTCCGCTCACGCCCCAACATCGTGCAGCCCGCCTCCAGTGGTGTCGCGACAGGCGTGAATGGAGGGACGAATGGAGACGTGTCGTCTTCAGCGATGAGAGTCGCTTCTGCCTTGGTGCCAATGATGGTCGTATGCGTGTTTGGCGCCGTGCAGGTGAGCGCCACAATCAGGACAGCATACGACCGATGCACACAGGGCCAACACCCGGCATCATGGTGTGGGGAGCGATCTCCTACACTGGCCGTACACCACTGGTGATCGTCGAGGGGACACTGAATAGTGCACGGTACATCCAAACCGTCATCGAACCCATCGTTCTACCATTCCTAGACCGGCAAGGGAACTTGCTGTTCCAACAGGACAATGCACGTCCGCATGTATCCCGTGCCACCCAACGTTCTCTAGAAGGTGTAAGTCAACTACCCTGGCCAGCAAGATCTCCGGATCTGTCCCCCATTGAGCATGTTTGGGACTGGATGAAGCGTCGTCTCACGCGGTCTGCACGTCCAGCACGAACGCTGGTCCAACTGAGGCGCCAGGTGGAAATGGCATGGCAAGCCGTTCCACAGGACTACATCCAGCATCTCTACGATCGTCTCCATGGGAGAATAGCAGCCTGCATTGCTGCGAAAGGTGGATATACACTGTACTAGTGCCGACATTGTGCATGCTCTGTTGCCTGTGTCTATGTGCCTGTGGTTCTGTCAGTGTGATCATGTGATGTATCTTACCCCAGGAATGTGTCAATAAAGTTTCCCCTTCCTGGGACAATGAATTCACGGTGTTCTTATTTCAATTTCCAGGAGTGTAGTTTGGACAAGAAGAGAATAGAAGCTTTTGAAATGTGGTGCTACAGAAGAATGCTGAAGATTGGATGGGTAGATCACATAACTAATGAGGAAGTATTGAATAGGATCGGGGAGAAGAGAAGTTTGTGGCACAACTTGACATGTTCTGAGGCATCAAGGGATCACCAATTTAGTAATTTAGGGCAGCGTGGAGGGTAAAAATCGTAGAGGGAGACCAAGAGATGAATACACTAAGCAGATTCAGAAGGATGTAGGTTGCAGTAGGTACTGGGAGATGAAGAAGCTTGCACAGGATAGAGTAGCATGGAGAGCTGCATCAAACCAGTCTCAGGACTGAAGACCACAACAACAACAACAGCTCAAAATAATGTTCCCTTTCGATCATTATTACCAGTCATCTTTTCCCAGATATAAACACTCATACGGCTACTTAGCACTTTAATTAAGCTACTTTCAATAATGGTCTCGTCTATAAATTTTCTTCTGTTTAAATGCCACGCGAGTAAATCCCTCCACATCGCCTGGTATAATGCCGGAACCGATTAATTGTTGTCTAAGCTTCTGTTGTTTGTCTCCTGCCCAGGATTTATCTTTAAACTGTTGTGAAAAACCTGCACAGCTGTTAAATTACCTCATATGTTCGTATTGAAACGACCCCTTAGAAAAATTAAGAATGGGGTTGGGGGGTTGTTTTGGGGAAGAGACCAAACTGCGAGGTCATCGGTCTCATCGGATTAGGGAAGGATGGAGAAAGAAGTCGGCCGCGCCCTTTCAAAGGAACCATCCTGGCATTTGCCTGGAGTGATTTAGGGAAATCACGGAAAACCTGAATCAGGATGGGTGGACGCGGGATTGGACCGTCGTCCTCCCGAATGCGAGACCAGTGTAATTAAGAATGACAGTGCTGGAAAAACTCTTACGTTATTTGATACAGAGACAGCTGAGTAAAACTGAACGTACTCAGACAGTTCTCTCTTTACTTATTCTGATCATCACTAAACTGACACACAATATTTTTTAGCGCAACACAGTCTGATTTTCAATAATCCCTACAAAAGAATGGCTCTGACTAGCAGTAACCTATACCTTTCATGAATCACTTACCTCACAAAAATCTTCGTTACTCGACCTACTGCAATACAGCGAGCGCCAATACTGCTAGCTAAATAAAAGATTCTAACTACTGAAGGCACTAACTACTGATAGGCAAGTTAGCAAATGAAAGATTATGATAGAGAACAAACAATATATCTACTTTAATAGCGTTCAAAAGTCATAAAATATATATATATATATATAATTTTGTGACATCCAATTAAAAAAAATTCCTATTTATGACGGACACACGTCCAGATCGTCCGCTCAAAATTCTGGCATCTCTCTCTCCACATCCACCATTGCTGGCTGTTCACATCCAACTGCCCAACAGTACAATAGCGAATATTCCAACAATGCAAACCAGCCACAGACTGCACACCGCACAGTCAGTGATTATCATACAGAGCGCTACGTGGCGTTACCAACATAAAAACCTAAACAGCCTACTGAAACCAGGGGAACAATTGACCATGTCATGAAAAGTATTGCTTCCGAATTGTTTGTTCTGATCCCGATTTCGACTGAGGTATTAGACGTCATGCAATATTACTCGGTCGACTTTCCGACTTTACTGACTCAAGTTGTAACCCTCTGTTGCCAGAGCGCTCCGAATTGTAGCGTGTAACATGGTGGCGTTTCACATATTGTAACAACATCAGTGCGTGATGTGGCTCCGCGGAAAAAGCCAAACATTCCATAGTGACGATATCAACAAACTGGTCTCTCGTAGGGAAGAAATGTGATCGTCGCCAGGGTAGCTATGCTGAGAAATAAATATCTAGACATTAGGCATAAATGTGTAGAATGTTAACTACGTCTGTTTTGTTTAAAAAGGCTTAAGAGTTTCCACTTCAAAATCCGGAGGCATTACTTTGCAGCACCACATTGTGATCCGTTTTTGTTTGTTTCAGGTTCCATTGACCCCACCGTATAAATTGAAAAACGTAGCACTATCTTATCGCCCCGCCTTTCCGTGTCAACACTACCATCTACTGCATGCGGATTTTTCGATGCATGAAACTGAGAAACCCGTTTGCACACGTCGTGCAGGCGGTTCTCTGTTCGTTCTAACCTACCAAACAATGCTACCTTTTTCATCCCGTGAATTTCTTCTTTTTGTTGCTCCGCTGTGGCGGCGCTTAAGGTGTTTCAGTTCGCATGTACCTGTGATTTTATTTTTTCGAATGAAGTATGTTCCTCTTCCAGATGAATAACTACACTCCTGGAAATTAAAATAAGAACGCCGTGAATTCATTGTCCCAGGAAGGGGAAACTTTATTGACACATTCCTGGGGTCAGATACATCACATGATCACACTGACAGAACCACAGGCACATAGACACAGGCAACAGAGCATGCACAATGTCGGCACTAGTACAGTTTATATCCACCTTTCGCAGCAATGCAGGCTGCTATTCTCCCATGGAGACGATCGTAGACATGCTGGATGTAGTCCTGTGGAACGGCTTGCCATGCCATTTCCACCTGGCGCTTCCGTTGGACCAGCGTTCGTGCTGGACGTGCAGACCGCGTGAGACGACGCTTCATCCAGTCCCAAACATGCTCAATGGGGGACAGATCCGGAGATCTTGCTGGCCAGGGTAGTTGACTTACACCTTCTAGAGAACTTTGGGTGGCACGGGATACATGCGGACGTGCATTGTCCTGTTGGAACAGCAAGTTCCCTTGCCGGTCTAGGAATGGTAGAACGATGGGTTCGATGACGGTTTGGATGTACCGTGCACTATTCAGTGTCCCCTCGACGATCACCAGTGGTGTACGGCCAGTGTAGGAGATCGCTCCCCACACCATGATGCCGGGTGTTGGCCCTGTGTGCCTCGGTCGTATGCAGTCCTGATTGTGGCGCTCACCTGCACGGCGCCAAACACGCATACGACCATCATTGGCACCAAGGCAGAAGCGACTCTCATCGCTGAAGACGACACGTCTCCATTCCTCCCTCCATTCACGCCTGTCGCGACACCACTGGAGGCGGGCTGCACGATGTTGGGGCGTGAGCGGAAGACGGCCTAACGGTGTGCGGGACCGTAGCCCAGCTTCATGGAGACGGTTGCGAATGGTCCTCGCCGATACCCCAGGAGCAACAGTGTCCCTAATTTGTTGGGAAGTGGCGGTGCGGTCCCCTACGGCACTGCGTAGGATCCTACGGTCTTGGCGTGCATCCATGCGTCGCTGCGGTCCGGTCCCAGGTCGACGGGCACGTGCACCTTCCGCCGACCACTGGAGACAACATCGATGTACTGTGGAGACCTCACGCCCCACGTGTTGAGCAATTCGGCGGTACGTCCACCCGGCCTCCCGCATGCCCACTATACGCCCTCGCTCAAAGTCCGTCAACTGCACATACGGTTCACGTCCACGCTGTCGCGGCATGCTACCAGTGTTAAAGACTGCGATGGAGCTCCGTATGCCACGGCAAACTGGCTGACACTGACGGCGGCGGTGCACAAATGCTGCGCAGCTAGCGCCATTCGACGGCCAACACCGCGGTTCCTGGTGTCTCCGCTGTGCCGTGCGTGTGATCATTGCTTGTACAGCCCTCTCGCAGTGTCCGGAGCAAGTATGGTGGGTCTGACACACCGGTGTCAATGTGTTCTTTTTTCCATTTCCAGGAGTGTATATTTGCAGTTTCCTGAATTCATAATTCCCATTTCTTTGAAGTATCGGTAGATACCTCTTTAAGGGGGCTTGGACGTGAAACGGGCCGACTTGGAGCACGAGAGGCACCACGGGACATTTTAATTTACACTGTCTATACTTTTACAAATAAATTCATACAACTTTGTTAGCATGACCAGGAAGGATTCAGGATTCATACTCATAGCAGAGGAAGTTCAAAAACATAACAAAACAATTTTTTTTACATGTGAAATTTCATCATTTTTTCACTTGGTATTGGCTGCATTTGTTGCTGTAGGTACACTTTTCTTCATAAGTAAGAGAGATTCTTCGACGAATGTTGCACAGCGTACAAACCATACATGTATGAAGCTCAAGAGTTTCCCAAATCTGTTAAAAACTGTGGTAAAAATTGAGTTAATTAAGTATAAAATTCGAGTTTTCTCTAAACACGAAGTTTAAAACGTAACAGCCCATTCATTTTTCGATACATTAAATAATATCTAGAGTTTCATACACCTGTAATTATGGTTTGTAAGCTGTGGAAAATTCATCGAAGAATCTCTCTTACTTATGAAGAAAAGTGCACCTATAGCAAAAAATGTAGCCAACAGTAAGTGAAAGAATCATGAAATTTCACATTTAAAAAATATTATTTTTTCGTGTTTTTGAACTTCCACTGCTATGAGTGGGAATCCTGAATCCTTCCTGGTCATGCTGACAAAGCTTTATGAATTTATTTGTAAAAGCATAGACAGTGCAATTTACAATGTCCTGTGGTGCCTCTCCTTCTCGAAGTAGGCCCGTTTGACGTCCTACCCCCCTTAATGCACTCTAACACTTCCTAACGAAATAAGTCATTTTGATCAACAACCTCTTGCCAAATAATAATATAATTTTTATCAGTTTCTTCCTGCTCTAAGATTTTCGTATTTCCTAAGTGTTGACTTAACTTTAGTGCATCCTGTTTTATTTGAGCTCTTTCTTCCCTACACAAGCGAATATGCTCTTCTAATCTAGAATACGTATTCGCCGTCTGAGTACTTAGACTACTTAACTCGGTTTTTGTATCAACCATCTGCTGATTAATTTGAGTTTTCAGACTATTAATCTGTTTATCGAGCTGACTACTTAATCGTATATTCTAATCATCTACTTTCTGATTAAGTTCAGTTTCAAACAAGTAGAGTCAATTACGAAACTAACTAAAATCAGTTTTCATGCCTGCGTTGTAATTCCCTATTTCCTGATTCAGTTCAGTTTTTAAACTGCAAAATCAGTTTTTAAACTACTAAGATCAGTTTCCATGCCAGCATTCGGCTGCCTATTTTCTGATTTAGATGTGTATTCGAACCTACATACTGACTACCAAGGGGACCACGCCTACACGTCATCACCTATTTCGTCCAATAATAGCAGTTGTGAAACTGTCTGATCAAATTTTTTACATGACCATAAAAATATACAACGCAGTGGCCCACCAGCTGCATGCATTTGGAGGGAATTATTTGAGTACTGTGCGACAGTAATCCTTCTTAATCTCTAAAAGTCTCGTCGTACAATAACAGTTGATTTGTTTGTCCTGCCCAC
This sequence comes from Schistocerca cancellata, assembly GCF_023864275.1. Classification (NCBI taxonomy): domain Eukaryota; kingdom Metazoa; phylum Arthropoda; class Insecta; order Orthoptera; family Acrididae; genus Schistocerca; species Schistocerca cancellata. The sequence continues at coordinate 99,400,563 of NC_064629.1, read as the reverse complement.
AAGTGAGTTAACAGAGAAAATTTGTTCTCCTGCACGTAATCTTCATCACAACCGTCAAAAAGTTTTTGTAGAAGGCTGATAGAAGTTTCCCAGATTTGGGTGGAATAATGACGACATTCCTATGTTTTGCTGCGTACTCATGCACCGTAGTTTGAATCTTCGGCCCAAAAGAATCAGTGTTCTCATGTAGGCACACGTAGGCAGTAATTTTCTAGTAACGTTTATAGCATATTGCGCTGTATAGGAGTGGGTAACTTTGTTCATATCATGTCATTTCACGAGAATTATTACTGCACCTCGATGGTTCAGGGTTCGAATATAGGTCGATCGGTACTGGCAGCCTGAAAAGAGAACATACTGATGTAAACATTTTATTGTACGTCAGATCTAAAAGTGTATTTCGATTGATGTGACGAATATTAATCGTCGACTTTAATGTTTCATAGGACTTTGTAATTACAATCCCTTCTTAGAACGTTATTTGCAGAGTCTTTGTGGACACTGTAAGTACAGTCCTTGCTTGGGAATTTATTTGCAATTTTCGTTTACCTTTCTTTTTCATGCATTTTATGAAAATACAAATAAACGGAAATAAATAAATAAAGCCAATAAATGCACTGAGAATTATTTCGGTTTATTAGTAGTGCAATTAAATTAAGAAAGAATTTTTCCCATGGAGTCTCGAACCCACGACCCTTGGATTACCTTTGTCTACTCTCCGCTACGACGTTCCTTGCCTAGGACCCACACTAACATAAAGGACATGTCGCGTCCGACCCGTTCCAAACATGCTGTTGTTTTTTGCTAAACACTCTGCCGTCTGAAGCGCCCGCTTCTCTCACATTCAATTCTGGCTATACCATCTATGTATCATAAATTTATAAGAAATTGGTAGTGACGAGTGGGAGCGATCCCCTTATAAGTTTGGCTTTTAGGTAAGTAATCTGTTGTATCACTAATGTAATATTTTTTCTTATGGGACCAAACTGCTTAGGTAATCGGTCACTGATGTAATCACCAAAGGCAAGTCCTCCTCTTCAATCCTTTCTTCTGGCGTGATTGCTAATGTAGTCGCTGGCGAATGTGGGACACTTCTCCGTACCATTTCTAAATCAGTTCGATTGAGCGCAAGTCAATGGCTATCGCAGAATCTAATCGTCGCTCTCACGTTCTAACGGGTGTGCTCTTGCGGTTCTGAGCCAATAGGCTCAGTCATGACCACCATGCTCAGCGTTACAGTCCCTGTTTCCGATGTATAAATGTGACAGGAATTCAACTTTCAGTTAATCAGCCTTTCACTGAACTAAGTATTTGATTTAATCTTTCTTGACCGTCTTCGGATTCCTGTTACACAGGGTGTAAGCCACAACTAAACGTCTGACGTTTTCTGATAAGTAATTACCAGATTCGAACGTCGAGAGACTGTTTCGAGTAAAGGCACTTTCGATTGCACTGGTAAAAATGTTAACTTTACCGAAAATTGTCAGGAATAAAGCCTATCTCGGGTGTGGGCAGCGCAGTATATTATATGTTGCTGAACTGCCAGATTTTTCGTAAATCACAAATAACCAACAAATATTTTACATTTTCTGCAGTAAACAGCAATCAAAAGATGAAAATAATTTCAGTAAATTCTTGAAAAATAAGTGATCACTGTATGCTTCTTAAATGAGAAGTCGAATAAAATTAATTTTCAGTTCCCGTGGTCGCTATTAACACGTAGTATTCACACATAGATCTTGACAGTACCACGGTAGCAAGCATACTGTTATATAATCTCTTTACACGTTAGTCAGATAGATACCACAATGATATTGATTTATTTTTCAATTACAATTACATTTGTAAGTAATTCAGTGGAGGGCAGAGAGCAGCAGAGCATTAACAGTCGTCGGCAGACTTCTCCGCTCTGATCGTAGGTTAGTGCGTGGCAGTGGTCGGCCTATTATCTGTGGAGAAAGCGACGAAGACGCTGCCGTCGGCGTATCGCGGTATCTTTCTCACGATGAGAAACAAACAGAAACATACATTTATGCACAAAAATTATCAATCAACATATTTAAATAAGAAACAAACTCAGAACCCGATAACTTAATAGTTATCGCGCCATTGTCTTATTTCGTTATCTGGGCGGTAAATATCCTGGCGTTGCTGACGCTGAATCTTACGTATAACATTGTACAGGTTCAGTTTTGTAATACACTGTTTCTCAAATATGTTGATAGACGAAAAGCTACCTGTGTTAACAAAACTACAAAATAATCTTTTTAGTATTATCATGAACCGAAAATCTTGTTTTAATATCTTGAAACTGTTATCAAACATTATGGTTGCTCACGCTACGCGGAATAATATCCAGTCAACTTTTTTGCGAAATCTCGAGCACAAAACATCACTTTATAGGAATAGATGTTGCACTTGGTGTCATTAGATGACTGTAAAGCCAAAGAGCAAAGGAAGAGGGAAGTAATCTAACTACATGTAACACAGTGTCAAAAGCAATATAACAGCTACAGAAGATGCTCTCAATGACTATGATTAACCAGCAGTCAATGGTCAATACCCGTCTCCTATTATCGTGCATATGAGAAAATGTCCATGGGGTTTTTGTTTACTGGAAAGCTAACAAAGCCAGTTAGAACGGATATAAGGAAGTAAGATTAGTATTAGTCGACGATAATTTCACCAGAGACGGAGGACAGGCTTGAATTGGTGAAAGACGATAAAGAAAATCAGCTGTACTCTTTTCAACAGAACCAACCCATCATTTACCTTAAGAGAATTTCGCAAAGCAGGGAAAAACCTATATCTGAATGGCAGGGCGGGGATTTGAACCGGCGTCCTCCACAGCGTGAGTTCAAAGTCTGACCTCTTCGGTTGCATTTATTTGCTACTTTTAACATTCTGTACACGTATAAGTCTAAGACATTAGAAAGGAAGTGTTATGTCCACTTTTCATGAAATATCCTGTCAAGCTATGAGTGTTTGTGCCATCCGGTATGAACTGGTGCATATGACGCTTCTGGGACATCTTGGAATGATCAGAAAGATAACTGATCTTCCTCCATAATCGCCCTGATTATGTCTGCAGTACGATGTATGGTCTCCTTAAATGCTCTGCGACCACCTCATCTATAAAGTAATGGGAAACGGTGGCTGACGGCAACCAGCGAAAAGAATGTAATTAGAAGACTCGACAGAGGTTTTCTGGTGAGTTTATTTATACATTTATTCTCTTTTGATGATTCCGTATCTCAATCAGTAAAAGCGGAACCCTTATACGACCACTTTGTTGCCTGTCTCTCTGTTTTTAAGTCTGTTAAGAACCCTTTGTCTCAGGAACGGATAGAGGTATCAAGTTGAAATTTATGCCAAATTCTAAGGGTTATGGTCCCTCGATGGCGAATTAAATTTAAACTTCGAAGTTAATGCCGCCAAAAGACAGGACATTTATGCCACGTATTTTCATATTCGCAGGCTCGCTCATAAAAACCTTTAGATGAAGTATTTATACATATAATTAAGTTTTTATGGAACCCTCACTGTGCAGACCCTATTGCCAGTTGTCCGGTTTTTTCTTCTTTAATTATTATTTCCTATGTTATCCAAAATATGTAAATTTGTAGGTATGTAAGACATGCACGTGTGTATTTTCTCTTGTGTGGTGTTCATTGGCGCAATGTGAAAGGTGGTTTTGGCCGACGAACTGGGCGGCTACTTGGTGGGAACGATACGCAGTTAGTGGCTAGCCGTTGCACGGTACACGTCGACGGTGCCAAGGGAGGCAACTGGAAGCGGCTTTGCAAGGAATTTTGCCTCGGATGTGGATCTGGCTGTTGCATGGTACTCTCTGCAATAAGGAATGGCTCTAACACATTAAAAATACGTCGCCAAGAAGAAATTGTATAGAGCATTCAAACATCAAGAGCCGTGAGTACAGTTAGCTGCTACGTCACTTGCCACCACTACTTCGCCACCGCTGCACCAACGTCATGCATACAGATATGTACCAGACCATGGACCAGTTAATTTGTGTGAGTGGTTTTAATAATAATCCAAGTTCTATAAACCTCTGTTTAGAACCATAACTTTTATCCTGATCATGAACCTAAGCAGGATCCCCCTCCTAAGTGTTTATAAAACCGAGTATCCTGTTTCAAATGCACTATTATTGTTCATTTACCTTTGTCATATGTGCAAGGATTATTAAAAGTGAAGCTGGTTAGAATTTTACTAAAATACTCTCAACTTATTGCAAAGTATCGTTTTGCAAAAATTCAGTGCCAGACTGTGTAAATATTACTGTCTAAAATACCTGCTTCGCAGGTGATGTAAAAAGGCAAACAAGTTTCACTCATTTTAAACTAAATTTAGCTTTTATTACTTTCATGAACGAATTTTTTAAGTTAATTGAGCTCAGTGTTGAATAATTTGCCTTGAAAAGTAAAAACATAGACTATTCCAAGTGAAGCTAAGAATTAAATTTAGTTGAATTGAATTTTGCTGCTGAAATAATCATATAGTTTGAGTAGTGATGCAATATCAGTTTATGGGTCCCCACCACATTGTCCTCATATTGGAAAGATAATTGGAATATTATTAATACTAAGGAAATCTGATACATTTCTCTAAATAGGAGTATAAACAGTGTAATTGTGGTAGTATTTATTTTTATTTGTGGTATTTATATGTCAGTTAAGCCAGAACCCCCTCTGGCAAATTTTAGTTCTGCACTTCTTGTAGTAACATTTCACAACTGATTCAAGTAACAACCCTGAGTGTAGCTCTTATTAGTGTGAGTCTGGTACAAATTTTGCTTTCTATCATTACTAGTACGTGCAGTATTGGTGACTGCTGCTACACTCAGCTCAGAGTGCCCTGTGTCCGTTTGTATCCTGTGTGCTATTCAAAGAGAATATTAATGAAAGTAACTACAATAACTGATATTCAATTTTCTTAAACTTATATTTCCAAATTAATGTGCCTAATTAGGCTGGCGACCGTTTCTTTTTTTCATTAACATATGTATTTCATTTTCATTAAACCCCAAAGTTAGACCCTGTTTAGTTTTTCTCTTAATTGCAATATATTCAAACTTACAGTCCGATACCTTTATCCGTTAAACACACACGCAGTCAGAATTTCAAAATCCTCTCAGAGGGTAACATTATCTTGAGTAACGCCAGGCTAGTGTTATACACTACCTCAGCTCTCCTAGCCATTCACGAGATAGTCCTTAGCTTTGAAAGCAGATGCCAATACAAAATGTATTTGCCGAACAAACCGGACAAATATGGGCTAAGGATAACTTCTTTATGTGACACGAAGACATATTAATTTTATGGAAGCAAAGAAAAGAAACTTCAGATAAAGATGTTTGATTCATACACACATGTGATGAAATTGTGCGATTATATTTATGGAACCAACAGGAAGGTTATGATGGACAACTGGTTTGCTTCTTGTGAAGTAGCTGAAAAAATTTGTCAATGGCTGGTACCATACGTAAAAACAAATCAGAAATCCCAGAATGCCTGCTTGAGACCACGAATAAGCCAGTTTCTTCGTCTGCATCCATTAACAGGGAAGAAAACGAGTTAGAGTCATATATTCCAAAAACATAAAACAATAAAACTATTGTTCTGATGCATCAGGTAGGTGAAGCAGATAAGAAGGCAAAGAAATCGAACATAGTACTTTTCTACGATAATAACAATGGGGGTCGATGTATTTGGTTCACTATGCCACAGTAAGACCATATCACAAAAAAACAGATGCAGCCCTATACGATATGTGTATGGTCTTCTAGATGCGTCAGGGATAAAGGGCTATGTACTGTATTTTCTAAAGTCATTGGCGTTTGGGCATGTCGAAGGAGAAATTAATGACAGACTCACGAAAACTAATTACCGGAAGTCCTTCACATAATAGTGTAACAGATCTTGACAAATTTTGGGAAAGATATTCCAGGATCAGCAACACATTCAGAACCAATGTAAAAAAAGTCTTCTTTTCTTTGCAATCGAAAAGAAGACCGGAACAGTCCCTTTAAATGCTGCGTCTGTTCAAAACCAATGTTCAAGGCACATCGGAAAAACATTTGTCAAAGTTAGTATGACAATCTGGTTTGATAATGTTTTATGTATTTAAAATTTCATCGGACTTCGAATGAATTTTTAAAATCTTTATTTCCTCTTACATAATGAACTATTTTTTATTGCTAGTTCTTAGCTTCACAATTTTTACCAATACACACATTATTTGTCATACTCTGCGAAAACATACTTATTTGTTTCAATGATTCTTCTGATGTTTTATCATATGTTATACTGCGTTTCGAAATGTTGTAATAAAAAGGTCAACATAATACAAAAGATAAGTACAATCTCATATTTCCATAGATGGCAACAATGATGTAATAAAATACATGACACTTTAATTATTATTGACTTTGTTATATTGTAAAGAATTAACAATGTTTTGTTATAAATGTTGCATATTCCTTGTTTATTGGTTTATATTACTCCAGAATCTTTATTTTAACAGAAATAATTTAGAAAAAAGCCACCAAATTTTTACCCCACCTTGCTACTAAAGTCCCGGAATTTGAATCTTTTTATTCTAGGGTTAATAGCTGCGACGATAGCGTATATTTCGCGATGCGTTAAAAGACAAAATATTTTGCAACCAGTAATAAACTAACGGCAAGCCATAAAAACAATTTTAGTTACCAAAAACTATCATGTTTCATTAAAATTCGCATGTGTCGATGTCCGACATCAGCAATAGACGGTAACGAGACGGCGGAAAAATCGTTAACCAAACGACGGACCAAGCACTCGGGACACAAACCAAAAGGCAATACACAGAGCTAAGTATTTATTTTAAACCCTATTTTCATCATATGATGTACAAATAAATGCATAAATCTTAAATATAAGTAATTTACAAATTTTCAATGACAATGTGTTGCACTGTGTTATTCAACAAACGCCTAACATGTTAGCTGTCTTACAATCTTGTTTACACATGGCACCTTCTCAGGCAGCATTCCTTCCTTGATGGGACAGAACAAGGCGTTGTATATGTTGTGTATAGATGAAAGACTTAATAAGTTAGGATCCCTATAGTATATAAACACACATAAAATAGAAAGACCATTTGGAAGAACCTGGCAAATTAAAACAATAGGATTCTGTCTGCAGCCTCGACCTCTGACTGTCTCAATTCGTGTCCCAGCTGGCCATACTGTTAGTAGATTTACAGCGTACACTCCAGTGCAAAGAGAGAGTTCCATATGGAAAACTCGGCGTGTTTTCCAATCATCTAACGACCATTAAGTTTTGGAAAACTTTGTTCTTACTAGCGATAGACGTATATTTTTTCTTTTGATAAATTATTATCTTTTACCTGTACTTATCGAAATAATATGGAAAACCGTTCGATCAGGTCATCGAAGTTAGCTCGAATGCTACTGTAAAAGCTGAAGTGTACTTCACTATGGCAAGGCATACTGATCAGTAATTTTCAAACGGAGCTCGTTTTTTGGAATATTATGTCTCATATTCCTCCTTTGCCATCGTGATTAAGGATTACCAGATATTGCTAAATTAAATTTAGGTCGAAACCGCAAATCTCTCCTCAGTAAGACGATTATAAATGACATGATATGTCTTATGCCACCTGAATTCTTCCTCCGTCAGCAATGACATGCTGTTTTAACGGGACCTTCTCCCTCGTCTGAACCTGCCCAACCCTTCTCCTAACTTTCCGATGGTCGCAGTGGTTTGAGTTGCTGTTGACCTCTGAAGTGATTGCTGTTGACTGTGTGTCAACAAGCACAAAGCTAACAGTAATCACTTGAGAAGTCAACAGCAGGTCAAACGAAAGCGAGCACCTGGAGGGACGAGCGGCCGTCTTGCATGGTGAGGATTTCTTTTCCTTTCTGAATAACAAAATACGTAAATTAGACTGCCGCGGCGGTTTTAGTACAGTGTTTAAGATTTTGTTTGTGAGTGTTTTCAGTTTTCACGTAAAGATCTAAATTCATTATCCCTGCTCCTTAATACATTACGACTGGATTTTATTTTGCCACAATATTATTCTGTATTTATCATTAGTCTAATTAATTTCTGGTTGACATGTAACATTATATGACAGAGTACTGGAAGGATAGGCGATTCGGCAGCGTTTTCCGGTGAGATGAAAGTATCTTCACTCTCATTTTTTACAATAAGGGCCTGCTTGAATCTGCTTCACTATATAAAATATAATGGATAAAACTATGTAATTTTCATGAAATTCACTGATCCGTACATTATCATGAGGCGCACATTTTGCCTCTGATAGCGAGCACTCCATCATTTACCGATGTACGTCGTTATTAGTAAATTTAACTCCGTCGTTTGCGATCATACTCAAAGCATTTCATGCAAATGGTTCAAATGGCTCTGAGCACTATGCGACTTAACTTCTGAGGTCACCAGTCGCCTAGAACTTAGAACTAATTAAACCTAACTAACCTAACGACATCACACACCTCCATGCCCGAGGCAGGATTCAAACCTGCGACCGTAGCGGTCGCTCGGCTCCAGACTGTAGCGCCTAGAACCGCACGGCCACTCCGGCCAGCGCGTTTCATGCAAATTACGACGTTATCCTATTAGCTAAGTGACAGTAGGTTAGCAAACAAATGTAAGTGATGAAAAGTTCGAAAGCTATTTTAAGAAGCACGTGTTACAAAGCACAGTATGCATCCTTAAGTACTGTTTGCATTACAGCCCCGAAGAATGATCGTTTTTAATGTGGGTGTTATAGAATCATTACTCCTAGAACGTTCTAGATGACCAAACGTAAATTTGAAATTTCATTCTTTTCTGTGCCCAAGTGGAGAAATATTATTCTATTAATATGTATTATCTGCTGCAATATTTTTGCCTAATAATGTGACAGAATTTTTCACGATTCATCGAAAAAAGCAATCCATGAACAAATAAATTTGATATAGCTTCTTTTATATCTACTCTGTGCCCCTATCTTACACACAAGGTCAACTTCTCCATGGAATTAATCTTTTTTAATTTGACGTAAACGAAGAAGAGACGAAAAGGAATCCAGAGGTGTCCAGTCACCACCATCAATGGAGTGCGAAGCTTTGACGATGGCAGTCATTCTTGTTGAAGAAACGCTGGAGAAATCGTCAAACAAGAGTGAGAGAACCCGAGACAGAAGGCAGTGTGAAATTTGTCAACAAGTGGCCACGAAAGCCTTAACAATTTTGTACTCCTCCTATTACTCATACAATCAGGTAGTTGTATGCGCTGCTAAGAATCTGATAACTCCAGGATGAACGTCGGCTGCGCGGATAATTTAGTAGGTAATGAGGTAGCTGAAGTGGACGGGAAGGAGCTGAACCGAATTAGGAGGTAAAGACAAAGGACGGCAGGGAGCAGGGGATGACGGGGAGCGGCCAGGTGCGAGCTCTGAGCTCTGGGAGAAGGGGAGCGCTTGCTGCGCTCAGGTGCGGCTATCGGCTGGGAAGATCCCCCGCCAGCATCCCCTCGGCCGCAGCCCTTCGCCCTCGCAGGTAGCTTGTTACTCGTCATTACTATGTTAATGGTGAGCCGCTGCGGTTCCGGGGTCGCCACCAATGCGCCCAGTTTCGCAGGTGGCTCTCCCCTCCCCGGCACAGGTGCCCTCCCGATAGCAAGCGAAATACGTTCAGGCCTGTTTGTGTAAGACACAAAGCGGATTTGCGTTGTGATGATAAAAAAGGAGGAAGAATATCGCTGGTATACGAGGAAATCGGAGACAGTTCTCTCCTGCTCCAGTTGAATTGGTGAAGATATTGCCACCTTCGGGAATGGTATTGCACCCGCACATTTTGTGTCACCTCACACTTTTCGTTATTTAGCGTCAACTGCCACCTGCCACACCATACAGCAATCTTTTCTAAATCGCTTTGCAACTGGTACTGGTCTTCGGATGACCTTACTGGACGGTAAATTACAGCATCATCTGCGAACAACCTAATAAAACTGCTCAGATTGTCACCCAGGTCATTTATATAGATCAGGAACAGCAAAGGTCCCAGGACGCCTCCCTGGGGAACACCTGATATCACTTCAGTTTTACTCGATGATTTGCCGTCTATTACTACGAACTGCGACCTTCCTGACAGGAAATCACGAATCCAGTCGCACAACTGAGACGATACCCCATAGGCCCGCAGCTTGATTAGAAGTCGCTTGTGAGGAACGGTGTCAAAAGCTTTCCGGAAATCTAGAAATACGGAATCAACTAGAGATCCCCTTTCGATAGCGGCCATTACTTCGTGCGAATAAAGAGCTAGCTGCGTTGCACAAGAACGATGTTTTCTGAAACCATGCTGATTACGCATCAATAGATCGTTCCCTTCGAGGCGATTCATAATGTTTGAATACAATATATGCTCCAAAACCCTACTGCAAACCGACGTCAATGATATAGGTCTGTAGTTCGATGGATTACTCCTACTACCCTTCTTAAACACTGGTGTGACCTGCGCAATTTTTCAATCTGCAGGTACAGATCTATCGGTGAGCGAAAGGTCGTATATGATTGCTAAGTAGGGAGCTACTGTATCAGCGTAATCTGAAAGGAACCCAATCGGTATACAATCTGGACCTGAAGACTTGCCCGTATCAAGCGATTTGAGTTGCTTCGCAACCCCTAAGGTATCTACTTTTAAGAATCTCATGCTAGCAGCTGTTCGTGTTTCAAATTCTGGAATATTCCATTCGTCTTCCCTGGTGAAGGAATTTTGGAAAACTGCGTTCAATAACTCCGCTTTAGCGGCACAGTCGTCGGTAACAGTACCATCGCCACTGCGCAGCGAAGGTATTGACTGCGTCTTGCCGCTTGTGTACTTTAAATACGACCAGAATTTCTTCGGATTTACTACCAAATTTCGAGACAATGCGAAAATATTTCGTTGATCCTTACCTAAATAGGTAGGAATGATCATCAAAATAAAATAAGGGAAATCAGAGCTCGAACAGAAAGGTTTAGGTGTTCGTTTTTCCCGCGCGCTGTTCGGGAGTGGAATGGTAGGGAGATAGTATGGTTGTGGTTCGATGAACCCTCTGCCAAGCACTTAAATGTGAATTGCAAAGTAATCATGTAGATGTAGATTGTGTAGGAGATAATCAGACATTACATACTGGAACAGTGACCAACATAACCAGAAAAAGATACATGCTTTAGTCTGTCGCACTTTTATTTGGTCTGATGACTATCGAGCTTTGAAAGGTAGAGTTCGTTTTCGCTCCCCGTCACCGTAGTGCCATCCTACGTCTATCTCTGATGGAAGTTTTGGCCACTTAAAGGGGATTGTCGCCTTAGCACTGAACGATGACATTCTCTTAGGCACAGTTATTGTTGACTTTGAAAAGACCTATACTGTGTAAGCTATAGTAATGCATCGTTCCGTTCAACATTATGTAGCATTACACCAGGATGAAACATAGCCAATCCTTTGCCAGTTACGTATCTATCCAAACATCTATTAGACGGGACTGCCCATTGTCAGAACCCCTTATGAAATGCTTCCACCAACACTATAGTGGAATTGGTGTTCAGTTTTGTGAAGCTAGTACTGCAAGTATATTCAGACGACTCCACTGTCATTCTCACACGTGAAGAACGTATTGCAGTGGCTAAGCAGATGCGAAAGGCTTTCTGCGTTAATAAATTCATGCGGACAAGAATCAACACATTGCAGCACTCTATCCTATATCTAAAAAGACGGAAGGGCTTATTTTATCTGCCGCATTGTGGCTGGTATACGAACACTCTTAAAGTACCTTTCAAGACCACTCTTAACCCCATTACCGAAAGATGAACTATCGTCGCGCAGTACAGATCAGTATTCTAAAGTCATCTACCTATGCCGTACTTATAAACACCTAGTGTAAAACATTATAACGATAACCAAATGATTTTATCAAAGATTCATACCTCTGGATACACAGCCGTCCGTCATACCGTCATGTGTGCGGGACGTTCAACCAGTAATGCAATACATTTTTTTCCGGAACCAGGTTGATTCCATTCATGATTCCAGTACACCATATTATTCCCCGCTCTCTCAGCTCAAAAATGGTTCACAGGGCTCTGAGCACTATGGGACTTAACATCTGTGGTCATCAGTCCCCTAGAACTTAGAACTACTTAAACCTAACTAACCTAAGGACATCACACACATCCATGCCCGAGGCAGGATTCGAACCTGCGACCGTAGCGGCCACGCGGTTCCAGACTGAAGCGCCTTTAACCGTACGGCCACACCGGCCGGCTCTCTCAGCTACAAACCCCTATTTTTCAATAAAACCTCCGTTCAATGCGACGGTCTTACGTCGCCTTACTAATAGGGCCAGTATGCCCTGCAGGGTTTCACTCTACTGGTCAACTTCAGAGCCAGCGTCTTGGTGCATCAATGATCTCCTCATCATCCACGTACTGCTTCCCGCAGAGTGCATCCTCTATCGGACCAAACAGACGGAAGTCGAAAGTTGCGAGATCTTGGGTTTAGAGCGGATGAGGAAGATAGTCCACTAAAGATTTGTGACCTCTACTTTGGTGTGCAGACTTGTGTGAGGCCTTGCGTTGTCGTGGAATAGGAGAAGATCGTTTGCGTTTTTGTGATGACGAATACGCTACAGTCGTGTCTTCAGTTTCCTGAGAATAGCAGAATACACTTAAGAGTTGATCCTTGCACAATGAGGCAGAGTATCAAAAATAATAATCCCTTCAGAGTCCCTGACTGTACCGGCTCAGGATGCGACTTCCGTCTTCTTCTTCGGAGAAGAGGTGCTGTGGCGAGACTCAATGGATTGCCATTTTGTTTCCCGGTAGAAACACCTGTGACGACATTCGACAAAAAAAAAATTATCACGATCAGTCCCGCAACGCGCTAGAAATTCTGCACAGATGGTCCTTCGTTGCTCTTTATGGTCTTCTGTTAGGTGGTGCGGAACGTAGTGGGGGTCCAAATGGTTCAAATGGCTCTGAGCACTATGGGACTCAACATCTGAGGTCATCAGTACCTTAGAACTTAGAACTATTTAAACCTAACCAACCTAAGGACATCACACACATCCATGCCCGAGGAAGGATTCGAACCTGCGTCCGTAGCGGTCGCGCGGTTCCAGACTGAAGCGCCTAGAACCGCTCTGCGGCCGGCGTAGTGGGTGTATACGTTTGAGTACCCCTACTGGTGGACGAGACTGTCAGCACTTCAAACAGAGGTGTCTAGTTGAGCAGCGACGTGTTTGATTGTGACCCGTAAATCACCTCGAATGAGAGTGGCCGCATGTTGCAACATTGTAGGGGTCACAGCTGTGTGCGGCCAGCCAGCAGGCCGGAGATCGAACAGGTTTTCAGAACCTTACGATTATGACAAACTCCTCGCCCAACGACTCACCGTGCTTTTGTTCACTCCCATGTCTCCGCAGACATTCTGCAAACGCCTATGAATATCTGTGATGCTCTCGTTCTCCGCCAAAAGACAGCTCTCATTATTTTGAAGGTTATGTATAACTCCACTACATATCGGAACACCAGTCCGCAGCTCGTGGACGTGCGATAGCGTTCTCGCTTCCCGCGCCCGGGTTCCCGGATTCGATTCCCGGCGGGGTCAGGGATTTTCTCTGCCTCGTGATGACTGGGTGTTGTGTGATGTCCTTAGGTTAGTTAGGTTTAAGTAGTTCTAAGTTCTAGGGGACTGATGACCATGGCTGTTAAGTCCCATAGTGCTCAGAGCCATTTGAACCATTTTTCCCAACACCATGAAACTACAGGGGCAGAAGCGGGAATATTCCACTATGTCCCACAAGTTCCACATTTTTCAACCGAAACTGGCCGAGAAAATAACCTATTGAAGAAGGAGAAAAGCACCCGCTTGCTTTTGGAGCCAAATCCATTTGAGACAAGTGTCAGGTCATGGCAACGACTGTTAACCCTGTTGCCTGAGTCTATCAGTACAAAAAATGGAAATGCCCAGCGAAAGGTGATCAGAACAGACACAACCGCACCCTACGCATTCCCACTGGTCATCCGGCTGCTCTCGTATGTCATATACCGTTATCCCTTCCTAATCTCCAGCTCAATAGCTATGTATCGATCGTCTAACAAATTACATATTATGTGATTGCGACTACTCATCTAGACGTCCAGAATTATGATGTCCATCTCGCAGAAAATCGCTGACAAATTCAAATGAAACTGTTTCTGAATCTACAATTTTCTACGACGTACCTTGGTCTTTATACACCAGGGTAGTCAGAACCAGTCTGAAAAGCTTGTAAGGATGTTTTAGGGCTGATTTTGCTGAGAAATAATTGTTAAGAAAAAAATTCGATACCCTGTATCGTTTCCGATTTAATTAGCATTGAAGTCAACCAATCAGGTCGTTGATGCTCAAATCGAGTAGCCTGCCAGAAACGGTGTTGCCAAACGTGCTTTTCGTTTGCTTTCCTCAAAGCGAACAAGAGAGGGTAACAAAAACTGGACGTGGCTCAGCAGCAAGGCTCGAACGACTGAGGAGATTCGCCAATTATCTTCTACAGTATGAGAAAATTTGAGAATATTTGTGTCTGGCAGGCTCGCTGAAGTGACATACGCGGTGCGCTATAGTTCACTTCCGGTTGCGCAAGCGTATACTGATATCGCGCGGCAGCAGGATGTTGTGGGTTTGATAACAGCAGCTGCAATGAATAACGTTTGTCACCAGGCGGCGTCAGTTGTCGAGCAGCCGCACGAGCAGCAGTACGGAGCCACAGAGTTGCCGCGTTACTACAGAAGGAGCAGGCGTTCACGCTACACAATTTATAAAGCTGTAGACAACATTGACACTAATGTTCATAATGTTAATGGGCAGGTGTTTTTGCATGGCCCTTCCGTTTTGCTAATTAAATTGGAAACTGTGGAACGTATCGAATATTTTCCTTAACTTTTATTGTCGTCACAATCTACCCTGCAGCACCTTTCTAAGATTTTCAGACTGTTTCTTACTGTCCTGTATATTTGTGAGAAGGCAGTTATTATTTTGTTGCTACAATTGTTTGCCTTATTTATCTCATGCTAGGAAGCTAGCGTTGAGTACGATGTGAAGCAGAATTAAGTGCGCCGTGCGGGATTAGCCGAGTGGTCTGTGGCGCTGCAGGCATGGACTGTGCAGTCGATCCCGGCGGAGGTTCCAGTTCTCCCTCGGGCATGGGTGTGTGTGTTTGTCCTTAGGATGATTTAGATTAAGTAGTGTGTAAGCTTAGGAACTGATGACCTTAGCGCCGGCCGGTGTGGCCGTGCGGTGCTAGGCGCTACAGTCTGGAACCGCGTGACCGCTACGGTCGCAGGTTCGAATCCTGCCTCGGGCATGGATGTGTGTGATGTCCTTAGGTTAGTTAGGTTTAAGTAGTTCTAAGTTCTAGGGGACTGATGACACAGATGTTAAGTCCCATAGTGCTCAGAGCCATTTGAACCATTTTTGTTGTTGTTGTGGATTGGCAGGAGACCCAACCCCGTGTTATTAGAGGAAGCCGTAAGGCACGCGTTTTAGCTCACGGAGGCTGGCGTGAGGTCTGGAACAGGTCAAGGAAATTAGACTAGCAAAAAACGTACGAGGCTGCTGGAATGCTTAACTTTAATCCATAATTGGTGAACATCGCTCTTGACGGTACATGTTTTACAGCATCAATAGTAACTGGTAATGGCGCCTTGCTAGGTCGTAGCAAATGACGTAGCTGAAGGCTATGCTAACTATCGTCTCGGCAAATGAGAGCGTAATTTATCAGTGAACCATCGCTAGCAACGTCGGCTGTACAACTGGGGCGAGTGCTAGGAAGTCTCTCTAGACCTGCCGTGTGGCGACGCTCGGTCTGCAATCACTGATAGTGCCGACACGCTGGTCCGACGTATACTAACGGACTGCGGCCGATTTAAAGGCTACTACCTAGCAAGTGTGGTGTCTGGCGGAGACACCACATTTTTTTTTTCTATTCGCGTATGGGACGAGAGAAAAACTCCTTTCTAGCAGTGGACCTGCACTGAAATTTTTCAGTAAGTACGAAGTATTTCTGTGAATATTATTAGTTGATCTGTGTGTCTTATACGCTGACTGTAATGCCGGCTAATCATGAAAATATATACGACGCAAAATTTGAATACGTTGTTCTTAGCTATTTTTATAGACGTTTATCAGTAATTTATTATTTATGTGACGCAGAATCGTTTGTAGCGGCAAGCAGATGTTCGTCCAGGAGGCGAGACTGGCAGCGACAGCTGTGACTAAGTTAGCAGCGGTGTGTCATGACTACACGTGCGACCGCATCGTAAAAACTTCCGTTACGCGTCGCTACTAGTGGCTGAGGCGGCAGGTAAAATTAGCTGACTGACGGAGACGACAGCCGATACTAGCGAGAGGGAGGTTGCCTCTGCGGGCTCGCATCGTGTACTTATTTCACTGGCTGTCGGCATTGTTTAAGGAAAATACATAAGGAGTCCTCATTTCTGGCTGCCACAACACTCGTGTACTTATTTCACTGTCTGTCTGCATTGTTTAATGAAAATATATAAAGAGATCTTATTTCTGGCTGCCACGACACTCGTGGCAGCACGATGTAAAAATTAAACACAGAAAGAAAAATAAGGAATACGTGTCCTTTTGGAATAGATTACACTGGTCAACACTCATTTTCTTGCCAAGGATATTTGAGTGGCTTTAGGATGGGTTAGTGGTGCTGAGGACGAATATAGCAACCATTTATGCAGTTTGGCTCTAGTTTTTGAGATAATGCATGATTTATTCAAAAAATTAGAAAAAATTGCTAATACTGAACTCGAGCGCTACAAACTACAATGAAAAAAGAAAATAATCTTTATAAATAGCTTCTATGAAAACCTGATAGGCATTTGTCCACGTATAAAACATAATTGAAAAGTTTCTCTATAAGTATATCATTTTCCGTCCATGACGAACCGCTTCCTGCACGCTTTCCTTTTATAGGTCTCTTCAGAACAGTCACGTTGCAGATTCCAGCAATAATCTGCCATCATATGCCTGTCCCATCTTCCTTTATATCTTTCCTCTATTCCTTTCATATCTTGATGGAACCGCTCTCCTTGTTCCTCACTGAAATCACCTAGATTACGAGGAAATCGATCCAAGTGGCTGTGAAGGAAGTGCAATTTTATGCTCATGTTAGCCCCTAAGTTTTGAAAGTTAGTGAGCATGTTTTTGACCAGTTCCTCGTAATTGGGAGCTTTATGATTGCCCAAAAACATTTTACAACAGCGACAAAACTGTTCCAGGCCGATGCTTCAGTGACAGTCATGACACTTGTAAAATTGGTATCGTTGATGAGCCTGCGAATTTGAGGACCATCAAATATTCCTGCCTTAAGTTTTTCACTACTGAGTCCAGGGAACGTATTGCAGATGTATGTGAAGCAATTACCATTTCTGTCTAAAGCTTTGGTGAATTGCTTCATTAGTCCTAACTTAATATGTAATGGTGGAAGAACAATCTTGTCCCTACTAACCAGAGGTTCATTAATGATGTTTGCTTCACCAACAGCCATATGTTCCCTTGGAGGCCATGTTTTCTGCTTCCAATGTTCGTGCTTTGCCCTACTATCCCACATGCAGATAAAACATGGGTGCTTTGTGTATCCACTTTGTTGTCCAAGCAAGAAGTTCACCATTTTCAAATCAACACAAATCAACCACTGGTGCTGCATATACTGAATTTTCTGCAGAACCATCTTGATGTTAGCATATGCTTCACAAAGTTTTGTTGAGTGGGCAATTGGAATAGATGCGTAACGATTGCCATTGTGTAGGAGAACACATTTTAAACTTCTAGTGGAACTGTCTATGAAGAGACGCCAGTCCTCTGGTCTATATTCCGGCAGCCCCAATTCAAGTAAAAGTCCAGGTATATTGCTGCAATACACTATAACCTCTTCTTGGTTGAAGTATGGAAGAAGGTTTTCTTCTCTCGTCCGGTAAGCTGTTATTTTAACACTTGGATGAAGACAGTTCTTTTCCTTAAGCCTGGATGCTAAGAGTTCTGATGCTTGCTTTGAAAGATTGAGTTCTCGTATCAAGTCACTGAGCTCCTTCTGGTCGAACTGCTGGGGTTGTGTCTCACGTCCTTCGTATTCCGAACCACTACTTGTACATTCCTCGCCGTGCACCTCGTCATCTGATGATGTTAGCGTGGGTAATGTTGTGAAGGTTGGTACAGGAACATCGTTGCTGTGCACCACCGGTCTTCTTGCTGACTCCAAATCGGGATATTCCCACTTTCGTTTTTTGAACCTATTAAAACCTTTCACATTAACAATGCAAAAATAGCAATCATCTGTATGGTTCTTCTGCTCTCGCCATACCATAGGCACTCCGAAGTTTAAGCTTTTCCTTTTTCGTTTTGTCCACTGCCGTAAGCACTCCACACAGCATTTACAAACTTTATGGGGTGCCCACGCCTTGTCTTGATCTCCAACACAAAAGAAGTGATATTCTTCCTGTTCTTTTGAAGAACGTATTCACCACAAATGTAGCAGAACTCATCTGGATGGTTCACGCAAAGACGTCGTGAAGAACTCATGTTTTCCTAAAACAAAATTGCACAAATACTACATATTATGCAGAACTTTCTTGTATTTGCATGTCAATCACATCCAACAAACATCATTAATTGTTTTGTGTGAAATGAATACTCACCTCTTATTTGCTACGTCACGATGAAAAGATTCTATCTCCTTGAAGCTGCACTGCACATGTGTGTGACTTTCGACCATCGCCATTTTTCTTGTTTACACTAAACGCTACCTATCGGCTGTTGCGGGGATTACCTCGGCCAACAAATGAATGTCGAGTACCGCCGAATTCAAATCTGCACAACCCTCAATATCTTCAACACACGCACCGCACAACAGGACTGAACACATGCTGACAGTGTGATGTTTGCATGATGTAATCCTCAACCACACAGATGCACTCCCTGAGCACAATTGTTTAATAAAGATAGTACAATATCACTAATTAAAAAACAGGTAGCAAATACATTACACCATATATGGACCCAGCAGTCGATATTATCCACATGAAACTCTCATTTCCACAAATAACCTATATCTCAAAAACCAGAGCCAATTTGGAAAAAGTACAAATATACTCGGAATGAGTATCATAACAATATCCCGTTTTCGTTCAAACTTCCCTGGCAACGAAAAAAAAAATTTATTTTGTAGAGCTGTGTTATTAATGACGGGAATGTTCTAAAACAATGTTAACAGGATTTCCACATCACTGTTTGCTCATAGTACCATATTACACTACTGGCCATTAAAATTGCTACACCACAAAGGTGACGTGCTAGAGACGCGAAATTTAACTGACAGGAAGAAGATGCTGTGATATGCAAACGATTTGCTTTCCTGAGCATTCACACAAGGTTGGCGACGGTCGCGATACCTACAACGTGCTGACACGAGGAAAGTTTTCAACCGATTTCTCATACACAAACAGCAGTTGACCGGCGTTTCCTGATGAAACGTTGTTGTGATGCCTCGTGTAAGGAGCAGAAATGCGTACCATCACGTTTCCGACTTTGATAAAGGTCGGATTGTAGCCTATTGCGATGCGGTTTATCGTATCGCAACATTGGTGCTCGCGTTGGTCGAGATCCAAGGACTGTTAGCAGAATATGGAATCGGTGGGTTCAGGAGGGTAATACGGGACGTCCTGGATCCCAATGGCCTCGTATCACTAGCAGACGAGATGACAGGCATCTTATCCACATGGCTGTAACGGATCGTGCAGCCACGTCTCGATCCCTTAGTCAACAGATGGGGACGTTTTCAAGACAACAATCATCTGCACGAACAGCTCAACGACGTTTGCAGCAGTATGGACTATCAGCTTGGAGACCATGGCTGCGGTTACCCTTGACGCTGCATCACAGACAAGAGCGTCAGCGATGGTGTACTCATTGACGAACCTGTGTGCACGAATGGCAAAACATTGTTTTTTCGGATGAATCCAGGTTCTGTTTACAGCATCATGATGGTCGCATCCGTGTTTGGATACATCGTGATGAACGCACATTGGAAGCGTGTATTCGTCATCGCCATACTGGCGTATCACCCGGCGTGATGGTATGGGGTGCCATTGATTACACGTCTCGGTCACCTCTTGTTCGCATTGACGGCACTTTGAACAGTGGACGTTACATTTCAGATGTGTTACGACCCGTGGCTCTATCCTTCATTCGATCCCTGCGAAACCCTACATTTCAGCAGGGTAATGCACGACCGCACGTTGCAGGTCCTGTACGGGCCTTTCTGGATACAGCAAATGTTCGACTTCTGCCCTGGCCAGCACATTCTCCAGATCGCTCACCAACTGAAAACGTCTGGTCAATGGTGGCCGAGCAACTGGCTCGTCACAATACGCCAGTCACTACTCTTGATGAACTGTCGTATCGTGTTGAAGCAGCATGGGCAGCTGTACCTGTACACGCCATCCAAGCTCTGTTTGACTCAATGACCAGACGTATCAAGGCCGTTATTACGGCCGAGGTGGTTGTTCTGGGTACTGATTTCTCAGGATCTATGCACCCAAATTGCGTCAAAATGTAATCACATGTCAGTTCTAGTATAATATATTTGTCCAATGAATACCCGTTTATTATCTGCATTTCTTCTTGGTGCAGCAATTTTAATGGTCAGTAGTGTAGTACAGAGGGGTCTCACTATGACGGAAACTAATGTAATAGTTTTTAGTTTTATGCTCTGTAGTAATTTTATAATATTTCTCAGCAAACCAAAACATTACAGGAATCTGACTCTAGGATCTTCAGATTAATATTGTGTGTTGGAGAAGCTGAGCCAGTAAATACTTTTTATGTATAAAACACAAAAAATTACTACGACGTTTAATCTCTTCTCAGTTCGGTCAGCTGCTGATCGAGACTTCTCAAGCTTGGAGCTGGCTCTTGATGTTTCCTACTGCGAAAAAGGCACGTCTTGAAATGAAGAAGGAAATTTCACTGTTGCTTCGTCATGCGTAATTAGCACATAATTACCTTTTGTAAAGAAAACTGGAACTCAGATTGACAGGGGTGGAAGAGTAAAAAATGCGTGTTTGTTGAAAGAAAAATCGCAGCATTTACCTGACGTTTCTTAGTGAAATACTGGGTATACTATTTTAGGAACGGTGATCTAAGTAATAATCTATTTTGTGACTATCGTGCTGCTAGTTACAACAGAGTTACTTCATGCATCGCACTACTTTGGTTACACGGTTTTCAAAGAAACTGGGAGGGGTATTAGAGAAAGCACAGTCATCTTACTACCGCTGGTAATGGACTTTCTGCGGTATCGTCCCTATCCGATCGGCCACGCTTTCAACTATTCAACTATGGGCGTCACCAGATACGTCACTGAGTTCCATACAGCCACCACCGCGACACCAGTGCGCTGCCACGAACGACTACGCCACTGCCAACGAGATGCAAACGTCTCCTCTCCGGCGCTCCAGAGGTGGATGTTCATCCACTGGCCCCATTTTATGTGTTTACGAATTGAATGACATTTACAGACTTCCATAGTGGCCAGGGCTCGACATCTTCTGAATACACCTTGAAGAGTGACAGCCGGCCGATAGGTTCTAGGTGCTTCAGTCTGGAACCGCGCTGCTGCTACGGTCGCAGTTTCGAATCCTGTCTCGGGCATGGATGTGTGTGATGTCCTTAGGTTAGTTAGGTTTAAGTAGTTCTAAGTTCTAGGGGACTGATGACCTCAGATGTTAAGTCCCATAGTGCTCAGAGCCATTTGAAGAGTGACAGAGTTATTAAACTTTTGTCTGTAAATGTTTCAACATGCAAATCGAAGGTAAGCTGCTGACGCTGAAATCCAGCAACACAATTACGTATTATTTTTACTATTTGATATTAGATGTGGAATAAATTAATATCTACATTCTCTGTTCATGAACGGCATCTATTGCTCGCTCCTGTATCCACTAAAGAACCTCATAGCGTGCAAACATAACACTTTGATTAGACATTTTTTTACGATTTTTGTAATAACAAACAGACTGAATGCCTCGGCATTTGACCACCTTCCTTGCTGGGCAACGTTGCCTTACAGAAGTTGACACGCAGATACGCAGTTAATAATTAAGAAAAAATAAATAAATGAAACGCCGCTTTATTTGACAAGAGAAAGAATATGGGTGAATACTGTAGGATCTGAGAAGGGAGGTTTACGTTCAGTACAAACTGTATGCTTCCCTTCTGTTCATATTGGTTCGTAATGGTGGACGTGACAGAAGTACGAAAGTTTTGCAGATCAAAATGTCTTTGCCCTTAAGACGTAGATTTCAAAATTAAAAGTACAGAAGCAAACGTTTAGCTTCGAGGAGCTGTATCATGAGACAGGCTAAGTGCTGATTCTAACCTGTATCCTATATGCCGTAGTGTCGCGAGATTATTAGAGGCTATCTTTGACTGTAATCGACGGTCCGGTGACACCTAAAATTACAGTTTAATAAGATGCGTTATTTGTTGCAATATATGTTTTTTCTCTTACTTCAAATTCTGCATTCTTTCCTGTTTGCTGTGACGAATGAACGCGAGATAAAGTGCTACAATTTGGAAGCCGTATCGCGCTGTATATAGCCAGTCGCTAGCCACCACACGCCGAAGGTTGATCTATTGATTGATTTGGGGGAGGGGACCAAACAGCGAGGTCATCGGTCCCGTCGGGTTAGGGAAGGATGGGGAAGGAAGTCAGCCGTGCCCTTTCGAAGGAACCATCACGGCATTTGCCTGGAGCGATTTAGATAAATCACGGAAAAACTAAATCAGGATAGACGGACGCGGATTTGATCCGTCGTCCTCCCAAACGCGAGTCCAGTGTGCTAACCACTGCCCCACCTCCCTCGGTCGCGCCGAAGGCATTGTCCTCATTTTCTCCATGTAAATTATTCATTGAATTTTCTATCGTGTTACTGATTTTGAGGCATACATTTTGTTCTGAAGTTATGGGGTATTACTAACTATGCAGCAACTTTACTACATGTGAGTAAATACGATAAACTTTCGAAGAGAGCTGGAGATATTATTACAAAAGTA
Organism: Schistocerca cancellata; assembly: GCF_023864275.1. Taxonomy (NCBI): domain Eukaryota; kingdom Metazoa; phylum Arthropoda; class Insecta; order Orthoptera; family Acrididae; genus Schistocerca; species Schistocerca cancellata. Next base: position 99,377,384 of record NC_064629.1, on the reverse strand, counting down.
GTGGGAGAATTTCTTAATGTTCCAACAAAGTGTATCATATGTTTTGCACTATTAATGGTTGAGTTCAAGTTTAGTCTACATGCGAGAAGTTGAGGATTTATAATTTTGAACAATATACTGAAGATTAGATGATGGGAAGATCACATAACGAATGAGGAGGTATTGAATAGAATTGGAGAGAAGAGAAATTTGTGGCACAACTTGACTATAAGAATGGATCGGTAGGTAGGGCATATTCTGAGGCATCAAGGGATCACCAATTTAATATTGTAGGGCAGTGTGAAGGGTAAAAATCGTAGAGGGTGACCAAGAGATGAATACAGTAACCAGATTCAGAAGGATGTAGGGTGCAGTAGGTACTGGGAGATGAAGAACCATGCACAGGATAGAGTAGCATGGAGAGCTGCATCAAACCAGTCTCTGGACTGAAGACCACCACAACAACAACTGAAGATCTGTTGGACTGCTCAGGAGCCACTGTTACTTTTGCTTTACTTGATGACGGTATACCAAGAAAATTGTCAAGATTCGTCATCCTTGTCTAATTCTTTCAGCATTTTGGTCGTTTTTCATGCAATAAAGCGCTGCACATGTACCTTGAAACTCGGTTATCAAATGAGGTAGATACCACAGTGCTCTCACCTTTTGAGACGAAGAAGAAACAACCGCTCAAGGCGGAAATCGTGAACTGTGATGAAGATAAGGACGCGGTCATAGCGAGAGTGACTCGATAGTTAAGCAACTGAGACCACACTTTCAAAGATCACCTCAAATCATGTTACACGGATTCCTAGGTGGTTCCTTCTGTAAGAACACTGTCTTTCCATTCTGTCCGCATTCTTCCAACACGCCAGCAACCTATATACACTGCCGCAGAGAAAAGTACACCCTTTTGAAGGCTTCCATTTCACTCAAGATTTAGAGTTGCAACAGTGCATATCCAGTAGATTTACAGATCAAGAGCAAAAGCGGTTCCGTAGTACTAGGTGTCGACCCATGCTGAAACACCATTATTAGTACGTGATGTAGCCTCAACGGGAGGCAATGCAGGCGCTGACTCTAGCATCCAGTTGATCTTACAGATGGCGAATACTATCCTAGGATACGATATTCTACGCCTGCTCGACCTGTCCATGTAGTTCTGTAAGGGTTGTTGGTCGACAAGTCGCCCGAGTCACTTCTCGTCCCATTTTATACGACACGTGCTCGATTTTGGATAAGTCCTGAGATTGTGTTGGTGAGGGAAGTTGCTGCTCGTCTTGCGGAGCACGTTGAGTTTCAGTGGCAGTGTGTGGGAGAGCGTTATCCCTTTGGAACAACACGTCATCTCCCTCTTGCAAGGACGGCAAAAGAACGGGTCTAACAACATTTTGCACGTAGCGAGCGCTGGTTAGCGTCCCCTCTAGAAATACCAAAGTTGAGCGAGGGTTGTAACTTATCGCACCCCTGGTCCAGTGTGTCTTGGAAGAATGCACTTTACGGTAATCAGGTATACGTCGTGTCAAACCCGTATGGAACAAAGCTTCCTGATATAGATTTAGCAGAAGAATCGAAAGTCACAGATGTAGCCAGCATAGAAAATTCACGTGCGACCAAGTTGTGAATATATTTCGACCTTCTGAAACCGTTATCTAGTTCGTTTAATGGAACAGACTTATAAGGGTGAAAGCAAAACTGCTCTTTCCTTCGCGAATTTGTTTAGTCAGTGAAGGAACATCACAGACATTCCGAAGTGGGACGTTACAAATCAGGCGTAGCGTACTGTGAAGAGCCTTATTCTTAAAATTAAGAGAAACTATTTTGTAGTTCCAATACAAGTCAAGTATCAAATTACTTCCTCTCAACATACAGGGTGTTTCAAAAATGACCGGTATATTTGAAACGGCAATAAAAACTAAACGAGCAGCGATAGAAATACACCGTTTGTTGCAATATGCTTGGGACAACAGTACATTTTCAGGCAGACAAACTTTCGAAATTACAGTAGTTACAATTTTCAACAACAGATGGCGCTGCGGTCTGGGAAACTCTATAGTACGATATTTTCCACATATCCACCATGCGTAGCAATAATATGGCGTAGTCTCTGAATGAAATTACCCGAAACCTTTGACAACGTGTCTGGCGGAATGGCTTCACATGCAGGTGAGATGTACTGCTTCAGCTGTTCAATTGTTTCTGGATTCTGGCGGTACACCTGGTCTTTCAAGTGTCCCCACAGAAAGAAGTCACAGGGGTTTATGTCTGGCAAATAGGGAGGCCAATCCACGCCACCTCCTGTATGTTTCGGATAGCCCAAAGCAATCACACGATCATCGAAATATTCATTCAGGAAATTAAAGACGTCGGCCGTGCGATGTGGCATAAACTTGCATAAACCACGAGGTGTTCGCAGTGTCGTCTAAGGCAGTTTGTACCGCCACAAATTCACGAAGAATGTCCAGATAGCGTGATGCAGTAATCGTTTCGGATCTGAAAAAAGGGCCAATGATTCCTTTGGAAGAAATGGCGGCCCAGACCAGTACTTTTTGAGGATGCAGGGCCGATGGGACTGCAACATGGGGCTTTTCGGTTCCCCATATGCGCCAGTTCTGTTTATTGACGAAGCCGTCCAGGTAAAAATAAGCTTCGTCAGTAAACCAAATGCTGCCCACATGCATATCGCCGTCATCAATCCTGTGCACTATATCGTTAGCGAATGTCTCTCGTGCAATGGTAGCGGCGCTGAGGGGTTGCCGCGTTTGAATTTTGTATGGATAGAGGTGTTAACTCTGGCGCACGAGACTATACGTGGACGTTGGCGTCATTTGGACCGCAGCTGCAACACGGCGAACGGAAACCCGAGGCCGCTGTTGGATCACCTGCTGCACTAGCTGCGCGTTGCCCTCTGTGGTTACCGTACGCGGTCGCCCTACCTTTCCAGCACGTTCATCCGTCACGTTCCCAGTAAGTTGAAATTTTTTAAACAGATCCTTTATTGTATCGCTTTTCAGTCCTTTGGTTACATTAAACCTCCGTTGAAAACGTCGTCTTGTTGCAACAACACTGTGTTCTAGGTGGTGGAATTCCAACACCAGAAAAATCCTCTGTTCTAAGGAATAAACCATGTTGTCTACAGCACACTTGCACGTTGTGAACAGCACACGCTTACAGCAGAAAGACGACGTACAGAATGGCGCACCCACAGACTGCGTTGTCTTCTATATCTTTCACATCACTTGCAGCGCCATCTGTTGTTGAAAATTGTAACTACTGTAATTTCGAAAGTTTGTCCGCCTGAAAATGTACTGTTGTCCCAAGCATATTGCAACAAACGGTGTATTTCTATCGCTGCTCGTTATGTTTTTATTGCCGTTTCAAATATACCGGTCATTTTTGAAACACCCTGTATATCTTGTGTCATAACCAGCTGCGACAAATTAGAATGATGTACCTCCCGTACGTGGAATGCCAGTGATGGGCAATTACAGTTGTACACTATGTCTCCAACGCTACACATCGTACGATGGCTTTTGAAGTTCAGATGCGATTGGAGATTCCTTCGTTTGCTGTACAGACCGAGAGTGCTAAGAAAGTACAAATTGCCCGAAAGCGGCGGAGTGCGGTAATATCCAAAATGCTACACTGGCGACCAATAAAATTGTAGTAGCAGAAAGAATAGCAAATAATAGAATTTTAGTTGTTGTGCGTGTACGTTATATTAAGAAGAAAACACGATTAAATTTGTAGGTGTTTTCTTTGTTACCCGGATGCCCTTCGAGCAGTACAGGGCTTCAATCACACCTAGTGTGGCGAGTGATACCGTGATAGCCTCATAACAAATCATGACTAGATGTTTTCGTGGGTGTGAAACAGGAGAACGTACTGGCCTTCTGATGCGTAGCAAGTCAGGACATGGGGCGTCCATTTAACTTGTATTACAAAACGGGACATTTTAAACAGCTTGGAAAAAAACTGGGACAATTAAGCAAAATAAAGGAACGCAACTAGTACTGACAAAATGTAATGGACATAAAAGTTTACTTTCGCATCATACACTCAGATGATCCCAAATGAAATTATACAGTTGTTATGTTTTACTGTCACCGTAATTTTAAGTTTTATGTATTTTATGAAAAGTATATTTTCGTCTGAACACTCACTCGATTTTTCCTTAGCTTAACGTGATTCACAATGTCATACCTACCACCATGTCTAATAACAATGTTTGATTTTCACAACGTACATGTAGTGGCGTTGTAGCAATTCTAGAATTACTTTCGGGGTAGGCCGAACAGGTACTACAACACACACTAGATATTAGATCACTTCATTAAAACTCGAACAAGATGGAGTAATTAACTTGGAAACAATCCGGGTGTAGTGTATCCCTCATAAAAATAAAGAGAGGGACTGAATTTCTAATGCTTGTACTAAATTCTTCGAATGCTGTTTGTTCGGAAGCGAGATACGTAACAGTGACCACAGCAGTAGCATAATAAAGAAAGATACATCATCAGGAGTTCAAGCAGTAATTAGCCTTCTTGTCAAGAAATTTAGATTGCAAGAGTGGACTTATGACAAATGCAAGTGTGCATCTATTGGCGTTAGGATGGCGCGCAATTGACACATCACCAAACCTTTCGCTTCCCAACGTTATTAACGTTTCAAATAGGTGCAATTTCTGAACACATCATTAGCAGTAGCATCTTTACCAGATTCTTGGGAAATAAAGGTACAAATGACATTAAATATTAAAATTATTATTCGCAAGATTATAAGTAATCAAGAAACATGTACTTACGTGATGGCGGACAGAACAAGAAACGTGACAAGGAGGAGGCTATACGTGTCTTAATTATTTTTTAAGTTAAGGAACGAAATTAAAGCAACGATTTTAAACAGTAACAGGTATAACTGGATCTTTGACTTACAACAACAGATTATTTATTACGACAGGAATGTCGCCACTGTGTAATTCTTACTATCACTGAACAGCAAAACTTATCGCTTGGTTCGATACAGAGCTATACTCATATCTCAGTGTACAGTTGGCTATAGCTTTGATACACGGATCTGGCTCCTAATACAGCTCGCACTGCAGAATCAGAAGTAAGACGACGCTGTCGGCGTTAGCGATGATTGACGAGTGGAGTGAGCGGCGCTGCGCTCTGACGTAAGCAAGCATCCAGCAGCGGTGGCGTGTGGAACCTCTTGATAGCCTGTCTATCCTGACGTCATCCATTCGTTGTTGTGTCAAGCAGCGATTCTCCTTACGTATGGTTCCCTCGTGTAGTACCAACACTGACATGGAACGTCGTTCTTCGGACGACACCACGATACATTCTACACTTTTCCCACTGCCAGAGAGACAAGAAAATTTGTCGTGCCGGCTACTGTGGGAGTCAGCACAGAAACAAACAAGGGAGGAGAGAAGTTGCGATGGCCGGTGTCAGGAATCCAAAATTGTCTTCGCATAACACTTTCAAATGAATAGAATACTTTATTTCTAAATAGCAAAGAAACATAACTTAACTTCTCGTTATGAAGTGGCTTCTTGTCCTCCTACATGAAATTACATTTACTCCGCATTACTACTCGTAGAACACAGGCTAACTATCGTCCTTCTGTTACTCAGTACTGATGCTCTCTAATTCCCTGAGCGAACTGGGTACTACCAGCGATGAGCGGCTGTTTAAGTCAGCGTTGACTGGGAGGGGGGGGGGGGGGGCGCTGGACTGTGAACTGTCTTCCTGGAGCAGTGGCGCTGTCCGCTCTTTCCAATGGTGCACAGGAGGTCAGGGCCTTCTCTATGCCGTTTCGTGGCGCTGCGCTGGTCAGTGTGCAGTCGATTCTTTAGGACTGCACAAAACTCGCTTTTTATATTGCAGTTAAGATTACACTTCTGTCTTGACATGATGATTGGAAGAAGTATCGGTACAACCAACAGTGCAAACCATTAACAGCAAATAAAATGAGATTGCAGAACAAGTTGTACAACTGGGCACTTCCTAGCGTGTACATTAAACATCCAGTAACGTAAAATACTTTAGCCAAGCAGAATTACAAAAAAGGACATTTCAACATCACCAAAGAACTTGCAGAACAGTGGGACATTTTAGGAAAAAACAGGACTGTCTCGGGAAAAACGGGACGAACGGACGCCCTAACATAACAACACTGCCAGCAAACGATCTTGCATTGTCTTGATGATGGACGTCACGGAGACCTCGAAAATAAGGCACAGCCACCAGCCTTGAAACCTCAGAGAATCAAATGCCGTTGCCTAAAGTATCGGCTATGCGAACCATAGTTGCTCGTCTTGTGCAACCCAATGGCGTCCCTTACCATCACGCCAGATGCTAGGCCCATTTGACGATGACGAATGCCGTTCACCTCGGAGCTTCCATACACGTATGTGAAGCTGTAAGCAGAAACGGGACTTGACGTAGTGTCACTCTGTGCAGGGTTGCCAGTGGGCTCACCACGACCGGCGCTTCTCTGCTGCCGTGTCAACGGAAGCCGCAACAGCGGTCTCCGTGCTGACGGTCAGTGTCGTACTGTACTTGTGGATTCTTATCTGGCTGCAAACAACACCATGTCCTGACTCACGGTATTCTCTTTGACATAACACCTGGAGAGCGGGCGGCCGCCGCACAGTCTACGTCTGCGCTTATCGCGACGTGGGACAAAGAACCTGACCCATTCGAAAATTCCTTAAGTCTGGCTATCTCTACAATCTGGCAATTATATAGTCTGCGGCAGTTTCTGGAGGAAGACATATCCTCTGTTCGGACTGTTCCGCGACGTCTCTGCCGTGGTCAGCCGGCCGGGGTGGCCGAGCGGTTCTAGGCGCTACAGTCTGGAACCGCGCGAACGCTACTGTCGCAGGTTCGAATCCTGCCTCGGGCATGGATGTGTGTGATGTCCTTAGGTTACTTAGGTTTAAGTAGTTCTAAGTTCTAGGGGACTGATGACCTCAGAAGTTAAGTCCCCTAGCGCTCAGAGCCATTTGAACCATTTTTTTTTCTGGCGTGGTCTAGCGGTAAAACGCGTGCTGTATAAAACAAATAAAGTTGTGGTATCACCGCCAGACACCACACTTGCTAGGTGGTAGCCTTTAAATCGGCCGCGGTCCGGTAGTATACGTCGGACCCGCGTGTCGCCACTGTCAGTGATTGCAGACCGAGCGCCGCCACACGGCAGGTCTAGAGACACTTCCTAGCACTCGCCCCAGTTGTACAGACGACTTTGCTAGCGATGCTACACTGACAAATACGCTCTCATTTGCCGAGACGATAGTTAGCATAGCCTTCAGCTACGTCATTTGCTACGACCTAGCAAGGCGCCATAGCATTGATATTTATCTTGTGAAGCATGTACAGTCAAGAGAGATGTTCACCAATTGTGGATTAAAGTTACGTATTCTACCAGTTACCTCCGTTTTTTACTAGACTCAACTCCTATAACTGTTCCAGACCTCACGCCAGCCTGCGTGAGCTTAAACACGTGCATTTCGGCCTCCTCTAGCAACACGGTGTTGGCTCTTCTGCCAACACAGCAAAAATAATGCAAAGACTCTAGGCAATGCCTAAATTTTTACAGTACCTTTCGTCTGAACGCTGAATTCACGAAAATAGTGATAGCGCAGTTACAATGTATTGCACTTTCTGACACACCAGTGGGTAACAGTTCCACCCAGTAACATTTTCTCGGCTGACTGCCTGCCCCTGAACGCCTGTCGGGGATCCATTTGCCGACACTCGCCAGCGACTGAGGCGGCCGCAGCACTGCGTTCACTCGCCCTTCGCTGAAAGCGCCAACGGCTGCTCATCGCTCCGGAAAGTATAAAATTCTTTACTGTTGTCGAATGATGCTCCACAAAAAATGTATACGATTTGCATTTGACACTCGACAGCAACGCACCCGGACGACCCATTTTAATAAGATGAGTATTGTACTCCACTAACTTGCAAAACATGGGTATAGATCAGAATTACTTTTATAGTTTGTGATCGAAGTAAAATACCACACTATCCGTACCAGATAGGGTTGATAGAAGAGATAGAGAGGATCCAACGGAGAGCAGCGCGCTTCGTTACAGGATCATTTAGTAATCGAGAAAGCGTTACGGAGATGATAGATAAACTGCAGTGGAAGACTCTGCAGGAGAGACGCTCAGTAGCTCGGTACGGGCTTTTGTTAAAGTTTCGAGAACATACCTTCACCGAAGAGTCAAGCAGTATATTGCTCCCTCCTACGTATATCTCGCGAAGAGACCATGAGGATAAAATCAGAGAGATTAGAGCCCACACAGAAGCATACCGACAATCCTTCTTTCCACGAACAATACGAGACTGGAATAGAAGGGAGAACCGATAGAGGTACTCAGGGTACCCTCCGCCAGACACCGTCAGGCGGCTTGCGGAGTATGTATGTAGATGTAGATGTAGATTTAATGTTACTATCAATGCTTTATATCTCGTTTCTTTACTTTCAGATGCTCATCTTCATGCAATTTTTTTGTCTACAATTCGATTTTTGACTCCCTAAGGTAAATATATGTGATTAACTGCTTGAATACCTCTCAGTGCATGGTTTGTAGGAATGCGAACGTACTGCACATTTTGAGGTCCACGAATGAATACACACAGAGCTTAATGCTGAATTAAAGTGATAATTAAGGTATCCATTTGGATTTAAACCACCAAATTTGATCATTTTTGTAGCTCCCCAGAGTGGAAGAAAATTGTTAATGCCGGTGTCAACAAACATCTACAGGCGTGTCTAATTACTGTTACAGAGGAACTGTAACAGTCAATATGTTCACTTCAGAACTGTCCCCCTGTGTTGTGGGTCGTACGTGACTAACTAAAATTCCTATCGTTGACGGTCGATTCAGTTCAGAGACGTTTCTATACTTAAACAGATCGGTAATCGCAAAGCAGACAACTATGGCCATTAATACGGCTTACTGAGTTGAACTTGAGAGAAAATTAACTGTATTAAGGCTTCCTTCGAACTTCGTAAAAAAGAACTTCTTTCAACAATTTGCAGCTACATTAATCCTCGGCTGACACTCTGCGATGAAGTACACCCGAAGTTCACTTTTCGTTAATTTTAGGTATGTTGGCCTGCGAAACTCGTGTTTATGGCGCCATCTGTTATGAGTTCGATAGCGCCAGTACTGCTAACGCCAGAGGCATCACACTGAAAGCGTCGATTTGTCTACGGCAGCTGTCCACAGTCGACTAGAGTTGCCTGTACGCCAGTGTGTCAAGTTAAGGTCGAGTGTGTGAAATTTAAGTGCATTTTATTTCCTGTATATCTTGGATCAGAGTGAAAATTAAAGTGAGTATACTATGCTTTATCATGAGTAACTTTTTGTACGATAGATAATGTTTTATTCAAATAATTAGAGTGCGTATAATCAGCAAACTCGATATATATCCGAGGAGTTGACTGAGGTGGGTGAAAATCGTTACCTGCGACAAGTGCGTGAGTTAAAGATATGTAAATTTGATTGTCGTTCTTTAATTTCGTTGTTATGAACACATTTCTTCTATTTTCTTATCAAAATCGTATGAATATTGCATTTAAACAGTAAAAACTTTACATATTTTAATAGAATTTTCAATTTTTGACGATATTCCTCCCTTTTATTTTCTACAATTAATTTTCTTTCTTAGATAGTTCAGTAATATACTATTTCTTTCTTGTAGTACTATATCTTGAAAAACTCATTTACATCTTTAGCCATTTATAAAAATATATAAAAAAGTTATGAATATTTTTAAAGGTAATGAGTTCAGTATTTATGTTTTAATTTTTGTTCTTATTTGTTGGTTATATGAACCACATAAACTAGCATATGAACCACAAAAACTAAGGTTTTAAGTAGAAATAACAAGATTTTAAGTAATAATATTCAACAGATTATTTATTGTAGCAATTGCTACTGCTGTGATGCGACCCCCACAACTAACTCCACAGAAGTGAGCCACTTAAAGGTTAAGTTAAGCGGAAAATAAGAACCTACAATGAACCAGTCTCCATTGCGATTGGAACTAACAGCTTACACTGCTGCTGAGTCGGAAGACGTGCAGGGCCACTGAGCTAAAGAAATGTTGTCAGCAGTAGGTGTCTCACATTGCGGTAATTGGTCGCTGAACCCCATAATTCAACGACAAAGAGAAGAACAGTTGTTACATATGTAAAGAGCGTCATTCCTGGCGTCCAACAGCTAAATTTTCAATCTCAGTTTTTCATCTTACATGAGGATCATATGGCATGACTCATCGAAATAGGGAGGGAAGGGTAGGTGAATTTATCGAGACAGTTCAGGACAACACACGGAAGTAAATGTACTATCACAGGAATGTCAAATATTTGCTATAATCTTGCCTATTCTTAGCTGTGCTGGCACAGCTTTGCAAAAAAATCAAATGGCTCTGAGTACTATGGGACTTAACATCTATGGTTATCAGTCCCCTAGAACTTAGAACTACTTAAACCTAACTAACCTAAGGACATCACACACATCCATGCGCGAGGCAGGATTCGAACCTGCGACCGTAGCAGTCCCGCGGCTCCGGACTGAGCGCCTAGAACCGCTAGACCACCGCGGCCGGCTGTTTTGCGATAAAAAAAAAAAAAAAACGCTTGCGTGCTCGTCTTACATTGGTTTTCAGAGCAGGGGCACGTGTTTGGTTTTCATGCAGTGTTATCTCCTTATAGTTTCAAACGTCACCTTTTAGGCTATCTGTGTATTTAAGGCATTCAATGAGATTTAATACAGTATTCCCCATTTTTGTAGATTTCCGGGGTGGAAGTAGACTGTTAACTCCGATGTTATGTAATTTCAGCCCAGGCATACCAAAGCTAGTGATAGTTTCGCTCGTGCAGCATACGGCATGTGAAACATTGAGGTATTTTCCATAACGATTAGAATTTCTCCAAACTATAAACGAATAAAATACTCTCACTGACATGTAACAATGAAAGCGTATTTCATTGGATTAAAAAGTAATAGCAATTCAACCGTGCTCCATACGCCACGAAACAGTAAGGCATCAAACACTCTGAAGCTTGAAATCGACTATATATAAAGTTTGAATTATTTGTAAGTATCTAAGTATTAAATGGTTGTTAGATAAATTGTATGAAATTACATTACGTACGTACAGAATACAGTTTAGTTGTAGATGTACTGCATTCGCTGGCAAATTGTAATAAATAATCAGCAAACAGCTGCATGAAAGAAATTTTATTTCCTTAATCGGTTTCAGGCATTTAGTGCCTCTTCAGAAGGTTATAACTGTCGCTTTATTAACCTTCTGAAGAAGGGCACTAAGTGGATGAAACAGGTTTTGGTTGCTGATTATTTCGACATATACAATTACAGTTGCTGAAGATGTATAAAATAGTGCAAACTGTAATGTAGCTATACTTTTAGATACTACTAGTATTTCCAGCTGCTGGATGTATATGGCAGAGGTACTTTGTAAATCCAATAATATCTTTGTTCTGCTATTACTACCCTTTAAGTGCACTGACTTTTTTTGTAATTTTGTGCGTCATGTGTTAGTTGTTTCTATATATTACGATTACTGTACTAATTTTTACAGGATGACAATTGTTGAACTACAGGGTTATTACAAATGACTGAAGCGATTTCACAGCTCTACAATAACTTTATTATTTGAGATATTTTCACAATGCTTTGCACACACATACAAAAACTCAAAAAGTTTTTTTAGGCATTCACAAATGTTCGATATGTGCCCCTTTAGTGATTCGGCAGACATCAAGCCGATAATCAAGTTCCTCCCACACTCGGCGCAGCATGTCCCCATCAATGAGTTCGAAAGCATCGTTGATGCGAGCTCGCAGTTCTGGCACGTTTCTTGGTAGAGGAGGTTTAAACACTGAATCTTTCACATAACCCCACAGAAAGTAATCACATGGGGTTAAGTCCAGAGAGTGTGGAGACCATGACATGAATTGCTGATCATGATCTCCACCACGACCGATCCATCGGTTTTCCAATCTCCTGTTTAAGAAATGCCGAACATCATGATGGAAGTGCGGTGGAGCACCATATTGTTGAAAGATGAAGTCGGCGCTGTCGGTCTCCAGTTGTGGCATGAGCCAATTTTCCAGCATGTCCAGATACACGTGTTCAACCGTTTCTTCGCTCACTGCAGGCCGACCCGTTGATTTTCCCTTACAGAGGCATCCAGAAGCTTTAAACTGCGCATACCATCGCCGAATGGAGTTAGCAGTTGGTGGATCTTTGTTGAACTTCGTCCTGAAGTGTCGTTGCACTGTTATGACTGACTGATGTGAGTGCATTTCAAGCACGACATACGCTTTCTCGGCTCCTGTCGCCATTTTGTCTCACTGCGCTCTCGAGCGCTCTGGCGGCATAAACCTGAAGTGCGGCTTCAGCCGAACAAAACTTTATGAGTTTTTCTACGTATCTGTAGTGTGTCGTGACCATATGTCACTGAATGGAGCAACAGTGAATTTATGAAATCGCTTCAATCATTTGTAATAGCCCTGTATATGAAAAAAACGTAAATGAGTTGCAAACTGCAGCGTGCATACACTTTATTCAACATGTAAACGTGACTACAGATATTGGGGTTTAGGTTATGACGTGTTCGATATTCTTTCCATCATTGGCGATGATGTGGCTCGGACGAATAGCGAAATCCTTCATGACCCGCTGAAGTGTCGGTACATCATTGCTGTCGATGACCTTCTGAATGGCTGATTTCAGTTCAGCAATGGTTTTTTGGTTATTGCTGTACACATTGTTTGTAATATAACCCCCACAAAAAGGAGTCGCATGTGTCCAGATCCGGAGAATATGGCGGCCAATGGAGGCCGACGCCAGTGGTCTCTTGTTACCCCAGAGCCAGAATGCGGTACCCAAAGCGCTCCTCCAGGACATCAAACAGTCTCCTGCTTCGATGAGCTCTAGCTCCGTCTTGCGTGAACCACATCTTGTCGAAATCAGTGACACTTTGAATAATGGGGATGAAATCATCTTCGAAAACCTTCACGCACCGTTCGGTGGTTACCGTAACCATTGGGAATATCGCACCGATTTTTCCGTGACTGCACGCTGCACACGACACAGTCACCTGTTGAAGATGAAGAGATTCTCCACCTCGAAATGCGGATTCTCAGTCCCCCAAATACACCAGTTTCGCTTATTGAAGAACCCATCCAAATAAAAGTGAGCTTCGTCGCTAATCCAAATGATGCGTGCGCATTCCTATTATGCCCCGCGTCCAACTGTGCTGCTTCAACGTCCTAACACAAACCATTCAGAAGTTATGACGATTTTATTTCGTATAGTCCAACGATTGTCACCCTGTATGTAATTGAAGCAAAATAATCATTTACTTGTAATTAGCGCTGACGTGTTACAGATAAGCACCTTTTCATATGCATTTTGATACTATAACTAACGTCGTCTAATGCCCAAGATTGGTTCCATTATACCACGTAGCACTGCCTGATATAGTTTGGGCGCTGTTGTTGCAATGAATTAATTACACGGAACAGCGTACTGCGTGACGATGTTAAAGACATAACACTCAGCTTCACTGCTTCACTGTTATGTACATTTCTCCACTTCGCCTTAAACTGTGCTGTTATGGCACAGATAGGCTAGATGTGTCATGATGAGTTAAAAATAAAGAAAAAATGTTGGTGGCGAAGACAAATCTATAATCATTAGTGCCAATATGGTTGCAGATCCCTTCAAAGATCTCTTGTCTAAGGTGATGAGTGAGTATTTTACACATACTGAATAACTCTGGGGATATTATTTAACACTAATAATAGGAAAATGTTTATAGAATTCTTTGCTGACAGTAGCAGCTTGTATAAACTGCAAGACAGAGCGGGAAATGTATTAGGCCAATTTCTTAGGATGTATTTGATTCCGTGTTAGTGAGGCAAACGGTGCATCATGTAGATTTATTTCATTTAACTTTTCTTTTAGCTGAGAGAGTGAGCTGTTTTTGAACTTATTGGTTTCTTTTTCCTGTTCGTCTGCAACGATGAAAAGGTTATCGCGTACAGATTTTTGAGTTTTAAGATTATCGTGGGCAGTACTAGAAGGAATGAGCATGCTGTAGGCTGCAGGGCAGCAGAGTGGTACAGAGGTTGGTTATGGGAATGCAGTGGAAGCTGGAGCTTGTACACCTACTTTTTCTTTTCGGGGAACAGAGTTGGTGCCAGTGCCGGCCTCGAAGCTGTGTGTGTGTGTGTGTGTGTGTGTGTGTGTGTGTGTGTGTGTGTGTGTGTTGAGGAGTAACTAGACAAGCGCTGCCTCTTAGAAAATGAATTTTTCCGTCTTCGAATATGCAAGTCATTCAAAGATCACGAAAAACGGTGCATCTGACCTGTAATGTTTCAGTTGTGTTTGCACTTTTGTTCTGAATGGAGTCTTCCGTTGAAGTTCAGAATGTTATGCGGGAAGACATCATCCACACCCTGTGTCGAAGGATGAAATACTCGAAAGCCTTGGTGCAAGTCGGACACATATGGCACAGTCAGTAGGTCTTGAGATGGAGATGAGAATACAACATGCTATGATGTCTTAATATGGCTGAATTTCTGGTAATGTCTACTAAATTTCATAACTTTTACGATGTCACAACAATCCATAACACAACCCCAATGAATAAAACGGAAATTCCGTCAACAGTTCCTGACAAGTCCATCAGTAGCGACCGGCTGCCATGTCATCCTCCGCCAAAGGCACCATTGGATGCGGTACAATCTGAGCGTGTGGTCAGCACACCTCTCTCCCTGCCGATGTCAGTTATCGTGACCTTTAGCCGCTACTACTCGATGAAGTAGCTCCTCAGTTGTCATCAAGATGTTGAGTGCACTTCGTTCCAGTCCTCCCAGGAAGGAGAAATTCCTAGCAGTACACGAAATAGTAGCGGGGTGCTCCACACGGCAATCAGCCGCGCTAACCACTCACGTACTGAGACAGACGATATAAATTAGTAAATTATGTTATTCCACACTAATTATTTCTGGCAACATCAATAGATCCAGCACAGTTGGGCATCGAATCGAACTGAACTTGAAAGCTTTAATGACCGATACAGGTACGTTATTTCTTCTTGCTTCTGCTGTATACGGCATCTAATCAGCTTTAGTGGTTGGCGATTGATGACATGTCAGTCTCTTGATTACCAATGACAGGTACGTTCATTGGATGGTAAATGTGGATAGCCTACTTACCACGTCAAGTTCCGAATAACTCGCTTCATCGAGATAGGTCACGGTAACATGGGCAACATATAATAATCTGTTAGCTTGTTCACAAACTACCATTATGGAGACCTCAATGGTAGGGCACACGTCAGAAATGTGAAGACTACTGCCTAAATTTCTATCTACATGAGTTACAGGTAATCATGTTGCGTGCCCAGTGGCAACCCATACCATCAGGCCAAGGTGCTAGACTTGTATAAGGGGCGTAATTAGTCTATGTTGAATTTTGTGCCATTTTATACACGGGGAAATTGTTCTGTATCAGAGGGATAAGGGAAATCTGGAAATATTGCATTATATCATCGATGATGTCACAAGGGGAGTGGGAGGTGTAAACTGGTAACAAGCATGTGGCGCTCGAACTTGAGCAGCTGTACTACTCAGGTCGCTAAATGACAAGAATCCATTTTTTTACAGAAATCCTTTTTGGTGCGTTCTGGGTGTGACCTAACATCAGAATACCAGAAACAAACTCCGTACAACAAAATGTATCAAGCCGTAATTCTGCCACTGTCAGTAGAGTTCTACTTGAAATAATATTTCCGCTCGTGAGTACGAGTGGCCTTTGAGAGGCGGATAAGAAGGCGAGTTCTTATTTCGAGGCAAGCTGATTCATCTGAATTGAAAACATTTTGTTTGTTCTTATAACGTCGTGTGAGAAATCGTATGGACGAGACTTCTAATAGATTGACTGACGTAGATTCCTTGGTAAGAATTCTCATGGTACACACATATCACACGGGACTTGGAACTGAAATATCCAAAAAGGGAGACTCGCTTTTATAAATGTGTGATCCTTACATTAATAAATGGTGCCTTTGTGTCTTAAGACAACAAAACAAAATTCGAGTATGGTCCAGACTGCCTGCAAGATTCACTAATTATTAAATCCAGCTGTCTTCTCGCTGTAGTCTATAATGTTCAGCTTATACGCTGTCATGCTAGTTGCGATACATCAATTGCTTTGACAAGAATAACTGCCATGTTAGCTGACGCTGAAGAGACCTTTGACCGAGTAGCCGCGGAATTACACAGCATTTATCTTCTTACTTCCCTCTGACAACACAGCGGCGTGTGCAGTGAAGCGTCAGAACGTTGTGGCGTAACGCGGAAGACCGTCGGCAGAAACTGCCAGTCATGGCACGCCAAAAAGAGAAAACAGAAAAGGGACCAGAGAGTGTTCTCTCTGCACAGTGAGTGTGCATTTCAGTCGCTAAGCAGAATGTGGGCGTGTGAGTTTTCCAGTCCTGTCTGTCTCCTGAGGCAGCGTAACGGTGCTGGGCGTTGTCGTGAGTGAGATGATGGCAACGGTCCAGCGCCCCCCTCTACCAGTGACCCTGCTTGCCGATGTTGCCTCCCATGCGCCAGGACACGATAATGCATCGTGGCGGCAGCTCCACACACACTATGCGGACAAAGTCTGCAGGCACAAATGCTGTACGTTACAAACACTCTCGCCGTGTAAATACTAGTGCGTTTCACTCTGTGGCTCACCATTAATTGTCAACGAAGATATAATGATACCTAGTATTAAACGAAATTTGTGAATGTGAAAGGGTACAGTACCGCCCGACATTGAAAATAGGTACAACATTCTTCGTTATTCTTGTCATAACAACATATTTTTTGTAATAATAACTCAGTTTCACTTAATACACCAAAGCCGGATACCAGTGTTGGAAAGAAGAATAATTTATTTATTTAATTGATCACATGTGCACTCCCACAAAATAAATCCCTACATACAATTTGGTGACATCAGTGAAATGAAAGAATGTATGGTCGTCTGCTAACCGCAGATAGTGAATGTGAATATCTGAGCATCTTTGAGATGGTCCTTTGGTCACCTTTGATGGAACCAAAGAGATGAAATTTACCTGAGCTTTGAGCGCCTGAAATGTGGCTGACCAATACGGTAGCAAGGTGCTCCCCCAACGCGACGGAGGTGCGAGCTGACCTGAAGAACGGCCATGTTTCAGCATTCTGGCGCTGGATCTTGTGTTGGTAAGACCTGTCTTAGGTGTGCTCCGTAAAGACAAAAGAGTGGATAGAATGGTATGCATGTGGAATACTTAAAAGTTGTTCGGAGTAATAATTTCTCTATTTCAGGAACTTTTGTGGGAAGAATTAAATGTCAGGCACAGTCAGGTAATGTTAAGGGGATCGTAGTAATCTTCGGAAGTGCCCAACGGTCACAATGAAACCACGTGTAGCAATAAGTTGAAATACTTCCGAGTGCTAAAGTTAAGCTGAATTACTAGCGTGTGTACTATAAGTTGGAAATATTTAAGAAATGGCGTGTGCAGGACTTGAAATTAGAGACGAGTACTTCCACGTGGTGAGTACTGTGTGAGTCTCAATCTGTGTATGAGACAAAGGATATGGAGAAGTACTCGTCCATTGTATCAGTTGAGGACTCGCGTGTGTGACGAATATGTTCTTAATATTACTTTGCGTGTTATGTTTCCGTGTGACGCTTTATTCAAACTATAATACTCTGAGAGTGAAGCAAGGTGAGTCAGCCGTCTATCCAGCAACACCACTTGGCTTGCATTGCACAGGAAGGCGTGCATATATCCTCCAGAGTTCATGGTAGGAAAGAAAAGTTACGAAGTGGGGCAGTGTCGTGTGAAACTGGGATGAATACTAATTGAAGTGGGAAAGCTGAAAGTGATGTGATTATAACGTTGTGACTATTCCTTGTGTTGTATTCCATGTTGCCAGTGTGGTGTAGTTCATGTAATTTAAGTATGTGTGGCTTGCATGGGAGAGTAGCAAGATAGGTCCAGAGGCAGTGGGTTATGCATGTTCCTTTTTGTACCGCTCGGTCTGGAGGAAATTTTCGTGATGATGGGTGTGAGAGTCGAAGTGTGAGATATAGCAAAAGATCCACCATCCTATCCAGAAAGTGCACTGTAGTGTTAGATAATTACGAGACCTGACTGCTTGATGCCACAGTATGAGCAAGGCATGTGCGTGCCTCTCAAATGAATTCAGGATTTCTTGGGGGCGAAGGCGCAACATGTTTTCTTAGATCGAGGGTCGTTTAGATGTAAGTTGAGATGCGCCCGAGGGAGGTGTATAAGGACCCTTAATGTAATGACCTTGAAAGGTCTCTGTTGGATTCCTTTCATGTTAATTTCTTAAATCTGTTGTCATTTACGGCATAAATTCCTCCTCTAAATTTACTGTGGTGTTTCTGACTATCTGGGAAGAGACTGAGCAGTGAAACGTGTTACTTTTACACATAAACAAGAACGATCTGTCACACTAGTACACTTAAAACACAGTTTATATGTAATTCATGTCACACAGTCTCATACGGAACCTACATCCGCTTTCTTTTATATACTGTATATGATAAGATACTGTCATCCCCCTTCCCTTCTGTGTGAGAGGATGAATGAGCAAATGTATTTCTAGTTGCATGCTTGAGGGTAGCAGACAAGCCTGTCTGCCAACGTCGGAACAGGTAGCTACGCTTTCTAAAAGCAGAGAGGTTGCTATTCTTAGTATGGTCCGGTGCGTCCCTTGTCATGTTGGTATAGGAAGCTGCCTCTCTGGTCACTTCCGTTTGTATCTGTTAGCACGCTCGGTAGGAGCCCAGGTCAGTCTGTCCGCGGCGATAGTCTGAAGTGGTAAAATCTCCGGCTAAGCGCGTGTCTGCTAAGTTCATAGGACAATGGATTTCTTAAGTTCAGCTTAACTGAAAATTTAATCACCTTTATTTCAGGTTTAGCTCTAAAATATCTAATGTTATCTTGAATTGCAACGCAGTGTGATTCGAGTGTACAGTTCAGAATATCTTCCAGTAGTTGCTTTGTCACTACTTTGTGAGTAAAGTGGAATCACGTATTGATCAGTAACTCTAACTAAGATCATCAATCTTAAATGCGAATGTGCGTGAGATTATAACGTCTCGTCTTGACAATATTTTTCAATATAGCAACTTTTCTTTATGTTCAACCCACGTGGGGTGTACTTTGTGAGACCAGTACCACGTGCTTATACAATTGTTTGACCCATCAGGTTAATAGTAAGACGTTAGTAACCAGTTCGAGGTTTGTCTTTTGTAAATTGCTTTTCGATCTCATTTATTTTAATTATCAAAATTATTGTGGAGTTACACTCTTTGTGTAAACCAAGTTGACCACGTGAAGCATGTGGTGTAATCATAAAAGTAGCCCTCAGCTATTCTTTTCAGGAAGATTTCACGGAGAGTTAGTATACCAGTGTGTGGTAATTACATGACGGACCGGATTGTGCTACGAACGTAACTTCTTTGGGTGAAAATTGAATCGGTTGGTTGTGGTTAATTTCCTCTTGGATAAACTTCAACGTTCTTCGTGTATTATTTTATGAATGCAGTGTTGTATGCAGTTTCCCAATCTTGGCTCCATATTTGATGTGTTCCGTAAGATTACATACAGTCTCACATTTTCACAATCCTAAATAAGGCACCAGTTTAGTTATGAATCAAGTTTAATATGTTGAAATTTCAATGATCAATGTTAAAATAAATTTCCAAATATAAACTGATTTATTTCTTTTTATTTAAATTCTCTTATATATATATATATATATATATATATATATCACCGGTTGTTGAATGACTATTAAAAGATTATAATTAATGTTAGTCTGGTTGGGAATTTGGTAAGCTAGACTGGATACCTGGTGAAACAGTTGCGCAGCCATGCAAGGTTAACTTCCCCAGACAGCTCACAGCTTTTAAACCGCTTTTATTGTCTATCAGCACCGCTTTCAGATCAAATTAAAGCAACAACATTACAACCTGTCAGTTAATTTTGATAGGAATCTGAGACTTTTTGCAGATAATGCAGTTATCTATTGTGAAGCACAGTCTGAAGAATGCTGTGCAGATATCCAGTCAGATCTTGATAATATTTCAAAGTTGAGAAGAGACTGATAACTTGTTTTAAAGTGAAACTGTGCACTTCAGAAAACGCAAAAAGGCAGCATCACACGATTCCAAAAGCATCAAGCCACAACTGGCAGTAGAAAATTTACACAGTCAATTGCGTTCATTGGTGCGATACGCGGTAAATGCAGCCAGTCTACAAATGACCCTGATTATGAAACACTCATTTGATTATCCTAGAATTTTACTCAGGTGACAGGTGCCTATACCAGGTAAGAATAATAGATGTTGATGGTATACAAATAAGGGTATCACGATTGGTTACAGGTTTGTTTGACTCCCAGGAAAGTGTCACGGAAATGCTAAAAAACTGAACTGACGCTCGAGCACAGAAAGCCAGCTTTAGAAGCGTAAAGAACGATTGCTAAGTAAGGAATCTATGAAAATACTGGACTGCTCTATGTATCGCTCCCGTAGAGATCTAGAAGACACGATTAGACTAGTTACAGCATGCTCAGAGATACTGAAGCAGTCACCCTTCCCACGCTCCATACGCTAAAGGAGCGGGAACACTCGCTAGTAGGCCCGTATAGAACAGATTGAAGTATCCACTGCGAAGGATCTTACAGTAATTTACAGAGTTTCGATGTCGATGTACATGTAAAAATTAATATAATCTTCGAAGAAAGTGTTCCATTTTGTTATTTATTTGTTTTCACTTTTTATTTATTGATCTACTTCACCTGGCAAGATTAGGGCTATCAAGCCCTCTCTTACTACGAGCCTTGGATTCTACATATTTTATATAACATATCTGGTTTCCGTTACATATATACTGAAGGTAAAATCTGTATTCATTCACCATAAAGCATTGTGAATACGAGTTGCTGGATCTGTTATGGAGCCGACGATTTACTTGATTCTGAAGATGATTGCTGGGATTTAGGCATTGGCTTTGATTGGGTCAGTCCTAAAAATTCCCATGATATTCTTAGAGCCACTATCCAGATGTAAATGCTACGTGGATATCAGTGTTATAGTATTTAGAAAGAAAAGATCTGATTTTAAATTATTAACATAAAGCTAACAAAAATCTCAGCCACGCAGTCCGATTTGAGTGTCTTGCACCTCGTCTCTAGCATTTTGCGCTACTGTTGCTACTGAGATGTTAGGGGAGTGCTTTGTACTTACATACGGTCGATAGAGGATATTCTCCATTGGACTGCTTCCCGTCATTCCTGAGTGCCTCCTATGTAGTCATCCCCCACACACTCACGTTCGCATTACGTTCGTTCCTACGCATCCTGATGATTTCAGAACAGATAGCTCACCTCGTCGACATTTGGAGCCCTTGTGATCACTGGCGGTCCGCTCTGGACCGCCTGAGATGTCTGTAGGAAAATCGCTCTCATTTTATCGGCGCTGCTGACGTGTCACGAGCAGCAGTGGCAAATAGAGGCTAACCAAAACATCGAATATCGTACAGGCAACTAAAATACACTACTGGCCATTAAAATTGCTACATCATCATCATCATCATCATTTAAGACTGATTATGCCTTTCAGCGTTCAGTCTGGAGCATAGCCTCCATACATACATACAGTTCCTCCATGATCCCCTATTCAGTGCTAACATTGGTGCCTCTTCTGATGTTAAACCTATTACTTCAAAATCATTCTTAACCGAATCCAGGTACCTTCTCCTCGGTCTGCCCCGACTCCTCCTACCCTCTATTGCTGAATCCATGAGTCTCTTGGGTAACCTTGCTTCTCCCATGCGTGTAACATGACCCCACCATCTAAGCCTGTTCGCCCTGACTGCTACATCTATAGAGTTCATTCCCAGTTTTTCTTTGATTTCCTCATTGTGGACACCCTCCTGCCGTTGTTCCCATCTACTAGTACCTGCAATCATCCTAGCTACTTTCATATCCGTAACCTCAGCCTTGTTGATAAGGTAACCTGAATCCACCCAGCTTTCGCTCCCATACAACAAAGTTGGTCGAAAGATTGAACGGCGCACAGATAACTTAGTCTTGGTACTGACTTCCTTCTTGCAGAAGAGAGTAGATCGTAGCTGAGCGCTCACTGCATTAGCTTTGCTACACCTCGCTTCCAGTTCTTTCACTATGTTGCCATCCTGTGAGAATATGCATCCTAAGTACTTGAAACCGTCCACCTGTTCTAACTTTGTTCCTCCTATTTGGCACTCAATCCGTTTATATTTATTTCCCACTGACATTACTTTCGTTTTGGAGATGCTAATCTTCATACCATAGTCCTTACATTTCTGATCTAGCTCTGAAATAATACTTTGCAAACTTTCAATCGACTCTGCCATCACAACTAAGTCATCCGCATATGCAAGACTGCTTATTTTGTGTTAACATATCTCAATCTCACCCAGCCAGTCTATTGTTTTCAACATATGATCGATAAATAATATGAACAACAGTGGAGACAGGTTGCAGCCTTGTCTTACCCCTGAAACTACTCTGAACCATGAACTCAATTTACCGTCAACTCTGACTGCTGCCTGACTATCCATGTAAAGACCTTTAATTGCTTGCAAAAGTTTGCCTCCTATTCCATAATCTTGTAGAACAGACAATAACTTCCTCCTAGGAACCCGGTCATATGCCTTTTCTAGATCTATAAAGCATAGATACAATTCCCTGTTCCACTCATAACACTTCTCCATTATTTGCCGTAAGCTAAAGATCTGGTCCTGACAACCTCTAAGAGGCCTAAACCCACACTGATTTTCATCCAATTGGTCCTCAACTAATACTCGCACTTTCCTTTCAACAATACCTGCGAAGATTTTACCCACAACGCTGATTAAAGAGATACCTCTGTAGTTGTTACAATCTTTTCTGTTTCCATGTTTAAAGATTGGTGTGATTACTGCTTTTGTCCAGGCTGATGGAACCTGTCCCGACTATTGCTGCAACAAGAAGAAATGCAGATGATAAACGGGTATTCATTGGACAAATATATTATACTAGAACTGACATGTGATTACAGATTCACGCAATTTGGGTGCATAGATCCTGAGAAATCAGTACCCAGAACAACCACCTCTGGCCGTAATAACGGTCTTGATACGCCTGGGCATTGAGTCAAACAGAGCTTGGATGGCGTGTACAGGTACAGCTGCCCGTGCAGCTTCAACACGATACCACAGTTCATCAAGAGTAGTGACTGGAGTATTGTGAGAGTCAGTTGCTCCCCCATCATTGACCAGACGTTTTCAGTTGGTAAGCGATCTGGAGAATGTGCTGGCCAGGGCCGCAGTCGAACATTTTCTGTATCCAGAAAGAACCGTACAGGACCTGCAACGTGCGGTCGTGCATTATCCTGCTGAAATGTAGGGCTTCGCAGGGATCGAATGAAGGGCAGAGCCACGGGTCGTAACACATCTGAAATGTAACCTCTACTGTTCACAGTGCCGTCAATGTGAACAAGAGGTGATGGAGACGTGTAACCAATGGCACCCCATACCATCACGCCGGGTGATGACGGATACACGCTTCCAATGTGCGTTCCCCACGATGTCGCCAAACACGGATGCGGCCATCATGATGCTGTAGACAGAACCTGGATTCATCCGAAAAAATGACGTTTTGCCATTCGTGCACCCAGATTCGTCGTTGAGTACACCATCGCAGGCGCTCCTGTCAGTGATGCAGCGTCAAGGGTAACCGCAGCCATGGTCTCCGAGCTGATAGTCCATGCTGCTGCAAACGTCGTCGAACTGTTCGTGCAGATGGTTGTTGTCTTGCAAACGTCCCCATCTGTTGACTCAAAGATCGAGATGTGGCTGCACGTACCGTTCCAGCCATGCGGATAAGATGTCTGTTTTCTCGACTGCTAGTGATACGAGGCCGTTGGGATCAAATGGTTCAAATGGCTCTGAGCACTATGGGACTCAACATCTATGGTCATCAGTCACCTAGAGCTTAGAACTACTTAAACCTAACTAACCTAAGGACATCACACAACACCCAGTCATCACGAGGCAGAGAAAATCCCTGACCCCGCCGGGAATCGAACCCGTTGGGACCCAGCCGATTCCATATTCTGCCAACAGTCACAGGAATTCGACGAACGCGAGCAGCAATGTCGCGATACGATAAACCACAATCGCGATAGGCTACAATCCGACCTTTATCAAAGTCGGAAACGTGATGGTACGCATTCCTCCTCCTTACACGAGGCATCACAACAACGTTTCACCAGGCAACGCCGGTCAACTGCTGTTTGTGTATGAGGAATCGGTTGTAAACTTTCCTCATGTCAGCACGTTGTAGGTGTCGCCACCGGCGCCAACCTTGTGAGAATGCTCTGAAAAGCTAATCATTTGCATATCACAGCATCTTCTTCCTGTAGGTTAAATTTCGCGTCTGTAGCACGTCATCTTCGTGGTGTAGCAATTGTAATGGTCAGTAGTGTATTTTTAAAGACACTTGCGTTAGTTTTCCATCGGCCCAAGGTAATGACACGCCACCAAACGAGGAAATACAGTCCCGCACCATTATACCTCCATCACCCAGTTTCATTGTTGTAACTACACAGCCGGGTCTTCCCTGTCCTCCAAACGACAGTAAGTGCATTGTCTGAACCACTAGAAGCAACATCACTGATTTTTGTGGTGATCTATCATTCAAGTCAGCTGTTACATATCTCCACAATACGATTCATCGTCCGATTGAACATAGACATTTGCACTGTATCGTCCAAAGACTGCTTCCGTATTCTGATAACCCACGTTAAATAACACTGAAAAATTTGTTGTTTTATTTTGGAAAACTTGAAATAACTACCTGTGGCTAGATACAGTTAAGCGTTTTGCATTGTCTACAGAGAAATGGTTGAAAATAACGCTTTGTTACAAATCCAGGTCCAAGTTTGTTCATATACTAATCTGACCTATTATTTACGTGCCAGAAAGAAAAGCATTTATTTTCATGTTTCCCGAAACTGCAAAATATACAAGGAAGTTTTATAGTGGCTTAATTTAATTTCGCTTTATTATGTTCCTCTTACAATGGATTTTCGTCACAAAAATATGTGTAGATATACTGTACGTTCGGGAAGTCGCTGTGAATTGGACTACGGACTACGGATGCAGATTACGTTGGAAGTTCGAAACAAAGGGGGCTGAACACAAGTGGACAGAACTCTTGTTTCAGAGATACCCTGTTGCTTTTAATTCGTTCAATTGTTGCATAACAGTTACATGTTTGGATCAGTTGGTGCAAGCTACTGAATGCGATGTGTAGAGTTTATATGTTCAATTTGTTTTTAAATAATGGTGCTTTCAACTGAGGAACGTATTTTTCTTGTTGAACATGTGTTCAGACAAAGCGACTAATACACAGCTTTAGTGCAGTAGGCATTTTCTGAAAAATTTCTAGAGACAGCTGTACCTCATCGTAATGCGATTCGTCGACTTACCGATAAACATAAAGAGACAGGCTCGGTGTTAGATGCCGAACGAACTGTGAGCTCACAAAACTAAACGAACAGAGGCTGTCGAGTATTTCTTACTCTATGCAGCAGAGCCCAGAAAATCATTGCGTAAGATGGCATAAGAGAAAGTTATAGGGCTAACAACCGCGTGTAAAGCGGTTAGACAAACACTGAAATTCTTCCCGTTTGAGGTGACAGCAGTGGAAGAATTGAAAGATGTGGATCATATAAAGCGAATCCGTTACTGCAAATGGTTTGCATATTTTGTTGAGAGGAATATCATTGGTATTCTTGATGTCACCATCTATAGGGCGGCTGGATTCCATCTCTCTGGTCACGTTAACACAGAAAACACACGATTACAGTCAACGGAGGCTCCTCGTGGTGTGTTTGAAACACCACCGCATGAGCATAAATTTGGAGTACGAGTAGTAGCATCCAGATGGCGCGTTATGGAATATTTTTTAAGGAACCGTGGATAATGAAAATTATTGTTTAATGAGCCACTATTTCGTTAGCAAGCTATAAGAAATCAACTACTTATGGTTTCAACAATATGGCGCTACTGCGGACACAGATAACAACAATATGCGCATTCTGGATAAGTTTTTTTCAGGAACGTGGTGCCTGAAGAAAGTTATGCCCCCTCAAGCATCGGACCTTACTCCAGCAGACATATTTCTTTGGGGAGCAGCAAAATCTATAGCGTGTCGCAATCAACCACGCTTTGTGAATTAAAAACTGAAATAAATGCGGACGTACATATCACAAACATCTCTGCAGAATGTGTTTTCTAATCATATTAAGCCGATTCAGGTGCTTGTATGTAACCACTCGTGGATGTCATATCCAACATATGTCGTAACTGCACAACAACATTACGAACATCCTGGATAAGAACAAGACGCTGCTGGCTATTAAAATTCCAGCATTCTGAAGATGATATGCAATGAAAGTAAAATTAACATGAAGGCTACTGCATGCTTGGTTATGCATATTGCTAGCATTACAGCAGAAACGCACAAAGCAGACAGAAGTAACGCCATGTACATTACGTATGTAAGGAAATCCCAGTTGACTCGTGGTTCTTTGGGAGAAGGTTGTGTTATGCCTCGTGTAAGCAGGCGGGGTGTTTACCAGCTTGTGTCCGAATTCGATAGCAGCAGGATCGTGGTCTATCGAGACTACACTTTATCGTTCAACAATATTGCTACTCCCCCTCTTTAGGATTCCACGACTGCCATGCCAAATTGGAATCGATGGGTTCGGGAGGACCACAGTCAGTACCATGCGGTAGCAGCAGCATTACGTGGGTAGCACCCCAGACGACAGCTTTACTGTTCCCTCTTCCTTGCAGGATCGCACTGCCACATTCGTACCTCGAGTCCAGAAATGGGCTTATTTGTAACAAGAGAAGTACCACACGTATGGAGCACTGAGGACAACCGTTTAAACAGGAGTAGAAGTGCGTCATCTTGGCAGACTAGTTCCACTGCTACATACAGCATCAAAATGATGGTATCCGCGTCTGGAAACTCCGAGGAGAACAAACGTTGCCATGTTGCATTCGTCATTGTGGAAGGTTGTTGTTCTAAGTAAAATTTAGCACGAAATGCACAACAGCCAAGATGGTTGATTGCTCTGTTGGTGTGAAACTAAAAAATTCGAGATGGCGGATCTGTGGAATACAAGTGCGTCCGTATGACACTGGAATCCAATATGGCGATACATTATGACAACCTGGGAATACGAGCATAGTCCTACGATATCAGAATGAAAGGTGGCGATACAAGATGGCGACCTGTCAATACGAGTTCAACCCTCTGATGACAGAATCCATGGTGACCTGTTGTTATTTATGTAGTCCTATGACATCAGAATCCAAAATGGCGGTGCAAGATAGCATCCTGATAGTATAAGTGCAGCCCTATGATGTCTGAACCCAAGACGAGGAAATACAGTCCCGCACCATTATACCTCCATCACCCAGTTTCATTGTCGTAACAACACAATCGGGTCTTCCCTTTCCTCCAAACGGCAGTAAGTGCGTTGTTTGAACCACCAGAAGCAACATCACTGATTTTTGTGGTGATCTGTCACTGTGGTCAGCTGTTAGGTATCTCCACACTACGACATTGCCAGTTAAACGGACGTTTCATGACATCTTTTTGACCTAGCAACAGACTGAATGTGAAGTCTATCTGAGATTACTAATGTGTGAACTACTAAAACCATCTCTCCAACTGCTGGACTGTTTATGTCCATTGGGCTATATGTACGGTGGAATAAGACATGTTACAACTTACAAGTGTTATTTACATTAAATATATCAATACATCTTTTGCATGTTGTTGATATCCAGATTTGTATTTCGTGAACTGGGAAAATAAATCACTATCATTGTGATACTGTCATTCTCATTCTGTACATCAACCCTATTCATAACTGCAATATTTAATGTATAAAATAACTTTTATATGTTTTAAATTCAGCTTGTATTGCACTTAAAACAGTCAGAGCACAAATACACTTACATATGCAGCTATAGCCACGCGGTATTAGCCGAGTGGTCTGAGGCGCTGCTGTCATGGACTGCGCGGCTGGTCCCGGCGGAGGTTCGAGTCCTCCCTCGGCCATGGGTGTGTGTGTTTGTCCTTAGGATAATGTAGGTTAAGTGGTGTGTAAGCTTAGGGACTGATGACCTTAGCAGTTAAGTCCCATAAGATTTCACACACATTTGAACATTTTTTTGTACCTATAAACTCGGTTGTATGAAGTTCCTGTTCATAGATCCTGGTTAGCGTACATGCACACACTTACACACTTGTATAAATCCCTCCTCCTCTTCCTGAACTTTATGTTCCTACATATATTTGATAACATCGTCAATGAGCATTTTCACATATGTTCACCATAGACTGACTGTCGCTGTAGGGAAGTTGTGGGGCAACAGGGGTGACACCCCATCATTGTATTGTTTCAAAATTTATTCAAGATGGCTGATCCAAGATGGTGGCCAAAGAAGTGGCAATGACACAGTGACATCATGGCGAGAAGTTCAAATTTTGGCAGGAATTGGTGGGAAAGGACTCAATCTATGCCGGGCTGCCAGATAGGATGAATGTAAGTATACATTGTTTATTTAAACAATTTGAGTTGTCATAGACAGTAGCTCCATTCAGTGTGTTCACCATGAGGTCCAGAGTCCAACTGACCCGGTTCACAACACTGCCACCAGAGGGCACTGTTGGCCCTCCCCCTTTCCCCTGCCATGACGTAATCCAAGATGGAGGTCAGGGGAAAAATTGTGGGAGGATGCACGTAATTGTCTACTGTGTTCAGTGGATGCGATTTCTGTGCTGGAGAAGGAGTTCAACTGGTATTTTAGCTGTAACCATGCATATGAGGACCGTATCGATTTCAACGATATTTTGTGAACATGAATACGCTTCATCAAATAATGAAGATGACGCAGGATGGAATTAAGTTACACTTTGTAACTCATGTCGATAAATGTGTGTGCTGTAACTGTGGATCATTCGGTAAAAGTCAGACCAGTCTTCCGAAGCACAAGAGGCAACACATGCATGACTGCAGCACCCTACACCACTCGGCGAATCCCGCGCGGCGGTGGCTAAGCAGTGACAGGAAAATCAGAACAATTAGCCAAATTGAATTCGAAGCACTGTCCTACAGACGAAAAAAGTGTCTCGAATTTTCAGTGAATTTTCGATTTCCTACAGCCGCTGGTCTGGAGATGCTCTAAAACAACAATGGCGGGTGATGAACAGCATCCAAGCTGACCAAAGCAGAGGAGGATGGTCTGCATGGACAGGTCTCTGAACACTCAAACGAAGAAGATATCACGTGACTCTCAGACGACACAGTATTTTTTGTAGATACCTTACCCCGACTTGTTCGAACCACTCTGTAGAAGCTCCTATGCCCCGCACAAAGGATGTCATATGACTCTCTGACGTCATGGAACTTCTTGTGAATGGAGCATTCTGATTGTTTCTTACTGAATTTATCCGGCAAAGTGCTGCTGCTGCTGGTCTGGGAGCAATGTCCGTCATTTTCGGCTGACGGACATATTGCGAGACTTCCACTGGCAAAACTATTTTGTGCAGTTCGAGTCATACACCTGTCATATTGGACTGACAGTTAAACAATACAAAAGTAATCTACAGATCATGAAACACAGAAATTATCACCAAAGACACATCCTCAATTACACTGCTCTGCAACTGTCGGGGAAAGCTTGAACATCTCAGCGTGAAGCCGATCTCCAACCGGCCTATACCACCACATACCATATCGAAGTAGTAAACACAATCCGTACCCTGCACCATACAAAATCCTTACTTCTGCATCCTGTATTGGGCTATCGAACATCAGACATGCGTACATACCAGGCGAAGAAAGTCAGATACCGCACAAAAAAATAAATAAATAAATAAATAAACATAAGCACGTTCACCATATATAGTCCTCAGAACACTACATATTATCCGCTACGTCGGTCGGTTATCCACCGTGGCCAACGTTCATTGGTCCTAACTGACACGTGATCAGAGTGCTCGCACGTACTCTCCGAACTGTAGTACAAAGGCTGGGCTGCTCCTCGCTGGCACAAAGGCATTACTGTTTCCGGCCCCGATCTGTTTGCTTGCTGCCATACTTTCTGCAGCCGTCTCCAGACTAAAGGATTACAAGAATATATGTATTTTCACATGGTTTGCTAGAATACATCACTTCATTTACGTGATAGTTCTCGGTATCAGAATATATCGCTCCATTTACGTAATAGTTCTCGATATCAGGCACATAGAAGTAACGTAACGGTCGCTTGCACAGTATAATTCCGAAGATAAAGAGTGGATATTATACCTCTAGGAACCTGAAACTTTATCGAGGTGGAACGTGCGGCAAACCACTGAGTAACTACTAAGTTATCCGGTCTGGGAAGATCTTTATGTGAAAACTTGAAAAAATAGAGGAAACTGGTAGTTCCACTCTAATTTTTTACAAATACCGATGTCAATGACATAACAGATTACAGATAATCCTTCTACTTTACAAAGTGAACTAATGTGTTTCTCATGTCTAGAGAACCAGAAAAACATCTCTCCCACCAGTCTTTCACCATCTC
The DNA here is from genome assembly GCF_023864275.1 of Schistocerca cancellata. Taxonomy (NCBI): domain Eukaryota; kingdom Metazoa; phylum Arthropoda; class Insecta; order Orthoptera; family Acrididae; genus Schistocerca; species Schistocerca cancellata. Next base: position 99,346,587 of record NC_064629.1, on the reverse strand, counting down.
GATGCACAGAACACACACCACAATCGATGTACTCTCAACCAAATAAGGACGAGAAATATATAGAAGCAGTCAGCCGGACCATTTACGAGGGGCCGGCCGCAGTGGTCTCGCGGTTAAGGCGCTCAGTCCGGAACCGCGCGACTGCTACGGTCGCAGGTTCGAATCCTGCCTCGGGCATGGATGTGTGTGATGTCCTTAGGTTAGTTAGGTTTAAGTAGTTCTAAGTTCTAGGGGACTGATGACCACAGTAGTTAAGTCCCATAGTGCTCAGAGCCTTTTGAACCATTTACGAGGGAGCTAAGAACAATTCAGCGCAAACACACGCCCATATTGAATCTTCTAGAATTTCCATAGAGAACAGACGCAATCACGAATGTTGCCCAACAAATACTGGACACTGTTAGATCAGCTGCATTCTCGTATTCCAGCCCGTCCAGTTCAGACAGCTCCCGCAATAAGCTGGAAATGGCAACCGTTCCAGCCACAGGCTACCACCGCAAAGTAGACCTGGGAAACCAGCCACATATATTTTATCTCTGTACTTACAATTAAATATTACGCGAGCACCCTCAATCTGACTACATTCGACAAAGAGCGAAGCATTGGAAACATCTCCTCCTGAAGATGGTGGCTCTGGAAATATGAAAATCTGTACCATTCACATGACTGGACATAATTTTCCACGTAAAAAAATCTTTCACTCGCGTTACGGGTATCGCAATTTTCCACGTTAAATCCATACATTTCTTATGACAGAAGAAAGTCATTTTCTTTGCTCATGTCGGACCACCCACATATGTTATAAGCCTGCAGATCACGGCGAATCTATCACACATCCCCCACTAACCCACTAAGTATAATACTTCGCCAGTAACTGAATGAATGCTGGTGACATGTCTCATTTGTTTTTCTTGCGAGTAGTGCCAGTGTGTCTTAGGAAGAAAGACGTAATCATCTTATAAGTGACCACTTATTAAAAAAAATAAAAAATAAAAGGACGATGGCAACGACACTGTTACCGTCAGCATGCATAAAAAGCGATCTTGGTTCTACTGGCGCACACAGGTATAGCTAACGATATTAATGTTAAAAACTTACTAAGCCTTAGAAATCAAAATATGGTATTGTTTCCCAATTAAGTGGTTTTCCACACAAATACCGCGAAATTGAATACAGATGGTGATCGCCGGGTTGTGTATTAACTGACCGAAAGTGCGCAGTAACCTCATAACAAAATCACTGAATTTAGAAAGTGATTCGGCTAAGGAGCGTGGTATGAAACCGGTATTTCCAAAGTCCCTCAAGTTGCCACTAGATATTTCTCCAGTTTTTGTAACACGTTATATCCTGATACGATGTCAGAGGTTATGCGATACATCCACTGGGTTATAGGCGAGGGAGGATGATGGTTGACTGAGGATGCTCATGTAGAGTACATGATGTGCTATGCGACGAATCACTTTAAGAAAATGCAGCGCTACATTGAGGTCGTAAGAAATACACTCAATACACTGGCTTTCAAGATCTATAATGTTATGCTTTCCAGTAGAAATGCTGTATGCAATTTAAAATCAAGTCTTTCCATTCAACCACACACTTGCTTTGGATCCTATGGAAATGTCTTTTAATGATCACGGCCACTAGTGAATCGTATTCGTGACACTCTCATACCTCTAATCGAGTCGCCCTTTTAGAACCTATGTGCTATAGTATTCCTCCAGCATGGTTTTTAGACAGTCCCTCTACATTTTAACTGTTCCTCAGTCTCTGCCCCGCCCTCCCTGAAGCTTTGTGTATGTAATCGTTCCAATTTAAGTCGGAACTGCGCGCATGTGGTACTGCAGTCCCCGTGTAAAGATCTGCTTGACAGATGTCCTGTTTACGTATTTAGAGGCAGCATGATGTGTAATTTCACATGTCAAACACCGCTGTTATGCGAACGTCTCTTTCCTTGTAAAAGGAATTCTCTATTACTAAAGATCATTTTATACAGAACTGATGCGAGTACATATAATTTCTGAACCGTGATCGGATGTGAACAATGGGCGCTATACACCTCTGTAAAGCTATATTGTGCATGTATCACAAAGAATCGATGTTTTCGTTGGTGTGCAAGATAGTAGTTTCTTCATTTTATAGTTTGTCGGCATACTTTATCGCAGAGAAACTTGGAAGATGTATGTATGTCATGTTCTGAAAAGATATTTCTTACATTCCACACGAGGTCGGGAATCGCACAAAACTAACATTATAGCTTGTTTTAAGCGCAGATTTGTGTAGCCTTAGGAGAGCACGTTTTAAATTCGCTCTTACCAGTTCCTTCTTTGTAATGACCCAAGCCACTAGAACAGTATTTTAGAATTGAAAGCGCAGTTGATATACGTAAAATGCCTCAAGCGCCATCTATCAGGAGCTCCATCATGCATAAAAACCACACATTTTCTTCTTCTTAACCATCTGTTATATCATTACAACACTTTCATATACTCTATACATCGATAAGCGGTGCTAACATCCTCGACATGCGCGCATCTGGAGAGATTTTGTGCTCTTGGATGGGTGCTGGGAGTAAGGTTGGTATGAAACAGCAGTTAGTTACGGACTTGACCCACTCTGCTCCTTCTCGAGATGTGGAATGTAGTGGTCTACTTTTGGTCAGCTACAGATTAAATCGGTGGTAGAGTTGCAGGGAGGGTTGGTGAAAGACAATGCAAAGATATCTTCCAATTTCTAACATTATCCTAAGAATGCAAGGATGCTATTGACTCCCATCTGCATACGGAAAGATGGGCAATCGTAATCGTAAATTACACCCTATAACCGATGTGCTAAAAATATGTAGGAAACTGTGTGGTATACTTTGGTATACATGTGTTCGAGAATTGACAATGAATGGGCGTGCTGCACAGTCACCTCTCTACATTCGCAATCTAGTATATGGTACTCGCAAAGTAGTGGAGGGGTGGTTTAGCGATGATACAGAAGCTGAGAAGCACGCTGTCATGTCACTGGTAGGCGTTGACATTACGGAAAACCTGGTAAATTGCTAAAATTGATCGACTGTGATGTTTATTACAGTACATCGAAGATGTCTTTTCCATCCCATCTGTCCATTGGTACGCTGTTGATTATCACATACTGACTGACTGAAATCGCTTGTTTGAGGTAGAGAAAGAGTCTTGGTGGAGGAACAACAGCTTCCGAGAATGGTTAGCACAAAGCAGTGATCGCATACATGACTGCAACATGAGGAATCAATTGAAACGGAACACCGAGCCATCAGCTATCATGTCACTGTGAAAGGTGAGTTTAGATGAAGAGGTCGTCAATCACCTTTGAATACCTGTTTGGGAACGCTCCACAATGCCACAAAACTCTTCCAGTTTCCAAACATTGTGATTGCCTTTTATTTAAAATTATCCTCTCTGTGTGTGTGTGTGTGTGTGTGTGTGTGTGTGTGATGGGAGCAGCAGCATAATTTATACCTTGTGGTGTCCAGTTTTCTGTGATATTAAATGGATATAAACTCGTTAATGCCAGTTTAGAACCCGACACAGACCTAGAATTCATGGTGGATAACACAAAATGTATGGTGGTGTACAAAGCTGTAGTCATATGCTGCTTAGGCATGTTACAGAAGAAAAACCAATGTATAAGATAATAACACAAGGACCCACTCTTGCAACTGATAGTTTGTGGGATATGGTCCTCCTACAGTACAGATGATAAAATTTTACTGTGGTCTGTGTAGGCAACTTCGAGCACTGAGTGGACCAATAGCTTTATGTTTAATAGGATCGTCACATATGCTCAATGTCAACATGCAGACGATATCTCGTATATATGGGAGGAGAGGATCAAGATAAAATCTTATTGAGTTCTCTTTTAAATGACATTAGCGGAGATTTTATAGTTCATAGTTTTTATCTCTGTTTAATGGTACAAAACATCGATGACAGACAGAATGTTTGGGTGAGAGACATGAATGCACCCTGAGGGAAGCAGATCTCCTTCGGACTGCGGTATCTACATCTAGTTTTGGAGACGCCCTGCAATGTAATAGCAAAATCCACATTCTTCCCCCAGTTCCCATATTGTCTTTTATACCTCCTCGTGATGCAGGAGGAAGCTTCGTTTTGGTGCTGACCCACACATCGCACACGGTTGATGGAGCTACGGCAACTTCTTCCCATTTCCCACTGAATGGTCAAAACACGATTCTGTCACAGTAACTCAGCTCATCCTGTTTCCACACAGGTTGCAGAAGGTGTTAGGTATAGCGCTCTCCGACTTCTGCTCATTTACGACTCCAATTGGAACGATCACATGCACAAAGCTGCAGAGACCGAAGAACTGTTAGAAGATGCAGGGGAATGGTCTAAAAACCATGCTGGAGTTTTACTACAGCAGATAGGTTCGGAAAGGGCGACTCGCTTCGAGATATCAGAGTGTCACGAATATAATTCACTAGTGGCTGTAATCATTCAAAGACACGTCCATAACATCCCTCGCACGTGTATGGTTTAATGGAAAGACTTCATTCCAAACCGCAGACAGCATTTCTACCAGAAAATGTAACATTATAGATCAGAAAAGCCAGCGTATTTTTTACATATCTTACTACCTCAATCTAGCATTGCATTTTTTTAAAAGTGGTTCGTCGCGTAGCAGACCATCTACTGTACATGATCATCCTCCCTCGCCTATAACCCAATGGATATATCACAGAACCGCTGACATGGCATCGGGATAGAATATGTTTAAAATGTTGGAGAAAGGTCTCGCGGCTGCATGTGAGAGTTGCAAATACCGGCTTCATACCGTATTCCTTGGTCGAATAACTTTCTAAATTTGGTGATTTTATTATGAGCTTATACCACCGACGATGTATACCCGCTATTTGGATACATTAATACACACCTCAGCGATCACTGTCTATATTCAGTGTTGCGGTATTTGTGTGGAAAACCGCTCAATTGGGAAGCTATGCCATATTTAGAATTCTAAAGCTTGTATAATTTTTAACATGGACATCGTTAGCGATACTTGTGTGCACCAGTAGAATCAAGACCGCTTTTTATGCATGCAGACAGTAACATTGTCGCTGAAATCGTGTTTTTTAATAGTTAATCGCTTATGGGACGATTACGCGTCTCTTTCTAAGAGACACTGGTACTAGTGGCAAGAAAAACAAATGAGACCTGTCCATCCATCGCAGGTTTCCGTTCAGTTGTTAGGTGTCACCAGCATTCAGTTACTGGCGAAGTACTATCCTTAGTAGGGGATGTGTGATAGATTCGCTTTGAACTAGAGGCTTATAAAGTATGTGTGTGTTCTGGTATGTGCAAAGAAAATGACTATGTTCTGTCATAAGGAAGGTACGTATCTGATGTGGAAAATTGCGATAGCTGCAATGGGAATGAAAGCTTTTTTACGTGGAAAATTATGTCCAGTCATCAGAATTCTACAGATATTCATATTTCCAGAGCCACCATCGTCAAGGGGGGGGGGGGGGGGGGAGGGGGGAGGTATATTCCCAGTACCTCGCTCAACGTCGAAAGTCGTCGGATCGAGGTTGCAATCATAATATTTAATTCAAAGTACAGTGATAAAATATATGTGGCTGGTTTCCTTCGACGATTCTGTAAGACGTGCGGGAGCGTGCGTTGCAGCGGTAGCCTGTGGCCGAAAGGACTGAAATTTCCAGATTATTGCAGGAGCCATCCGAACTGGACGGGCTGGAGTACAAGAATGCAGCTGACCTAACCATGTTGCCCTCTAAGCTGGTGAAAAGCGAACTACTACTCGGTACGTGTTGGGCAAACTTTCGTATTCGGTGTGTTCTCTATGGAAATTCGAGAAAATTCAATATGGGCGTGTGTTTGCGCTGGATTGATCTAACCCTCCCACGTAAATTTGCCGATTGACTGCTTCTATATACTTCTCGTCCTTATTTCGTTCAAATGGCTCTGAGCACTATGCGACTTAACTTCTGTGGTCATCAGTCGCCTAGAACTTAGAACTAATTACACCTAACTAACCTAAGGAGATCACACACATCCATACCCTGGATACATATATACCTAACAGAAATGTTCATGATGGAAGGGACCAGCCATGGTCCACAGTCACTATAAAGAAACTTCTAAGGGAGCAAAGACTACAGCATAATGGTTATAAAACAAAGCATAAGGCTATAGATAGTGAGACACTGAGAGAAACGCGTTTGGCAGTCATGACGAGTACACGAGAAGCCTTCAATGACCACCCTGGCAAAATGTTATGAAAGGGACATTCAAAGAACCAAATCAGTTCTTATCATATGCAGAGTCTGTTAGTGGTACAAAAGTTAATGTCAAAACACTAATTCACGAGACAGGGACAAAAAAATGAGGGTAGCAAGGCAAAAGCAGAGACGCAGAACTTGGTTTGAAACGTTACTTTAGAAATGGAATGACAGAGGTATTACTCTAATTTAACTCTCGAACCGATGCAAAGATGAGTGATATAGCTTCTTTGTGTCAAGAGCTGTGGCAGCTCAAGTGTAAGAGCACAAGAGCACGTGAACACCCAAACTTTTGACGCCTTGTGGATTTATTGTTTATTTTTCTTTTAATGCAGTTAAACGTAATGTAGATGTGGTAATCTGAAATACACGGCACTAAACTCACCTCGCTGTGCTACACTGCTCCTCTGGACTAGCTGAAACTTGGCATCAGCGTTGTGAGCACACCTTCAGTTGTGTTCGTTTTAAGGAGATTTTGCACATGCGCTACTGGCGTGACGTAATTGCCTGATGGGCCAAATACATGCGGATTTGGTAAACTAAGTGCACGGTCAACGGGATGCACAGCTACACCTTACTGCTTAACTACAAGTTTACATCAGTGCCACACTGGATTAGGTGGTAACATACTGCAGCAGACTTTTTTCCCCGTTCGCGTGGCGTAAATCCCGCTAGACGGTAGCACATTCCTCGGATATGCCAATTCACTCAGTATATAGTACAATTAGAATGGACATCAGTATACTTTAAAGTTAAACTGATAGAAAAACCTATTTTGTGGGTGTCTGAATGAGATACAGTATATTAAGTTTTGGATTTTATCATACAGTAATCCATTTGAGGCGCTGAGAACCATAAAGCACCTCATCGTCGAATATGAGACTAGCGTTTACTTATGCTTGCGAGATCTGTTGATCTTATGGTGAGTCAGGTTTATCTGTACTGTAGGCCCACATTGTTTGTCTCACTGGTTTCTCTGATATTCACTTAAATGTGTGTTCGGAGACAGTGTGCTTTTGGCACTTAACGATATCAGTGCCTCATTTGTGTTCTAGTCTAGTAATCTTGTTGGTAGATAGTACTTCTAGAACTTAATATTTCCGCAAACGGTTGAACTCTAGTAAATTGACGATGTTGGTAGATAGTATTACTCGAATTTAACCAGTTCCACAAACGGCAGTATACATACAAGGACAGCAAGAATGAACGCAGGTTTGCTTGACCAGTATGAGAGCGTCACAGAGATGCTGAAGAAATTGAACTGGCATTCACGTGAATATAACGCAGACTATCCCGCAAGCTCTATCTACAATGTTTCAAAAATCAGGTTTACAAGATGGCTTTGACATTACAATAAAATCCCTATTTTACTCCGTATACTCCGTAGGAATTGCGAAGATGAGATTAATGCTCAACGAGACATTTAAACATGCATCCAGAGCTTATAAGTGGATTGGACAGAAAGAAGCCCTAATCACCGGGATAATGGAAGTACCCTCTGTCATTCACTTCATATTGTTTTGCTGAGTATGGACGTAGGCAACGGCTTTCTCGCAGTGGATACACCGGTTCACGTGAGATCACCGAGGTTAAGCGCTGTCGGGCGTGGTCGGCAATTGGGTGGGTGACCATCCAGGCCACCATGCGCTGTTGCCATTTTTCGTGGTGCACTCAGCCTCGTGATGCTAGCTGAGGAGCTACTCGACCGAATAGTAGAGGCTTCGGTCAAGAATACCGTCATAACGACCAGGAGGGCTGTGTGCTGACCCCACGCCCCTCCTATCCGCATCCTCCACTGAGGATGACACGGCGGTCGGATGGTCCCGGTAGGCCACTCGTGGCCTGACGACGGAGTGCTTAGTGCGTAGTGAGTATGGACGTAGATGTAGGTGTAAATGTAAATGTCGTGATCAGCGCATGCCGAAATTACACGTTTCGGAAACACTTAGCCGAAAGGTTTCCATAGTCGTATTATCAACACCACTCGGCTGTTTTCTCAACATTGTTTCACCTTTTTCCCCACACTTGAAAACTGACTGGCTACGACTTCTCTTGACGCGCCCGCCCAATGGTCTGCTTCAAGTGTTTGTTTTTAGACAAAAACAAAACGCTGGAGGTAGGTGACTTTTCGGTCTGTGCACAACGCTTTCGACATTCTCAATTCATTTAGTCAGTGAAAATACGACTAATAAGTACGAGGCCATGCTGCAAAGTATTGCCTCCGAATTTTTTATACTGTTCTCAATATCGGTTACCAGACCACACAAGAGCGCTGCTGCATCTGCAACAGGTCGATGCCTTAGGTTCACTGTCGCCGATGATCATCCATACAGTCCCGACTTGGCCCCATCCGAGCTTCATCTGTTTTCAGAACCTGAAGAACACGTCCAAGGCGTTCATTTCTACAGTTATGAAGCGGTGAAAGCAGAGGTGCTCCGTCAATAAAATCAAACGTTCGACAGGGACGCTATCAGAAAAGTAGTCTCTCATCAGGAGAAGTGTGTACGTCGTCAGGGTGGACTATGTTGAGAAATAAATATGAAGACATGAAGAATAAAGATTTAGAATAAATAATGTCCTTTTTATTTAATAATCTGTAAGAATTTTCATGTGAAAAATTCGGAGGTTTCACTTTTGAGAACACCCTTGTAGATTCTTCTTGATCAGTTGGTAAGATGGCAGATTTATTGATATTTAAATGTGCACCAATCTCTCTCTGAAATTCTTCTAGGATGCGCTTCGCCGCATCTACATATGGAACAGTTATTAAGGAGCACGCTAACATCGTCAGCATATGATCGGACCAAGATTTTGTGCTATAAAACTGGAACCCAGGCAGGCTGTGATGTAGTTCGTGCAACAAGGGCTCCGTAATTATTGTGTAGAGGACTGGTTCCCAACCATTCTGAATGCAATGAGATATTATCTAATGATCTCGCCCACCCCCTCCCCCGCTAAGATCATCAACATTACTTACTGACATTAGCGTTCCAGTAAACTTCAGAACGAAAAATAATTTTCTTTGAAAGTTTTCATTTTAAAAATGACGAAAGGAAAACGATACTTAGTTTTTGTAAGTGTTCTATTAAACCACAAACTAATGAGCCAATGAGACAACTGATACTGCTTATTTCTAATAATCTCTTGTTGTGTCCTGCCTACTCGTCGTACATGGTTCAAATGGCTCTGAGCACTATGGGACTTAACATCTATGGTCATCAGTCCCCTAGAACTTAGAACTACTTAAACCTAACTAACGTAAGGACATCACACAACACTCAGTCATCACGAGGCAGAGAAACGTCGTACATGGAGTGCCCAGGAAACCTGCTTTCTCGGATCACTATGCAACAATTCAAACAAGTCGTATTAAGGAATTTTTATTGAAGTAAGATAAATGACAATACTTAACTTTGAGAATTTACAATGGTGTGTCGCAGGCAATGGTCGACAGAAAAAAATAAGAAAATGTCTTCAGTATACACAACTCCTAATACAAGTGGATCAATATAGTTCTTAAGTTTCTGCTGTAGAGCTCGTAGTTCGGCTAGTGTTCAACTGGGCAGTGGCCAGGGGGGGAGGCGCTAATGTCTTCTTCGCGTAGAGGCCGCTGCTGTGTCGGTGCCGTCCTAGAGAGGGGTCGGTCAGCGTTCTATTGGCTGACGTCTTCTTCACAGCTCTCTCTGCTCTACCGTTCCCGACCATCGTGCCGGAGCTTGACTTTTACGCCGGAACATCTCCTTTTATAGAATGACGAAGCAATTCGCTGTGCATCGTGAGTGCTGTCTTCAAACCGTCAAAAAAGACAGCTAACTATTCACAGTGGAAACAGACACTTGTTACAAAACATGCTTGCTCTGCATCACGTAGCGACACTTGCTTCACCCACACCCGGCACCGCCGTTTAAAATCAGCCAAATTAAAATGTGTGCGTACTGTTTGTAATTCACTTGATTGCTGGACTCCTAACTCCTGAACTGGCAGAAACTGAACTGACAGTGCTTTGTGTCTGTTTCACTGCACTAGTAATAATACTACTAGTAATAATGACAATAATAATAGTAATAGAGTGTAGACCCTATAATAGTGTAGTGGTCGTTACGTTGTTACTGTTATGCTGTGCTGTTAATTTGTTTTTTCTTTGTAATGGAGTGAATAATGAAGCATTTTCTAATCTATTGTGGGAACGACCAACAACTCGAAGAAGGCATTTTCATGAGATACTTTAACATTTGTTACGTACACGTCTCAGTTTTGGTGTCGTATATTAATGGTACCAAGTATGTGTGTACTGAGTGGACTATGCGAGGAAGATGTTGTTCACACAGTCATTTCACAATGTGTATCCACCACCGCATTTTGTCATGGATTAATGCTAGCATTTGGGAAAAATATAATTATTATTGGTAACTTATATAATCAGTATTAAGATCCTATGAAATAGTGACCACAGTAATGGTCTTTCAAAAATGATTTAGTATCGCGACCGAACTCTTTTGTTTTTGCCCCTCAGAAAACTATATTTTACCCCTCGGAGGGAGGGGGGATAATTACCCCTTAGGTTGTGAACCACTGGCGTAGAGCGTCATCGAAAGAGGGCAGCCTTGCTTAATTCACCTCGTAAGTGGGACATAAATCGATAGGGTGTTGTTTATTACGAATATCGTGTGGGTTTCCCTTACACAGTTGTTGACAATATGCACAAGGTCGTAACTTAAATCCAACGTTACCATCACTTCGCTAACAGGGATCATAAGCCTTTTCAAATTTGAGGCGGGCTATGGCTATGGGAAGGTTTGCCATCAAGATGAGTGAGACGAGTGCTCTGTACAGCGCCAAAATGTTTGGCATTGACCGGCCTCTGATCGCACTCATTTGATATCTTCCAAAGACAATGCTTAAAAGTGTCCGTAATCGTGCACGAAGAAAGCGTTTAATAAATCTAAAATCCACGTGGAACAGAGTTATGGGCCGAAATTATTTGATAGTTTTAGTTTTTGGTTATTTAGATACTAAAACAGTTATCTCCTCCATGAAATCAGGGGTTATATCTCCGTAATCCCATCACATATTATGTGACAGTACTTGATGTAAAACTCCACAGGTAGCCCGTCCGGCCAGGAGATTTATTTCTCGGCACGACGTTAAGTGCACTGCAAAGTTCGTCATTGGTGAAAGACGGCACCTAGTCCTGATTTCGTCTTTCGTTATTTGTGTAAGGTGGGGGGGCCTATGTGATACTATTCCACCACTTTTCGTTTGCTATCCCTGCACTATCGTAAAATGTAGCGAAGTGGTTGGTAATGTAGGTTTTAACGTCCCTTTGTCGAATGTAAGAAGTGCCGTCGTCGTCTTGTAACTTATCTGTAAGCTTCCTGCGCCGGTCGTTGTGGCCGAGCGGTTCTAGGGGCTTCAGTCCGGAACTGCGCTGCTGGTCGCAGGTTCGAATCCTGCCTCGGGCATGGATGTGTGTGATGTCCTTAGGTTAGTCAGGTTTAAGTAGTTCTAAGTCTAGGGGACTGATGACCTCAGATGTTAAGTCCCATAGTGCTCAGAGCCAAGCTTCCTGCGCGTCCTCTCTAACCGTTCCACAAACTGATAAGCAGACGTCTTTTATTGAGGCAAGTTGGTGAAACTGCTTGCATCAGTCTGGTGGCCGGCGACGCATTGCCCCATTACGGTTGTTATTTTGGCTTGAGTACGCCGTATCTGTGTTATGTTATTCGACAGCTGATTGTGGTCTTCTTGTTCTCGGAAAGTGAGGCAGTAAAATTCCTTGGTTTCTTTCTCCCGCGTGCTCGGTTTCTCGAGTAATGATGATTTTCCTCTTAGCATAAATCGTTCACTATTCAACCCCCGTAAGATACTTGTGTCTGTGGGAGGCTACATTTTGCCACACTTTCATGATATTACATTCTAAGATTTCGTCGTATAGGAAGCAACAGCTGAACTGCCGTCGATCTGAGCCTCTGTGTTGAATGAACATAGGGCAGGCCATATCATCGGTAAAGTTGACAGGTTAATTTTCGCAGCTCCCCATGTCTGCTAAAGGATCTAGCTGAACATAATTTCGATCAACCCAAATGAGTATAGTCGACTTCGTCTGGATGGGAGTTGGGAGTTGCACCATGTGTCTACTAACTGTGGTTCTGTTGTTGAGGTTTGCAACCTGTGACTAAAGTTAAAATTCGGCGTCTGGTCGTTGTGACAGAAACAACACTTACAAAATGAATTCGTGTATTGTCCCGCCGTTGCCGGTATCAAGTCCAAATCCTAAGGCACGGTCACCAATGAAGTACAACGCCTAGAACTGAAAGCACGTTTGTTACTAAGACCAACGTATAGCCATAGAAGAACTGGTGTCCTGGACGGAGAGCGCACCTATTTGTATGAACATCGAACATTCCAGAATGCTGGTGTTTAGGCAGACGTGGAATTTTGCACAACATACAAACATTAAAAACATGTGATATTTCAAAACCTCCAGAAAATGTTAAATAGCAAATAACAAATAAACCAAATAATTTCTGATGGTCGGAAACGAAGTGGCGACCTGCAGCACGCCATCCAGCGACGCTAACCTCTACGCCATACTAGTTGCATCCCAGTTACCTCAGCGACCCACTGGTTCAGAATCATTCACTGGAGCTGAATTGAGAATCCTGGAGATAGATTCTATCAGTGGCAGGTCCGGCGGATCCTCACACTCTGATCTTACTGTTACGTCCTTTTCACTACTATGAGCATCAAAGGTAACCCCTCCTATCGAAGTTTGCGATCGACGAGTCGGTCTTCAATTTCCTTGAACCTCCCATCTTCGCTCTCCGCCTCTGGACTGTAGTAGGTCTTCATACAGAGGACATAAACGACGTCTCTGCGTTTTTTGTCTTCGTAATGAAGAGCCATAATCCTGGCCTTAATGTGTGATGTCGAAGCGACGAAGGATACGATATCACTCAAAGTAAGACTTCAGTAACTTCTCCGATAGTTCCACTTTACACTTGGGAGTAAAAATCGATTCCAAGTCTCCCAGACTGTATCACTGGCCGGTGCCTGGCGTTATAGAGCTCTCAGTCATTCTCCTGGGAGTCCAGTGTCTATATGTGCGTAGGCTGCCTTGCTTCTTTGTTCGTGGTGATGAGGTGTCTTACATAGTAATCCTGAGTACCGTCCGGCTCAAAAGGGAACAGTGCATCCATTGACGTTTCGACCTCGTGACTGTGGAGCAGTAAGAAAGTTGCCAAGCATGTTGTGTCTTGCTTTACATTCCTGTTCGCGAGTGCCTTGGCCGGCAATACTGTATCCTAATCTCTCCATTCGACATCATCGTGCATTGAGAGTATACCTGCCAATGTCTTATTAAAGCGTTCTTTGAGTTCATTCGTCTGTTTATGGTAGGTAGTTGTCATCCTGCGAGTGATGTTGCAACGTGAAATTATCTCTGATGCCAGTCTCGACTGGAAAACATTTCCACCATCAGAGCTAATCACCATGTACTATGTGTTCCAAAACGATGTGTTTTTTATTGAAATTAAAAAATTCCTGAGACGCGGTCGTTGTTAAGCATCGTTCTTGCGAAACTCAGCTTACCGTTTTCTTACGTAATATCCTGCGAACCTTGGGTGAAAGACAACAGGCAGATTCCATATCACCAAATTTTCGAAAATCATTTGACACTGTACCCCACTGTAGACTGTTAACGAAGGTACGAGCATGCGGAATGGATTTCCAGAAATGTGAGTGGCTCGCAGACTTCTTCAGTAACAGAACCCAGTACGTTGTCATCGACGCCGAGTGTTCATCAGAGTCACGGCTATCGTCAGATGTACCCCAGGGAAGTTGATACCACCGTTTTTATTTTCTGTGTACATAGATGAGCTGGCGTACAGGTTGAGCAGCAATCTGCGAGTGTCTGCTGATGATACTGTAGTGTACGGAAGGTGTCGTCGTTGAGGAGGATACAGGATTACTGAAACCAAATTTCTAGTTCGTGCGATGAATGACAGCTGTAAAAAAAAATGTAAGTAATACAGATGAGTAGGAAAAACAAACCCGTAAATTCGAATACAGCATTTGCAGTGTGCTGCTTGACACATTCAGGTCATCTAAATATCTACGCGTAATGTTCTAAAGTGATATGAAATGGAAAGAGCTACACTGAAGCGCCAAAGAAACTGATATAGGCAAGCATATTGGAATACACACATATGTAAACAGGCAGAATACGGCACTGCGGTCGGCAATGCCTATATGAGGCAAGAAGTGTCTTGCGTAGTTGTTAGATCTGTTACTGCTGCTAAAATGGCAGGTTATCAAGATTAAAGTGAGTTCGAACGTGGCACTATAGTCGGTGCACGAGTGATGGGACACAGTACCTCCGAGGTAACGATGAAATGGGGATTTTCCCGTACGACCATTTCATGAGTGTACCCTGAATATCAGGAATCCGATAAAACATCAAATCTCCGACATCGCTGTGGTCGGAAAAAGATCCTGCAAGAACGGGACACTCGCTTCCCGCGCCCGGGTTCCCGGGTTCGATTCCCGGCGGGGTCAGGGATTTTCTCTGCCTCGTGATGACTGGGTGTTGTGTGTTGTCCTTAGGTTAGTTAGGTTTAAATAGTTCTAAGTTCTAGGGGACTAATGACCATAGATGTTAAGTCCCATAGTGCTCAGAGCCAAGAACGGGACCAACGACCACCGAAGAGAATCGTTCAGCGTGACAGAAGTGCAATCTTCCTGCAAATTGCTGCAGATTTCAATACTGGGCCATCAACAAGTGTCAGCGTGCGAACCATTCAACGAAACATCATCGATATGGGCTTTCGGAGCCGAAGGCCCGCTCGTGTCCCCTTGATGACTGCACAACACAAAGCTTTACGCCTCCCTGGGCCCGTCATTGGACTGAACTGGAAACATGTTGCCTAGTCGGACGAGTCTCGTTTCAAATTTTATCGAGTGGATGGGCGTGTACGGGTATGGAGACAACGTCACAGGTCAATGGACCCAGTATGTCAGCAGGGGACTGTTCAAGCTGGTGGAGGCTCTGTAATGGTGTGGGGTGTGTGCAGTTGGTGTAAAAAGGGGCCCCTGAAACGTCTAGATACGACTATGACAGGTGACACGTACATAAGCATCCCATCTGATCACCTGCATCCATTCATGTCCATTGTGCATTCCGACGGACTTGGGCAATTCCAGCAGTACAATGAGACACCCCACACGTCCAGATTTGCTAAAGAGTGGTTCCAGCAATACTCTTCTGAGTTTAAACACTTCCGCCGGCCATCAAACTTCCCAAATATGAACATTATTGGGCCTAGCCGCAAATTGTTGCAACGTGCTGTTCAGAAGAGATCTCCAACCCTTCGTACTCTTTACTCGGTTTATGGACAGTCCTGCGGGATTCATGGTGTCAATTCCCTCCAGCATTACTTCAGACAGTAGTCGAGTCCATGCCACTTCTGCTTGCTCGTGGGGGCTCTACGCGATATTGGGCAGGTGTACCAGTTTCTTTGGGTCTTCAGTGAAGTGAGGATTGTAGTATGGAAGGTGAATGGTCGACTTCGGTTTACTGAAAAAATTTTACGTATGTGTGGTTCATCTATAAAGGTGCCCACATATAGGACACTACTGCGACCCATTGTTGTGTACTGCTCAAGTGTTTGCGATCACCACCACGTCGGATTGAAGCAAAGCATCAGAGTCATGTTGCTAGGTATATTACCGGTATGTTCGAACATCACACTAGTACACTATATAGTCACATTAATGAGACCATCTGTTTAAAGTCTGAATAACTAGTTTTGCAGCGCGGGTCGCTAAGAAACATGAGGGAAAAGAGTCAGTGAGGTTATGGAAGCTACGGACAGGAATATAGAGCCATGCTGAATCCCGTGCCGAGACCACCTGCACTAGAGTTCTTTGTTAGTATTCATGGCGCAAACAGACCTCTGTGACACGTCGCATTATCCTGCTGGTAGATGCCATCGTGCTGAGGAGAAACAAATTGCATGTAGAGATGGACATCGATCCCAAGGACAGATGCATACTTGTCGTGAACAACTGTTCTTTCCAGAATGACGAGCTCACCCAGCGAATCCTATGAAAACATCCGTCAGGCCATAACACATCCTCAACCTGCCTGGTCTCTTTGCTTTCAGACCAACGCACCATAGCCGTCTGTTCGATGTGGCATGAACGTGATTCATCTGAAACCGCCAGTTGCGGTACTGGCTCGCAGATTCCAGTCTTTGTCGCCAATGGACAGCAGTCAGCGTGGGTACATGAACCAGGCGCCTGCTGCAGAGGCCCATATACAGCATCATTCGCTCAACGGTCGTTGAGGAGACGCTGTCGGTAGCCCCTTGGTTCATCTGGGTGGTCATTTGCTCAACAGTTGACGTCAATTCGACCGTATACGAGTATATGTCCACAGACGTCGTTCAACCACCATATGTATGACCCGTGGTGCACCAGAGCTGCCTCGGCGCCAGTTTTGGATAGCACCAGTTTGCCATGCACGATATACTTTAACCACGACAGTAGGCGAACAGTTTGCAAACTGCGGATATGTTTCCACACAGGGCCCGAAAGCCAGTAATCATATACTGTTGGACGTGAGATAAATCGCTCCCTTTTCGCATTTCGACAACGACTGCGTTTTCATTCCGCAACCCCCCTCCCCCCCAAGCACCATTCATATGCTCTCCACTGCTAGTGCTACCACCACCAGTCAGTGAGTCCGCGAGTAGTTATTACACGTTCACGTCGAACATTGGCGGTGGTCGCGTTAAGTGTCTTGACCGTATGTTACGCTGATGCTTCGGGAACTCAAATGGGAGTCTTTGGAGGGAATGTGACGTTGTTTTAGGGAAAACTACTGGGAAAATCTAGAGAACTGGCATTTGAAGCTAGCTGCTGAACGATTCAGTTGTCGCCAACATATATTTCGCATAAGATCCGTGAAAATAAGAGAAATTAGGGCTCGTATCGACACTTATGCAGGGTGTTACAAAAAGGTACGGCCAAACTTTCAGGAAACATTCCTCGCACACAAGAAAAGATTTTATGTGGACATGTGTCCGGAAACGCTTAATTTCCATGTTAGAGCTCATTTTAGTTTCGTCAGTATGTACTGTACTTCCTCGATTCACCGCCAGTTGGCCCAATTGAAGGAAGGTAATGTTGACTTCGGTGCTTGTGTTGACATGCGACTCATTGCTCTACAGTATTACTATCAAGCACATCAGTACGTAGCATCAACAGGTTAGTGTTCATCACGAACGTGGTTTTGCAGTCAGTGCAATGTTTACAAATGCGGAGTTGGCAAATGCCCACTTGATGTATGGATTAGCACGGGGCAATAGCCGTGGAGCGGTACGTTTGTATCGAGACAGATTTCCAGAACGAAGGTGTCCCGACAGGAAGACGTTCGAAGCAATTGATCGGCGTCTTAGGGAGCACGGAACATTCCAGCGTATGACTCGCGACTGGGGAAGACCTAGAACGACGAGGACACGTGCAATGGACGAGGCAATTCTTCGTGCAGTTGACGATAACCCTAATGTCAGCGTCAGAGAAGTTGCTGTTGTACAAGGTAACGTTGACCACGTCACTGTATGGAGAGTGCTACGGGAGAATCAGTTGTTTCCGTACCATGTACAGCGCGTGCAGGCACTATCAGCAGCTGATTGGCCTCCACGGGTACACTTCTGCGAATGGTTCATCCAAAAATGTATCAATCCTCATTTCAGTGCAAATGTTCTCTTTACGGATGAGGCTTCACTCCAACGTGATCAAATTGTAAATTTTCACAATCAACATGTGTGGGCTGACGAGAATCCGCACGCAATTGAGCAATCACGTCATCAACACAGATTTTCTGTGAACGTTTGGGCAGGCATTGTTGGTGATGTCTTGATTGGGCCCCATGTTCTTCCACCTACGCTCAATGGAGCACGTTACCACGATTTCGTACGGGATACTCTACCTGTGCTGCTAGAACATGTGCCTTTACAAGTACGACACAACATGTGGTTCATGCACGATGGAGCTCCTGCGCATTTCAGTCGAAGTGTTCGTACGCTTCTCAACAACAGTTTCGGTGACCGATGGATTGGTATAGGCGGACCAATTCCGTGGCCTCCACGCTCTCCTGACCTCAACCCTCTTGACTTTCATTTATGGGGGCATTTGAAAGCTCTTGTCTACGCAACCCCGGTACCAAATGTAGAGACTCTTCGTGCTCGTATTGTGGACGGCTGTGATACAATACGCCATTCTCCAGGGCTGCATCAGCGCATCAGGGATTCCATGCGACGGAGGGTGGATGCATGTATCCTCGGTAACGGAGGACATTTTGAACATTTCCTGTAACAGAGTGTTTGAAGTCACGCTGGTACGTTCTGTTGCTGTGTGTTTCCATTCCATGATGTGAAGAGAAGTAATAAAATGATCTCTAACATGGAAAGTAAGCGTTTCCGGGCACATGTCCACATAACATATTTTCTTTCTTTGTGTGTGAGGAATGTTTCCTGAAAGTTTGGCCGTACCTTTTTGTAACACCCTGTAGACAGTCGTTTCTCCCGCACTTTGTCTGCGAGTGGATCAGGAAAGGAAATGACGAGTGGTTGGTGATACGCGGTACCATCGTCCACGCGCCGTACTGTGGCTTCGGAGTATGTATATAGATGTAGTCTGACGTAGTGTCTAACATATCGGTGGAGACCTGGTCAGGGATACCTATGAATAATTAGGTCTAGAGTCTTCACAAACTGCAAGTGATCAGATGTTGAAGCGTCGTGGAAATATTTCAGGATCGCTGGCCGCAAATGAGCTGGCATGATGGACAACCATTTCCGCTCCATCGGATCATAGTTCCTCTTACACAATGTCCCATTTATTAGATGGAATCTTCCTTTGATCTACTCCTCGTACTTCGGCTTGGAAAATATCTGAAAATTGACGTAGAATGGCTATAACTCGCACACGTTTCTCCTAAGTAAGGCCAGATCTTATTGGCAGTTTGATTGCAGCTTCCTCTCCTTTGTTTTCTGTAGGGTAGCAGAGCACGATTCTTCATCGATGACAGCCGGCCGGAGTGGCCAAGGCGGTACAGTCCGGAACCGCGCGACTGCTACGGTCGCAGGTTCGAATCCTGCCTCGGGCATGGATGTGTGTGATGTCCTTAGGTTAGTTAGGTTTAAGTAGTTCTAAGTTCTAGGGGACTTATGACCTCTGAAGTTGAGTCCCATAGTGCTCAGAGCCATTTGAACCATTTTTCATCGATGACAGATAGCCGCCCTTTCTGGAATGGTTCGGCTGTCTCTACGCACATACCTTTAGGGACGAATTTTGGTTACTCTAGACAGTTAGTGATCCAAAGTTCTCCTCGACCACCTATAACGCTTTTCTTATGGTACTTACCGGCAGCCGATTTCTTATATGAGCCTGAATATTCTTTGCAAGTGACAACGTCTTTGAAGGCAAACAACCACCACAGAAATCTTTGTTATGAGTCTTGTTTGGAATAGATTCGTCAACATGGAGTTCTGATCTTCCACAGCACTGCAATGTTTTCCCATTGCTTGTCGGTGGATCTTACAAGCTGTCGAACAGGATCAGTCACTCCGACTGTTTAAGAATTACGTTGGGATGGGCTGGCCTCGTAATCTGAAATCATTTACAGATGCAGTACTACGCAAATACTATATGCAACACAACAGCCTCTCTCTTCAGAATGGAGTAATTTTATTGCCTACTGAATAACGACCGTTTTTGTGTCCGCAATCTGCTTCTACACGAGCAGAACCTGCACTGCCAATCTTTACCTTCTTCTGTGTTTAACCTCGCTTTAGCACATCTAAGACGAGCTCAGTGCTATGCACGTAAATTATAATGACAGATGAAAATACTGTCATACTTGATATTTAAACAAAAAAAAAAAAAAAAGACAGGACCTGCTTCACAATGGAACACCATCACACTGAGGAAAACGAATTATGAACGCTGACGTTATATTTTTTAAAATTGTCTTCATTGTGCCATTTAAGGCGACTTTGACGTAAGCGACCTGCACTGGTTCCTCTCGCGTTGTTCACTGTATACAGAACGTAAAATTTCATGACGGATTTGCGATTTCAGTCTTACCACTAGAGCGAATCTGTAATCATAGCCTGCAAAAATGAAAGTAGTCACAGATCAAAGGGAACTGCCAATCGTTACCACGAAAGAAATATTCAGAACGTCGTTACCTTTGTGTTAAGAGAACGTAGACCATGTCAGCGAAAATTTTGGAGGATGGCATTGCGTTAGCGGAAGCTCTACATAATACGCTTACGTTTGTGAAAGGACACTCCACAGAGTACAGGGAGTTACCACCTATACAGGGAGCTATCCTACAGGAATAATCCATGAATGAAAGTGTATATTACAGCAAACGAAATAATAAATTGTATCAATGTGTTTTCGCCATGAAAACGTTTAGGAATTATACAGAAAGAAAATCTTATTACAGTAATTCTTCAATCGCACTATTTAAAATCACACCTCTCACAGGCTCTATCTTTTCAGCACTTTTTCCCTTCGAAAGCAGAACTTAATGATGAAAAAATGGCTCTGAGCACTATGGGACTCAACTGCTGTCGTCATAAGTCCCCTAGAACTTAGAACTACTTAAACCTAACTAACCTAAGGACATCACACACATTTATGCCCGAGGCAGGATTCGAACCTGCGACCGTAGCGGTCGTGCGGTTCCAGACTGCAGCGCCTTTAACCGCTCGGCCACTCCGGCCGGCTTAATGATGAAAAGTAAACATCATTTTCGTTTTTGTGATATTAATATCAACATAAAACGAAGAGCATAAATTTCCAATAGCTTGGTTATCAAGCGCATTAAATCCTCATAGACTGCAGTTATTGGTTTGTGTTTTGTCAGTCGAGGCTGATACGCAATACGAATTTCTGCTTCTTTGTATTCTGTCGGTTCATAATATAGCTTTTTCTGCGCTATTCACTGGCTGCCTGTTTTACACTCGCGGAAAAATACGCTTTCCACTTCGCCATTGATGTCATTTTAGCGCAATAAAAACTTGAACAATGGAGGCGACTGTATGTCGCAATCCAGCGGCCATGAAAGCCAACCAATACAAGCATTCATTGACGCTAAGCCAACAGTTTACCGTACTCGCCACGTGTCGACCATGCTCCTACTGTTCCACAGAGTCCTTCTTTTGTTTCTTCTGTTTCTGTACAGTTGCCCCTGACTTTCTTTTTCTAGCTTACCTGGACATTTACCAAAGTTAAGTTCAGAGGGACAAGAGCTTCATACGAAATTTACTGTCTGATTAAAACTTTGTGTCGGATCGTCAGTCGAAAACGGAACCTTTGCATTTCAGGAGCAAATGCTCAGTTATCTTGTATACCTCAGACGGCTGACCATTTTCGCAGGGGAAGAAAGGTGCCGGGTTCGAGTCCCAATTCAACACACTTCTTTCAGGAAGTTTTATATCAGCGAACCAATCCGCTAGAGAGTGAAAATTCCTTCTGGGAGGGGCTTTATAATTTATTACGTAAAATAAAGTTTTTTCCGGACTGAAAGTGTTTTCTGTTTTTTTTCTGTGACGAAAGTTCTAAATTTGTGGCAGGCTGGGGGGTCGAAAGAGGAGGTGATGCTTATCACGAAAAGCTACCTCAACAAATTAGACATTTTTTTTCTTTATTTGTTTATTATTTTTCAAAAATTTATACATCCATCTGCTGATACGCTCTCACCTTCATTCGTCTTTTCCGTTCTGGCCACAGCCACCACCGGTATCGGAATCTGAATAACATAAAATGAATAATTTAAGACACTTTCTCGGTGAACGATATGAAAATCGCTTCAAGTGTAATTAAGTGTTGTAGACAAGAAATGCTGCGTGTGTTTTGTGTTTTGGATGAGAACCTACATTTGCAAGTGCATTCCGTTGCACTTGCCAAAATCTGGTGCAGCTGGTCCTCTATTATGAATTTAATAGTGAATACAAGGTACAACTACAGGTTTTCCCAGCCGGAAACCTTGCAGAGTTCTCCTAATTTTAAGAGACAGTTTCTTTCTAACTTACTTAGACAAACACTGTCTGAGTTCGCCATAAAAATTCATATACCACTGAATCAATTTTTTAAACTATTTTCTTCCCTTGTTATTGACTCCTTATATTAAAATCTGAGTAGCTGAAAAACGACTTGTCAAAGTACTCGTCTCTGAGAGGTGCTGAATTAGTTAGATCCCGCCTGACAAACGACAGCAAACACGTTGTTACACTGAAACAGAGGATGACACAGAAAAGGTCGAAATAACGTCTTTTTCCTAAATTGTTTCATAGGAGAAGATCGCACTGTAGTTCGTCCTTTAATTCGTCACACGAACGATAAAATTACTCATATCTAAACAACAGCCCAAGGGATAGAAAAGCAGCTGGAATCGTTCAACAGATGTAAAGCCACTGGACCTGACGGCATATCAGTTCGATTCTACTCAGAGTATGCGAAAGAACACACCCCTCTCCTAGTAGCAGCGTACGTCTCTAGAGGAGCGATGTGTTGCTAATGAATGGAAAAAAGCACAGGTGACTCACGTTTTCAAGGAGTATCGTCGAACAGATGCACGAAACTGTAGACCTATATCTCTGACGACGGTCTGTTGTAGAACTTTGTATCATGCCTTGTGCTCGCGTCTTATGTCATTACAGGGGACCAAAAATCTGCTCTGTGGGAATCAACATAGGTTCCGAAAACAAGGACTGTGTGGAACCCATCTCGCTCTGTACGTCCATGAGACCCAGAAAGCATTAGATACGGGCGTTCAGGTACATAATACTGTGTTCCATTACTTCCGGAAGGCTCTTAATTGTGTTCCGCGCTGCCACCTAATGAAAAAAATTGGAGCATACGTAGTGTCAAACAAACTGTGTGACTGAACTGAAGAGTTTCTAGCAAACAGAACGCAGCATGCCATTCTGAAACCCGAGATGTCTTCAGACGTAAAAGCAACTTCGATCGTGCCACAGTGGAGGGTGTATAAGCTCATCATTTTTCACAATATGTAAGAGTGATCAAGCAGATGAAATCTGAAGGTCCATGACGCTTTCCGCGGATGATGCTGTTTTGTACTGAGAAGTAGAAAATTGTAGCAAAATGCAATAAGATCTGAAGTGGATCTACGCATGCTGCGGGGAATAGCAATTCACCCTCAAAATAAACAAACGTAATGTACTACGTATATAACGAGAGAAAGACCCGGTATTGTATGATTATAAGATTGCAGAACAATCACTGGAAGCAATTACTTCTCTACTGAGAGACCTGAAGAAGTGAAACGACCTCATAAATTAATCGCGGGTATGACAGATGCCAGACTGAAATTCATTGGAAAAATCCTCAAGAAATATAGCCCATCAACAAAGGAAGTAGCATATAAAATAGTTGTGCGACCAATACTTGAATATTGCTCATCTTTCTGAGATCAGTACCAGATAGGATTAATTGCGGAAATAGAGAAGATCGAAAGAAGAGCATCACGTTTTGTTACACGTTCATTTAGTAAGCGCAAAAGCGTCACGTAGATACTCAGTCAACTCCAGTGGCATATGCTGCACGGTATGGTCTGTGGCTAAAATTCCGAGAGCGCGTGTTTCTAGAGGAGTCAATCAATATACTTTTTCCTCCGAAGTATAGCTCTCGTAATGACGCAGAAGAAACAGTTTGAGATATTAGGGTCCACACGAAGAGGAGGAAGTGACGGTGGTACCCTCCGCCACAAACCGTGAGATGGGTTGCAGAGTACAGCTTAAGATTTAGATATTAATACTAAGTGGAGCATTACTCTGTGCCTATTGTTCAGTATAGTGTCAACCTTAGATACGTTATTAAAGGTGAGTTGTAGTCTAGTGATACTAATTTTGCATCACTTGTTGTATTGTTCTAAGAACGGACATTACATAACTACTTCTTATCTTGAGCGTGGCGGCAGCATCCAAGATTGGGTTCCATTTCAAGACCTTGAGAAAGCTACAACAGATCCAGAAACATTTCTCTGGTAAAATTGAAAAGTAATGCCGTATTCTTAGTATCAACACCTTTTATGTTTAGTTCACTCGTTACAAATTTCAAACTTAGTATTTCAGCGCAGCTTAGGAACACTTTTATGCTTACTTCGTCTTGAAGTTCAAATAAAGACTAATTGCGCAGTACCTCATCTTTCTAAGAGCTTACGATGTAAAATTATTAATCACGTAATGGACCGACTCTGAACAACAAAGAACTTTGGTGGAATCCTAATGCATTGCGTAATTATGGAAAAACATAAATTGGATATTTCTCATCCAAAACACGGCATAAACATAACAGAAAGTAAAGTGGTATCTCAAGTTTCAGTAATTTCAAGAAGTTACGGTAATCATGGGCAATGGCAATGGACGGATGATCTCACAGCCCAGTTACATGCTAAATGAAAAAGACACATATCTACATATTAACTAGCTGAGTACCTGGCGATGCCCAGGTATGTACTTACTCTAATTTCTATTAGTCCAATTTCTCCTTTCTCTGTCCATCTCATCCTTCACTCCCTCTCCGTACATCTCCTCCGCCCCCCCCCCCCCCTCTTACTCGTTCTGTCTATCCAACTGCTCTCCCAACCTACCCTTCTTCATCTCTTCCTCTTTCCTTTCTCTGTCCATCTCCTCCTCCCCCCTCCCCCCTCTCTGCGTCCGTTTCCCCATCTAGTTCTCTCTCTCCGTTTCCCTCTCACCTTTCTCTCTTTATCGCCTCCTCCCACCTATGTGTGTTCAACTTTTCCTTCCCTACCCCCACTGTCTGTCCACATCCACGTCTCAAATATATTTCCCATATGTTTAAAATATTTCACACGCAATTGTACACATATTTCGCCAATATCTGATGTGAATTTCACCCTCCAGTTTCATTTTCAAGCAGCTTAATGTTTATGACGTTGTATCTCTTGAACTATATGTGATACAGAGAAACAATTTGTAGGTGCATTCAGTGGTATATGCAACTACTGTATACGAAGTATGTTGTGAATGGAGTTGGTAGTAACGAAGTAATAAATTAAAATCTCGTGAACGATACGGAAGTTTTTCATATACCTCAGTGTTTATGGTGGCATATATCCTGAACTACGCGTCGCACACTGATATATTTTTTCAGGTAGATTCAGTGCCATATGTGGTTGCTTTCTGCGAAAAGCGTTGCGAATAGAGTTAATAGCAAGGAAGTAATAAATTTAAAAGTCTTGCATGATGCGGCCGCTTGTCTTGAATCTAAGTGATAGTAAAGTCATATCTCCTGAGCTATGAGTCAGATTTGATATAATTTTATGGTAAATTCACTAGCATATATGAATAATGTCTGAAAATGTGTCGCAAATACAGTTAGTAGTAAAGAAGAAGTAAATTAAAACGTCATGCTTCATGCGACAGTTTTACTGCATAAACGGCGACAGTGCAGTAAGCGACAAACTTTCTTTCTTTCATCATTTTGTGGAAATTGCCAGCGAGAAGAAATTTCTTAACATTTTGAAATTATGTGAAAAGTTTCTTCCAAGTCACTACATAATCTCTTAAATATTGAATGAATAAAGTGTGGCTGTGAATGAGTCGTGGGCTACAATACTTTCTCACGTGCCATCTGTTAGTAAGAGGGCAAAGTTGATATGATCACAGTTAGCATTGTTCCCATATTTCCTCCCACTCCTCCAGCACAGTACAGTGTTCTGGTGGTAGATGTGGCAATGTTGCAATTTATGAGTAATTATGCAAATTAATCAGTTCAATTACACAAATGAAAATTCCCCCACGCCCCCTCCCTACCCATCCCTCCCTCTGCTGCAATGCACTATTGACAGGAATTTGGAATTTTTGGGAAAATTTCGAATTTTGGAGAGATATTATAAAAATTGTTTGAATTAAAAAAAACAGGAATGGCTTCATCCCAAAGCTGTACTGACATCCCACCCCCCACCCGAGAACTGGAGGAGGAAATCAAAATGGCAGGTGTCCGTTCTGGGATTCGAACCCAGGTCCTTTGGGGCAGAAAGCCCAAGTGCATACCTCTACACAGGGAAACGGTCAGTCTCTACCCAGCTGAAGGAGGGGAAGGTTAGGTTAGTATCCTTTATTTATTTTGGGTGGGAAACTGATGTGAGGACTGGTTCTAATTAGATAATTAATCATAAAGATCGATCCTAATAACACATCGATATGTATAGAGCTACACAAGGCACGCGTAAATTCTCAATACAGCTCTAAAATTGACAGTGTCATACTACTGATGTTACTGTACTGGAAAAAAATCACAATACCACCAAAAATTAGTGACAGATGTACTATAAATAAATAGTAAATCAACAAAGGATAACCCCTTCGCCTAAAAGTCGAAATGAATCTGTCTGCTCCATTTGCAAATTGGCGGGAAAAAGGCGGGAGTGGAAGGTATTAATTTTATTTTTGGTGGGAAATGCGTTCAACTGACGAGACAATGATGTTGGACAGAGCAGTTTCATAAGTGTACTATCTGCAAGCATACAGCTGATGACTGTGTCTATAGCCTCCTACAAGAGCAATGGAAGGAGGTGATATGGATGAGCGTAGAGGAAATACTTTTCAGCGAATAAAGGTGATACAGCGGGATGGACTGATGACGCATTTCACAACTCATAGAGACTATTGCCTGTGCTGGAGCTGTTCGTGTTTCTGAAATGGCCGGCCAAAGCACAGTGCAGGAGCTGGCTTCTCGCACCCACAGCCACCCCTTTCTACCAACTGAGTGTGTGTTTCACTGTTAAGCATCGGAGTTCACTACGGGCGCCTCTCACTGCATTGCTCGACAAATACTCTGCAGCCCTGTCGCTCAAAATTCAAATAAATGGTGCTCTCTTTATTTCTCGACAACTTAGTCCTATTCCACTGCCCCCAAGAGGTCTTCTTGGTGTAGCTGCTGGGTAACTTGAACACTGATACATAGAAAGAAGGGACAGAGTAGAAAACCATCACTGAAGTGTAGGAAGGCCACTACATACAACCACGTCTGATGGAAAATTCTGCACTGTTCAAATTACTCATCGATATTCTCGTGAAAAAAACACGGGCACTCATAAACAACGGCTCATAATGCAACACGTATACTGGTAATTGAGAAAAATCATTGTAGTAACACAACTACCACAAAAACCAATCCCAAACGATCACACCATGAGAGAGGGGTGACAGCTGCATGTGTGTTTCCGTCGATGTGCTGTGGTGGACTAACTAGCTAGAGCCAGTCTTTCTTCCCTTCCTACTGCCCTTATCCCTCACTCTCCTCGCCATAGATAGGGTACAGGCCAGTTCTATCCTGTCGCTGATGCTACACAAAGAGATCCGTTTCGTGGCAGTGGTATACTGTTTCCAGTCTGTGGAAATCAGTCATAGATGGATAAAAGACTCAAGAACAAGACACTTCCTTCAAACCATTAAACGTATTTCTCGGAAAGTGTGCCCCCCCTCCCCCTACCCCATGGAACAACAATAAAATTCTGGAGAAAGCTCCAGAACGCTTTCTCTAAAGCCTGCTACCGCCAGGCACTGCCATCAACCGTCCAATGCTGATTTCCATAACTGAGAACACAGTCTTTCGCCAGTGGCATTGTTTCCAGCCGAGCATGTGGCTGTGGGCAGCCAAAGCTATGGATGCCGGCAAAATGTACACATTTACAATAGGCCTTGGCTCCACGGGACACACAACAAATCGAGATAAATGACCGCTATCCTGAAGAAAGTCGACCGTGTGTGGCCTTTGTTAAAGTGTAGCTCGTAAGGCGTGCATCATGTCGCCAGTAGCAGCCCTAGCAAGTCCACGCCGTTCTGAGAGACAAATTATCTCAGTGTAATAACTGTATTTAACATGAATGCTCCTCTTATAAACAGGCATCTATTACAAAAAAAAATTACGACGGTAATAAATATCCTGCTTCCATGAAAATAGGTGCAGTCCATTTCCTCTTAGTTTTATGAGCAAAATTGGTATGTTTTTTTATGTACGACTGCTGGATACAGTTCACCTCTCTCTCTCCCTCTCTCTCTCTCTCTCTCTCTCTCTCGCTCCCTTCCTACCCAGGAATTATTTTATGACATCCAATGATGTGAAAAAGAAAACTATAGAACTGCCGTCCATTACAGATATATAAAAACTGCAGAGGTCGGAGCTATATAGAAATACATCCGACAGATATATTAACTTTATCTGACATCTCCTATCCGTGTCCACCCTGCATAAATTTGAAATAACTTTCATTATTGTGCTGCAAAAACTACCGATAACTGCACATTTCTCTCATTATCAAGAAACCTTCATTGGAGGAAAGTAAAAGAGGGAACTTCAAATCTAAATAAATAAAATCATTCAATCTAGTGAAACATCTATGTTAATTGCCAGAGTTGGATTGTTTGCGTCAACTTGTCTTTGAACACTTGCTTCCTCAGAACTTTCTGTACATTCCTTACCCCATTCTTGTTCGAATCAGTTTGCAGACACTTATACATCCCAACACAATAGATGTCTTGTGAATTAATAGAGAATTATGATTGTACTTGGTACAGATCACGATATTGCACCAACAATTAAGCCCTCCAAAGTGCCACTACATATCACAAAATACGGAAAGACCCTTATTCAATTACACTGCTCTCCCACTGAGGACAGGGGATCGAATATTAGAGTGTGAAACTGATCTCCAAATGTGTCGATGTAGTAAACATACAATTCGTATCCTCCACCAAACAAAATCAGCCCTTTTAAATCATTCGTACATATACCACGAACACAGACAGCACTGTATATACTCCTCGCAGCACTAGATATTTCCCTGCAAGGTTCGGTAGTCATCCACTCCCGACAGGTGACTAGAGCGCCCTCAGTGGACCGAAGTCACTCTCAGAACTGTTCTACAAATTCGGACTCGTTCCCCCTTGGCACAAACGCACTACTTTTTATGGTCCGAATGTGCTTGCTTGCTTGCTTTTCTACACCTATCTCCAGACTCTGGGATTACAAAAACACATGTATTTTCGCATATTTGCCATGATATTATACCATTTTCGCGGTACTTCTCGATATCAAGATCACAGCAGTACCCTATCGATCGCCTGCGCAACATAATTCCGAAGATATAGACCGGCAATTATTTCTCTACAAACCCAAAACTGTTGCACTTATCCAGTCTGTGAAGACCTTTAGGTGAGAGCATGAAACAAATAGAGGAAACTGATATTTCCACTGGCGAATACCGATGTCCATTATGTAACAGATTCCAAATCATCCCTATAATTTACAAAATCAGCTAATGTGTTTCTCATATCTAGAGGACCAGCAAACATGTCTTTGACCTGCTAGATGCACACACCACAATCCATGTTCCTTCAAATAAGTAAAGCCTCGAAATTTGCAGTAGCAGTCAACTGAACAGTTTACATGGGAGGGAATAATGGTTAGCGCAAATACACGTCCCTATTCAATCTTCTCAAATTTCCACTCGATCACGAAAGCTACCCAACACATACTAAGTATTACCTCCCTATTCTGCCGCCTAGAGGACGACAAAGTTAACTGAGCTACATTCCTGCATTCCAAAAGGCCTTTGCATTCGGAAAGCTCCTGCCGTTAACGGGAAACGTGAATAATTCCCGCATAGGGCGCTGGTGCTGAAGGCCAAGCACGCATATACAGAACTATCCTACGAAATCGTTCACATACATATTTTATCCCTGTACTCACAACTAAATGTTACCATTACGGTCTGAGTTGAATGACACCCGATAGTGAGCGAAGTATTGGAAATACGCCCTGCTGACGGCTGTGGCTCTGGAAATAGAAATATCGGTACCCATTATTATGACTAAACATACTCTTCCCTTGTTATCGCAGTACTCCACGTCAAATCCATACCCTCCTTATGACTGGACATAGTCTTTTCCTTTGCAAATGTCGGAACACAAACACATACTTTATAAGCCTGATGTTCAAATGCGAACCTATCACGCAACCACTACTACCGAGTATAATAATTCGTCAATAACTGATCCCTGGCGATACGAAATAATACTGAGAGAAAACCAACCATGGATGGACATGTCTCATAAGTTTTTCTTGTGACTGCTACCACCGTGGCTTAGAAAGAGAGGTTTAATCGTCCTACAAACCGCCAGATGTTAAAAAATCCGATCCCAACAACTACTGTATGTTACTGTCACAAGCATTCTTGGGTCTACAGGTATCCATGTTAAACCTATATCCGCTTTACAAATCGAGGTACGACATTGTCTCTGAATGAGGAGGTTTTTTGTCCAGACAAATACAGTGATGGCGATTGCTGGAGTGTATAGTATCAGACCAACAGTGCACTTACAGGTCGCCAATGGAAAAATCTCGTAATAAAATTAAAAAGGCTGAGAAACGTGGTATCAAACCGGTATTTGCGAATCCCTCACGCCACCGCAGATAGATATTTCTACAGTATTTGTAATCCATTCTGTCTCAATCCCATGTCAGAGGTTCAGTGATGTGCCCACTGGGCTATAGGCGATGGTTGATTGAGAAGGATCACAAACAGTGGATGGTGTGCTGATTGAGGTCATAAGAAATGTAGACTAACTTCTCATATCTCTAATGCTACGCTATCTGCTAGAAATGCTGTCTGTGATTTGGAATCAAGTCTTTCCATTCAATCACATACCTGCATTCGATGCTATGGAGAAGTCATTTAATGATTACAGCCACAAGTGAATCATATTTCTGGCACTCTCATATCCAAAATGAGTCACCTTTGTCGAACCTGTCTGCTACAGTAAAATTCCAACGAGGTTTTAGTCACTCCCTACGCATCCTGCGTCTGCTCTATTTCCACAGCTTTGCGCATGTAACCGTTCCAATTTAAGTCAAAACTGGGTAGAATTTGGAGAAAGCCATACCCATCACCTCATGAAACCCGTGTAGAAACAGAGCGACCTGAATTAGTGCAACAGGATGGTGTTTTGACCATTCTGTGGAAATGGGCGCATTGAGACGCATCTCCAAACTAGATACAGATACTACAGATCCACGTCCATGCACATCTATCTCCCCAACATGCGATCTTCGTTATTCTGCACCATCTCCATCACGGAAAAAATATGAACTATAAAAGCTCAACTAACTTCATCAGATAGAGAACTAGATAAGATTTTTAATGAATGTCTCTCCTCCCATATGTCGAAACCAAATATCGCACATATGCAGGCATCGAGCACATGTGACGATCCTATTAAATCTACAGGTATTGATCAACTGCACAGACCAGTTGAAAGTTCCATCACCTGTAGTATAGGAGGATGATTGTATCCTGTGGACGATACTGTAAGTCACAAGAGATGACCCCCCCCCCCCCTATGGCCCTTTCTCGTTGTTTGAAACATTATTTTCTAACACACTTTGTACACTGCCAAACAGTTTGTTTTTATGTCACGACTTCGAGGTCTGTGTCAGTTTACAAACTGATATTAAGATGTTCTGATTCACAGCCTCTCACAGACAACAAGGACATCACTCAAAAGTACAGTTATCCAAGACATTGCACTGTGACGCAATTGACGTCATTCAAGATGGCTGCTGTGACGTTAGTTGATGACACGAGTACCATTACCCAAGATAGCGGGAAAGTGCCACACCCCCTGGCAAGCGCCCCTGGCGAGAAGTTTGAATTTAGGAGGGAGGATAGGTCAACTGGGCTACATCTACATTTAAATTCATCTGTGACAGTTACGGAATAGCTGGTGGCTCTGCACTCCATTTCAGCTGATTTCTCGTATTGCACTCATGTACACGATCACTTTTTCGGGGCTAGCAAACACCAGAAGGTGTCACACATCCACAAAACTCTTTCCCCAACTCAAACAAGCGTTGTCAGTCAATCATTATGTGGTAAACAACAGCCTATCAGTGGATGGATGGGATGGAAAAGGCACTGGTGCTATAATAATAATCATCACAGTTGATAGCATGAACAATTTTAGCAATTTTACAGTAATTTCAACACCGGTCAATGATGTGATAGCATGTTTCCCCAATTTCAGTATCATAGCTAAACCACCCCTTCTTTACTTTGCGAGTATCATTTCGAAAGTAGATAGATGACTGTGCAGTATGTCCATTCATTGTTAATTGTCAAGCACATAAATCATCAAAGTATACCGGACAGCTCTCTACATATTTCTAACACCTCGAGCATAGTACATAATTTACGATCTATCTCTATGCGGAAGGGAGTCATAGAGCATTCTTGCAGTCTTAGGATAAAATTAGAGACTGAATTGCCACCCCACACTGTCTTTGACCAGCCCATCCTACAGCACTGTTAACGATTTAATCTGCAGCTGACAAGAAATAGATCGCTACATTCCAGACCTCATGAATGAATGGAGCTTGCCGAGTCCCCACTCATCCAAAATGCACCCATATCGAGGACGTTAGCACCCCTTATCGGTGTATAGTAACAGATTTGAAACTGTTGAGATAAAATAGCACAGGATTAAGAAGAACAAGAAACAGATGATTTACCGAGTGAGGTGGCGCAGTGGTTAGACACTGGACTCGCATTCAAGAGGACGACGGTTCAATCCCGCATCCGGCCGTCCTGATTTAGGTTTTCCGTGATTTCCCTAAATCGCTCCAGGCAAATGCCGGGATGGTTCCTTTCAAAGGGCACGGCCAATTTCCTTCCCTGACCTTCCCTAATCCGATGAGACCGATGACCTCGCTGTCTGGTCTCCTTCCCCAAACAACCCAACTCAACAGATGATTTTTATGCATAATGGAGCTCCAGACGGATGGAGTTCGAAACATTTTACGTAAATCAACTATGGTATCAACTCTAAAGTATGGTTCTAGACCCAGGATCAGTACCTGGAAGGTATTGGTAAGAAAGAACATAAACATCTGCACTCCTAAGGCTACAACGTTCCGCACTTAAAATGGGCTGTAATATTAGATTGCTTGAGTTTACGACTTGTCAGTTGTGTGGAACGCTGCGCTGTTAATATTCCAATGTAAGAAATGTATTTCCAGCCCATGACACGCAACCTCCTTGCAGGTTTCTGTACGATAAACTATGGTAACAATCTGTAAAACACTGGCTCTGTGTGATACATGGACAATATAGCTTTCGAGAGTTGTATACCGTCCACTGTCCACATCAGATCACGGTTCAGAAATTATACTACGCCCACATCAGTTCTATTAAAATGATTGTTGATAATTTATAATACCCCTTACAAGGAAAGCGATAAATGCATAGCAGTGGTGTCCGACACGTGAAATTACAAGTCTTAGCACCTCTAACTCTGCAAACAGCGCATCTGTCAAGCAGATGTATACATGGGGATTGCAGTGTCTCATAAGCACCTATCGCTAACTCAGTTATGAAACTGAAGTATCGATTTTACACTTAACAGATGACAGGGGAATGGAGTACATCATTCGTTCATTTAGAGAAATGTGTCACGGTTCATCACACGTGACATGGAAGTCCTCCGATGACCGAGAGGTATACTGTTAACGATCGCAAGAAGACAGTGCTCTGAGACCCACACAGAACAAGTGGTTGTATATGAGTCGAACACTGGCTATGCCATGCGACTGATGAATCCTGACAGATCAGCAGAAGAAATGGTCAAATGATCTGCGCCAACATATACATCCCTCTCTAGAATGCATTATCAGAGGGCCATTGAAACATATATCATTACAGCTCCATCTCAATCGACCACCCCATCCATTCGCTGTTATCCTTTAACACAGATGCAAGTAAGTTTATAAGCAGATGGTTCTCTGTCTTCCTGAAAAGCGTCAATTACTGTAGTCAACTCGTGTGTATCACTGTTACCTTAATAGACGTACAGTTGAATGCCGCCTCAACGGAAGAACAAGTGACTGTTTACATGCTTTAGTTCACTTCCGTGTCAACGTTTTCCCAGATACCTCTTGCTGTCACATACTCACCCCCATCTACAAATTGTTCTGCGCCAAGCAGAAAACATGCAAGTGCTTCCTCAATTTCCCCACATTTCATCGTATTTTCCCTCAATATATTCTTATTTTCCTCAATTCTGTCGATTTTAATGTCACTTCTACGCATACGATCATGACATGACCTCTCGCTCCGTGTTTTAAAACTGCTTGTAAATGTAGTACAGCTATCAACACTTAGCGCAAATTCGCTATTTTTTCTGATAAGGAGGTGTAGTATAGCACTGTACTCGCTTGTATCCAGTCATCTCTACATTTGCGGAGCCTTTGCTCTGTTTTCTGTATGTCTATGCATGTTTGTGTGTCGCGGATGGCTCCCAGGACCCGCAGTAGACCCGAGTTACCGTTCGAGTGTGGATCTGCTGCGTGTTATGTCTGGAGTGATGCTGGTATGCGAATCCACAATACACCAATTCCAGGATAGGTTTTGAAGGTGGATCCGCCACGCACAATGTATGGAGCAATGTTAGAATGGAGATCCACAAAATACAACATCTGAGTTAGCGTTCGAGTGTGGATCTGCTGTCACTCATCCGCCACTGTGCCATTAGGACATCTCCAGACCTGTAGCTGTAGGATACAGAAAATTTGGGACATTTTCTCTTCTGTATGACAGTACTCCGAATTATGTTTGCATAATTGTTCTGATTTCCTCCCTGTCTGTTCTTGGACACTGATCTCTTTCCAAACAACAAGAATGCTTTAATTATAAGTGGTGTTTTCGTATAAGTGCACAGGCTTTTTAGTGGTGTGGACATTTAACGTTTCTGAGACTTATATTGACAGCAGGACGAACATTTCGCCACAAAGCATTAGCTGTGCGGGGTACCAGTGCACACTAGACACATTTCACAAGTTCCATTAGGATGGTGAGAAACAGTGTACCCTTTGATATTCTGAAACGATTTCTACAGCGTCTGTGGGGTGAGTCGCTTGGCAATTAGGGCTTCACTGGATCGCAGGTAGAGAGAGAGGGTTCACACACCAACAGCAGTGGACACACATGCGTGTGCGCCCCAGAGGATGACATGGCTTCTATTTAGACAGATAGACATGTGATGTCAGTATAACAGCTGAAGAACTTTCATATGCTGTCGCCAGCGCCCATGCACTAGCTCGCGGTGGCTGGCCTTGTGGGGCGAATTGAGGATCTGTGATAGTTGCGGTTGAGGATAGTTCGGAAGTGTTTCTTACATGTACTGAGTGTTTGTGCACTGGATTGTTTCTGGCAGTTTAAGCGGTGTGAGCGTTAGTCATGCATCATGGTTTGAGAATTTATTAGGTGTTTTGGTGTTTGTTGCATTATTTTGTGAATGGGTATGCAGTGCATGATTTCGAAAGTTGACAATTAGTAAGCGTGTTTGTCACGTCTTTTAGATGGAGTTGACACGTGCACGCCCTTGGAGCATCTGCATTCTGCAAATAGGTCTTCACTCCTGTCCACTTGCATCAGCAATGGTGCCTAGGTGATCACGTATTTCAAGAGGAATTTCTCAGGTGTCAAGTATGGAATGGGTGCCACAACCTCATGCTTCCAGGTACCTGTGCGTGGTTTGACAGCTGCCGGTTCATCTCGACTTCTGGGAGAGTGTGCAGTAGTGTCCTGTGCAGTCCAGGGCACAGGGGGCAGTGCACATTGTTTGCGCATGTTGATTGTGTCTGTTGAATTATTTTGCAAGCAAGTCTGTAGGCTGTGCTATGCATTATTTGGACAGTTTACGAATTGATTTTGTGTCTGCACATCAGTGTACTGCATTATTTAGGAGGAGTTTGCATGTCTGTAGGCCTAATGAAATTATTTTGTTAATTTATGAGTTGTTTGCATGTCTGTATGGCAATATTTAGGAGTAGTTTACAGGTCTGTGGGCTGTGTGGTGTGAGCCCAAGCACATCAGGGCGAGTGTTTTGTATCAGTGTGATAAACATACTATCTCAAATCGGTCCCTAAATAAATTGTTCCAAAATAAATAAAGTACACTCCACCCTTACTCTCTCAAGCAGCCTAGCACAGCCTGAGTCATTTTCCCCTCCAGACAGCCATCTTTGGTTACGTCACAGAAAGAATGACAGCACCCTCTGGTGGCAGTACCTTCTACTAGGTCAGTTGGATTCTAGATCTTTTGGTGGAGACATTTCCTGCAAAATAAAGACTTACGTCCATCACAGGCAGAGTCCTTTTCCTGCCATTTTCCCCCGACCCAGACCGCCGTTTTGGGTTACATCACAGAACGGACGACAGTGCCCCCTGGTAGCAGTACTGTCTACTAGACCAGATGGTCTCCAGACCTCATGGCGACTACACTGGATGGTGGTAGTCCCTATAATTGTTTAACTAAATAGTGCATGCAAAATAAAGACTTATGTCCACCACAATTTGAGTCCTCTTCCCACCATTTCCAAGGACGAGATTGCGGTCAGGTGACTGAGGTTAGTGGAGGTAGCCCACGTGCCCTTTCTTTGCCGCTATTTCCTTAGGTTAGTAGAGAAAGCCCAAGTGACCTTTCTTTGTTGCCAAAATTCAAACTTCACGCCAATCCCTAGGAAGAGGTGGCGGTCGGGTGACTTAGGTTACTGGAGGTAACCCAACTGTCCTTTCTCTCGCAACATTATCTTAGGTAAGCAGAGGTAGCCCAATTGAACTATCTTCCCTCCAAAATTCAATCTTTCTCGCCAGTGGAGCGTGGCAGGGGAGCGTGTCAGGGGGGCATGGCACTTTCCCGCCATTTTGGATATAGGTTCTTGTGTCATCAGCTGACATGATGGCCGATATCTTGGATGACGTCATGGCCTCCATCCTGGATGACATAATGCACTGTTGCCAAGTCTACACACCGGCATCTTGGATGGAGTCATTGCCGCCATCTTGGATACATCTGGCAACAATGCAGAGTGGCGCTGAACTCTCTTTGCACCAATGCTGACTTGAGCTTTTTCACTGGTTAAATGGCAATCGTCATGTGCTTCCATGAATACTATTCACTGATGAAATCTCGTTTACATGGAATGGCCTCAGCTACACACGCAACAATCATCGATGGTATGAAGAAAATCAATGTCTGGTGCACCATGATCAGTAACATGTTGGTAGATCCAGTTATTTTTGAAGAGCGAAGAACAGGAGAGAAGTAATTAGATTTTTTGAAAATTCGTCTGTTGAACATCTTAAAGACTTTTCTTTTGTCACGCAGCCTGCAATGTATCTCAGCATGACGGGGCCCCCCGGCTTTTTACCAAACGTGAGAGTCAACATCTTAACCTCAATTGCCCTAATCGCTGGATTGGTCGCTGTAGTTCAGTTAATTCGCCAGCACGATCGCAAGATTTTATGCCACTATATTTTTGTTTAAGGAGTCGGCTGAAGACCGAGGTGTACAAAAAAAGGTGAATACGAGAGATGCTCTGCTAGGTCGCATGATAGACACTGCTGTCCTCACTAGGGAATGTACAGACACACTCAGACGAGCAACACATTATGTTCTTCCGAGACACATATGCAGTGTAGTCGATGGTGGGATGTTCGTACATATATTTGGAACTGTACAACATCTGTAATGTGACGTGTAGGATCATGCCCACATATGTATGTGTTAAAAATACCAAGTTTGCTATTGATAGTTCGAAAAACGCTTGGTGTAATGTTTACTAACTATTGTACATGTGTGCATGTGTAAATCTGACCATGCATTGGATAATATAGAGAATAAATATCAGTCTTCATTAAACGTGTTCTGTCTCGGAAACTATTCGGAATGGGGCCTTCGACTATACGAAATTTTTTGACTGAAACGACTGTTGTTTTCATATCCCTGAATAATGACCATTCCTCTAGGGACACCCTGTGTAATGGATATTTTTCCTATCTGTAACGTTGTTAACTTAACAACAGCATCTCTGAAATAAATTTATAAGAAAAAGAATTTGGTATCAGCATTTTTTTGTTTATCACTTTGTATACACCCTTGTGTAACATTTTTGCTTTCCATTTTGTGCACAACACCGTCATTAAACGGAAGCTTTATGAAGGAATTCGTCGCAGACGCTGTGCCAAACTGTTTTACAGGCAGCAACTTGTAACTAACAGCCTTTCAATGTTTGTCTTTTGGTTTGAGCGAGACTTGTACACTTATTCAAAATGACCTAAAGTATCGTAAACACCGCTTCATCTGGATTCCACATCCGCAGTTACGTTCTGCAAGGCCGTGGAGATGGATGTGTTGTGCCAAAATACGGACTTTTACTGGCGTGATTTCCTTAATTAACTTAGATAAATACCTAAATGATTCAATAGATAGGCTCCCCCCACATTCATATTCCATTCTCCTCAAACAAGTTAGGTTAAAATCTAACCTTTACTTTAACTTTCCTTATTTGCTTGATTTCGTTATTCGTAACAAATAGTCTTCTGCTGCCAGTTCTGCAGACTGATATAGTCTACTACACGAAAGACTACAGTGAGCATACTAGTATGATATTCTATTTCTTTCCATTCGAATTCATTACAAAAGAAAATTCCGTCTTATTTTTCGTAAGCATTTTTCGAAGTACGATACGGCAGAGTTGTTCCGCCCGAGAATTATCAGCGACTGTATCTTTATAAGTGCAAACTAGCAAAGAGAATTTTAACTTTACACAGAGATAAAGAGAAATCTTAATCAGTTGGCTAAAAAGCTTTAAATCCTGTTAGCGGAATAAGAGCAGAAAACATTATCGTTAAGGCATTTTCCGTCCGCTGAGTAAGTGCGACACGCAATTAGCACCACCAGATGCTCTATCCATAAAGGCGAATTCATTAACAATTTCCTTTAAATATAACATGGTTCATCATTCTTTTTTATACCGTACTCCTCTAAAGAATACATATCTACATTTTGAAGAAAAAGCTAACCTCTGGAATTCAATAAATATCTAGAAGAGTGAATTACGTATCTGCTACCTCCTCTGAATTTACATGGAAGACGCTACTGATTCATACTGTATTATACGTTTAAATCTGACAAGGAACTATTGTACACTTCTAGTGCTCTCGTAAGAATTTTTTAAATGTAGCGAAGACATAATACAGCTTAGTTCGTTGCTTACTTTTCCTTCACTAATGTATTTTACAGCATTTCTCTCCTTTCGACTGCTGTCACAAAAAGCATTACGGTTAGCAATAATAATATAACTGCAGTAAATGTTGGCCAGTGTCTAGCGTGCATATAGAATTATCAAGGACTCTCAGCTCTCTAACTTGTATCTCTATGTTGTACAAGTCATGCGCATAAATTTACTATTCTGATCAAGGACATCAAGTAATAATTATTATGCTGCTGACGTGGAAGGCTAAAATGCATCATCGCCTTTGATAAGTTAACACGAAATATCATCTGCAGTTAGTGCCTATATTTGTTATCTACGATCGAAAGTAGCAAGTCTCTCCCTGGCAAATATTATGCTGCAGTGGAAAACAAGCCTATAAAGTTTTATATCCTCATTACCATATCGTCTTAACGTGAAACACTTAAGAGGAGAACAAGAAAGCACACAATGTTACGGAGAGTAGGAATACAAACTGCAGTCCTCGAACGTAAAAGGTCACAATTTTAGTGAAAAGAAAATAATTAGTGAATCTTGCATCAAAGTCCACTAAGAAGTTCTACATCAACAGATAACAGTAGGAAAGTCATGGTGTTGTCTGCCAACCACAAAAACAGACTTTAGTGTCAGTATCAGAATCCCGCACTGCGCAGTTCGTTGTTTTGTTGTTGCTCCTTCATGACAAACTGAATAAGAAACACGTATCCAGTAGCGAGAAACATACCCTTTCGCCATGCTGAAAATGGCGGTGTGTAGCGGAATGGTCTCCACGAGACCCCCAAAGGGGAGAGGTGCCAGCTTGATCCACGACCACTCAACCGCTATCTACAACTCATTTGTGGAGCCGACGAGAAGCAAATGTTTCTGGCTGCCTCCGCTGCGGTCACCTCTCTATTGAACTTAAACAGAAGAAAATGTCAAAAATGTTCGGATTCCTTGACTTGCCACTTCATTTCCTAGTGTCCAAAGCTGCAATTACTATCTCCAAATGACAAAATGGCTGGGCCGGCCGTGGTGGCCAAGCGGTTAAAGGCGCTACAGTCTGGAACCGCGCGGCCGCTACGGTCGCAGGTTCGAATCCTGCCTCGGGCATGGATGTGTGTGATGTCCTTAGGTTAGTTAGGTTTAAGTAGTTCTAACTTCTAGGGGACTGATGACCTTAGAAGTTAAGGCCCATAGTGCTCAGAGCCATTTGAACCATTTTAGCCAAAATGGCTATATGCAATCTCACGTAGCATTAATGAACTACAAACAAAAAATGACAATCGATAAATAAACCCATAGAAATCAGAATATGGACATGCAGAACAAAAACAGTACAAACTTACGCACCAACCTAATAGCCGGCTGTGGTAGGGGTACACTACCTACAGAGTACAATACACGACAAACAGCTGTCCACATTCTTAACTGATGGCATGTCACTGACTGGTCCAGACCAAGAGGTAGAAGTCTGTGTGCAGCAGTGCATTGTGGGTGGCAGTGCGGCAGTCAGGTGCTAAAGGCAGTTTGACGTTAGTTACGAAGTGCGATACAGGATGGAGCGGTCGTACTCTGCAGGAACTAGGTAGTTAGCAGAGTGGTAGCGGTGGACCTTTATGTAAGCAGTGTGGAGCATCTCTTGACATGCAGGAGGAATCATGGAAGCCATGCCCTGCACTGTCTGGCTTGGAAAAGACGCGTCTCCATCCGTGTTGTTTGTGAAAATAAAGACGCAAGTGCATTCCTTTCCTACGGCTTCCCTATAACATACGGTAGTGATGAGTGTCTGGCAACCATTCAGACTGTAGCAGTGAATTATACAGTTTTAATGTTAGGATAAGTTGTCTGCTTCTGCGAAACAGAGGGTTTACTGTAATTTAAACATAGAATAAATGAATTTCTTGCCATTTTAGATTTAGGATGAGTGAATTCTTTTTGAATATCCCCTCCCAGCAGTGGTGGGAGATGTTTAAACATTATACAAGTGGACTCCAAGTTAGGACAAGTGAGATTCAAAGTCGGTACGACAGTTTTTTAAAATGTGACGTCAGGGGGGTTGAGAGGACAAAGCTTAGCACAAGTAGAGTTAGAGGAAAAGTGGGCTACAGATTTTAGGAGCAGCAGTGAGTGAGTGTGTGTGTGTGTGTGTGTGTGTGTGTGTGTGTGTGTGTGTGTGTATGAGAGAGAGAGAGAGAGAGAGAGAGAGAGAGAGAGAGAGACCAGTGGCCATCTTGAATTCTATAAGTGACTTGAATATTATAAAAATTGCCCTGGAGATCTGAGTGAATAACAGCTTTC
Source organism: Schistocerca cancellata (assembly GCF_023864275.1). Classification (NCBI taxonomy): domain Eukaryota; kingdom Metazoa; phylum Arthropoda; class Insecta; order Orthoptera; family Acrididae; genus Schistocerca; species Schistocerca cancellata. Next base: position 99,304,844 of record NC_064629.1, on the reverse strand, counting down.
AGGATAGTCTAACAAATAGGTCTGGACCTGCAAAGGGAACAAACGCTTTTCCTCCTATAACTGGTACAGGGGGGAGGAGTGACCTCGCCTTTGTTCCAGAACCACTGGTTTGGACCTGTAAGGGATACAAACAGACTTTGTTCAAAATCTAGGAAACCTGGCAACAATCCGAGTTGGTCCAGTATTCCAGATCAGTTATTTTGAATGCATGCGCGACGAATATACGAATATCCTGCAAAATTATTGATTTCCCGCCCTTTTATACATAGGGCAAATGACCTATGTCACAGGTGTGTGTTGGGGGGGGGGGAGGAGGGAGGGAGGAATTGTGTGGGGAAATCTGATGACCCACCGGTGATTTCTTGGGGGAGGCAGCATCCATGTTTGTGCAAGAACACAATCATACTAACTGCTGTTGGCCACAGAAAATTAATCTTATTACATAAAATATTTGATTTAGTATATTGTCATTTTAATTAAATGGCAGTCATATCCACTATTGGTATCAATAAATTCAGAATCTTGCAAGCAATTCGAATTTGTGATTGAAATTACGGAATCAGTTTCATTCGGCTCCCTTTCTTTGTGATTTGGAATGGACTGGACAGTCGTTCTGGCTTCACAACATGCGATGTATGCCTTCGAAAGTTCTCCACATTGTAGTGACAATGCACAAGTACACATTCAGGCCAAGAAACCACATAGCAACTGTCTCTCGCCACCCTGATCGCCGTATCTAGTTCCTGGTGATTTCCTCCACTTTCTGAAAATGAAATTGAATTTGAAAGGGCAGGACAGCGTTATAATTACATTGAAGAGGCTGAAGGGAATTGCAACTACTTTTGAATAAAATTCTTTCAGGAGAGTCTCAGCACTGGATCTAGCAATGAGTAAATTGTTGGAAGCGTTGCATACAAGCATGCACGATACTGTTATAAAGATGGCGGTGATAATTAGTATGTGAGGCAAGTGTTCTGATTATTAACGGAATATTATAGTATATTTTGGATATCGTGTCATAGGGGTGTCGACTGTTTCATAGCGTGAAATTCACAGTTCAGTGATCACTATATCTTAGGCGTACTAGAGTGATGATTATATTTTCCCCTCCATGATGTTTCGCCTCAAACATAACATCGCTGTTAGTAGCCATGCAGCTGTTATAGAATCTCTTTGAAGGATTCTCGAATTTATGGACTCCGAAAATTATGCCTTCTTCGAGCTCAACCATTTCACTCCATTCACTCAGTATGACAAAAACGCCTGTATGGAGTTTGTGCACTGAGCTTGCTATTATGTAGAGTCTCTAAATTTCCCTTAACAACTGCTAGCACATTTCAGTTCATTTGATAATGGTTTAAAGAAAAACCCATCTGTAGAGACAAATCTTTTTGTGTTATGGTTAAAAACACGAAGAAAAACGTGTTACACTATGTCGCATGTACTGGATGAAATATGCATAGCCCGACGATACGCACAATGTTTTCCAACGTTTCCATTGTGCTTAGATGCTGTAACTGAATGTTTCTATCAGTATCAATTGAATATACATGGTGGCAGAAAATGAAATTTCTACTATTATTCTCTACAATGTGGCAGTGTGTGGCCGTTATGAATGTCTAAACATATACCGCTGTGACAGGGCCGCACTAGAACCTAACTGTGGCACTACAAATTACAAGCATAAATATCATTTACTAACAAAGAATATTCGTAATAAATGTACTTAAATTTCTGGTAGCTTGATGTGTTGCACTTGAAGTACTATACCTAATACAATAGACTCTAACTAACTTTGCTGTCTCTTGGCAGTCTATGATTTAGTCACTATGACTGATACAAATTTTCAGACACGCGTAGTTAACTGTAGAACTTCCTAAGGTGTCTGTAGAAGAGGTATAACTTCAGTAGCTTTGGAACATAACTGCCAGAACTGCACTCCATAGTGTAATTGTAAGAACTGTGGTGTAACTGTGATGGAAGCAAGTGAATGTCGGTGGCGCTTCGAATTTCGTTCATATTGGCGGAAGAAGCTCCATCTGCGCTCGTATTTCGTGCAGGGAAACTAGTCCACGGTACAGAGCACTCTGTGTGGCAGCTGGCCACACTATGGACATCATACTCTGATGGAAGTAATTCTTAAGCAGAGGAGAGCCCCAAACGGCGAGCGCCATTTGTAGGCTGCTGCTTGGAACAGAGAAGGTACCTACCAGACTAGTGATGTGCCTGTGTGGTGGCGACCTCATGTGGTAGCTCTGTGTCCATCTTGAGCTATGTGCACATCACATTATACTCGCCCGAAATGGAGACAAGCTTGTAACCGTTGACTCTGTCCTCTGTTCTATTCATTCGATGTCTTGTGTTGGAATTTCCTGATATGGGTCCCATAAACTTGACTAGGACTCCTAGACAGATCGTGCAAGTACTTTAAAAGCAATCGTTCTTGTAAGTAAACAAAGTTTCCCATATTTTTTCAATAAATCGAGGCTTGGCATTTGTTTCTAATAACACTTTGCGAATATTTCACTTCATACCAACATACACTGCTACATTCAGGTAATTATATGACTCGACTTACTCATTAATTGTAAAGTCAATTGGTACTAAATTTTGACTTTTCAGAAGGTACACGAATTTACATTTGCCTAAACGAACAGAATGTTTCTCGCATTTGTATAAAGCTGAGATTTTGCCTGAATCCAACTATATATTATTGGAACTGTTGTTATACGACACTTACTCATAGAGAAGCACGTCATCTGCAAAAAGTATATATGTAACACTATACTCTGTCACTGATATACAGAGTGTCTCGTAACTGCTAGTAAAAACTAATATCTGCGAAAATATACGATAGTCGAAACAAAAATGGTCCAATAGACATACGTCTGCAAATGAGCCATTTGCGAGACAATAACGAGCCGCCACTGACTTCAGTATGAACTACTGCCCTAGTTAGTATAATGTAAATTTTTTGATTATATCTTCATAGATATGTGCTCAAATTTCGTGCATGGCCCATGGTAAGAGAATGCTGTACATGCATGGTATTGTACGGGCACATTTAACTGTGGATGTAAGATGGCATCTGAAGCACTAGCATGGTCAACAAAGATGGACATCTGAGGCCAATATCCTGCGATGACCTCTATGAATGACTCCCTTGGCGGCCCCTACGAGGCGTCAGGGTCGTGTCACGTGAACCTGGTCGGTGATGTCGATCCAGAAATGAAACTGAGTTACAGGGAAACTCAGGACACTTCAAATCCTCTTATGCTTGAGTCTCCACTTCGTTTGCACCGTACGCTTGTGCCCTGGCTGTTTACTGGACTGCAACTCGATTCCTGTTCTTTTGCTTGTTGATACATTTCCTAAGCCAGGGACTATCTGAATTAATCTCTTGATGTGTTCCACAGTTTAAAACGACCCAGCACAGAATGGAACTGTGAACTATCAATTGGTTACAGTGTACTCATATTTACTGTGTACCAAAGAGTGTATTGCAGCTTAGCAAATGTAGTAGTACCATCTCAAAAATGAAGTATACAGCACTCGTGTTGATATGGCACAAGAACTGTAGCAGCAGATTGTACAGTTTTATCAAGAGTTACGAGACGATCCGGAAGTGCTGTAAAGAAGTTGAAACCTGCTGCAGACACTAATCCAGTATTGCCGACAAATATGGTGATGACACATGGCACACCACATTTATCGGGTACGAATCTACAGTACGCCATAAAATGTAACACAGTGCCGTGGTACATAATTTATTTTCAAAACAAGCCATGGATGAAATATGAGCACTGTTAACGGGGAACTTCACCGAAAAGTTTACGCCGTCAGGCATTCATTTGCTGGGTACAGGCTTGGCGACCTGGGGTTCCTGAGACAAGGACAGGGAAGCGCCGCAAGTCCTCTGTCACCGTACGCTCTGGGCATGCTTAAGCAACCAACATGCGATGCCGCGGTGAAATGTTGTGTATTACAGAAACGGGGATCTTGGCTTGATCACCCAGATCGTGAAGATGGTATAAACCCCTATAAAAAAAATCCTTCAACTTCAAGGTGTGGTGCGCGCCAATGAAATACGTGGCTGTTCAGATGGAACGGCCATTAGTACACAGTATTTGGGGAACCTTCCGCACCCCAGTTGTATAAAGCCAACCTAGGCACGCTTGGCTCTGTCTAAGTTGACGTTTATTTCGCTAACTCCTTGTGGGACCGAAAAGGATCCTTCGAAATTTTCTCTTCCTCCTCCCAGGTTGTGCCGCTGAAAGGTACCAGCACTCAAGCGAGTAAGAGGACTCCTGTAGCCAGTCCTTCAAATTCAGAACTGTTGCAGATTTGTAGTCGGTACAGCAATAGAATACAATCTGCTACTCAAAATGTAGTTATATTATTTAAAAGGAAAGAGGGGAGCTTTGGAAGAGACTCACCATTTTACATTCAAAATGGTTCAGAGGGCATTAGAGGTACATTGAAAGCGGTCCAGCGGTTGCGAAATGGTATGCTATTGGTCGAAACCTCAAGTTCCCAACAAGTGAAAAACCTGTAGATGGCCAAAACCATGGTAGGTCCTTTAAAGTACGTTACAAAGAACATAGCGATGCTTTTCGGCTTAATAGTTTCGAAAAGTCAGCTGTAGCCACGCATATTTGGGAAACGGGACACCCCATGTTGGGAATAGATCAGGATCTCGTTATTTTACATAGACAGGACAAAGGTAAAAAGCTGGATCTACTAGAACAGCTGGAAATTACGATACATAGCGTAGGTAATCAGAACACACTGAATGAACAGCTAACTGGTGATACAAATAACTTTTCCAAACATTTCACTCGTTTCTTTCAGTAACTACATTTTTAGCAAGTGGCAGGATACCATCATTTCATGAAGTCCTACGATATCTGTTTGTATAGACATCTCTGTGACTTTCTTGTTTACTTGAGCGTGAGCTCACTCACGTTTCAGTTCACAACCACGACCTCTCATCCAGTATGGTTAAAATCAAAACTCCTCAGAAATGTTGCTCACATATGCTCTTATACATCCTAATTTTGAATCAATCATCCCTTCAATATCATGTCTAATTTTTGCCATCTCAGCTTTCATATTTTCTGCTACATTTGACTCTACAGTTATAATTTACTAACAGAATTTATCTCTGTTTTACAGAACCTAGCTCAGTACCTAACGCCTCCATAATAGACTGCATTGCTCCCATAACAGACTGCATTTCTAGTAAAAATTGCATTAATTGTGACGGTGTAGAGTATGAAAGCGTGCTTCCCCTCCCTGATTTTGGACTACCTGCCACATCAGTAAGTTCCATTTCGGCACTCCCACGTTCATACTTAGGACTGTCTGGTCTTCATTCGTTGTAGGCTCCAACACTGACAATGACCTAGTGGTTTGACACATGTTAACGCTATCAGCGCAAGTACTTAGCTTACCGATCATACTGGCTGCTATTGCTGTGCTGCTGCTACTGACCAGATGCTGCAGATACCAATGCTGGCGACCATGATTTGAAGTCACTGTCGGTACTCCGCGCTGCCATCGACGCCGTCAGTCTCCGCTGCTGCTGGCAGCTGCACATTGGAACTCAGCACGCCTTTGCATCGCCTTCTTCTTCTTCTTCTTTCTTGACGTCCTGTGAATAGGTCCCCCATATCATCTGCTACCGATCGTCATACCCGCAACTGCTGCAAAATTGCATGCTCTGTGCCCCCACGTAAATCGCCCATCGTGCAATAGATTTGGAACCTGGATCACAGAATACTATAAACTTTACAATTGCAGTGGTAATTCTAAAGGGATCAGATTCATACGCTGACGAGAAAACCACAATTGCGACGGTACCTAACGTTTATTGCTTCTGAGTTGCAGACGCTCGATGTAATCACACGGTCGAGCCGCTCGTGTCTGCTTTCGTGTCCCGTAACTAATTCGCTGCAAATAATACCTTGTATCTGTGATACTACAGTTAAATAGTCTACGCATTGGCTAAAATTACTAGTTGATAAAACAGACAGAAATACAAAATAAAATTTTAACGAATAATTTAATAACAAGGATTCTATTCTGAGATATGTAATTAGTGTAGACGGAAGAGAGTTATGTTGCCTAATGTTTATTCAAAAACGGACATCTCAAATAAACGGAAAGTGATTCTTTGACATTCATTTAAAATATAGGCAGAAAATGCCGTTATTAAATGCAATAAAGTTATGTTGAGAGCGTTACGAGAATTGTAGCAAAACCTCAAAACTAAATTGTAATCAAAGGTAAGCGAAAGTCCATTTCGTAATCACAATACACGAAAAATTTATCAGCTCAAAACAGTACAGATTTCAGCATGATGGGTTACAAATTAGCATACACGATAGAAAGAATAGTAACTCATACGCTGTCTCTCCTCATTTTCGTAATACAAGGGAAAAAATTAGAATCCCCCAAAATTGTCTCCTCTGGATCTAAGTAGAAGTTGAAGTCTCGTAGTAGCTGTTCAACGTCCAGAATCTCTCAGCCACACAACCGAATGAAGCACTATATCACAGGCAGGTCCGCTTTCTTCAACAGCAAACGTAAAACTGTCCCGAATCTCTCTCTTGAGCTCTCCACTTGAAAAGTCGCAGTCTCCACTTGATGAGTTACACAGAGTCTGTCTTTGTGTCCCAGGTGAAAAGGGGCTACCTATCAGAATAGGCAAAGCGATTTCCGAAAGCGTCTTTTTGACACTTTTGCTAGTATTTGACTTTTCTTAAACAGGAAGACTGGTAGAAATGGACGAAAAATTATTTTGACGAGGATCTTTGATGGGAATAGTTACATTCTTGTTAAAGGGGTGTTGTGACGTGACTCAGTGAATTCTCTGCGAGCGATTACAAAACGGCCAAGAGCATCATGAAGCTTTCTTCTTCGTACAATAGCACATCATTTACCTCTGTAAAAATTTCAGTCGATTCAACGCACTTATTACCATTTGTATAAAATTCAGATCAGATAAAGAGCAGTCGTCGAATTCCCAAAAATACGGTAACCACAGAACTCTCCCAAGGATTACTGAAAAACCGGGTGTACAGTCGCGTCCCATAATTTATATCTTCCTTGTGAAACGATAAAACAATGGTCACAGTAAATATATTCCTTCAAGAAAAAGGCATTATGATAAGTCGGTGTAGACGTCTCTAAACTAAACTCCGTCCGAACAGGCCTTGGAAGGCCCAGTGGTACCGACCGGCCGCCGTGTCATCCTTAGAAGACTGGCGTCACTGGATACCAATATGGAGGGGCATGTGGTCAGCACACCGCTCTCCCGGCCGTATGTCAGTTTACGGGACCGGAGCCGCTACTTCTCAATCAAGTAGCTACTCAGTTTGCCTCACAAGGGCTGAGTGGACCCCGTTTGCCAACAGCGCTTGGCAGACCGGATGATCACCCATACAAGTGCTAGCCCAACCCGACAGCGGTTAACTTCGGTGATCTGACGGGAACCGGTATTACCAATGCGGCAAGGCCTTTGGCTGTGTGGACATCTCACTACAATATTTATGATAAAATTACATCTCTTTTCTTCCATAATCGTCATTTTTTTAATATGCAGCGTTCACTTCTGTGGCATCAAATGTCACGTTGACCTATTCGAAAGAAAGGAGTGTTTGCTATTCCTGCGAAAACGTTTAGTCTGTGTCACGTGTTTCAGTTGTTTTTGTGTTGTGAACAGTGGGCTGAGATGGGGACCAGTACGGTATGTGCCTAAAACAATATATCGAAAAATCTCCATAATCGTCATCTTGTTGAGCTAGTGTGCCACTTCAGTGACTGCGGTCTTAACGATGGCATCCACATCACGAATGTGTTCACTACCTAGTATCAAGCTACCGCCATCTGTACGCTGTGTTTTAGAACTTCAGTGGCCAGTTTGTGAAGAACAATGAGACACACGCTAACTACACGCATAAGGCGTCCTTTAATGTTATGAAGATAAATAACAACAATTCCAAATGATTTACGTCTTATTAGGTATATGTTACAAAAAGCTTTACATCATGTATTTATACAGTCCGCTCTGAACTCCATTAGATACTTGATACCATCTCACCAATCACTGTCCAGTTCTGTAGAGCATTCCACGAATTTGTTTCATGCAGAAAGCATAAATGACACAAGGAAAGTCAGCCGTGCTCACGCATAAGTTTTGGGTTGTGTCAGGACTTCATCATGGTTGAAGCAGGTTGCTGCATACAGCAAGCGGCACTGTTTTCAGCGGTTACGTAAGTTGTATGGAGAAACTGATGGTCAGCTGCTCCAGTTAAATGTGACAGCAGAAGCTGAAGTGTAAGTGGGTGGGCGAAGGGTAGGTAAATTTCTATGACTCTGGTAGTCGATGTTAGTGTTTATAAGAATTACGTGAATACTTGATCGCATATAAATAATAATTTCCTTCAAATGAAAGAAGTAATTAAAAACGATTGTGGGAACTAATTAACCAAATAATAATTTATATTACTTTCATGTTGTCTGTGATATGTAATATGTGATCAGAATCTACCACAAATTAAGATGTTTCAAATAAAACTTTATTATTCAGAATTTAGGTATCGGTTTCCTGTTTATAATAGCGTAGTTAATTTTAATAAATATGAAATTACGTTAACTACAAAACGTGTACTGTATAAAATTTCTATGTCAGTTACAGTTAATTGTATTAGACGTGACGAATCTCACTTGAAACCTACTTTTTCCCATTTTCGAAACACCGCAGTTTTCTTTTACCAAAAAAATTTGTTTCAAACCTGTTGATGATAAAAACTTTACAATTAAACGAAATACTTTTGTAGAATAAAGTAATATTTGGTTGACCAGTACCATATTCCTGCAAACATAATTCTCAGGTTTCTAAAAATGGACACCTTTAGCATAATAAACATGCTAATTACAAAATTAATGAAATCAAAAGTTTCTGGTTCACGAAAATTCTCGCGGAACGTGCAAGATCATAAACATGATCGTTATACGCCAATTCGGAGAGTCTGCGTTTAATTTTTGACCCGTAAACTTACTTTGTCAGTCAGACTGTGATGAAATTACTATTTGAAAGAAACTATTCTACTACTCTGAACATGTTTGTCCTTTGTCTCACTTGCCTCTAGAAGTTCGATCTGATACCAGTAGCCGGCCGGGGGGGGGGGGGGGGGCCGCGAGCGGTTCTAGGCGCTACAGTCTGGAACCGCGCGACCGCTACGGTCGCAGGTTCGAATCCTGCCTCGGGCATGGATGTGTGTGATGTCCTTAGGTTAGTTGGATTTAAGTAGTTCTAAGTTCTAGGGGACTGATGACCTCAGAAGTTAAGTCCCATACTGCTCAGAGCCATTTGAACCATTTTGATGCCCGTAAATAACGAAAAAGGCTAAGATAGGTATTTAAATCATTACATAATAAACTCGATCTTACAAGGTAACCTCCCCATCGCACCCCCCTCAGATTTAGTTATAAGTTGGCACAGTGGATAGGGCTTCAAAAACTGAACACAGATCAATCGAGAAAACAGGAAGAAGTTGTGTGGAACTATGGAAAAATTAGCAAAATATACTACCTGTGTAGTCCACGCGCAAGATAGGTAACATCAAGGATAGTAAAAGTTTAGAGTTGCCGTGGTCCCATGGTTAGCGAGAGCAACTGCGGAACGAGTCTTCCCTCGAATGAAAAGTTTTTTTTCTTTATTTTCGCAAAGTTATGATCTGTCCGTTCGTTCATTGACGTCTCTGTTCACTGTAATAAATTTAGTGTCTGTGTTTTGCGACCGCACCGCAAAACCGTGCGATTAGTAGACGAAAGGACGTGCCTCTCCAATGGGAATCGAAAACATTTGATCGCAAGGTCATAGGTCAACCGATTCCTCCACAGGAAAACACATCTGATATATTCTATACGACACTGGTGACGGAATGTGCGTCACATGACAGAAATATGTTGTCGACCCACCTAACTTTTACACTTGGCGAGTGGGTAAAAAAATTCTTCTACCTTGCCCTATTTAGGTTTTCTTGTGGATGTGATAATCACTCCCAAAAAAGTGATGAAAACATAGGAGTTTGTCACATAAACTGAAAATAAAAAATTAAACTTTTCACTCGAGGGAAGCCTTGAACCAAGGACTTTTTTTTTTAAATCTCATTTTGTTCATTTTAGTTCTTTGCATCTGTTCGGGGCGGACGTCGCAAGACACCCGTTTAAGTTCGTCACTGATCCATTAACTCAGTTTTTTTATTACAGAGGGCAGCTAACCCTCTGACCGAACACGCTCAGCTACCGTGTCGGCGCCTCTCGCTCCGCAACTGCTCACGCTAACACCGGGACCACGGCACTGCTGAGCTAGCATTGTCCTTGATGTAGCCTATCTTCCACATGGACTACTCAGTTTGTATATTTTGCTTATTTTTTCATAGTTCCACACAACTTCTTCCTGTTTTCTCGATTGATCTGTGTTTAGTTTTTCAAGGCCTATCCACTGTGCCAACTTATAACTAAATCTGAGGGGGGTGCGATGTGGAGGTTCCCTTGTTAGCAAGGAGGAAGAAGCAAGATAAATAAACAATATTTTGACTGTAATGACTACTTTTCAAGGAAAATTAAGTATTTACTGCAAGAATGTTGAAAATTTATAGCTAAAATGCACTTATTTCGCTTGAAGTATAATCTTCTTGCATATTGATTGGTATGGATTATTGCAAAGTAAAGGTCCTAGAAGATGATTATTCAATTATTATAGCCTAAATATTGAGTGGAAAACTTTTGTTAGTAAGATCTAGCAGCAGTGTCACGTGGGCTGTCATATACCCATAGTTACAATTGTTAAAATAAGTGGCAAACGGAACATAGGTCTCATTTATGAATAGCATGTGTGCATGTTAGGCATCATCATTAGTAATTTGATTAATAAAACACTGAATACATTCCACACGAATTGCAGAACTGGGCGTATCTTGTTAGGCTGATAAACGTATAGGTTGTATGCCTCCAATACTAGCCAAACAGTTATTCAACAGGTGCACATTGCACGAGTCGCATCACGTGTATTAGCCGGAGGCGCAATGCAAAACCTCTGTGTATGCGTTTACAAATTACGGCTGTCTCACATAGTGACTCTACCGCCAACTACCTCAAGGCGATGAATCCTTGTTTCTAGAAGGCGTCGATGAAGAGCACCATGTTTGGTGTGTCTCCTGTTACGAAACCACGACGGACTGTTGCAGGGCCATTATTACGTAAAATATTTATAGAAGAACCAGTCGAAAAAAAAACAATGGATTCGTGAGTTCTGATCGCAGTCGGTGCTGATATAGGAAGGTTGCACCGCGACAGTACTGTGCAGAAATGCGGCAAGACCTGCCGACGATTGATGAATGATGGGGGAACTGGCAGCTGACACTGAAGACAAATAACCGTACAATGTTCTCCAGAAATAGGCAAAGAGAGTCGTTAAAGTTCGAGAATAATACTAGCGATTAATTGATAGAACCGGTTGAAACAGTTACGTTGTTTTTGTACCCCCTTCATAATTTTGTGTTTCCCCGATTAATACTGTTTTCGCTACGACGCCTTTCGCAACAGGAGTCCTTGGATAAAAGGATCCCGGTAGACTTGCCGCATCAAATTTGGATAAAATCCCGAGCTTTCGATGTCTGTCTCCATCAATGTCGTAAAAGGGACTCTGTCTAACTGTAGTGATACGGTTTTTTTTCTTTTCTTTAATGTTATTTCAGTTCCCCAGAAGTGGGCTGTCTGGCAGCTGATACAAACCGCACTTCAGACAAAGGTTGGAAACTAACATACAATTAAAATACGGTCAAAATCCACATATACTGCAAAATTGCCGTACGTATACAGGGTGTTACAAAAAGGTACGGCCAAACTTTCAGGAAACATTCCTCACACACAAAGAAAGAAAATATGTTATGTGGAGATGTGTCCGGAAACGCTTCCTTTCCATGTTAGAGCTCATTTTATTACTTCTCTTCAAATCACATTAATCATGGAATGGAAACACACAGCAACAGAAAGTACCAGCGTGACTTCAAACACTTTGTTATAGGAAATGTTCAAAATGTCCTCCGTTAGCGAGGATACATGCATCCACCCTCCGTCGCATGGAATCCCTGATGCGCGGATGCAGCCCTGGAGAATGGCGTATTGTATCACAGCCGTCCACAATACGAGCACGAAGAGTCTCTACATTTGGTACCGGGGTTGCGTAGACAAGAGCTTTCAAATGCCCCCATAAATGAAAGTCAAGAGGGTTGAGGTCAAGAAAGAGTGGAGGACATGGAATTGGTCCGTCTCTACCAATCCATCGGTCACCGAATCTGTTGTTGAGAAGCGTACGAACACTTCGACTGAAATGCGCAGGAGCTCCATCGTGCATGAACCACATATTGTGTCGTACTTGTAAAGGCACATGTTCTAGCAGCACAGGTGGAGTATCCCGTATGAAATCATGATAACGTGCTCCATTGAGCGTAGGTGGAAGAACATGGGGCCCAATCAAGACATGACCAACAACGCTTGCCCAAACGTTCACAGAAAATCTGTGTTGATGACGTGATTGCACAATTGCGTGCGGATTCTCGTCAGCCCACACATGTTGATTGTGAAAATTTACAATTTGATCACGTTGGAATGAAGCCTCATCCGTAAAGAGATCATTTGCAATGAAATGAGGATTGACACATTGTTGGATGAACCATTCGCAGAAGTGTACCCGTGGAGGCCAATCAGCTGCTGATAGTGCCTGCACACGCTGTACACGGTACGGAAACAACTGATTCTCCCGTAGCACTCTCCATACAGTGACGTGGTTAACGTTACCTTGTACAGCTGCAACTTCTCTGACGCTGACATTAGGGTTATCGTCAACTGCACGATGAATTGAATCGTCCATTGCAGGTGTCCTCGTCGTTCTAGGTCTTCCCCAGTTACGAGTCATAGGCTCGGATGTTCCGTGCTCCGTAAGAAGCCGATCAATTGCTTCGAACGTCTTCCTGTCGGGACACCTTCGTTCTGGAAATCTGTCTCGATACAAACGTACCGCGCCACGGCTATTGCCCCGTGCTGATCCGTACATCAAATGGGCATCTGCCAAGTCCGCATTTGTAAACATTGCACTGACTGCAAAACCACGTTCGTGATGAACACTAACCTGTTGATGCTACGTACTGATGTGCTTGATGCTAGTACTGTAGAGCAATGAGTCGCATGTCAACACAAGCACCTAGGTCAACATTACCTTCCTTCAATTGGGCCAACAGGCGGTGAATCGAGGAAGTACAGTACATGCTCTTCCTAAGCACCTGGAGAGATTTGAACCAAACTTGCTACACATATTACTTAATGTCTGGAAGGGATTCACAACCATCAGCCTCCTACTGCGGAAGGTGTGATGACATGGTGACAGAAGGGGTTGGTTCGAGATAGATAGGCAGAGAGGCGGAAGGAGGAGGTTAACACAGCTAGTGGTGAGGAGATAATGGACAGAAAGCGGAGTAGACGAAAATAGACAGGAATGGAATATTAGGAGACGGACCTTGACAGAGGGCAGGAGGAGATGTACGAATAGAAGACTGAAATAAATACTCACCCACACAACGCCGGGTACTCAGCTTCCATATTATTAAAAAAATATGACAAAACAGACGATTCTGTAAAAAACATATTTTTGGACGATATTTACATCAACCAAATGACAATCAATTAAACTTACCTAAGAAACTTTGACGATTTTACAATTTATTTGACGAGTATATATTACACTTAACGTATAGTAACTGCTGAATGTAATCGCGAAACTGGCGATGCTGGCCCTTTTATCTCAAAGGACGGTGGATTAGGTCATGATGACATCACGGAGGCTTCTACTGAGATGGCGCCATCTACACTCCTGGAAATTGAAATAAGAACACCTTGAATTCAATGTCCCAGGAAGGGGAAACTTTATTGACACATTCCTGGGGTCAGATACATCACATGATCACACTGACAGAACCACAGGCACATAGACACAGGCAACAGAGCATGCACAATGTCGGCACTAGTACAGTGTATATCCACCTTTCGCAGCAATGCAGGCTGCTATTTTCCCATCGAGACGATCGTAGAGATGCTGGATGTAGTCCTGTGGAACGGCTTGCCATGCCATTTCCACCTGGCGCCTCAGTTGGACCAGCGTTCGTGCTGGACGTGCAGACCGCGTGAGACGACGCTTCATCCAGTCCCAAACATGCTCAATGGGGGACAGATCCGGAGATCTTGCTGGCCAGGGTAGTTGACTTACACCTTCTAGAGCACGTTGGGTGGCACGGGATACATGCGGACGTGCACTGTCCTGTTGGAACAGCAAGTTCCCTTGCCGGTCTAGGAATGGTAGAACGATGGGTTCGATGACGGTTTGGATGTACCGTGCACTATTCAGTGTCCCCTCGACGATCACCAGTGGTGTACGGCCAGTGTAGGAGATCGCTCCCCACACCATGATGCCGGGTGTTGGCCCTGTGTGCCTCGGTCGTATGCAGTCCTGATTGTGGCGCTCACCTGCACGGCGCCAAACACGCATACGACCATCATTGGCACCAAGGCAAAAGCGACTCTCATCGCTGAAGACGACACGTCTCCATTCGTCCCTCCATTCACGCCTGTCGCGACACCACTGGAGGCGGGCTGCACGATGTTGGGGCGTGAGCGGAAGACGGCCTAACGGTGTGCGGGACCGTAGCCCAGCTTCATGGAGACGGTTGCGAATGGTCCTCGCCGATACCCCAGGGGCAACAGTGTCCCTAATTTGCTGGGAAGTGGCGGTGCGGTCCCCTACGGCACTGCGTAGGATCCTACGGTCTTGGCGTGCATCCGTGCGTCGCTGCGGTCCGGTCCCAGGTTGACGGGCACGTGCACCTTCCGCCGACCACTGGCGACAACATCGATGTACTGTGGAGACTTCACGCCCCACGTGTTGAACAATTCGGCGGTACGTCCACCCGGCCTCCCGCATGCCCACTATACGCCCTCGCTCAAAGTCCGTCAACTGCACATACGGTTCACGTCCACGCTGTCGCGGCATGCTACCAGTGTTAAAGACTGCGATGGAGCTCCGTATGCCACGGCAAACTGGCTGACACTGACGGCGGCGGTGCACAAATGCTGCGCTGCTAGCGTCATTCGACGGCCAACACCGCGGTTCCTGGTGTGTCCGCTGTGCCGTGCGTGTGATCATTGCTTGTACAGCCCTCTCGCAGTGTCCGGAGCAAGTATGGTGGGTCTGACACACCGGTGTCAATGTGTTCTTTTTTCCATTTCCAGGAGTGTACTTACATAGATTATGTTTGCGCACTCGATCTCGCGTTGCTTGCAGCGCCATAACTCGTGCAGGCGGTAAACCACGGGAAGTGTTCCTCTGTGCTCTTCCATTATGAAGTGCACGCATCCATGCATTGCTAATTATGAATTTTGGCCCATGCTACGAATTATTGGGACTAGGTGAGTAGAGAAACACCGGAAATTAGGCTGTGCGATAAAAACATCAATAACTTACTATGACTTGGCAACGCATAGAAGCGTGCACTTGTCTTTTTCAAAGGAACGATCCATAGATGTTCCTTATGCGACTTAGGGGAACCACTGGATGGACGGAAGAGGATTAGAACCGCCATCCTCCCTGGGGGCGACACTGCGCCACCTTTCTCTGCGCCTTCGTAACACTGAAGACTTACAAGCAAAATAAGAATTAACTACGAGTGGACTACAGTGTTTTTCGCACCGTGACTAATGTGCCTGACTCATCTGCCCAACTTATTAACTTCTAGTTGAAAAAGATATCTTAAACAATGAAAGAGAAAACAGTTTACTATGTACGACCTGCCATATCTCAATGTTTGTGGAGGAGCTCCGGAAACACTCTTTGTACGAGGAAGCCATTCTGTCTCCACTCCCAAATAATAACGTTAGTTACGCAATGTTAGTTAGTTATGTAAGTTTTCAACTGTTATATTTTGTGTATTGACCTCATGACATTTTTACTAATAGAACTTTCTTCTTTCTCAATTGCCTGTCAAAATGTGCCCTTACAGGCATCTGAACACTATAAATGTTACAGTATGAATTTTTTAGACAGTTAAGAGTATACATTAGCTTAAGTCCTACGCTGGTGCGAAGTTACATAGGCTTATCAAAGGACAGTTTCTGACATAAAAAATTTTTACACCCACAAGTAAAGACAAACAGAGTTTAAACATGTTAATGGAACATCTGGGGTAGCTGATTCTCTTTAAGAGTGTTTCTATTATTCCAAAGCTATTTCAGAGAGTTCCGGCGAGTCTGAAATTGGAAGAGTGGCAACGCGCGGAAAAATTTGACACGTAAGGATCAAAAGCTTGCTTCCGGTGGTTACTCGTAGATGCTGTTGTTCTTGTTGTTGTAGTCTTCAGTCCGAAGACTAGTTTGACGCAGCTCTCTGGGTAATTACTGCAACCTACATCCTCTCGAACCTGCTTAATGTATTCAAACCTTGGTCTCCCGCTATAATTCAACCCCCCCCCCCTCCCCCCAGCCTGTGGCCTACACATATAAAAACGCACAAAATTATTTCTCGATGCCTCAGACAACGTCTCGTTTAACGATCCCTTATATTAATCAAATTAAGCCATAAATTTCTTTTGGCCCCAAATACGTTCAGTACCATCCACCCAGTCAGCGCGTCTGACTGTCATGTAGAGGGTCCAGGTTCAATTGCCGGCCGGGTAGTAGATTTTCTCCGTTCGCGAACTGCTTGTTGTATTTATATCATCATAATCGACCGCAAGTCGCCAGTGTGGAGTCAACTGCAAATACTTTAACTCGGAGGCCGAACTTCCTCTAGGGAGGGACTCGTGGCCGTCAATACCACACGAAATTTTCATTTCGCTTTCGGTACCTCGACGTTAATTATTCGATCTACTCATCTAATGTTCAGCGTTCTTCCGCAGTACCACTTTTCAAAAGATTTTATTGTCTTCTTGTCTTAACTACTTATGGTTCACGTTACATGTCCATACAAGGCTAAACTCCAGCCAAATACATTTAAAAAGATTTCCTAGCACTTAAATTTATATTCTACGATAACAACCCGTCTTTCTCAGAAACACTTTTCTTAGTATTTCTGTTCTGCATTTTATTTCCTCTCTCCTACGGCCATCATCAGTTATTTTGATACCCAAATAGCAAAATCCATCAAATAGTTTTAGCATTTCATTTCCTAATCTAATTCTCGCAACATCGCCTTATTTAATTCGACTACATTCCATTACCCCTGTTTTGCTTCTGTTGACATGGTCATTGTATACATTTTTGTGCCGTCTCGTTGTCTCTGTAGAGCTGTACCACAGGAAGCAAGGAGAGGATGTTGTTTGGTGGCCGGTATCCTCTTACTATAACACAGCTGACGCATGTATTAACAGGTTTCATTATTCATAAAAGCAAGAAGTTACTTAAGCTAGTCCATGAGTTGTGGTACAAGCCCTTCTGTAATAGTCGACGTTAGCCTCACGACTGGTAAAGTACAAATCTACTGTATACACTACTCTGGTCGCTGTGTACTGACTGAGCTAAAGGCTGAGCTAATGGTGACTGCGACTCCCACTGGGCTGTTACTGATGACTCGACTGTTGACTCACTGGATGACTGGACCTTCTAGACCGCGGCGGCGATCTAAATACTGGCGGTCGAGAGGGCGTTGGCGGCACGTTTCTTGCGAGTTTGTCTTTGGCCTCTCTTTCCTGATAGACACGCTTGCTCCAGTGCCTACTATCGATCTTCTCGCAGCCTCTTTGCCGATCGTAGAGTTGGCGACACACACCGTTGTCGTGCAGCAGGGCTGCGAACGACAACGAGGAGGAAGGCAGGACTCTGGATGCAGAGATGAACCGGGAGCTGTAGCTGTGGAGGACAGCATACTACTGACTATATACCGCCATCTGGCTCGCGAGGCAACAGGAATAACCTCCAGAAAACTGCAGCCAGGTAACGAGTCCAGACCTGACGGCGTGTCCCGGGACGATGACGACGACGGCGATGGCGATGGAGGGTCAAGGTCCATTGGATCGGCGGGTGGGGGCGGCGAGGGTGAGGTCGTATCGTCCATCCGCTCCTCATGGGACGCCCTGGTGGCACCAGCGGGCGGCTGCGAAGGCCGCGCGGTTACGTGAGGCCGTGAATCTGGGGAAGAAAAGCAGCAGAATCACGGGGGAAATGACACGTACGAATTTGGTTCTGGTGGCGGCACTGGAAACCATTGGTATCTGCAGTCAGATACATAGAAGAGCCAATGCCTTCCTGGATCACGCCACTTTCCCAGCGCCCACGGTTGCCATAAACCCTGAAGATCGCGCGGAGCAAAGCAATGCTTGCGGAACATTGGCGGCGTCGAATGCCGCGGTGGGTGTAGAAAGTGAAGCAGCGCCCGATGGCGGCGTCCAAGCAGACGTTCCACTGGTTATGGTCTGTTTTGTGGGTGACAGCGATAGAAGGCGAGAAACAGTTGCTTCGCCTGTTCTCGTGTGTGGGCGGTGCGAAGCCTGGCCATCTGCTACTTGAAAGTGCGCGTGAAGCGTTCTGCTTCTCCGTTGGACTGCCGGTGAATCAGAGTACTTGTTAGATGACGAATGCCATTTCTTTCACAAAACTGTTAAAAATCACGTGAAGTGAACTGTGGTCCATTGTCCGACACGATTACTTTTGGCAAACCTTCTATGCAAAATATGGAGGACAACGCTTGAATGGTACTACGCGGTGTGGTAATCAAGTTCATAGGTACCGCAAAGGGGAACGTGCTGAAAGAGTCTGCCACTATGAGCCAACGAGTGTTCCAAAATGGTCCTGTAAAATCCATGTGCAAGCGTTGCCATGGCGATTGAGTCTTAGGCCAAGCTGAGAATATCTGTGGCAGAGCGGATTGGTTTTCCGCACAGACGCGACACTGTGACGTCATCTGTTCAATGTGGGCGTCCATGCCGTGCCAAGTACAGTGCCGGTGCGCTAACTGTTAAGTGCGAACAAACCCCAAATGTGCTTGGTGGAGCAATTGCAACACATCCTTTTGCAACATTCTGGGAATAAGAACACGTGATTGTCCACTGTCATTTGGAACTAGAATCACACCCCGTTGAATTGCAACGTTATGCCGACGAGCAAAGTATTGGCGCACAAGTGAGTTCTGGATACTGTTCAATGAACGAGGCCAAGACGTGCGAATGGAATGCAACAAAATCTTGAGATCTGGGTCTGCTTCCTTGAGCTGTGCTATATTTCTGTAATGCAAGGGAAAAGATTCCAGCAGTTCAGAGTCCTGTGCGTCGATTTGGAAATAAGATGCGGCAGACGCATCAAAATCAGAGTCCGGGTCAATCAGAAGGCGAAATAGGGCGTCTACAGTGCCATGCTTTGCCGTAGGTCTGTACATATCTTTATACGGATACTGCGAAAGCAACAAAGCCCAGCGTTGCAATTTTTGAGCAGTGCGTTTGGGAACCGGCTTTGACGGATGAAACAAGGACTACAAAGGCTTGTGATCTGTTGCTAAACAGAACTTGCAACCAGGCAAATAGAGATGCAATTTGGTCACACCATACACCATAGCGAGAGCCTCTTTTTCTGTTTGAGAATAATAGCACTACGTTTGAGTTAACAACTTTGAAGCAAAAGCAATAGGCCTGTCTTGCCCACCATTTTTGTGCGAAAGCACAGCGCCGACTCCGTAGGAAGAAGCGTCGAGTTGCAAAACTACCGGATTGGCAGGGTCAAAATGCACTAAACATTTGTCACTAAGCAAAGCATTTTTTAGTTTCTGAAATGCGTCTTGACGGTCTTTAGTCTACACAAAAGGTACATTTCTGCGAGGCAACGATGCAATGAAGCCGCGATCTGAGCGGCATTCGCTATGAACCGAATTTAGTACGTCATCTTGCCTAGTAATGACTGCAGTTCAGGCACATTGCGAGGGGGGCAGGCAGGATCCGGATTGCAAGCAAATGTGATTCGAGAGGGTGCCCAATCTGAATGTAGTACTGTAGTTCAGTTTGAAAAGAGTCACACTTTTCGAGACGACACTTGAGTCCTACTTCTGACAACCTCGAAAAAGAGTAAACAAACTGACAATGCGTTCCTCTGGTGTACGGCTTGAGACAACAATATCGTCAAGGTAGTTTGAACAAACTGGCACTTTTGCAGTCAGCTGTTCCAAATATCGTTGAAAAATGGCGGGTAGGGTAGCACTACCGAAGGGTAACCGCAAATACTTGAATAGTCCTAAGTGTGTATTTACAACAAACACTTTCTGTGGTTCTTCATCCAATGGAATTTGCATGTAGTCATCACACAAATCTTAGAAAAGTAACGTCCGGCACCAAGCCTGTCCACGAGTTTCTCAGGGCGAGGTAACGGATAAGTGTCCAGTGGGTTGACTGTAGATTTGAAGTCAACACAAATGTGAATGCGACCAGATGGCTTAAGCAACAAAACGAGAGGACTTGTTCATTGACTACTTGAATGAGAGAAATTACGCCATTATCTCTAAATTCTTTCAATTCACTGGCTTCTTTGTCTCGTAAGGCAATCGGAACGTGGCGGGCCCGGAAAAACTTCGGCTGTGCATCGTCTTTCAGTGTAACATGCGCTATGAAGTTATTTGTTTTTCCCATTCCTTCTGAAAGTAGTTCAGGAAATTCTTTAAGCAAGCTAGCGACACTGTCTTTTGGATCACAAGCGGATACGGAGAGTACATTCTCGTGGATGCTAAGGCCAACCGTATCAAAGGCGTCTTAACCTAATATGTTCTCACTGTCTCTTGATTTCAACACAGTAAAATTTACTGTTCTAGTGTGAGATCTGTAAGTAGCAGGCAAACTACATCTACATCTACATTTATACTCCGCAAGCCACCCAACGGTGTGTGGCGGAGTGTCCAAGCACTGGAATTTCCTGTCCGTTGTAAACAGTGAGGTGCTTGCTAGATTTAGAAAGGCGCGATGAGCCTAACTGTTCGTGCATGGCACGATTAAGCAAAATTACTGAGGCACTTATTTCTAACTGAAGGTTCACTTGACGGCCAGCAATTCGTAATGAGACAAATAGTTTGTTAGAACGTTGTTGCACAGCACTAGGGTGAAAAGGAGGCACAACCTTATCTTACTCTTTCCGGAACCTGTTATAGGTTTTTAGCCGAGCGGTCTAAGACGCTGCAGTCATGGACTGTGCGCCTGATCCCGGCGGAGGTTCGAGTCCTGCCTCGGGCATGGGTGTGTGTGTTTGTCCTTAGGATAATTTAGGTTAAGTAGTGTGTAAGCTTAGGGGCTGATGACCTTAGGAGTTAAGTCCCATAAGATTTCACACGCATTTGAACTTTTTTTTATAGGTTTAGAAAACAAAGCGCTCATTTCATGTGCACGAGGCTGTATTTTTTTTCCTGAAGCCTTCAAAATTGGCGTTTTTATGCCTTTGAAAACGAACTTCTTGGGCATGGCCTTTTTCCCAACACGTATAACACGTTGCGTTACGTGATGGTCAATTCTGTGTTTCATGTCGAGCAAAATATCTATGGCAATACTTCACTATATCCACAGGCCTGTTTACCTGTCTACGTGGCTGCCCTCGCGTCTGTGTACGTGCACGTTGTTGTGGCTGCTTGGGCCGGTCGCGACCAAGGGCGAGTCCACCCAATCTCTGGGCCTGGTCAGACTTACCGGCCGTTATGGTATCCGAGTCATATTGCTCTAAGATTTACAACACTTGAGGAAGTGATGGATCAGAGTACTTTAAGATCTGATCCCGTATTCTACTATCTGGAACATGAATGTTATAGCATCTCATATCATTAAATCACTGTAAAATTTGCCACAACTACACTTAAATTTACACTTCCTAGCCACGCTCGTTAATTCTGTGTACCACTGACGGTATGTCTGTTCCAACTTTTTCTGCAAGCGAAAAAACCCTTATCTGGCTGCAGCTACTTGAACTTGCTGGTCATAGTACTGAGTAAATGCAGGGATTACTTCGTCACAGTTCGTCGGGAGACGCCGTTGGAAATAGTTTTTGCATTAACCTGAACACTTGGGACCCGCAATCGAAAGAAAGTATTGTAGCTATGCAGTACCTTGAACTCAACGAACTTCACAATGTGCTTGGAACTGAGGCAGGTATTCGAGTCATTCCCCTTCAGTGTCGTTAAGTTGCCGGAACGGTGGTGTGTTGGTCGTCAGCACTTGTTGGGTTGCTAAGTTTGTCTGTTGGGCGGCCGACGTAATTTGTGGAGCCAGTAGTTGTTGTACCGTCATTAGTAAGGCAGCAATTTGTTGGTTCTGAAACTGAAAAATCAATGTTAGATCCATCACATTGGCCATCTGCGGGTTGGGCGCGTTGGTAGGGAGTAGAGGGGCGGGGCAGTCAGGGTTTACACAAATACGTTACAGCAAAAAGCAACCAAAGCCTCAGAAAAGAGAAATTTGATTAGTTCTGCGGTTCCCCTCCTGGAATACATGCAAGAACACAACAAGAAATTATCAATTTGAAACGAGCACTCCTGCAAGCTAAAACACAAGAGAAGCAAGCAAAATCTGCACTGAATTATACTCGTTCTCGCAACATCGCCTTATTTAATTCGACTACATACCATTAGCCCTGTTTTGTTTCTATTGACGTGGTCATTGTGTCCATTTTTGTTCAAATTCAAATGGCTTCCAGCACTATGGCACCTAACATCTGGGGTCATCAGCCCCCTAGACTTAGAACTACTTAAACCTAACTAATCTAAAGACATCACACACATCCATGCCCGAGGCAGGGTTCGAACCTGCGACCGTAGCAGCAGCGCAGTTCCCGACTGAAGCGCCTAGAACCGCTCGGACACAGCGGCCGGCTACATTTTTGTGTCGTCTCGTTGTCACTGTAGAGCTGTGCCATGGGCAGCAAGGAGAGGATGTTGGTTGGTAGCCAGTATCCTCTTTCTATCACACAGCTGCACGCATGTATTAACAGCGTTCATTATTCATAAGAACAAGAAGTTACTTAAGCTCGTCCACGAGCTGTGGTACAACCCTTCTGTAATAGTCCACGTTAGCCTCACGGCTGGTGAAGTACAAATCCGCTGTGTACACTACTCTGGTCGCTGTCTAGTAACTGACTCTGACGACAGCCAACGCCAGCACATATATGGAGCACTGATATGAAAGTTGATTCTCTTCGGATTCGTCTTTTCTAGACTTTACGTGTGCTTTGAGACTCGTATAACAGAACGCGCAGCACACTCCCTGTCGAGACAGGGAAGTGAGACAAATGGGGCAAATGGCTCTGAGCACTATGGAACTTAACATCTGAGCTCATCAGTCCCCTAGAACTTAGAACTACTTAAACCTAGCTAACCTAAGGACATCACACACATCCCTGCCCGAGGCAGGATTCGAACCTGCGACCGTAGTGGTCCCGCGGTTCCAGACTGCGGCGCCTAGAACCGCTTGGGAAGTGAGACAGATTCTAAAGAAATTCACCTGGTAGATTAACAAACGTTAGTAAGCTACACTGACAAACCGGAGTGTGGCTTTTAGGAGATTTTCCTCGTTTGCTGCGACAGGTTTCCAATTTCTGCTTCAGAAAATATGCTACATAAGGAATTAGTTAGGTTTAAGTATTTCTAAGTCTAGGGGACTGATGACCTAAGATGTTAGCACACTGAACAGAGTTTATATGATTCTCAGACAGATGGCGCATGTGACTTCCCTCCCTTGGGTTAAATGCTGATTGCGGTAGGGGGAATGACATCCAGCGTCAAGGTTAAAACAAAAAAGTAAATTACACTTATGATGAAAACAGTGTATCCCAATCGATGGGATACATGCTAGGAAATATAGTGTCTATATGTTACTCCATCTAATTTTGTTACTTGTGAACTCTGTACATTTGAATGAATTGTCCTACGTTATGGCAACACCCTGTAAAAGAATACTTCGGTTAATTACATCTTGTGGAGTGGAGGGTTTTCTTTGGATGCAGGTCAGTCTTTGGGATTTTTTTATAGCAGGTATTTGTTGTGTTAGCATGATCTTACATGCGTTACATTACTGCAGACGATCGAATTTTTTGTTTCTAACTTTCTTTCTTCGCGGAATTTGAAATGCAGTTCGTCAAAATAAACTAAGAGAACCTGATAGCAAAAAATTCTCGCAATAAAAATAGCGGTCCGTGAGTATGTTGGTTGTGTTAAGCGCTGTACCAATGACCTGCTTTGGTAATTTGAGTATTTATCGACGACATTGTAATGACACATAAATGGCTTTCAGTTACAGGTCCTCAGCGACACCTAAGTCTATCGTATGAATTTACAAAGTGGAATCTGACAAAATTCGCTAGGCAAAACTGTTCTGGTAATAAAATTTCCAAGTATACTGAATTGAGTACCTGACTGGGATTCGAACCTTCCACCTCCGTGCTGAGGTAAGATACCTTTTAAATTTTTCCTTCCTTCCCTTTTAGTTAGGAATTAAATAGAAACTATGTACCCAAATCCAGGAAAATTCAATAAAAATTGATCCCGTGGTGAGAATAAAGCCCGGGTCTGCTGGTTAAGAATAATCTTTCCTGATCAGTAGAACATTTTTTTCCTTTCTTTTTTTCTTGAGAACAGGAAATTCTTCTGTGTGAATTTGCACTTTACCGGTGTTTACTAGCAATGAAAACCTCTCACGATTGCGGTAGCGGAACACTGGCACGCGGCTGGAAACCCGAGAGTCTTCATCAGAAAATACTTCGTTGAGCGAAGTCCTGTAAGAACACTGCCAGCGAAAGAGAAGATTCCGGGTTTGAGTCCCAGTCTGGTACGTGGTTTTTATTTTCCAGAAGATGTACTCTGTTCAGTTACTACTTCTTCTTCGATCAGCTGACATCTCCGCTCCTTGAATCTTTGGAACGCATTTGCCTTGTTTGTAACAATGAGGCAGTTTAAGACAGCTGTAAATACGAAGGTTTGCTTGAAATAATTTCTCATTAGAAAATTATGAATCAACAGTAATAAACTCAAAGGTTGGTTTGAACTCCACAGTGCTTTTCTGTGATGGTCATTTAGTACGCATGTGTCATAACTGCTACGTTGATGGGACATTAAACTCTTCCCTTTCTTCCATCCTCCTGTTGACGGCATGCCGTTATTTTTTGACATCTCTGAGCAAGCTCACCAACTCAAATACAGTGAGACCTGAAGTTTCACGTATGCCTGACATAGAAGTTACGCTACGTACCTGTCAAACACTTGGGTCCAAATGGGTTGATAAACAAACATATTATTATAGTAACAGGCGCTCAATGCTGAAAGGCCAAAATGTCATACGTACCGCAAACGAAAGAGAGCTACGTAAACATCAGTATGTGCTATTTAGTTAAAATGTTATCAATATTATGAAGATATGCCGAAACTGTAAACATTATCATGCAGAATCTTTACCTATTATTTGACAGAAAATCAAATGAATCTACTGCCGATGGGTTAAGTGTAGCGAAACATGTATTGGGTAAAAAGGGGAAAATTGTATTTGCTCCAGGCAGAATTCTTTTTCCAAAACGTATATAATACACATTCAGTCCTGTTCCTATTATATGACATCCGTGTTCTTAGTGCTTCATATGCAGGTTATTGTGATCGGTTTATCAATTTTTCCACCCAAATATAAGAAAAAAATTGGTAACGTAGAATACAGAAGACGCATTGCGTGTTGCACGTTAGATGCAACATCTGCTTTGGCTGCGCTCGGCGGACGTCTGTTATGGCCTTGGACGGGCTGCATGCACTGACCTTGGCAACTGGTAATTATTGGCTTTATAGCCTTCCTTTCCCTTACTTCACAAGTTTTCATATACGCACGCGTTTTTGCCCTTTTACTTCCCCGAGAGCGGACCGCGGAGAAGTGTAAATCACGCGCGCTCGCTCCTGTGCTCTGGCAACTCAGTGCGCAGATCGTGTGCACCAGAGCCACACCAAGGCCAACACCCTCGGCTGCTCGAGCGCTGCAATAAAACGAGCGCCGCGTAGCGCTACGCTGTCCGCGGGGCGCGTGAGCTGCGTACACACGCGGGCCCGCGGCTGAGGGCTCGCCTACTGCCGTACAATTAAGCACGCGACTCGCCGAAGGCGTACTGCAGGCCAGCAACAACATTGTGCCAGTCCTGATATCTCATCTACACTGAGGGAAACCGAAGGTGTTACACCGAGAACGTCTTGACTAGGAGCTATCAAACTCACATTCTGTGAGTTCATGTTCGCTATTGGGTGCGTCTAACATGATTCAGTATTTGCAAGTGGAGATCGCGATACAGAGGAATTCACG
The DNA here is from genome assembly GCF_023864275.1 of Schistocerca cancellata. Taxonomy (NCBI): domain Eukaryota; kingdom Metazoa; phylum Arthropoda; class Insecta; order Orthoptera; family Acrididae; genus Schistocerca; species Schistocerca cancellata. Next base: position 99,278,454 of record NC_064629.1, on the reverse strand, counting down.
TTCATCTCCTAGGAAGTTCTGGTCTTCCGTTAAATCAGTAAGTGGCTCGAAACAGCATATCCAGACACTCTGGGATGATGGTGGCATTGAAACAGAGGATAACACGCGTAAAGCTGAAATACTAAACACCTTTTTCCAAAGCTGTTTCACAGAGGAAGACCGCATTGCAGTTCCTTCTCTAAATCCTCGAACAAACTAAAAAATGGCTGACATCGAAATAAACGCCGGCCGGTGTAGCCGAGTGGTTCTAGGCGCTACAGTTGGGAAACGCGTGACCGCTACGGTCGCAGGTTCGAATCCTGCCTCGGGCATGGATGTGTGTGAAGTCCTTAGGTCAGATATGTTTAAGTAGTTCTAAGTTCTAGGGGACTGATGACCTCAGAAGTTAAGTCCCATAGTGCTTAGAGCTATTTTTTTCGAAATAAGTGTCCAAGGAATAGAAAAGCAACTGAAATCACTCAACAGAGGAAAGTCCACTGGACCTGACGGGATACCAATTCGGTTCTACACAGAGTACGTGGATGAACTTGCCCCCCTTCTAACAGCCGTGTACCGCAAGTCTCTAGAGGAACGAAAGGTTACAAATGATTGGAAAAGCGCACAGGTAGTCCCAGTCTTCAAGAAGGGTCGTCGGGCAGATGCGCAAAACCATAGACCTATATCTCTGACGGCGATCTGTTGTAGAATTTTAGAACATGATTTTTGCTCGCGTATCATGTCGTTTCTGGAAACCCAGAATCTACTCTGTAGGAATCAACATGGATACCGGAAACAGCGATTGTGTGGTAGGACTGTTCGTCTGCCTCTCACGAATTGACGGACGATAACAGCGGAGATCTGGACACAAATTATAGTCACAGTGTCACCACCAACGGTGCTTTGTTGTGTTCACGTCTAGTCTTGGCTTGGGGCCTTTACCAAAGACTCTATATTATAGCCAACAGAGACTTACATGGGCTACAACGAGCGTCAACTGGGACATTGGGTCGCATTTTGTGTTGTTCAGCGTTGGGTCTCTTCAGTTTGACAGCGACATCGGCACCAACGGGTCTGTACACGACGAGGCGAAAGATCTTCACAGGAAACACTCGTTCTCGAGACCCACACCTCTTCAACTCCTGCAAAAAGTGTTTTAGGGCGGTATTTGAAATAACAGATTAAATCCCATAATTCTTTAAGGGAGACTCAATGTTCGCCAGCGTGTGGCCAGTAGGTAAATCCTACGTTGTTACCCTACTTGGCCAGACTAGCGAACGCCATATGCCAGCAGCATAATACAAGACTCTACACTACAATTCACACCACAAACGCCTTGACGAATGAACGAATCTTTGACTGACTTAACCTGTCCACGGATTAGCCACCAATAAAACATGCCTTGCATGCAGTCGTAGGACGTATAGGGCCTGTTTTTCCATGAAGGGACGCAACATGTGTACCAGTCGTTGATGAAGGCCATCAGTTCTGAATGGAATGAACCTTTAATCATTGAATACCCGTAATGGGATGAACATCTCGATTAAGTTTGACAAAAGTTGAAGTGATGATTCATGGTGCAACACTTTTCATTTCCGCCAGTGTACGTTCCTTGTTCATTCGAGCTCAACCGTATTTATTGAACCAGCACACACTTCGCCACAGAGTAAAAATTGATTCTTGAAACAATCCTATACGCTGTTCAAATGGTTCAAATTGTTCTAAGCACTATGAGACTTAACATCGGAGGTCATCAGTCCGCTAGACTTAGAACTACTTAAACCTAACTAACCTAAGGAAATCACACACATCCATGCCCGAGGCAGGATTCGAACCTGCGACCGTAGCAGGAGCGCGGTTCCGGACTGAAGTGCCTAGAACCGCTCGGCCACAGCGGCCAGCTATACGCTGTAGTTAAGCCATTTCTCTCCAATATCCCTTCTTCCAGAAATAGTTGCTCCGCAAGTTATGTACGAGAATTTCTGTGAAGATCAGGAAGTACAAAAGAGGAACTGGCGGTCGTAACGCTGTAAGGGCGGATCGTGGGACGTTCTTGGATAGCTCCGTCGGTAGAGCATTTTCCCGCGAAAGCAAAGGTTCCGGATTTAAGTCACAGTACGGCACACTCTTTTAATCTGGTAGTAAGCTATCTGAACCTCCTGAACGTGGTGGAGCAGTGGGCGATTCCATGTGCCACATCTGTTGCATCTACCACCGCGGAAAAGAAATGACGTGTTTCGCATGACCCTGCTAACTCGTCGAATCTTCTTCTGTCGTTTAATCCATTCGTAGCAAGATTCGCCACAAAATAACAACGTTTTGGCTCATAATGAGAGTCCTGGACGAAATGGTGAACTGTTTAATGGACTGCATCTACATCTGCATGACTACTCTGCAATTCGCACTTAGGTGCCTGTCAGTGGGTTCTTTGAATCACTTTCAGACTATTTCTTTACTGCTCGAATATCGAAAAGAGCCATGGAAAAATGAACACTTTAATCTTTCCGTTCGAGCAATCATTTCTCTTGTTTTATTACGATGATAATTTTTCCCTGTAAGGGGTGGTGACAATAGTGTTTGTTGGCATTGAGAGGAGGAAGTTGGTGACTGAAATTTCTTGAAAAGATCTCACCGCAACGGAAAACGCCTTTGTTTTACTGAATGCCAGCCCAGTTCGCCTATGATATTCCTGACACTCTCTCCTATATTTCGAGATAATACCAGACTCGCACTCGGAAGGAGCAGGAATCAAATCCCAGTCCATAAATTCAGATTTAAGTTTTCTGTGGTTGCCCTAAATCACTTGACGTCAGTTTGGGGATCGTCCCTTTAAAATGGACGAGGTCGATTTCGATTTTTAGGTTTCAGGTACATGTTTTAACGGTTTTTGTGATAATATTTACTATATAAGTGACTTATTAGTGATTTCTTCATTCACCTCTGCCTTTCTTGTGTTGTGATCTCATATTTGTGAGTGTTTCATATCGAGCAACGTAACGTCTTACCTGTGTTTACATTCCGCGCTGACCAGTTGCAGCTGTAGCGGCGCATCGACAGCTAAGTACTAATTAATTGTTTGTGTATAGTGGTTTATTTTGGAACTTTAATAGTCTTCAACCGGAGTTTTTTTGTGTTTTCTGGTGAAATGATTTCAGAAGAACCTTTTGGGAACTGTTTTCAGCTTCGTTACTGTGTCATTAGACGTTTGGTTCTCTTTCTGTATTAGTGTTTTGTTGTATTCACATTTGTTGTTTATTAATACTGTTAATAATAGTAGTTACTTCCCTTGTAGAGTAATTTTGTGTTTAGTGTTGTCAGGTTTTTAACATCTTCTTATTGTAGAAGCGGAACTTAGAAAAAGTAAAATTTTACCATGAGTGAGAAGTGTGGGCTTTGCCGTAGGTTCGTGAGTAGTGGATTGCGGTGTGAGACTTGTTCGAAGTATTTTAACTGGGGGGAATGCAGTGGGGAAGCCAGTGGGCATTCTGGTGAGATCCTCTCCTGGAACTGCAGGTTATGTAGCGAGAGTAAGTTGATAGAGGAGCAGGAGCGTAAGATCTGTGCCCTTCAGGTGCAGTTGAAAAACGCACAGGAGGAGCTAGATAGGATGAGGAGGGAGAAGGGGGTTGGGGAATGGGAGCTGGCTGTTGGCAAGAGATCTGCTAGGAGAAGAAGATTTTCAGATAGTTTTACTATTGGTGTTTAGAATAGATATGACCAGCTGTCAGAGTCTAGTGGAGAGGAATCTCTAGTAGCTGTAGATGTAGGAAGTATGCAGCAGACCTCAGTAGTTACGGTAGCTAGAACAGTTGCAAAGTCGAAGAGGAAGAAGAAGGTTCTGCTGTTAGGTAGTTCTCATGGCAGAGGTGTAGGCCAGCAGTTGCAGGGAGTGCTGGGGAGTGAGTACCAGGTCACCAGCATTGTGAAGCCTAATGCAGGATTGGCTCAGGTGACTGTTAACATAGGGGGGTTATGTAGGGATTTTACTAAAGAGGATCAGGTAGTGATTGTGGGTGGGGCTGGTAATAGTATTGATAGGGATGGGGAGTATGACATAGATGGTGACCTGGAAAAGATAGCCACTCAGACTGGCAACACGAATGTGCATTTCGTGGAACTGTTTCAGCGTCACGATCGGCCTCATCTTAATACAGCCGTCAGACGTAATAACATGAGACTTGGGGGTGCGCTGATGACAGAAAGCATGGGTCACATTTCAGTGGTGTCGGTGGAGTCTATCAGCAGGACGGGTTTCACTAGACATGGCGTGCACCTCAACAGGTATGGGAAGGGGAGGTTGGCAAAGCTTATAGGTGACAGCATAGGTGGGGTTGGTGGGATCACTCATGGGAAAATTCCTGCAGTAGTGGGTGTTAGAGCTGCACCTTTTTTAGATTGAAGTCAGCTGATAGGTATTCCTGCTTAAGGGAAGTCTCTCTATCAAAGGAACCACTTTTGACAAAGCTTAGGTATCCGAGTAATGAGGGAATTAGTATATTTCATCAAAATATACAAGGTATTAGAGATAAAGTTAGTGAACTGCTTATAGATGTTGACTCTGAAATTATTGGTATATCTGAACACTTCTTAAATAAGGAGATAATTCAGAGGCTTCCTTTACCAGGATACAGGTTGGCTGGCAGCTTTTCGAGGAGCTCTTTGATGTTTGGGGGAGTAGCCATGTATGTGAAAAACGGCATCCCATTTGAGTCAATTGATGTTTCAAAGTACTGCACTGAAAAGGTGTTTGAATGTTGTGCAGGTGTGGTTAAATTTAACGGAGCTAAACTTCTAACTGTTGTTATTTATAGATCCCCAGACTCCGATTTCACAACATTTTTGCTAAAGCTAGAGGAGGTTCTTGGTTCACTTTATAGGAAATACAAAAGGTTAGTTTTATGTGGTGACTTCAGTATTAATTGTACAAGTGATTGTGCAAGGAAGAGGATGCTGGTAGACCTCCTTAATTCATATAATCTTATGAAAACCGTATTCTTTCCAACGAGAGTGCAAGGGAACAGTAGAACAACCAAAGACAACATTTTTGTTCATTCCTCATTACTAGAAGGGCATTCTGTTAGCAAAAAGGTGAGTGGCCTTTCAGATCATGATGCACAAATTTTAACTCTAAAAGATTTTTGTGCTGCAATACGTGTTAAATATAGTCATCAGCTGTTTAGGAAAGCTGATCCAGTTGCTGTAGAGACCTTTGTAAACCTTATCAAGGAACAAGAGTGGCAAGATGTTTATAGCGCTGATACAGTAGACGATAAATACATATAATGCTTTTCTCAAGACTTTTCTCGTGCTCTTTGAAAGTTGCTTTCAGTTAGAACGTTCAAAACAGGGTACTAGCACAAACAGGCAGCCTGGGTGGCTGACTAGAGGGATAAGAATATCTTGTAGAACAAGGTGGCAATTATATCAAAACGTTAGAAACAGTCAAAATCTAAATGTAGCAGCCCATTACAAACAGTATTGTAAGGTGCTTAAAAATGTTATTAGGAAGGCAAAAAGTATGTGGTATGCAGATAGAATAGCTAAGTCTCAGGATAAAATTAAAATCATATGGTCAGTCGTAAAGGAAGTGGCTGGTCTGCAGAGACAGGTCGAGGATATAGAATCAGTGCGTAGTGGGAATGTCCGTTTTACTGATAAGTCGCATATATGTACAGTATTTAATAATCACTTTCTGAATATAGCAGGTGAACTAAATAGAAACCTAGTCCCAACAGGGAATCATATAGCGCTCATAGAAAAAAGTGTTCCGAGACTGTTACCTGAAATGCTCCTCCATGATACTGACAAGAGGGAGATTGAGTTAATAATTAAATCACTAAAGACCAAGAACTCTCATGGATATGACGGGGTATCTAGCAGAATACTGAAGTATTGTTCTATGTATGTTAGCCCAGTACTTAGCCATATCTGTAACTTTTCCTTTAGGAGTGGTCGGTTTCCTGACCGATTAAAGTACTCGGTAGTGAAGCCACTTTATAAAAAGGGAGACAGGGATAATGTTGACAATTATAGACCTATTTCTATGCCATCGGTGTTTGCTAAAGTTATCGAGAAGGTTGTATATACAAGGTTACTGGAGCATTTAAATTCACATCATTTGCTGTCAAATGTTCAGTTTGGTTTTAGAAATAGTTTAACAACTGAAAATGCTATATTCTCTTTTCTCTGTGAGGTTTTGGATGGATTAAATAGAAGGTTGCGAACGCTAGGTGTTTTATTTGATTTAACGAAGGCTTTTGACTGTGTTGACCAAAAAATACTACTGCAGAAGTTGGACCATTATGGAGTAAGGGGAGTAGCTTTCAATTGGTTCGCCTCTTACTTTAAGAACAGAAAGCAGAAGGTAATTCTCCGCAATATTGAGAGTGGTAGTGATGTTCAGTCCCAATGGGGCACTGTTAAGTGGGGCGTTCCCCAAGGTTCGGTGCTGGGGCCACTGCTGTTGCTTATTTATATAAATGATATGCCTTCTAGTATTACAGGTGATTCAAAAATATTTGTTTGCTGATGACACCAGCTTGATAGTGAAGGATCTTGTGTGTAATATTGAAACATTATCAAATAATGTAGTTCATGAAATTAGTTTGTGGCATCTGGAAAATAATTTGATGCTAAATCACAGTAAGACTAAGTTTTTACAGTTTCTAACTCACAATTCAACAAGAACCGATATTTTGATCAGACAGAATGGGCATATTATAAGCGAGACGGAATAGTTCAATTTCCTAGGCGTTCAGATAGATAGTAAGCTGTTGTGGAAAGCCCATGTCCAGGATCTTGTTCAGGAACTAAATGCTGCTTTATTTACCATTAGAACAGTATCTGAAATAAGTAACACTTCAGCACGAAAAGTAGTGTACTTCGCATATTTTCATGCGCTTATGTCGTATGGTATTATTTTTTGGGGTAATTCTTCTGATTCAAAGAGGGTATTTTTGGCTCAAAAAGGGGCTGTTCGAGCTATATGTGGTGTAAGTTCGAGAACATTTTGTCGACCCCTATTCAATAGTCTGGGAATTCTGACATTGCCCTCACAGTATATATTTTCTTTAATGTCGTTTGTTGTTGGCAATATTAGCCTATTCCCCAGAGTTAGCAGCTTTCACTCAGTTAAGATACAGACAATTTAAGGTGACACGGAAATATAAGAACTACTTCTATAAATAATGGCCATAATGGAAAACCAATGTTTTATCTATCATAGCTATTTTCATTTAGAGTAAAGCTCACACCAACCTAGTGTAGTGCCTTTATATTGTCTTTATAAAGACTGTTATTGTAGTAGTTGACGTATAAACAGCTGATTCCGGGGCAAATGGGGTTCAAACGTGCGTGTAGCTTTGTAAGTTTAGTTATCACGGATCATCCCTACATCAATTCAGGCGAATACTAGTACGATCGTCCGTAAATAGTTCAAAAAATTTGTCATGGCATAGTTACTGTATAATATTTGTAAAGTACTGCATAACAACGAGTTGCAATAAGTAACTAAACCTTTTCATACTGCGAACTTGATAAAAGACCAAAAGAGTGAAACATTAAAAACACATCCTTATTATGCTGCCATAGCAGGCAAACGTAATAAACATGGAAGTAGCTTAACCTCCTGTCGAAGACGGACGGACTGGGCACCGATAGAGCTCACACAATATTTTAGACCGTGCAGTCGTCTCCTGGACTTGCATAGCTTAGACCCCCTTTTAGCTCACCAGATATTTCCCAGTATCGATTAAGGCACGTGGCAGTAATGCTCCTTTGAGAAGGTTTCAACGGAGTTAATTTCTCATCCTCTCCAATCTGAAAGTGAAATCTGCAACTAAGGACCTCGTTATCAACGGGACTTTAAACCCTAGTGTTCCTTCCGACCGCTCAAAGCAAGGATATAGGAATATCCGTGTCTTCTTCAATGGAAGCACGTGAAAATTAGAGCAGCAGTGGCTAGACTAAATCTAGATGGCTGGGTAGAGATTTGAACACCACTTCTTTCAAATGCGAGCACAGTGCGACCCTTCGCTTGTTACCTATTTCTGTCATATTTTATGAGAGCATCAAACAGGTTGCTACATCAGCGACCTTTTGCGCTAATAAATACAACGATTCTGCCTGTACTGGAAAAAATACTGACACTAAAAAGCAAATAATCCTCATAAGGTAATATTTCCTCATCGTGTTACTTCACCGTTGGTTCCGGATACCTCACCTGTCCGAAAATCGCAGTTCTTTGAAGCTCGATGGTGTCTCTCCTTAACTTCAAACAGTTTGGCCACGGTACACAACTAAAATAGTGTCACAGTAAGAACAACAAATTAGGTATACAGAAGGTTAGATTTGTTCTTTGTGGGTCGCCTATTAATGAAAAAATTGTGAGACAGTCTGAGTATAATGGATATTTATTTGCCTTTTGTAATGTACACAATTAACATAAAATTCACTCCGTCGTCAGGCCACGAGTGGCCTACCGGGACCATCCAACCGCCATGTCATCCTCAGTGGAGGACGCGGATAGGAGGGCGTGTGGTCAGCACACCGCTCTCCCGGACGTTATGATGGTATTCTTGACCGAAGCCGCTACTATTAGGTCGAGTAGCTCCTCAATTGGCATCACGAGGCTGAGTGCAGCCCGAAAAATGGCAACAGCGCATGGCGGCCTGGATGGTCACCCATCCAAGTGCCGACCACGCCCGACAGCGCTTAAGTTAGGTGATTTCACGGGAACCGGTGTAGCCACTGCGGCAAGGCCGTTGCCTTAACATAAAGTTCACAAAAAACAAAATTCTCTAAACTCTCAATATAAATTACACGAAGTGACGCAAACACTGTATGAGTGTGTGTGTGTGTGTGGTGGGGGGTGGAGGGGCGCAGATACCCAATTATCAAATTATATGGAAGCCTGTACGGAGAAAACGCAGCAAGATTTCTTCAACCGGGCATCTCGCGACAAAGGGACCTAAAATTCTAATGAAATCGTCAACACAAGTTGCGTGGCAAAACAAGTAAATTGTAAGCTGTTCAGAATATGGATCGTGCAACTCAATTACCAACCCTTATTTTTTCCCAGATAACAGCTAGGCTCCCACTTCTAGTCAACTAAAGCACAGAGCGGACCGCGGACCCAGTTCCGCGAAACTGCTCAACTCCCCCCAGGAATGGTCGCTCCTCCTAACGACCATCGCTATCCGTATTCTGCCGGCAAACTGGAAACTGGAGACCACGACGGGAGCACGCCGTCCCAGCGAGACAAACGCAAATCTTTGGCCAAGCGAACGTGATGATGTAACCACGACACAGTGTAGAAAAATGAAACATTATCACATGGCGATGTGTAAGAGTCGTGTCACAGTTTAATCACCAATGTCACTGACCACTCAGTCACTCAGATTTTCAGACTAGTCTACAACTTCGTTACCACGGAATAGTTCAACAAATGGTTCAAATGGCTCTGAGCACTATGGGACTTAACATCTGAGGTCATCAGTCCCCTAGAACTTAGAACTACTTAAACCTAACTAACCTAAGGACATGACACACATCCATGCCCAAGGCAGGATTCGAACCTGCGACCGTAGCGGTCACGCAGTTCCAGACTGTAGCGCCTAGAACCGCTCGGCCATACTGGCCGGCAGTTCAACAAATGTCCGTACGCCATTCAGTACAGTTGCAGAGGTTATAAACAACCCCATACGCTGTTTGGACTACCAACACTTGTAATAGTCATGTAGTAGCCAAATACACTCCTGGAAATGGAAAAAAGAACACATTGACACCGGTGTGTCAGACCCACCATACTTGCTCCGGACACTGCGAGAGGGCTGTACAAGCAATGATCACACGCATGGCACAGCGGACACACCAGGAACCGCGGTGTTGGCCGTCGAATGGCGCTAGCTGCGCAGCATTTGTGCACCGCCGCCGTCAGTGTCAGCCAGTTTGCCGTGGCATACGGAGCTCCATCGCAGTCTTTAACACTGGTAGCATGCCGCGACAGAGTGGACGTGAACCGTATGTGCAGTTGACGGACTTTGAGCGAGGGCGTATAGTGGGCATGCGGGAGGCCGGGTGGACGTACCGCCGAATTGCTCAACACGTGGGGCGTGAGGTCTCCACAGTACATCGATGTTGTCGTCAGTGGTCGGCGAAGGTGCACGTGCCCGTCGACCTGGGACCGGACCGCAGCGACGCACGGATGCATGCCAAGACCGTAGGATCCTACGCAGTGCCGTAGGGGATCGCACCGCCACTTCCCAGCAAATTAGGGACACTGTTGTTCCTGGGGTATCGGCGAGGACCATTCGCAACCGTCCCCATGAAGCTGGGCTACGGTCCCGCACACCGTTAGGCCGTCTTCCGCTCACGCCCCAACATCGTGCAGCCCGCCTCCAGTGGTGTCGCGACAGGCGTGAATGGAGGGACGAATGGAGACGTGTCGTCTTCAGCGATGAGAGTCGCTTCTGCCTTGGTGCCAATGATGGTCGTATGCGTGTCTGGCGCCGTGCAGGTGAGCGCCACAATCAGGACTGCATACGACCGAGGCACACAGGGCCAACACCCGGCATCATGGTGTGGGGAGCGATCTCCTACATTGGCCGTACACCACTGGTGATCGTCGAGGGGACACTGAATAGTGCACGGTACATCCAAACCGTCATCGAACCCATCGTTCTACCATTCCTAGACCGGCAAGGGAACTTGCTGTTCCAACAGGACAATGCACGTCCGCATGTATCCCGTGCCACCCAACGTGCTCTAGAAGGTGTAAGTCAACTACCCTGGCCAGCAAGATCTCCGGATCTGTCCCCCATTGAGCATGTTTGGGACTGGACGAAGCGTCGTCTCACGCGGTCTGCACGTCCAGCACGAACGCTGGTCCAACTGAGGCGCCAGGTGGAAATGGCATGGCAAGCCGTTCCACAGGACTACATCTAGCATCTCTACGATCGTCTCCATGGGAGAATAGCAGCCTGCATTGCTGCGAAATGTGGATATACACTGTACTAGTGCCGACATTGTGCATGCTCTGTTGCCTGTGTCTATGTGCCTGTGGTTCTGTCAGTGTGATCATGTGATGTATCTGACCCCAGGAATGTGTCAATAAAGTTTCCCCTTCCTGGGACAATGAATTCACGGTGTTCTTATTTCAATTTCCAGGAGTGTATTATCCCAAAGAGGTGTTTTGAAATACTATACGACAAAATATGGTGAGAAATTTCGACTGGACTGTATGGAATAGGAGATAGATGGTGAATTACTTCTACCGGCAAGTACTTGTAAAAGCTATGCGATGCTATCATTGGCAGAGAAAACGAGAATGTGTAGATGACCACCATAATAATGACACTGCAGGATGTAACACTGATATTCTTGAAAGATTTAGACCATGTTTAAGGTAATTCACACTGAAGATAGGGTAATAACACGGCTACCAGGGGACGTGCTACAGAGACACAGAAGCAAACTAGCTCAGGGGAAAACCGCAGTCTCTATTTACCTAGACACCGCCAATGGCGGGACTGTGATCTATGGCATAATTCTGTGAGTTCGTTTTGTCACGTTGTATGGATCACCACACACAATCAGGAGCCTACTTAACTGTTCAAGACCGTTTTTAAATTTGACATATCTTCTTCCTTGGGACAACGGAGTATTCTTTTGTACCGGAAACCGAAAAAAACAATAAATTGGTGACATCCCTATAATCATTAAGTATATAATGTACTCAGAGAAATAGATAGCATGTTTTTGAAATACTTTTGCAACGCACAGCAACAACAACGACGTAGTAGCTGGAGCAATCATAATAGCAGCGGGATCCACATATGTTGTGGAAAGATAACGATAATGGACAGGTGCAAATTATTCAATTGCTCGCCATTTGACGACTTCCGTGTCCCTAATCCAACTACTGTATAACGTCGAATCTGAACCACGTTTCGTTGCATGCATGTACGTCTGAAGGACATTATAATGTGACGACGCGGACACTGTACAAAAATGGATATTGTAACCATCACTGATAAATATGTTTGAAATGTAAACCTTCCGATTAAGCCATTAAAATTCGGACATGCAGCCGCGAGAATACTACTTCTTCCATTAACTTTTTGGCCGCATACCGTCTGGCCATCCTCAGAGTGGGTCTCAAGACTGAAGACAGATACTGGTCGAGGGCAAAGTGGTACACTTGCAAACCCGCTTACTGTGGAGACAGCGTTAAGACATTTGATTCGCTTACAGATGTATGTTCGGCAGCGATAACACGTTGACGACTTGTCTGCAATTTAATTACACTTTCCGATCATGCACCAGGATAATTTGTGTTGTAATTTACCCATGTCCCATGGTCGGGGAATGTGATACAAGCACCAGTTCATTTTGCTGTTGATGTAAGATACCATTTAGCGCTCCAGTATGGTCCAAGACACGTGACATCTATACTTTGGCTTTCCATGTCTCGCGTCATCCCAGAAATGAGGTGCACAGCACTGCCATCGATAGTTATAGAACGAGTGCAATAAATAGCACAGTCGTGTAAAGATTTACGAGATGATGTGAGCTTGCTTCAGAACAAATGGTAATACAATCCAGAGACGAGTGTAGTACCACGACCAGATGTACACTACTGGTCATTAAAATTGCTACACCTAGAAGAAATGCAGATGATAAACGGGTATTCCATGGACACATATATTATACTAGAACTGACATGTGATTACATTTTCACGCAACTTGGGTGCATAGATCCTAAGAAATCAGTACCCAGACCAACCACCTCTGGCAGTAATAACGGTCTTGATACGCCAGGGCATTGAGTCAAACAGAGCTTGGATGGCGTGTACAGGTACAGCTCCCCATGCAACTCCAAAACGTTACCACAGTTCATCAAGAGTAGTGACTGGCGTCTTGTGACGAGCCAGTTGCTCGGCCACCATTGACCAGACGTTTTAATTGGTGAGAGATCTGGAGAAGAGCTGGCCAGAGCACCAGTCGAACATTTTCTGTATCCAGAATTGCCCGTACAGGACCTGCAACATGCGGTCGTGCATTATCCTGCTGAAATGTGGGGTTTCGCAGTGATCGAATGAAGGGTAGAGCCACGGGTTGTAACACATCTGAAATGTAATGTCCACTGTTCAAAGTGCCGTCAATGCGAACAAGAGGTGACACAGACGTGTAACCAATGGCACCCCATACCATCACTCCTGGTGATACGCCGGTATGGCGATGACGAATACACGCTTCCAATGTGCGTTCACCGCGATGTCACCAAACACGGATGCGACCATCATGATGCTGCAAACATAACCTGGATTCATCCCAAAAAATGACGTTTTCCATTCGTCCACTCAGGTTCGTCGTCGAGTACACCATCGCAGGCGCTCCTGTGTGTGATGCAGCGTCAAGGGTAACCGCAGCCATGGTCTCCGAGATGATAGTCCATGCTGCTGCAAACGTCTTCGAACTGTTCGAGCAGATGGTTGTGGTCTAGCAAACGTCCCCATCTGTTGACTCAGGGATCGAGACGTGGCTGCACGATCCGTTACAGCCATGTGGATAAGATGCCTGTCATCTCGACTGCTAGTGATACGAGGCCGTTGGGATCCAGTACGGCGTTCCGTATTACCCTCCGGAACCTACCGATTCCATATTCTGCTAACAGTCAATTGATCTCGACCAACGCGAGTAGCAATGTGGTGATACGATAAACTGCAATCGCGATAGGCTACAATCCGACCTTTATCAAAGTCGGAAACGTGATGGTACGCATTTCTCCTCCTTACACGAGGCATCACAACAATGTTCCAGCACACAACGCCGGTCAACTGCTGTTTGTGTATGAGAAATCGGTCGGAAACTTTCCTCATGTCAGCACGTTGTAGGTGTCGTCACCGGCGCCAACCTTGTGTGAATGCTCTGAAAAGTTATTCTTTTGCATATCACAGCATCTTCTTCCTGTCGGTTAAATTTCGCGTCTGTAGCACGTCACCTTCGTGGTGTAGCAATTTTAATGACCAGTAGTGTATATCCAAATGTGTATCCTGCAGCAGGTACGAGTGAACAGAAAATTGAAAAACGTAACGTGCTGAAATAATGCTGTACCTTTTGTCAAAGTAGATCATGGGACTTAAAAGAAAAGGTTACAGTTAAAATCAAATCTAAACAGGTCAACATTTCCTAGTGAAGTCAGTGGCTGTTCGTAATAACACATTCCATATTATCTAACAAACAGCTCGTTTGAGCATCCATGTTTGCTGAAACGTTTTTGGTTCTGTTATTGTATGCAGTTACCCGTCACAGCTGTCGATTTTGACTATGATAAACACTATACGTACAACGACAAAAAAGTCCTTTTACCATGGATTTGCTCAGAATTCTTACATTGTTGCAGAATCATTTCTCAGACCTTGGTACGTCAGTGGTGTGTAGCGTCCTCCAAGAGGAGATATCGCAGTTGGTCGATCTTGATAGTTGTTTTTTCCTTGAGGGCCTAAAACGCATCGTCACTATTAAATGTCAGTGAGTGAAAGAAATTTTAGGCCACAGCAAACGATGTAAATTGTTGAGCTGTGTTAAAATGTAATATGAGAGCCTTTATGCAGAAACCACAATAAAGAACATAAAAATAAAAAAAAACACACACACACACAAACAAAATTTGGTTTAGATGCTGTTCGAATCCCAAAAGATTCCTTGGTAGATGTGCTAAAGGTATTCCGTACATCAAAGCCGTCAATCACACCGATGCCGCGATAAAAATTACATTGGTAAATAGTAGTCCAGGCTCTTACAAAAAGGTACGGCCAAACTTTCAGGAAACATTCCTCACACACAAATAAAGAAAAGATGTTTGGACATGTGTCCATAAACGCTTAATTTCCATGTTAGAGCTCATTTTAGTTTCGTCAGTATGTACTGTACTTCCTCGATTCACCGCCAGTTGGCCCAATTGAAGGAAGGTAATGTTGACTTCGGTGCTTGTGTTGACATGCGACTCATTGCTCTATAGTACTAGCATCAAGCACATCAGTACGTAGCATCAACAGGTTAGTGTTCATCACGAACGTGGTTTTGCAGTCAGTGCAATGTTTACAAGTGCGGAGTTGGCAGATGCCCATTTGATGTACGGATTACCACAGGGCAATAGCCGTGGCGCGGTACGTTTGTATCGAGACAGATTTCCAGAACGAAGGTGTGCCGACATGAAGACGTTCGAAGCAATTGATCGGCGTCTTAGGGAGCACGGAACATTCCAGCGTATGACTCGCGACTGGGGAAGACCTAGAACGACGAGGACACCTGCAATGGACGAGGCATTTCTTCGAGCAGTTGACGATAACCCTAATGTCAGCGTCAGAGAAGTTGCTGCTGTACAAGGTAACGTTGACCACCTCACTGTATGGAGAGTGCTACGGGAGAACCAGTTGTTTCCGTACCATGTACAGCGTGTGCAGGCACTATCAGCAGCTGATTGGCCTCCACGGGTACACTTCTGCGAATGGTTCATCCAACAATGTGTCAATCCTTATTTCAGTGCAAATGTTCTCTTTACGGATAAGGCTTCATTCCAACGTGATCAAATTGTAAATATTCACAATAAACATGTGTGGGCTGACGAGAATCCGCACGCAATTGTGTAATCACGTCATCAACACAGATTTTCTGTGAAAGTTTGGGCAGGAATTGTTGGTGATGTCTTGATTGGGCCCCCATGTTCTTCCACCTACGCTCAATGGAGCACGTTATCATGATTTGATGGGGGATACTCTACCTGTGCTGCTAGAACATGTGCCTTTACACGTACGACACAACATGTGGTTCATGCACGATGGAGCTCCTGCACATTTCGGTCGAAGTGTTCGTACGCTTCTCAACAACAGATTCGGTGACCGATGGATTGGTAGAGGCGGACCAATTCCATGGCCTCCACGCTCTCCTGACCTCAACCCTCTTGACTTTCATTTATGGGGGCATTTGAAAGCTCTTGTCTACGCAACCCCGGTACCAAATGTAGAGACTCTTCGTGCTCGTATTGTGGACGGCTGTGATACAATACGCCGTTCTCCAGGACTGCATCAGCGCATCAGGGATTCCATGCGACGGAGGGTGGATGCATGTATCCTCGCTAACGCAGGACATTTTGAACATTTCCTGTAACAAAGTGTTTGAAGTCACGCTGGTACGTTCTGTTGCTGTGTGTTTCCATTCCGTGATTAATGTGATTTGAAGAGAAGTAATAAAATGAGCTCTAACATGGAAAGTAAGCGATTCCGGACACATGTCCACATAACATATTTTCTTTCTTTGTGTGTGAGGAATGTTTCCTGAAAGTTTGGCCGTAGCTTTTTGTAACAACCTGTATATGACCCGGAGCAGCTGTGAGCCAAACATAATGCGCAACTTATCTAGAAAGCAACGACTAATAACGCTGAAGTCGTGTAGGGATTGTTTCGTAACCCACAGCTGCGGAGACCGTGAGCACAGACATGTACTCGTATGCTGAACATTCTGCAGGAATCAAGGGCACCTCCAAGCAGTCTACTGAATGAAACTATGTCGCTTCCATAGTACCAAGCCGGTGCACGGCAGTGGAATGCAATGCGGAAGAACCAACACCTTTTATGTTCAATCGATTTGTCAGAAATGTACGAAGAAATTTAAACAACTTATTCCAAGAAATGGAATGGAGATTATGGTTCCCGGGTTCGATTCCCGGCGAGGTCAGGGATTTTCTCTGCCTCGTGATGGCTGGGTGTTGTGTGCTGTCCTTAAGTTAGTTAGGTTTAAGTAGTTCTAAGTTCTAGGGGACTTATGACCACAGCAGTTGAGTCCCATAGAGCTCAGAGCCATTTTTTTTCCAATGGTGCTACCTGTTTCGCATCGTAAACATAATGTGCAGAAACTAACCAAAAGGGAGAACAGCTACCAATTCCTGATTTTATCTTAATGCATTTCATTCCAGTCCCGCGTGCTGTCTCTTCGCAGACATTTCCTATCACGCTGTAATTTCAGATCTCTAGTCACATTGGCCAACCGTTCCGTAGACATTGGATAAAAGTAAATTTCAGAGACACAGGAATACTGAAAAATAAGGGTGGTCACATTTAAACTCTCCCTACTTGAGCCAGTATAAACGAGAAACTACTTAACGTATCCAACTTTGTAGGCATTTTTTCTATTCGTGTGGCTCACATGCAGCTTAAAAATACAAGTTATAATATTAGTATATGTATATAACGGGGATACATGAAGACAAAACCAAATGTAAAAGTAACTAAATGTCAATACCTAAGTTCCTAATCCATATAAGCGATGTATCCTCAGCTTTCACGAGGTCGCTCCAACTCCCGTGATAGGAACTCAAGGGGCAATCATCTCTCACTTGTTTGATTGTCTGTCTTGGTGCCACACAGCCACACATCGGACTGTCTAGCACCCCATTTGGAAAATGCGTCTGCGCATCGACCATACGACATGCCCAGACAGCAAGAGGAGTCATCCTAGGAAACCAGTCTCATATTTATCAGTGTAATTACAACAAATCATTACGATTACGGCAGTCCGACAACGAACTAAGTGCCGGAAATGCCTCCGCATGACGACTGTGGCATAATTTATTACCTCCTGGTGACTGCACATAATTTGCCCTGTAAAATCTCTCATACTTCTTATGGCTTTCGATGCGTCGAAATCGCGATTTTCCACGCCAAATCCATACCTCTTTTATGACAAGGCATAGCCCTGCTCACGTCATTTTCTTTGCACACGTCGGAACGTAGACCACAGGAACTTTATACTCCAGCATATCCACATTTCAGACATGCAGTGCAATTATAGTTTATGTTTGTATGTCAGAAAAAAATTATAGTATTTCTACGCTCACACGAGCTAGGTTTGACGATTCTGCTCAACACTTGGAATTTATTTGACATTTAAGTCTTACAGCCAGTCATTTTAGAGAACAGACTGCAGGTATTTTCAATCTGCTCTTCCCCCTGCGGGTCCGGGGATTAGAATAGGCCCGAGGTATTCCTGCCTGTCGTAAGAGGCGACTAAAAGGAGTCCATCCCCCTCACGGGGGTAGTTAGCGCCTGCGTCCGGAGACGGACGGTTTCACGACCTATAATCGTGGTCTTTTTGGTTTTTCACTTCTCGTTTCTTCCTTCCTTTTGTTGGTTCCTTTCTTTGCTCTTCTCCACCGCACTGTCTTCCTTACTCTTTCCCTTGACTTCTCCTTGCCTTCTCATTGCCTTTTTCTCCTTGCCTTCTCATTGCCTTTTTCTCCTTGCCTTCTCATTGCCTTTTTCTCCTTGCCTTCTCATTGCCTTCTTCTCCTTGCTTCCTCATTGCCTTCTTCTCCTTGCCTTCTCTGGTCTCCGCCTCGGCGTTTGAGACAGTCTGTCCTCTTTCTCCCTCTCTCTCTTCTTTTTCCTCTTCTTCCTTCCTCCCTGTGCGTGTCTGAAGGCCGACCCACGCGTTCGCACGCGTAGCCGGTGACGGGGTAACGCGTAAGTCCCCGCCCTGGGTAGACATGTAAGGCACGCGCGTACCCCCTGGTAAAGGCCAGGCCCGGGGAGGGGTGATTGCCTGAGCTGATACCTTCTGACCATGCCGATTGGTCCCTCCGTATGTTTCTCGGGAGGTGTGACCTGAGGTGTAAACATTCACCTAAGGCGGGAGTGCCCTCTGAGAGGGTCCCCACAAGGAAGGAGCGCGCCATCGGAGACGCTGGCAATCATGGGGGATTCCTCCGCAATGGATTCTACTCCATCGCTTTCGACTTCGACCCAAAAACGGAAACGTGACCAGCCAACAGTGACAAAAGTACTACCGCCTGCCCCACAGTTCCTCGTAGTTTCTCGATCTGAGGACGGAAAGGATTTTTCCTCTGTCAACCCTTTCGTTATTCAGAAGGGCATAGATGCCATAGCCGGATCTGTCAAATCTTGTACCAGGTTGCGTAACGGTACCTTATTACTAGAAACTGAGAATGCCTTTCAGGCACAAAAACTGCTTCGGGCCACACTCTTGTACACGTTCCCTGTCCGGGTGGAGGCCCACCGAACTTTGAATTCATCTCGTGGTGTAGTCTATAGTAGCTCCCTCGACGGATTGACTGACGAGGAGCTTCAATCTTTCCTCGCTGAGCAGGGCGTGACGGCTGTCCATAGGGTCATGAAAAAGGTCAACAATAACCTTGTACCGACCCGGACACTTTTCTTGACCTTCGATGGTGTTAAGCTGCCATCGCGCATCAAGGCGGGCTACGAGGTTATTTCTGTTCGCCCCTATGTCCCGACACCTACGCGCTGCTACCAGTGTCAGCGTTTCAATCACACTCGAGAGTCTTGCTCCAATGCGGCTAAATGTGTCACTTGTGGCAGGGATGCCCATGAGGGTGACTGTCCACCTCCGTCTCCTCGTTGTGTGAACTGTCAGGGTGACCATGCCGCATCCTCCCGCGACTGTCCTGTCTATAAGGAAGAACGCTGTATCCAAGAAATTCGGGTCAAAGAGAAAGTGTCCACCTCGGCTGCTCGCAAGCTATTGGCTAGTAGGAAGCCCACGCTGCTCCCAGCGGGGAAATACAGCACTGTCCTCGCCTCTCCTCGGACTACCCGTGAGGTAGCAACCCAGACATGCGATCTGACCTTCAGCACCACGGTCGTCCGTTCGGCCAGTGCTAAGATCGCGCGGTCGACGTCTCCTCTTCCTCCCATCACCCCACAGACACCAGCCACTTCCTCAGCTTCTGCTAAGTCGAAGACCCCGAAGTCAGATGCACGGGCCTTCAAGAAGGAACCATCCCGTGCAGACTTCCTCCGTCCCTCGACCTCCCAGCCTTCGACCGGTACTTCCACCAAACGTCCTTCTAAAAAGGCGCATAGGAAGCACAGTTCTCCTTCTCCGCCACGGCGCCTTTCTTCTCCTGCGCCAACCCAGCGGTTGCCGCCCCAGGCCGTCATCCGTTTCGCCTGGCCACACCGCTGGTAGCCGAACATCTGGCCGTTCACCGGCGGAGGAAGCTCCCCCTCCCGGCCATCCTCCCGAGATGGCCGATGACCCTATAGACCCCATGGACGATGACTGTCCGCCTACTGATAGCGGCGGCAGTGCTCGCTCGAAGCCAGGCCCTCAGCGGCCTTCGAGGTGACCCCTTCTCTCATCTTCCTTTTCTTACGATGGCACTTATTAACTGGAATATTCGCAGCATTCGCTCCAACCGAGAGGACTTGAAGTTGCTGCTCCGCTTGCATCGTCCGCTCGTCGTAGCCCTCCAGGAAACGAAGCTACGCCCATGCGATCAAATTGCCTTGGCACACTACACCTCTGTGCGTTTTGACCTACCCCCTGTGGTAGGTATCCCAGCTCATGGAGGGGTTATGTTGCTGGTCCGGGATGATATTTACTACGATCCCATCACGTTGCACACCGGCCTGCAGGCAGTTGCCATCCGCATTACTCTCCCCACCTTTACGTTTTCCTTTTGTACCGTTTACACTCCATCGTCATCTGCCGTTACCAGGGCAGACATGATGCAACTTATTGCTCAGCTACCTGCACCATTTTTGTTAACTGGAGACTTCAATGCCCACCATCCCCTTTGGGGCTCTCCAGCATCCTGCCCGAGGGGCTCCTTGTTAGCAGACCTTTTCAACCAGCTCAATCTTGTCTGCCTCAATACTGGCGCCCCTACTTTTCTTTCGGACACATCTCATACCTATTCCCATTTAGACCTCTCTATCTGTACTCCCCAACTTGCACGCCGGTTTGAGTGGTATGCACTTGCTGATACATATTCGAGCGACCACTTCCCGTGTGTTATCCATCTCCTGCAGCATACTCCCTCTCCGTGCTCCTCTAGTTGGACCATCTCCAAGGCAGACTGGGGGCTCTTCTCTTCCAGGGCGACCTTTCAGGATCAAACCTTCACAAGCTGCGATCGTCAGGTCGCACACCTCACGGAAGTCATTCTCGCTGCTGCTGAATATTCCATCCCTCACCCTACTTCTTCTCCACGTCGCGTACCGGTCCCCTGGTGGACCGCAGCATGTAGAGACGCTTTACGTGCTCGTCGACGTGCTTTACGCACCTTTAAACGCCACCCTACAGTGGCGAATTGTATTAATTATAAACGATTACGTGCTCAGTGTCGTCGTATTATTAAAGAAAGCAAGAAAGCCAGCTGGGCTGCTTTCACAAGCACCTTCAACAGTTTTACTCCTTCTTCTGTTGTCTGGGGTAGCCTGCGCCGGCTATCTGGCACTAAGGTCCACTCCCCAGTTTCTGGCTTGACGGTCGCGAATGAAGTCCTTGTGGCCCCTGAGGCTGTCTCCAATGCCTTCGGCCGCTTTTTCGCCGAGGTTTCGAGCTCCGCTCATTACCACCCTGCCTTCCTCCCCCGCAAACAGGCAGAGGAGGCTAGGCCACCTGACTTCCGCTCCTCGAATTGTGAAAATTATAATGCACCATTCACCATGCGGGAACTCGAAACCGCACTTGGCCGATCACGGTCCTCCGCTCCAGGGCCTGATTCTATTCATATTCAGACGTTGAAGAACCTTTCTCCTGCGGGTAAAGGTTTTCTTCTTCGTACATACAATCGCATCTGGATAGAGGGACATGTTCCCGCATGCTGGCGCGAGTCTATTGTTGTCCCGATTCCTAAGCCGGGGAAGGACAAGCACTTGCCTTCCAGTTATCGACCTATCTCGCTTACCAGCTGTGTCTGTAAAGTGATGGAGCGAATGGTTAACTCTCGATTGGTTTGGCTGCTCGAGTCTCGACGCCTACTTACCAATGTACAATATGGATTTCGAAGGCGCCGCTCTGCTGTTGACCATCTGGTTACCTTGTCGACCTTCATTATGAATAACTTCTTGCGGAAGCGCCCGACCGCGGCTGTGTTCTTTGATTTGGAGAAGGCTTACGACACCTGTTGGAGGGCGGGCATTCTCCGCACCATGCATACATGGGGCTTTCGCGGTCGCCTCCCTCTTTTTATTTGTTCCTTTTTATTGGATCGACAGTTCAGGGTACGTGTGGGTTCTGTCCTGTCCGACACCTTTCGCCAGGAGAATGGGGTGCCACAGGGCTCAGTTTTGAGCGTCGCTCTCTTCGCCATCGCGATCAATCCAATAATGGATTGCCTCCCAGCTGATGTATCAGGCTCCCTTTTCGTGGACGATTTTACCATCTATTGCAGCGCGCAGTGTACACGTGTCCTGGAGCGCTGTCTTCAGCGTTCTCTTGACCGTCTTTACTCCTGGAGTGTCGCCAATGGCTTCCGTTTTTCTGCCGAGAAGACGGTCTGTATTAACTTCTGGCGCTACAAAGAGTTTCTCCCACCGTCCTTACGACTCGGTCCCGTTGCTCTCCCAATCGTGGAGACAACCAAATTTTTAGGCCTTACCTTTGACAGGAAACTTAGCTGGTCTCCACATGTGTCATATTTGGCCGCCCGTTGTACCCGTTCTTTAAATGTCCTCCGTGTTCTCAGTGGTATGTCGTGGGGAGCGGATCGAACCGTCCTACTTCGTCTATATCGGTCGATCGTCCGCTCCAAGCTGGATTATGGGAGCTTCGTATACTCCTCTGCACGGCCATCCATCTTACGCCGCCTCAACTCCATACAACATGGGGGTTTACGACTTGCGATCGGAGCATTTTATACCAGTCCCGTAGAGAGTCTTCATGCTGACGCTGGCGAATTGCCACTCACCTACCGGCGCGATATACTGCTTTGTCGGTATGCCTGTCGGCTACTGTCAATGCCCGACCATCCGTCTTATCGTTCCTTTTTTGACGACTCTCTTGACCTTCAATACGGGTTGTATGTCTCTGCCTTGCTACCCCCTGGAGTTCGCTTTCGTCGCCTCCTTCAACACCTTAATTTTTCATTCCCTGCAACCTTTCGAGTGGGCGAGAGCCGCACGCCACCTTGGCTCCAGGCTCAGGTCCGCGTTCACCTCGACCTCAGCTCGCTCCCAAAAGAGGTCACCCCCGGTTCGGTCTACCACTCCCGTTTTTTGGAACTTCGTTCGAAGTTCATCAACATGACTTTCATTTATACAGATGGCTCTAAGACCAATGATGGGGTCGGGTGTTCCTTTATTGTCGGGGCACAAAGTTTCCAATACCGGCTCCATGGCCATTGTTCGGTCTTCACAGCTGAGCTCTTTGCCCTCTACCAGGCTGTTCTTTACATCTGCCGCCACCGACATTCTGCTTATGTCATATGCTCAGATTCCCTGAGCGCCATCCAGAGCCTCAGTGATCCGTACCCGGTTCACCCTTTCGTACACCGGATCCAACGCTCTCTCCAGCAGCTGGTGGACGTCGGTACGCCGGTTAGCTTTATGTGGGTTCCTGGCCATGTCGGTATCCCTGGGAACGAAGCTGCAGATGCCGCGGCCAAGGCTGCGGTCCTCCAGCCTCGGACAGCTTCTTGTTGTGTCCCTTCGTCCGATTTTAGCAGGGTCATTTGTCGGCGCGTCGTGTCGCTGTGGCATGCCGATTGGGCTGCACTTACCGACAACAAGCTTCAGGCCTTAAAACCTCTTCCCGTGGCTTGGACGTCCTCCTCACGCCCTTCTCGGCGGGAGGAGGTCGTTTTAGCAAGGTTAAGAATTGGACACTGCCGGTTCAGCCATCGCCATCTGCTGACGGCTGCGCCGGCGCCGTTCTGCCCATGTGGGCACTTGCTGACGGTTAGGCACATTTTAATGTCCTGTCCAGATCTTACCACACTGCGCCTCGATCTTAACCTGCCTAATACTTTCGATGCCATTTTAGCGGATGACCCACGAGCAGCTGCTCGTGTTCTTTGTTTTATCAATTTGACAAACCTCGCTAAGGACATTTGATGATGTTTTTTAATCCTCTGCCTGTCCGTCTGTCTTTTATTGTGTTTTCCCTTTTAGTTGTTGTTGTCAACTTGTGCCTCGCGGTGCATTTTTAGAGTAGTCAGGGCGCTAATGACCATTGAAGTTGTGCGCCCTAAAACCACAAAAAAAAAAAAAATCAATCTGCTCTTCCAAAAGGTGCTGCATCCCGCCAAGACTCTCTCAATTAAGTGTAGTAAGCTACAGGCGCACGGCACTATAAGATAATCAACAACGCGCCAGCGGACGAAAGACATCACCGATATGGTTTGGTGTACTGTAATAAACATTGCTGTTGATAGTGCAACAAAGAACATGTGAGGATTTCCTTAGGGAAGCCGATGAGAAGACGTTCTGTGTATCCATTTTGTTGCAGCCATACTGTTTGCTCTGTTTCTACACTATAGCAGATACAATTGAAACCTTGCATTATTCTGTTGTAGAGCTGTTTACGAAATGAATCTATCACCCCTTACAGTCGAATATATTTATCAATGTGTCGAAGTCGCAATTCCCCCTGTCAAATCTATCCTCCGCTTATGAATAGATATACGCAATTATCGACAGGACTAGTAGTCTGCTCTCTTCCCACACACGTCTGCTGATATTTCGAAACACTGATCACAGTAAATTTACGTTCTAGCGCCACTGCATTCCCCACAAGTAGCGTGATTGTCATTCGTAAGTGTGTAGTGTCCGAAAAATTATGATATGTTCATGCTTACACCAGCTGGGTGCCGTTTTGCATGGTCTACCATAGCTTCCCAGTAATAAAACCCTCCCACATCATCGTTATCGTATATTCGTCGGGGAATAAATAACATAATTACAATTAAAAAGCACTTGCATTTGTTGTTTTTGTTACTATGTTCTTGCATAACAGACGACGTTTGCCAGAGCAGGAAAAACTGATGCTTCCACCCAACTCACAGAAACCCTGCTAATTCACTCGCAACCCCATCACGTTCTGACAGCACTGTTCCATAGTTAGAACGCTGTCTTGTCCTCCAACTGTCACTAACTAGGTAGAGAGCCATCACATTGAGAAAACTAGCACACTAACTTACAGGAGGAAATTCAGACCAATGCAGAGTATACATAGACTGCACACAGAAATTCAGAAGCATAGCACCTACAATTCATCGATATCGAATGACAGTCTATAAATATCCCCCTGTACATGTCCTAATCCCCATTATTCTATTCCTATGATTACCACGCTAGAAATACGAAAATGTAATGGTGTCCGAGTCTTCGTAGACAGCACAGTCTCTCTCTCCTCGTTATTTTTGTAACATCCAACGGTGTAAAACTACGAACTCTAAAAAAATCTTTGGTAACGTCACCTGGTAGAGAGCACGATAAGATTTTACCACGTCTCTCTCTTCTAATATATCGGATAATGTCTGCGTGTTGTCTTCAACCAAATGTAACCATCCCATTTAATGTACATGTATTATTGGTCCACTGGAGCAGGCCGCCAATGTTCGAAGTCGCTTCCACGAACCTGTGTAAAGTTCTGGAGGAAGACAATTTCCCACAGACAACGAATTACAAGAAGAGGGTTCTTGTGTTGCTGTTTCATAAGCAATTTGATACACTGTTTTTTGCTGTAACACATTGAAGCAGTGTATGACTGCAGCAGCGTACCCAGCCACACATTTTCTTTTCCCGCCATGACTTTGAGGTTGGTGTCAGATGCTACACCGACATTAACACGTTTCGATCCATTGGTTCCCACAGAGAGCTGGACATGGCATGGTGTAAACTATGTTGCTCCCACAACACGCAGGATGCTTGAAATAAAAGACACAGGTGGTGTTTCCAGAATGATTATTTAGTGTTTCTTATTCACAAAGATGTGGGAAACATAATAACATAAGGACACTGGAAGAGTTTGTGGCATTGTGGAGCATTTCCAAACAGCAGTCCGGAGGTGCTGACCTCTACATTGAATCTCATCATTCACAGTGATGGGGTAGCAGATGTCTCAGTGTTCTATTTTCGAAGAGACCCAGAGCACTGATTCCTCATGTTGGTGGTGTATATTGCATCCAGGTATATGAGCACTGTTTCAGTGTCCTAGATGGTAATCATCCTGGCCTCCAAATATTTTAACACTGTATCTTTCATTTTTATGACTTACAAGGCATGACCACATGTGGAACAAGGAGGTTCTCTTCAGGACTTCAGCCCATAGAGCACGGATAGTATGAACTACCAGTTGTCAATCTCACTAGTAGAGGAATGGAATGATATTTATACACCCAGCCGGGAATGTAAGTATCCTCATCCCCCCAAATGTTTCTCGTATTTTCGCCAATTTTACGTATTCCTCGATCAATATCACAATTTTTCCACGTTTTCCGTAATTTCAAGGCAATTTACCCGATTACTCAAGATCCATACTGTTGTGGGTTGGCAGGAGAGCCAACACCGGGTTACTAGAGGAAACCGAAAGGCACGCGTTTTAGCTCACGCAGGCTGGCGTGAGGTCTGGACCAGGACAAGGAAATTAGAATTTAGAAAAATGGACGTAGCTGGTGGAATACTTAACTTTAATCCATAACTGGTGAACGTCGCACTTGACTGTACATTATTCACAATATCAATAGTAACTGAACATGGAGCCTTGCTAGGTCGTAGCAAATGACGTAGCTGAAGGCTATGCTAACTATCGTATCGGCAAATGAGAGCGTAGTTGTCAGTGAACCATCGCTAGCAAAATCGGTTGTACCACTGGGCGAGTGCTAGAAAGTCTCTCTAGACCTGCCGTGTGGCGGCGTTCGGTCTGCAATCACTGATAGTGGCGACACGCGGGACCGACGTATACTGACTGACAGCGGCCGATTTAAAGGCTACCGCCTAGCAAGTGTGGTGTCTGGCGGTGACACCACATTCCTCCCCCGCAAATCGGCGTACGGTTGTGGCATAAGGCTTCCGCCCACCGTGGGGAGGACCCCATGCTGACGTATGCGACGAGGTAGAGAGCCTAACAACAGGCGAGTCTGTGCCACCCGCACCCTGCCATTCGGACCGCGGGGAGCTAGGAAACGCCTGAAAACCTGCTCCAGGGTGCACGCCAACATGTGGTGTATGCGCCCGCAGAGAGACAGTAGGGGCCGAAGGGTCGACCTCCATCGGGCCGGGGCACCCGACGGGCGAAGACGATATATGGGCCGGAGCGGGCAAGAGTTCCATGTAGGAGGACAACTGGTCACGGGAAGCGATCGGCGGCGCGTGACCCAGGGAGGCGCCCGACGGTTGCAGCGACGCGTCCACTGCGGGCGTCGCCGGTGGGAGAACAGGCGGCGGCGTGTCGCCATGGGGCAAAATGGAAGGCAGCGTCGGTAACACCTGGGACCGAGGCGAGCCAGTAGTTGGGTCCCCAGGGCGCTGACCGGACGGCACCGTCGCTGAAAGCAGACGGGGAGCGGCAGATCCTGTGCGACGACAGAGGCGCAGCTGATTGAGAGGCCGACGCACCTCACCAGAGGCCCCCAAAACCAGATATATAGCTCGGCCGAGGCAGCGAAGAATGCGCCCTTCGAGCAAACGCCGTGAACCTCAATAGTGGCGGTAGTAGACAACGTCGCCTGGGGCAAAAGCAGGTGTCTGCCGCTGCACAGGAACCTGATGCGGCG
This sequence comes from Schistocerca cancellata, assembly GCF_023864275.1. Taxonomy (NCBI): domain Eukaryota; kingdom Metazoa; phylum Arthropoda; class Insecta; order Orthoptera; family Acrididae; genus Schistocerca; species Schistocerca cancellata. Next base: position 99,250,937 of record NC_064629.1, on the reverse strand, counting down.
GATGTAGCAAAGACATCAAGGTGCGATGAGGGCGACCGTGAAGCAACTCAGCTGGCGAGCGACCATCTCGTGGCTGAGAGCGATACGAGGACAAAAAGAGCAATAACGCGTCCTTCCGAGAATGCGACTCTTTCAACTTCAACATCTGTGTCTTGAAAGTCCTGACCAATCATTCAGCGGCACCGTTTGACTGGCGAAAACGGCGCGGCCGTAGATGTTGAATACCATTGACCTTGCAGAATGACTGAAATTCTGCGGACATGAATTGAGGGCCATTGTCGGAAACAATAGTCTGCGGAAGACCTTCAATACAAAAGATAGCAGATAACGCTTGGATGGTGGCAGATGACGTCGTGGAAGACATCCGGACAACAAAAGGAAAATGGCTGAACGAATCTACCACAACCAACCATCGAGCATTCCAGAATGGACCAGCAAACTCGATGTGTAAGCGTTGCCATGGGGAAGTGGCTTTGAATTTCCGCGGTGGTGCTGATTGTTGTTCGGCACACACCCTGCTAGAAGAGCACATATTCGTAATTGCGGCATCGATTCCGAACCAAGTACAGTGCTGACGAGCAAGTTGTTTCGTTCTTACTATACCCCAATGTCCTTGGTGGAGAAGCTGTAAGACAGAGGACTGTAACGAACGTGGGACCGCGATCCTGGACTGATCATTATCAGAACGCAACAGCAAAACACCACGTCGTACAAAAAGTCTCTCCGGGTGAGCAAAAAATCGGTGAACCAACGGATCCCCGATCCATGACTTTGACAAGGGCCATTGCGTAACAACAAAACGCAGAACGGTAGCAAGGACAGCGTCGGCAGCTGTGGCTGTAGCTACACGACGAAAATCAATCGGAAACGATTCGACCACGTCATCGGTTTCCGAATGAATGAACATGCAAGCAAGTTCGGAGGAATCGAATGCTCTATCCTCAGCAACAGGCAAACGGGTCAACGCATCGGCGTTTCCGAGCTTAGCAGTGGACCGATACAAGATATCGTAGCGGTACTGCGAGAGGAAAATAGACCAGCGAATGAATTTCTGCGCTGTACGTGGAGGTACAGGCTTGGTCGGATGAAAAAGCGATGTCAAAGGTTTGTGGTCTGTGATGATGGTAAAGTGACGACCACACAAGAAATCATGAAACTTTGTAACACCAAATACGAGAGCCAATGCTTCTTTCTCGATCTGTGAAGAATTTCGTTGCGCAGACGAGAGCAATTTGGAGGCAAAGGCAATAGGGTGATCGTGCGATCCATCTTTGTGCGCAAGCACAGCACCGATCCCGAAATCCGATGCATCCACCATCAACAAAAGGGGCTTCCGGTTATCGAATGGCGTAAGGCAAGTATTGGAAAGCAACGCCGATTTCAACTGGCGAAAGGCGCGTTCGCATTCCGTCGTCCAGACGAACGGAACACCTTTACGGCGTAAGCGATGAAGCGGAGCTGAAATGGAAGAGGCATGGGGAACATAGCGATGATAATAGTTAATTTTGCCCAGCACACTCTGTAGCTGCTTCAAATTCTGCGGCGAAGGCAAGTCTAGTATGGCACGGAGGTGCTCGGGACTGGGATGTATGCCTTTGGCATTGAGTACATGTCCCAAGTAGGGTAAGTCACGAGCAAAAAACACACATTTGTCCTTCCGCGAGCGAAGACCATTTTGTCGCAAGACCTGAAATAAATTTCTGAGATTGGCTAAATGTTCTTCTTCCGTATTCCCGGAGATCACAATGTCGTCCAGATAATTTGCTGCAGTAGGGACCGACGCACTAACAGTTTGTAGACATTGCTGAAACAATGCATTGGCGGATGCACACCCGAATGGCAGTCGTTTGAATCGATACAAATCAAGATGCGTGTTAACCACCAAAACGCGCTGGGATTCTTCGTCCACCGGTATTTGCAAATACACATCTGCTAGGTCCAACTTCGAAAAATATTTACCCGGGCACAGTTTGTCAAAAAATCTTCCGGGCGGGGTAAAGGAAAAGTTGCAGTCACTAGTTGTGGATTCACTGTTGCCTTGAAGTCCACACAAAGTCTCAATTTTCCGGAAGGTTTTGGCAAAATGACTAAGGGTGATGCCCAGAGAGAAGCCTGCACACGTTCAATTACACCTTGTGATTCCACATCGTGTAATGTTTTTGCGACCTCATCACGCAATGCGTGGGGAACATTGTGCGCTCTGAAAAATTTCGGTTGCGCGTTTACTTTCAGTTCCAAATGTGCTGTATAGTTCTTAGCGCAACCGAGTCCCGGTGCAAAAATGTCTGCAAATTCGTCACATAGACGAGGAACACTGTCGGAAGGCACAGTCTGGTTCACTGATGGGACCTGATTTACTATAGACAAGTTAAACAACTGAAATAAATCGAAACCAAACAAGTTCACTGCAGAAGAAGAACGAAGGACGTAAAATGACGCAAGTTTTGTTTGTCCTTCATATGTTGCAAGAAGGCTGCACTGTCCTAACACAGGGATCGCTTGTCCTGAATAACTACTTAACATTTGCGGCACATAACGGAGGTGTGCTCAGCAGGTTGTAAGTGTCTTGATTGATCAGTGAAATGCTGGAATGGTATCACTTTGCTGTTAATGTCCAAGTCTACAAAAAGTTTATTGTCCTGCTGAGGACAAGAACGACTGTCTCGTGCAAAGTGAACTGACACTGGTACAAAATCACTTGCGACTTGACGGGAGTTCTGGCGATGTTGACGCACACTATTTGTGGGACGAACACAGTCACTGTTAGAGAGAGTGGCTCTAGGCGGAGTTGCATGAACTATATGAATTTCCATGGGCAAAGTGTCATGAGCCTGAGTATCCTTGGTTCGATTCCGATTCCGGCGCGAAGCAAAGGGCCTGGAATAGTTTTGAGCTTCCGTTCTGAGCTTTTTCTGGCATACACTTTGAACATGTCCTTTTTTACTACAGTAGAAGCAAATAGCTTGGCGTGACGGGCAATTCTCACGCGAATGTCTAGTAGCACACTGCGGGCATGATTTTAGCACTGCATTTGCTTGCCGGGCGATACACGTGGCTGAGAGCCTGGAGGCAGCGGCACTGCCGGGCGCAAGGACTGTTTACTGTTCCGTGCAGCTCGTCCGGCGGGCCGGTTAACCTGACACACAAGGTGGTGAAGTTTCAAATGATTCCTGAGCCAAGTCAAGTGTGTCCTGCCGATCCAATATGTCCATCACTTGTTGAAGGGAGGGATTGACTAGTTTCAAAATCTGTTCCCTTATATGAACATCAGAAACGTTCTCTGCAATTGTATCATGTACCATAGTATCTGAATAAGGGGGTCCACATTGACACTCAAAAGCACAATCCCTAGTAAGGCCTTTCAAGGTTGCAACCCACTCCCAATTAGTCTGACCTGCTGCACGTTTTGTATGAAAGAAGGTATACCGTTTGGCACCTACATTGACTGATTCTTTGAAATATGCATCTAATGCAGACAAAATTTCTTCATAGGACAGAGTTGCTACGTCACGTTGGGGAGATAATTTGACTATCACACGGTATGTGTACACCCCTATGGAGGACAACAAATAAGGCTGCCGCTCGTTACCTAGAATTCTGTAGGCGGGGAGATGGAATCCAAATTGGCGTGACCACTCCGTCCAGCTTTCCAGTGCAGCATCAAAAGGACGAAAAGTTGGTGCAACTGCGTTTTGTGGCTGCGTTAGCAATGGGGTGGCGGCTGCCGCATCGTTTTGCATTGCACGTTGACCCTGGACGAGCTGTCCAAGGGCATCCAGTAGGGCCTGTGTCTGCTGATTCTGTAAGCGATAAGATTCGGACAGTACATCTGGAGATGGTGGCGAAGCCATTACACAAGTAAATCAGGGCAGTATAGTTACGAACGCGGTATTGTCTCGTCGCCAATGTTGTGGGTTGGCATGAGAGCCAACACCGGGTTACTAGAGGAAACCGAAAGGCACGCGTTTTAGCTCACGCAGGCTGGCGTGAGGTCTGGTACTGGACAAGGAAATTAGAATTTAGAAAGATGGACGTAGCTGGTGGAATACTTGACTTTAATCCATAACTGGTGAACGTCGCACTTGACTGTACATTATTCACAATATCAATAGTAACTGAACATGGAGCCTTGCTAGGTCGTAGCAGATGACGTAGCTGAAGGCTATGCTAAGTATCGTCTCGGCAAATCAGAGCGTATTTTGTCAGTGAACCATCGCTAGCAAAATCGGTTGTACCACTGGGCGAGTGCTAGAAAGTCTCTCTAGACCTGCTGTGTGGCGGCGCTCGGTCTGCAATCACTGATAGTGGCGACACGCGGGTCCGACGTATACTAACGGACCGCGGCTGATTTAAAGGCTACCACCTAGCAAGTGTGGTGTCTGGCGGTGATACCCACATACCTTCACTCTTGAAAATTTGTCACGTCAACAAAATGTATCATCACGTCGGTCTCGTCATGCAATCAGCCAATGACATTGCAGCATGCTTCTCAGTTTCTGTACTGTTGCAAAACCACCCCTCTCAATTATTTTGCGAGAGTCATATACATGTGAACATATCATGAAGCCTGTTACACCTGCCTACATCACACAACATTAATACTGTTTCTTAGTGTAAGAAACAGCCATTAGCAGGAAGGAGGTGGAAAAACTATATTCCTTAGCCGGAACACACTACAATTTCTGTAAGCTTTTATTATGATTTTCAACTCCCTGTATGTGGATTAAGTCACAAAATATTCTCGCATTTATAGAATTAAGTCAGAGACTGAAAGACCTCACCAACACCTCCAGTGATTACTACCCCAACGTACGATTCATATCCATAGCAGCACTCCATACTCTGTTTTGAAACAAGCTGCCCATTCCATCTCCAAACATAGATTCTATGTGACAGAAGCACTATACAGGGTGTCCCATTTATCTTGACCACCCTAAATAAGTTTGTCCAGATGCAAATTACAAAATGTTTCAAGCAAATGTTCTTCTGCCGTCAAGGGGACATAAATCAGCATGATTGCTATCGTTGTAGCTTTGTTTTTTACAAAGATATGAACAGTGGTATGACTTTTTCAAATGGCATCCTGTATTTTTTATTCATGAATTCATTTCCTCTCCTAAAGCTCTATTGAAAAATGTATCACAGTCTACCATTCACTGAAACACAACGTTATTAATTACATAACACAACATTGACTTTGAGTCCGCGATCACAAACTCGTCCACTTGCTAGAGATATCAGGAAACAAATGAAAGCCAAGTGAAAACATAACACAAAATAGACTTTGAATCTCCTGTACCATTGCCCAGGAGTAGAACATTCAAATGTGCTCATAGTGGTGACACTGGACCCCGATACACTGGTGCACTCGGTGAATGAAAGAATTATTTGCTGCTTTCAGTGTTGCCTGCCGAAGAGAATTACAAGCAAGCATGATACATTCCTGCATGACCTCTACAGTTGTTGGAATATAGCGATAGACAACTTCTTTAATGCATTCTCAAAGAAAAAGGTCCAGAGGATTTAAATCAGGAGACCTAGTAATGGTTCCTCCTCGGCCAACCCATCTGGCAGGATACCTTCTGTTCAGAAGACGACGTGGACGCAAGGCATTGTGTGCTGGACATCCATAGTGTTGATACCACAAAAACATTCTGGTTCTTAGGGGCACTTCATCCAAAAGAAGAGGAACAATTCGTCAGAGGAAGTTGACATACGCTGTGCCATTTAGACTACCAGTGATGAAATAAGGGCCAATAACTATAGTACCAAGCATCAGACACGAGACGTTAACACTCCATTGACGCTGATGTTCCACCTGTCTAAGCCATCGTGGGTTGTCGCTGGTCCAATAAGGCATGTTCCTTATATTTACCTGTTCTTTATTTGTGAAGGAACATTCAACGGTAAACAGAACACTGGAGAAGAAGTTCGAGTTGGCGAGGATTTGTTGCTGTGCCCACTGACAGAACTGTACACGATTCTGGAAATCATTCCCATGCAACTCTTGATGTAGGTGCACATGGTAAGGATGGACCCGTCGACGCGTAAGAATACGATGTACCCTGGTTTTAGGAATGCCAATCTCGCGTTCAAGCTGTAGTGTGCTCACATGTGGATTCACAGCAACGGAAGCGAGAACAGTGACTTCGGCAGCTTCGTCTGTGCGAGTGCTACGACGATTGCGTTGTCTTGGGTTGAAACTTCCCGTTTCCTAAAGCGTCGCAACAAGACGAGAAAACATCCGTCGGGAAGGTGGGTCCTTGTCAGGATATCGCTCTCTGTACAGTTCCGCTGCCTGTGTAGCATTTCGCGTACCTTCAACAACAACAATAAAAGAAAAAATATGTCGATGCAGTTTGTATGCCTACTCTACACAACAGTATTTAAAGGCACTAAACTTCTGTACTAAATGCACCCATACAGAAGAAGACAGTACTTAAATTACTGTTCTGTTCTGCTAACTTATATTCCCCATAGATAAGTAGCATTTATACCTTCTCTTCGTTGGTGCACATTCTACTGACACAATTCTTCAACTGATGATAGTTGACGGAATGACGTGTGGGCACTCTACTTATGTTTACATTTGTCTTCTTTCAACGTTAGCACGTGGATGTTTTCCATTACCCTGAGTACCTGCACTAAGCGCTGGGAGCGTACACGTAATGTTGCGTAATTAATAACGTTCTGTTTCAGTGAATGGTACACTGCGATACTTTTTTGAATAGGTCTTTGGGAGAGGAAATGATTTACCAAATAAAAATTACAGGATTCCATTTAAAAAAGTCATACTGCTCTTCATATCTTTGCAAAAAAAAAAAAAAAGAAAAAGAAAGCTACAACGATGGCAATGATGCTGATTGATGTCCCCCTGAGTGCTAAAGAACATTTGCTTGAAACATTTTGTAGTTTGCTTCTGGACAAACAGTTATTTAGCGTGGTCAAGATAAATGGGACACCCTGTATAGCTTTACTGAGGGGTATAGAACCCACTGTTCACATCCAATTACAGTTCAGCAATTATGCTATGGTCTCATCAGCCCTATAAAATGATGGCGAGAAACAGAAATTATATGAAATAACAACATCTCACAAGGAAATAGGCAAAAGGATAGCAGAGGTGTCTGACATGGGAAATTACATGCCACGCTGCACTAACTCTCTGACCAGAACACAGCATCTTCCACACACACCATTTGTCAAGAACATGAGTACACAAGGCTTACAGTACCTCACAAACCCCTATCACTAACGTAGAATCACTGTAGTTAATACACTAAAGACTCAATTTATGTCCAAGGTATGGCAGAGGAATGAAGTACTTTGCATACATCTTTATTCATCTAGAGGAGGATGCCAAAATAGGTTTTCCACCGGTTTGGTGGACATTATTCATCACACATACGCTGGAAGTTCTCTGCTGGCTGTGGTATGAAGAGTTTGCTATTATTAATTGCTGGTGGATAGCGCTCTGAGTCACACATAGAACGCCAGCCGCGGTGGTCGAGCGGTTCTAGGCGCTACAGTCCGGAACCGCTCTGCTGCTACTGTCGTAGGCTCGAATCTTGCCTCGGGCATGGCTGTGTGTGAGGTCCTTATGTTAGTTAGATTTAATTAGTTGTAAGTCTTGGGGACTAATGACCTCTGATGTGCTTAGAGCCGTTTTTTCACACATAGAACTCGCAACTGTATATCAAGGAAACATCGGTTATACCACACTACTGATTCACCTCGAGAGAACATCATCTCCCTCTCTCTCTAGAAGCATCATCAGTCTACCATTAGGTAATACCTCATTACAACCCCTCTCAACCATCTACTTTCTATCATCCTTTAATGCAGATCCGTGTCAGTTTAGAGGCAGATGGTTCTCTTTTCCAAGAAAGCACCAAAGACAGCAGAATGTTGTTAAAAACCATACAACAACTACTCTATAAAGTATTCGTTGGCTAACACTGCATGGTTGTGATTAGTAGAGGGTACGGGGAAGCACATTGTAAATACTGTTTGTTAGAGTTTAAAACATGTAAACAGTCTTTCACAGGGTCAAACATTCATTCCATTATATATCACAGTCACCAAGTTGGTAATACAATGCTCTTTAGCTAAGGACATTTTATGAAAATCGTTGGTTTCTGGTAACTCGGGGGCCACACTTGTCTTTGTGACCCAACATAAATAAATTTATTACTACTCGTATACATTTGGTGGTCATCTATGTTTAAAAAAATCTGTTCCTGTCGTCTTATCGCTGTCCACGAAAACTGACTGTTTGCTTGGTTCCTATTGCTTCCATGTCAACTTTTTCGCATATTTCTCTTGTTGTCACATACTCTTTCCCATGTACAAGAATTTTTCTGCACCAAGCAGACATGTAAGTCTCTCCCTCAGTTTCCCTGTATTTTGACGTATTTTTCCTCAGTTTATGCGGTATTTCTGTCAATTTTTGTAATTTTACCGAATTTATGTCACTTCTGCTCATATGATCATGAAATCACTTCTCGCCATGTATTTTATAATTGCTTGTAAATGTAATACAGTCGTCGACACCTAGCACAACTGCGCTACTTTTCTGTATGTGTGTGTGCCTGTATCGGTTTCAGGTAGAAGGCTCCCAGACCATAGTCTGAAACTACCACTGATGAATTCACCCTAAACACTATCCCTGCTATGCATTATGGCTGGGACAGAATTCGGTGGAGAGTCCCCCACCAGTGGTTTCCTGTCATGGGATACTTCCACTCCACCAGCTCAGTGGCTCCTCATGCAATTTTTCCTGACACGAATAGGGAGGGATGGGGTGAGGCATGTAGGATGGAGGGAGGAAAGTCCTCTGGAGGTGGCAATGTGCACTGTCTCAGTTGATCCCAGCGTGTCAATGAGAGCACCCACAGAAATTTTCCTGTGAATATCAAGAAAATTTTCCAACAGGATAACACACATAATTTCCCGAAATAAAGAATATGGTCTTCCAAACCAACTGTTCAGCAAAGATTGAGCGATTCTCCCACCATATTTTTCCGTGTGGGAGGGGGGGGGGCGGTAGGAAGGCTGGTGGACTTCTCAGAAGGGGAGGAGAGGGGGAAAAAAACGATAGAGTAGGTTAAAGGGAGGAGATGGGGGAGGTGCTACTGTGAAACAGAACAATAGGTTAATGGGTGGGGGGAGAGAGGGGGAGGAAGTGACATGGAAAACCACTTAATAGAACAATAGATTAAGGACAGAGTATCCCCAGGGCTCACAAATGAACTAACAGAACAGTAGGTTTGCCTCTGAATGTATGCTTGCTCCTTAATATATGCAACCTGTAAAAGAATGTGGCTCAGAAGAGACATTGCCCTGTTACTGACAGTATCTTCAATGTATCCTTGAACTCTGTGGCAGTCGCTTCTATGTGATGTCAACTAACAAATAACTTACAGAACAGCTGCTGTATGATGTTTAACAGTGTTCCTCAGGTCGTCTACTGCAGCAATAAGAATATCTGAAAACTGACTAGTTAAAAGTGAACCATCAAGACAATAAAGACTGAGAAAAAATTATGAACTATGTTTTGTCTGCATACAGTTTTAATTATTTACCAGGTAACTATGTGGAGATTCATAACACTGGCTCCATGGAAGTCAGTGTAGGTATTATACATAAGAGTTGTATTAAAGCAGAAGAACCATATTTTTCTGAAATCAGAAGATTGTTCTCCAGAACGCTATCAAATATAGATATTGCTAAATTTGGACTGGTTCCCTAAAACAAAGTTATTCAAGAGGTCTTAAGAAAGCAAAACGTCGTGTTGGGCAGGTTTAAGCCATTCTCAATTAAAGAAATTACTCCCATATCTGCAGTTAATGTTTTATATGTATATAGAGAAAACTGTAAAGTGAGATATTAAAGTCAAGTAATGAAAAGTGGAGCATATGGCAAAAAAAACTACAATAACAGAAGACTATGGACTGAAATGGAAGAAAGAAGAAGCCATCAAATATTTGCGTTCAAGGCTTAGAAGTACCTTCAAAGACAGTGTATGGAAAAATCTGGATACAAGTGGGGAATATAAAAAATGCTGTTGGAAAAAAAATTAGTACACCCTTTTAGGAGTTTCCAATTCACTCAAGACTGTGTTACTGAAGTGAATATGGGGTACATGAAATAACTGCATTAACAGATGAATAGCACAAGCAGTTCTCAGGTAACTGGTATTAACCCTAGCATAAACCCCATACATGTGTAGCCTCCATGGGCAGCAATGCAGGCACTGACTCTGGCATCCAGTCGATCGTACATATGCGAATACTGACCTGAGACGTTATTCTACACCTGCACGACCTATTCCTGTAGTTATGTAAGAGTTGTTGGTTAATGAGTCACATGAGTCACTTCTCGTCCCATCATATTCCACATATGCTCGACTGAAGACAAGTCCAGTCATTGCGTTGGCCAAGGAAGTTGCACATGTTGCAGAGCATGTTGAGTTCCATGGGCAGTGTGTGGATGGGCATTATCCTTTTGGAACAATACATCTCCTTCCAGTTGCAAGAATGGCAAAAGAACGGGCTTTAGAACATTCTGCCCATACCAAGTGCTGGTTAGCGCCTCTCCAGAAACATCAGAGGTGAACGAGTGTTGTAGCTTATTGCACCCAAAATCATAAGACCTGGGCGTGTCCAGTGTGTCTTGGACGAATGCACCCCATGAGACAGGGCTCTCCAGTTCTATGTCGTACACACAAACAACCATCAGTTGCATGTAGCAGAACCTGCTTTCATCGCTGAAAACCACGACGCGCCATTCCATTTTCCCAGTGATCCTCTGATGAGACCAGTCGAGCCGTGCACAGCGATGCTATGGCGTGAGTGAAATGTGGGCTAGAGATGTGTGTGTGTCCATAGTCCACTGCTAATAACCAGTTTGCAACAGTTCGAGTGTTATGTTAAAAGAAGCATCAAAAGCTGTTTATAAAGCTTTAATCCCACATGGACCTGTTTAAAAGGGATGAGTACACTTTATCTGCACGTTTTGGACAGAATGTTGTGCAGATACCAACAGAACAGCCATTTGCGGTATTTAACAGCAAAAAATAAGAACATTTAACCATAATTTGTTTGCAAAAGTGATAAACTTAATGTTTTGTATGAAAATTCTGCAAGAATTTGAGGAAGACGGACTGCCAACGTGCACTCAGGAAAATACGGAATGTCTTAACAGTAATGTAATGCAAGAGATAACAGATAAGATTAAATACCGGGAGGACCTTTGGTAGACGAATAGAAAGAAGGAAAGGAACTACTTTTTACAGCAGTAAAAGAGATAGGTTTCAGGAAAAACATTAAATAAGTGTTGGAATTCAAGAACATACCCCCTCTGTAGTTGTCAAATTACTGGCTGGATAAAGTAGTAGATGATAGAGATGTATATTTAAATTATAAGTTAGAAATTAAACTGCATATTATGAAAATTATTCCAAACAAAAATAAAGGGTGAGTTGTTTTCTGCATGTAAATAATATACAAAATTTAATAAAGTTTTTCAACAAAATTATTTAGTCCTTATTCGCTACACTGCCAAAAACTCTAAGAAGGTCATCTGTTTACATGGATCTACATGTTTTTTAGATGGTGAAATTGCAAATTGGTTGAGAGTGGATGGTTTATATGACCTTCAAAGTAGGTAGTAGTTATAGCTCAGCTGGTAAGATGTTAGATAGTGCAGTTCTTAAACTGATTACATTGGATCTTAACAGTTCCTTCAAACAAAATTTATTGGCATTAAAAATCATGAGTTTAGTGTTAAAACGTAGAACTGAAAGACAGTGCTGCTATTCACTGATGTTAACAGTATGCCATCTATATCAGGGTGTACTGCATGGAAAAATATGTAGTTCTGATGCATACCAATTATAACTCATAGCATACACTGAATTACAAATATGCTTAGAAAATACTTAATACAGAGAGCGCCATTCACATTTGTGCCATTAGCTGTAGGAAGTTCTGTATCGAAATGGGTAATACTTACATCAGCCAATATGGCGAGCAAGCTTAAACCATCCTCTATTAAAGGATTCTAGTATAAAGCATGTATATGGCACTACTGCAGTAATAATAACATACCAAAGTTGTCTGTTGTAGAGGTACACCTTGCTGACAACTAAGACCCAGGAAGGTTATGAACTATTATCTGTCTGTCTACAGTTTTTATTATTTGAAGTATTCCTGTAAAAGATTGAATTCTGGGGTACTTACTACTGATGATGAATAAGCATAGGTTAAGTAAAGAAGGGGGGAGGGGGGTGTAAATCTGCTGTGTCCTCCTCTAAGAAGGTAAAACTACCATACTGCACAGCAATATTATAGATGAGAACGGTCAGTGTCGACGGTAGGAAGTGTTTTGCAGTCACTGATCTGCACTTCCACTTGATCCAGACAATGATGGTAGCGTTTCTTGCAGCGTATGATAATATGTAAACAATATGGAGGGTGTTGGCGGTATAAGTACTGGTATTGTGCTCAATTGTACCTTAATGTGTACCCACTTCAATGAGTCAGTTTTACGTCCATCTGTCCACATTTCATTACCTGATCTGCTGCCCAGTGGGGAAAAAAAAAAATATGAAAGGCTTGCTTGTGCCACGTGTTCTTGGAGTTACTATCTAACCTGAAAACATACTACTCGTAATAGGGATAATTATTAGTAAATAATGATTTTCTGTTGTTCAGTATACTCAGTGATCTATAGAAATATCTGCACTTAGGTCCACAACAAACGGTATAAATGTTCTGATGGACAGGATGAGCAGCGATATGTGGTTGTTTGCTGAAGATGCTGTGGGGTACAGGAAGGTGTCGCCATTGAGTTACTGTAGGATGATATTAGATGACTTAAACAAAATTTTTGTTGGTGTGATGAATGGAAGCTTACTCTAAGTTTAGAAGAAAAAAAAATTAATGCAGGACTGGGAAATACTATCTCTTAAAATTTGGATACAGATTGAATAATGTTCTGCTTGATACAGGCACATCGATTAAGTATCAAGGCATAACATTGCATTATGATATGAATGATATTAAATGGAACTACCATGTGAGGGTAGAGGTAGTGAGAGCAAATGGTAGACTTCTTTTAATGAGAGAATTTGAAGAAAGTGTCGTTCGTCTGTAAAGGAGACTGTGTATAGAACAGTAGTGCGAGCCATTCTTAAGTACTGCTGGTGTATTTGGAATCCACACTAGGTCAAATTAAGGCAATACGGCGAAGGAATTCAGTGATAAGCTGCTAGATTTGTTACCGGTAAGCCGGTCGTTGTTGCCGATCGGTTCTAGGCGCTTCTGTCTGGAACCGCGCTGCTGCTACGGTCGCAGGTTCGAATCCTGCCTCGGGCGTGGATGTGTGTGGCGTCCTTAGGTTAGTTATTTTTAAGTAGTTCTAAGTCTAGGGGACTGACGACCTCAGATGTTAAGTCCCATAGTGCTTAGGGCCATTTGAAACATTTTTTGCTACCGGTAATTTCGATCAACACACAAGTATGACGAAGGATCTTTGTGAACTCAAGTGGGAATCCCTGGACGGAAGATAACGTTCTTTTCGTGAAACACTATTGAGAAAATTTAGAGTATTGGCATTTGCACTGAATGCAGAATGATTCTACTGTTGCAAACATAAATTTCACGTAAGGGCCACGAAGATAAAATAAGATAAGGGAAACTAGGGCGCATACACACACATATAGTTGGTCACTATTCGTCGTTTTATTTGCGAATGGAACAGGGAAGGAAATGGCTAGTGGGGGTATAACGTACCCTCCGCCTCGCACCGTACGGTAGTTTGCTGGCTATGTACGTAGATTTAAATACGGCTGTTCTTACTACAATCTTTTGCATATGTGTGTGTGTGTGTGTGTGTGTGTGTAGTCGCTCTGGTTCCATGCAGTGAAACCGTCGTTACATAGTGTGTGTGTAGGCAAAATGTGTGGAAAAACAATAATTTTACAATCTTTATACTTTATTAAATATGCTTCAATCCTAACTTTCCCCTTAACAATATGTATTCGTCTTTTTGGGCTAAAAATTTACATTTGGTCTTTGTACCAAGGTCTACATGGTCCCTATTATTTTGTCAAGGTATTCGTCTTAGTTGTACTTAAAATCGTATGAAAATCATACTGTTCCACCACAGAGTAGAACAGGGGAACAAATAAAATTTTTTATTAAGTTCACGCTACCATAGCCATAGGAGACACCAGGAAGAGGTGAAGACATAGCTATGCAGCAGAAAGAAACAACGAACACCATAAGTTGGTCGCGGACATGAGCACACCTTGCTACATTGGCAACAATCGCCAGGCACAAGGTACTCATTCAGCAAAATGTTTGCTGAGACCGCACCTGATTCATGACTGTTGCGGTGTTGTGATATCCATCATATCAAGGACCTCTCATGAACACACTGCGTACCATCTTCAAGATGACAACGTCCGCGTAACAGTGACTTGCCACATTTTGGACTTCACATGGCTGACGGGTAGACTGACGGTCTTCCAATGCGAGAACATCTCATGGTGCTTATCGCACTGACATCATCATCACTGTTGGGTGAGAGGACCATCCAGTGCCTTTGCTCCTGGTAATCGTTGCAGGAACTTCTTGGCGCCTGGGCCTACCTGTCCAGTTGGGCCAGGATCAGCTGACTTCATGAGGTCAGACAGCACGGTATATCCGATGGGTCACTGCAGTTCATTGTCATCTTCTGGCGTGGGATTGAGAATGCTCTAACACAGTGTGGGGGCATTATCTCACGATACAGCTTCACTTACTAGATGATAGCCAGCCTAGCCGACAACGTGTCAGTAGAATACCTCCGTATCATTGGCGCGAGGTGTCAGCCAAGGCTGATGGGAAGACACAGAACTGTAAATCTGAATGAATAAGTATCATAAGTCCCATAGGCTCTGGCCATTTGAGCCAATAAGTATCAACTTGCTGACCATATTTTATTAGCGCCAAAAGACACTCCACAGGTTCCATAACACCATCCTGATAATGTAGTGGTGTCTCTGCTTCACACCCCTCCATGCTAGGGTAACTTCCAGTCTTAACTCTAAGTAGGCATTACGTCGTTGTTCGCTTCATTTCTTCCATGCGGGTGCTAGTGTGGGAACTACTGCTCTGTTGGTAGTGATATGTCGCATTTTAAAGACATTGGAGGTGTTACTTTACGGACTACACACCATTAAATTTCCTCTCTAAGCGCGCATTTCCGTGTGCACTATGAATACAAAAAACTCATGCACACTGCATGTCATCGCTGGTGGCTCAAATGCCACACCCCGCCCCGGTCATATCCACGAAGTAGTACACACAAAATGGTGTAATTCGGATAGGAGTTTACAACTGGATACCAAGTACAAGAAAATTTAAAAAGTATGATCACAAAATCACGTGACCCGAAGTACTGCCACAGTATAATTACAATTAAAGGTTTCTTTGCTCATAGCTCCAAAGATATCTATATCTAACTCTGTCTATGTTCACGCCGTTATATAAAACTGTTGTCTGTGAAATGTACAACAAACTTCGATTCCTGACTTTTTGAAAACAATGTAGTTGCGTTATTGATGACAGCAGTTATATTACTGTAATTGTTGCATCGAAATTTTGGCAATCGCTCGACAGGGCAGAGTGTCCTTGGTATAGATTTTCTGTTAATAATATTAAGAGGATATGCTTAAAGAAGATTGTTATATTCTATCTAGGTGTGTGTCTTGTTATTCATGTTCGTTTAAGTGGCGATGTATCGAACAGGTTTGGGCAGATTACTATCAGCCGGCCGTAGTGGCCGAGCGGTTCTAGGCGCTACAGTCTGGAACCGCGCGACCGCTACGGTCGCAGGTTCGAATCCTGCCTCGGGCGTGGATGTGTGTGATGTCCGTAGGTTAGTTAGGTTTAAGTAGTTCTAAGTTCTAGGGGACTGATGATCACAGCAGTTAAGTCCTATAGTGCTCAGAGCCATTTGAACCATTTAGATTACTATCAAACATATTACTTCGAACTTACTGCAGCAGACATAAGAGATATATGGTCCTCTTCACTAAATCCAATATCGGACTCATTGTCTCCTCAACAGCATCTACGACAATGCGCTAAATCTTTACGTACCACGCTGTCCTGCATGTAAGTGATGCAAACCTCGAGTTATTAAGTCTGCTATGTCACTCATATTGTTGCTATCGCCTCTCTGCAAGGTATACAATGTGTGCAGCAGAATTATCGTGCAGTCTATGCCAAACACACGTTCTGAAGACCATTTCGTTGTAGAGATGAGAAACCAGTTCACGGATCGTATTAGCATACATCCGAACACCTGTCTGGCGGAACTGTGAAACAGAGAAACATTTCTAAATCCCACATTGGTCGAAAATGGAAGGCGGAAATATAGACTAGCGGTGGTTCGATGAACCTCTTCCAGGCACTTACAAATTTCAGAGTAGTCAGGTTGATGTAAATGTGATTATGACGCCAATACCTGTGGTAATAAGTTGATGGATACGGTGGTAGCCATATAATACCTTAACTTGTTACAATTAGTGAAGTGTCTGTATTTGACAGTGTCTGTATAGTTCTATGCAAATTTCCTTCAGAGATGCAATTTAACTATATAGAAACTGTCAAATACAGACAGTTAACTAGCCTTATTTCATGCCAAAGCAACGCAAACTGACGAGAAAAACATTGCCTCTCTCTATGCGGGAGTCAGACGAATGGTGTGTAAGCGCTGTGGAACATAGACACTATGACATATAGAAGTTTCAGTCAGTCCGGGAGGCGCGCACGGATGGCTGAAATGTTTAAGGTGACTGCTGAAGGCAATGGGAAATATGGGCTCGAGCCACAGTCTGACAGAAAAATTCATATGTCAGCAGTAAACCATACTTGATATACTACCATATTCACAGTTTGCGAATACAGTTCATAACCTAGACTAGAATTGCTTTTCACCTGCCTGCTACGTTTCAGGAAATTATTTCGATTTTCAGCTACTTTAGTTTACAGGAAGACTTTCCTGGTGGCTGTTGGACATCAATAACGTTTTATTTCCAGGAAATATCCTTGAGCGTTGGAGTGTTTTGTAATAAGAAGTATTTAGTGTTTTAATGCAACTCGCTTTCTCCTCCTCTTCCCCTGCTATGGACTTGACTGTTCGCCTTATTGCATCCCAGACTTCCATGGTGTGGGTGTGTGTTGCCTTGTGGGGGGGGGGGGGGGGGGATCCCCCAGCCAGAGGCTGCTACGTTGCTGAGCACACAAGTTAGCCAAGAGGTCACGTGTGGACACTAAGGGCATGGCACATGCACATTTTTGAGTTTTAATATTAATAAAGTGCGTTTCTCTACCATTTCCTATCTTATGCAGTAAGCACTGCGTTGGTTATCAGAGGCATGCAGACTCGACGGCTACAGAGTGGCATAGTGCTGAGCAGTGGGTTGTGGCAGGTTGCAGCTGGTTGCCAGAGAGCAGAGTGGGTGGACGGTGGATTGTTTGGTGTCGAGTTCTCAGCAGTCAGGCAGCTGTCTCCTCCTCTCGTTTTTAAGTAAACCTGTGTATGTTTCGTCTTGATAGGCTCTTAAAAATATGGTTATCAGCGTCCTGACACATGAAAAGTAACTAATGTGGATGAAATCGCTAAAATCTTTGCACACAGTGAGGATAAAACCTAGAAAACAAAACTCCCACCTCACTCGCATTCACTCAGACAAACACTCTATCTCGCACGCTTTAAGGAAATGGAGAAAACAAGAAATGTGGAACACCAGGGATTAAAACGCAAGTAAAACGGCAGCGGAGCTAAAACAATGGCACAGACATATGTGATAACCTACGGAAACCGTGGGTGTGACTGTCACACAGTTAACACACTAAGACCACCTCCATAAAAGCCTGGGTAATATATTGAACAATTCACAAAACTTTAAAACTCTAATCACATTCGCTGGAATGTCTGTAGGTTGTAGGTCTGTCGGCAAATCTGCCACTGCCCTCTGGTCTGAAAATAAAACAGTCTAAGAAAACGTAGTGCCCAGTGATCTGTATGCTACAAGCACCACATATTGGAGGGTTCTCTTGCCTGAGCAAGAAGCATGCATCACAGGGCAGTGGCCTGTACAAAGACGAGTAAGGAGAACCTCGTCCTGTCCACGTGACTGGACAGGGGTACTCCACGGACGCACTGTGGGCTTTACTAGACGCAGCTTATTGCTGTTACTTCCAGCAACTCATCTTCCCTTCGCTGCATGACTCTGCACTTCGACAGTGAGACACGCAGGGGGATAGCACACTGAACTAACTTAGGTACACGAGATGCCACCTTAGCTGCTGCATCTGCCCTTTCATTCCCCGCAATATTCATTTGCTCTGGCACCCAGCAGAAAAACACCTCCTTCCCCAACCGTTAGAGTTGGAGAAGGGTATCCTGGGTATTCTGGACTACTCTATCTATTGAGTACAAGCCTTTTAGTGAATGAAGGGCACTCAGAGAATCGCAACAAACAAGGAATTCAGTACTTGAGTCACGTCTCGTCTTCTCCAGTGCCGGCAAGATAGCATATAATTCCACGTCAAAGAAAGTAAAGTCTTGAAGTTGTGAGACCTTGAAGACAAGACCTGGGAAAACAACAGAGAAACCAATGGAGTCCCGTATTTCTACTCATCTGCAAAGACAACTGTAAAGTTGTGAGGCTCAGTTAAAATGTCATTAAATAATGTATTAAAAAGGTATGTAGGAATGCAGCATCTCCTGTGCTGCACTAAATCGAAACTTACTTCGGGCCTCTGCAGTAACCAGGATGGTAGTCAGTTAAATCCCTGAATTTGAGCTCGTCAGTGCTCTACACCAACGTATCAACACACACTTTACGTGGTTCCCATACAGCCCCGTTGTCCATCGCCAGATGAGCAATGGAATAGTATGCTGAGTCAGTGCAAGTAGCAAGGAACTGTTATGCCTGATGCA
The DNA here is from genome assembly GCF_023864275.1 of Schistocerca cancellata. Classification (NCBI taxonomy): domain Eukaryota; kingdom Metazoa; phylum Arthropoda; class Insecta; order Orthoptera; family Acrididae; genus Schistocerca; species Schistocerca cancellata. Next base: position 99,231,935 of record NC_064629.1, on the reverse strand, counting down.
CTAGGAGAAGCTTCTAATGGATGGTAACTGATGGATGGTTCCTCAGCCTCAGCACAGAGACTGGGTATGGGGCTGGTCCTGTAGGCGTCTGTGGCCAGCCTGATGGTGTACAGCGTCAATGATCTTCGGGTATGAAGGCATCGCTGACTCATACACTGTGCACCTATAGTCAAGCTGTAGGGCCACAAAAGCCCGGTAAAAATGGAGCAGATGCGCTCTGTCTGCTCCCCAAGGCCAGTGACTAAGACACTTCAGTGCTATCTGGGGGCCGGTCGGAGTGGCCGAGCGGTTCTAGGCGCTATAGTATGGAACCGCGCGACCGCTACGGTCGCAGGTTCGAATCCTGCCTCGGGCATGGATGTGTGTGATGCCCTTAGGTTCGTTAGGTTTAAGTAGTTCTAAGTTCTAGGGGACTGATGACCTCAGAAGTTAAGTCGCATAGTGCTCAGAGCCATTAGAACCATTTTTGCTATTTGAGGCATGCCTTCCTTCAGGTGTGGTAACCAAGACAGTTTGATTTCAAAAACTGAGGCCTAAACCGCACCCAGTCTTTAAAAGGGAGAATGGTGTTACACAAACGCAATTTGTGTATATTAGAAATACAACGGGAACGATTAAAATGACCACACACACATCTCTCTGCAGAAAGTGTAAAACCAGGCCACTCCTTCAGCCTCTTTCCTGTAAGTTGCAACCGATCAGTTGCTGTGGCAGTACTGGAGGAGGAACAGAAAACTGCCAAGTCGTCCATAAATAAGGAGCATTCTATGGGTTTCCTTACTGTACGTGTGATAGTGTTCATGGCTATGGCAAAGAGGGTGACACTTAAAACACTGCCCCAAGGAACATCATTCTCCTGCTCGAAGCTATTCAACAGCGCGTCACCTTGCCAACTCGGTACTGAAAAAAGCGCTTTAATAAGAAGAGCTAAATAAAGATAGGGAAACGGCCATGGGAGCCCCATTGGTGGAGCTTCCTGAGAATATGTTGTCTCCAAGTAGGGTCGTACGCCTTACTGATGTCAAAATATCCACCTATACAATGCTGCTTGCATAGGAGAGCCTGCTGAATAGCCACATCTAGCAAGGTCAGGTTGTTGACAGTGCATCCTGAATCCACACTGAGAGCGACTTAGGAGTTGTCTGATTTCTAACGTCCAGACCAGATGACAATTAACCATTTGCTCCAAGGTCCTTTCCAAGCAGCTTGTTAAGGTGTCACTCTGAGGACACCTACGAGGACACTACGAGTACACTTTGTCCTTTCTCAGTTTGAGAAGACAATCGAAATCGCCTCCCTCTACGAGTTATAAGGTTGCCTGTCTGCCATATAGACAGTGCTGCTTCTAGTTACAACATGGAGAATGGGCTTTTGTGGGATGTCGAATCGTCAGATTTGAAGACCAAGTCACCCCTTCCCACAATGGCACATTAATGATGGAATATTAGATCCTGGCTGGCAGTGGCAGTAGTCAGCGCAAAATACTCTGCCATTGTCTCCAGGTGTTGCTTGGAGACAACCTTGAATTTACAACACTGCTGTAGGTCAGCAACTGCCGTAACTGTGAATCTTATTGGTGGCTTCCCATACTGTAGTAGAACAAGTGGAGTGGTTGATGGAGCTAAGGAACACTTGGAATGACATTTTCTTGCTCTCCTTGATGATTCGTCGAACCTTCGCCCTTACTAATTGAAAGGCTGCGAGGTTTTCTGCCGTTGGGCGGCACTTAATCCATCACAGAGCTGCACATCTGGCATGGGTGTCTGAACTGTACTCATCTGTCCATCAAGGGACAGGTAGCCTCCTTGGATGTAGTGAGGACTTTGGGATGGAGGATTCAGTGGCATGTTGGGTTAATCGTGTGATGTGGTCCACCCACTTCTCGGTGTTGTCGCGGCATTTGAACACAGCTGAAGGACTTCCAGTTAGCTCTGCTGGTCATCCATCATGGTTGTGTCCTTTCTGGAACAGTTCTAGTCAGTAGATGAGGGCAGAGTGGGAAGTGGTCAATGGGACGAAGGTTATCAACGACATCCTACTGAACATAGTCCATAAGGGCTGGAGAACAAAAAGAGATGTCGATGGCTGATAACAACAGATTATAAGCATTGAGGTCTCTCAGTAAGATAAATGGTCCGGGAAGTTTTTGTACGAGATCCGCTAGAAAAAAAATGGCTCTGAGCACTATGGGACTTAACTTCTGAGGTCATCAGTCCCCTAGATCTACTTAAACCTAACTAACCTAAGGACATCACACACACCCATGCCCGAGGCAGCATTCGAACCTGCGACCGTAGCGGTCGCGCGCTTCCCGACTGTAGCGCCTAGAACCGCTCGGCCACCCCGGCCGGCAGATCCGTTAGGGCTCCATAGTTAATCATATTGTGCAGAGGTAAATATACCTAGCAAACAGTAATACTCTGACACACATCTACTTTAGCTGCAACCGCTTGCAGGTCTGTAGCTTGGAGCAGAGCAGACAAGTGGTGTGCATTACTGAAAAACAATTCTTTCCCTTCCTGGGTCCTCTCTCCAGTCAGGTCATCCTTTCAGTAGAATTTATAGTAGTGCAGTGGCATCAGACACTTTAAAATGTGTTTCCTGCACAGGGGGCGTTCTTGTGCTAACTGAGTTAGCTCCTCCACATGTGTCACGAAAAGAGTTAATGTTCCATTGTGATATAAGAGCAATCAGTCATGGGGATTGCACTTTTACCCTGTCTTTACTCCATGGAGGTGAGCCCATAATGGGTGGAGGTTCAGTTTCAGGGCTAGATACGTGCCTCTGGACGACATCAAGGTCCATCGACATCATAGATGAGTCATGAGATATGTCATAGAGAGGGTTGCTACTTGCTTCCTGTCTCCACTGGCAGCTTATTCTTTGTCCAAGACTTTGGTCTTTTTGCCTGGAGAGGTTTGGGAGTCACAGCTGCGGAGGTGGTAGCGGCAGCAGCGGATAGTGGACCAGTCTGAATCTTTGGAGGAGAAGGGAGCTTTGCAACGTGGGCAACCATGGCATTGTCTGAATTTCTGGGACGAAGTACAGGTTTCAAAGTAACTGGAATAGCACAAGTGCACTGACAACACATGTACTAGTGGTAACACTAGCAGTCTCAGTTTGCGTAAAAGTATCGATCTCCTGAACAGGCTGTTTAACAACCGAGACAAAGAAGGTAGTGAATGTCAGGAGCTATATGGCCTTATAGATCGTTTTGGCCTCACCATACGAGATATATATTGCTGTTTTGATCTCCTCTACCTTCCTTTCTTCGAGGAAGACACTGTGGTCCCTACTCCAGACAGGCTGATCCCCACAGCAATTTACACATTTCGGAGGAAATGAACAGTCAGCTCCTTCATGGATGGCCTTACCATATTTGCCACAACTGGGTTCTCCCTTACAACGTAAGGTGGTGTGCCCCCAGTGCTGGCCTGTAAATCAGTGCACAGGCTTGGAACATAAGGCCACACACTGAGGCAAAGGAAACTTTGCTTGACATTCTCTGGTTGTTCTGTGCTGCCAAAATCAGAATAAATGAGTCATATTTAACAAGGTCCCCATCCACCCTTTTCCTGATATTATGCACATTAACTATTCCATTTTAGGTGGACTTAACTTTCAGCGCTTTTTTGGGAATGTCCACCAGATCCCTGCACATCATAACACCTTTGCTATAGTTCAACTCAGTGTGGACCTCAGTTTCAAAGGGATAATCCCCAAGGCATTTGGCTTTCTGAAGGTTTGTTGCATATTGGGAAATAGAGATTTCGGCCAGTAGTGTCCCATTGCGTAATCTTTTGACTGATTTTGATGTCCCTGCAATGCCCTCTACACTCTTCTGAATGTCCAAAAGGAATACTTTCTCAAATATACCATCTCTTCTTTTAACTATCAAAAATACATTCTGACCTGCTCATGCATTCTATTACTAAATATTGAACTGCTTTTAACTACAGAATCTGGAGGTCCTATCGCACGAGGCCTCTTGATCGACTACATGTTGATATCTACCAGTGGTCCACCCATTTCAGAGGGAGGAGGGGGAGAAGATTTCAAGGCGTCCATCTCAGTCCCATTAGCAGCTAGGGAAATACAAGTGCACCTAGACAGAGCCCCAGATGCCTAGGTGTGGCAGCTTCCCCAGAGGTTGCCTGCTAACAGCTGTTCCACCTCAGCAGCCACGCATCTCAGCATTGTGCTGCATACCTTGAGAATGAGGGCTTTTGTATAGAAGTTTTTACAATCTGGGTGGTTGAGGCAAATCCTCATTCCATGTGGCACACAACATTCCACTGCCACCCCATACAGTGGTCGCTGAAGCATGCCGAGAGCTTACAGTGACAGGGGACTGGTGGCGCTTACCAGGCCCTAGCTCAAGAACTCCCGGTTCGCCAGTCTGGTACCCAGCAAACGAATGCTGAGCCCTGACGGATTTCAAATGAATGTACGTTCCTCTGCAATGGTGGTGGTAGTTGCTTAGAGTGAACGTTATGTGATGTTGTTTGTGGTTGGTTTTTCCTTTTTTTCTACAGGTCTGCTAGGGATAGTGTTATATTCACAAGGTACATTACATTACAAGTTACATATTTTGTTCCATTATGGAGTTTTTACTCGGCATAATGACATATTTGTTGAAATATCATATTTTGCTACTTGTTTATCTGTGTCTATCCATACAATGGTTACGACAATGCGCTGCAGGAGTGGTGAAACTTTTAAACTCGCTCTTTGTACATGTATCTTAGAATGGAAGTGTAGCTGTTTTGGAAAATTGGGTAAATTACAGGAAATTGAAATGGAGGTTGGGAGTGCTTACAGTAAATGTCATTATATTATAGTACTTCAGTCACATGCTGTATTGTCAAAGTGCATTATCTCATATTTTATGCTGCCATTTTCCAAGTTGTATAACTGTGCTGCTTCATCTCACTATGGAGTCTGGGACGAGAATGACGAAGATTTCTATTTGACGGCACCTCAGCGACTTGCACATTGATGAAGATGATATGAAATTATCAGGAAAACACAAGTACCCATCCCCCAAGCAAAGAAATACGACGATCTAGAGAGAGTGGCGCAAACCAGCTCTTTGTCTTCTTTCTATTTCTCCATAGTTTTTTCGTCAGTCGTTCTGTGCAGATGTTGCATGATATCTTTCAAGTCACTCAGCCTTTTTTCTTATATAGAGGTGGTGAGTCCACTAACCGAACATGCTGAGTTACTGTACCGGCTTCCACTAGACCACGAGCTGCTGACATTCGTATTAGTGCTGTAAACTATATACAAAATACCTACTAATTTTTTGAGAGCTTTGTGTTTAAAGATAATAATAATAATTTTAAAACGTGGCTTGCAGTTACTTCCAGGAACCATAGTAAAAGTGAGCACCTCTAATAAAAAATTATCACTAAGTCACAGTGAAAGAAATCATGTCTTCGAAAAGGATGGTTGATTGAAGTTTTTCGACAGATATATTTACGAAAACAGCCACGGTTCTCTCAAACCATCATGTATTGAATAAGTAAATAATAAAAGCGTTTTTCTTGTACCGTTAGGCCTTTATGTTTTCTTACGGGATTAATATTTACAAGACAAATTTAATATGCTCTGCTGTATAAATTTCTTGGTACAGTGTCGTTTAGCCCAAGGCATACAAAATTTAGTTGTGCGTAATTACAGTTTAAATAGCCATATACGACATTTGCCTTTTGCTGCTTCTTTATATTCAGTTTACATTCAAGTGTTTCCTATTTCTTGCTTTTATTTTGCTTAGTATGGTGTTTCCCGATACGAGTATATGAAAGTTTTACTGATTTTTCTTTCAAACGCCGATATCTGACCACAGCTAGAGAGTACACATTAATCATCGCAGCAGTCGTATTAATTATTTGCGCTTAATAGCCTTATCACGCCACTGAAGGGGTAGAGATACACATACGCAGTGTAGTATCTCATTGTACTTCTAACGCCTGTGGACGCGTTCCGACATTTGCAAATTTTCTGTTGAGAAGTTAAAGCTTCCTGAACGTCCCTCATCTATGTACTGGTGTAGAGAGAGAGAGAGACAGAAAGAAATAACATCATCCGAGGCCTTTCGAGCACACGATTACGAGAATCCTACGCGATGTAATACGGCACGATTAGCATACGCTCGTTCCATGAAAATGGCGTACTGGCACAACGGCATAGAGCTGTTTCCGGCCGGGACTAGCTAGCGCCAAGGCCGCTACCTGCTGCCCACAGTGGGTGCAGTACTGTCGTCTACTGTTTAGTCCCGTTGTAATATCTCCCGATGTAAAAGTCAGATCTTATTTTTGAGACTACATCACTATTATGAGTGCTCTGTAGAGAATTCGTCAAATGTTGTTTTCCCTAGTGATAACATCACCTCAGCAGTGGGCTTGGTCATAATCACAATCAGTGTAGTTCTGGCACGTTTTAGGATTACAATAACCATTATGGAAACTGTCCTGAGTTGGACAGGAAGAACATTTACTTAATAATGACAGGTTTAAGACGGCTTGTCCGTTATCTAGCCAGCCAAATATTTAAGTTTCGCGTTATACCAGTCATACAAGTGGATCATTAACCACGAAATACACTACTGGCCATTAAAATTGCTACAAGAAGAAGAAATGCAGATGATAAACGGGTATTCATTGGACAAATATATTATACTAAAACTGACATGTGATTACAATTTCACGCAATTTGGGTGCATAGATCCTGAGAAATAAGTACCCAGAACAACCACCTCTGGCTGTAATAATCGCCTTGGTACGCCTGGGTATTGAGTCAAACAGAGCTTGGAAGGCGTGTACAGGTACAGCTCCCCATGCAGCTACAACACGATACCACAGTTCATCAAGAGTAGTGACTGGCGTATTGGGACGATCCAGTTGCTCGACCACCATTGACCAGACGTTTTCAATTGCTGAGAGATCTGGAAAATGTGCCGGCCAGGGCAGCAGTCGCACATTTTCTGTATCCAGAATGGCCCGTACAGGACCTGCACCATGCGGTCGTGTATTATCCTACTGAAATGTAGGGTTTCGCAGGGATCGAATGAAGGGTAGAGCCACGGGTCGTAACACATCAGAAATGTAACGTTCCCGTTCATAGTGCCGTCAGCGCGTACAAGAGGTGACCGAGACGTGTAACCAATGGCACCCCATACCATCACGCTGGGTGATACGCCAGTATGGCGATGACGAATACACGCTTCCAATGTGCGTTCACCGCGATGTCGCCAAACACGGATGCGACCATCATGATGCTGTAAACAGAACCCGGATGCATCCGAAAAAATGACGTTTTGCCATTCGTGCACCCAGGTTCGTCGTTGGGTACACCACTGCAGGCGCTCCTGTCGGTGTTGCAGCGTCAAGGGTAACCGCAGCCGTGGTCTCCGAGTTGATAGTCCATGCTGCTGCAAACGTCGTCGAACTCTTCGTGCAGATGGTTGTTGTTTTGCAAACGCCCCCATCTGTTGACTCAGGGATCGAGACGTGGCTGCACGATCCGTTACAGCCATGTGGATAAGATGCCTGTCATCTCGACTGCTAGTGATACGAGGCCGTTGGGATCCAGCACGGCGTTCCGTATTATCCTCCTGAACCCACCGATTCCATATTCTGCTAACAGTCATTGCATCTCGACCAACGCGAGCAGCAATGTCACGATACGATAAACCGCAATCGCGATAGGCTACAATCCGACCTTTATCAAAGTCGGAAACGTGATGGTACGCATTTCTCCTCCTTACACGAGGCATCACAACAACGTTTCACCAGGCAACGCCGGTCAACTGCTGTTTGTGTATGAGAAATCGGTTGGAAACTTTCATCATGTCAGCACGTTGTAGGTGTCGCCACCGGCACCGACCTTGTGTGAATGCTCTGAAAAGCTAATCATTTGCATATCACAGCATCTTCTTCCTGTCGGATAAATTTCGCGTCTGTAGCACGTCACCATCGTGGTGTAGCAATTTTAATGCCCAATAGTGTAAATAAGTGTGGTAGGAGACAAGGCCTCCACATGTGCTCATCGCTAACCATCAGAGCGAAAACTCTGACAACTAGCGATGAGCACATGTGGATGTACAGGGTTATTACAAATGATTGAAGCGAGTTCACAGCTCTACAATAACTTTATTATTTGAGATATTTTCACAATGCTTTGCACACACATACAAAAACTCAAAAAGTTTTTTTAGGCATTCACAAATGTTCGATATGTGCCCCTTCAGTGATTCGGCAGACATCAAGTCGATAATCAAGTTCCTCCCACACTCGGCGCAGCATGTCCCCATCAATGAGTTCGAAAGCATCGTTGATGCAAGCTCGCAGTTCTGGCACATTTCTTGGTAGAGGAGGTTTAAACACTGAATCTTTCACATAACCCCACAGGAAGAAATCGCATGGGGTTAAGTCGGGAGAGCGTGGAGGCCATGACATGAATTGCTGATCATGAACTCCACCACAACCGATCCATCGGTTTTCCAATCTCCTGTTTAAGAAATGCCGAACATCATGATGGAAGTGCGGTGGAGCACCATCCTGTTGAAAGATGAAGTCGGCACTGTCGGTCTCCAGTTGTATCATGAGCCAATTTTCCGTGGGCTACGCGTGAAACTTGCCCGCACGCGTTCAACCGTTTCTTCGCTCACTGCAGGCGGACCCGTTGATTTCCCCTTACAGAGGCATCCAGAAGCTTTAAACTGCGCATACCATCGCCGAATGGAGTCAGCAGTTGGTGGATCTTTGTTGAACTTCGTCCTGAAGTGTCGTTGCACTGTCATGACTGACTGATGTGAGTGCATTTCAAGTACGACATACGCTTTCTCGGCTCCTGTCGCCATTTTGTCTCACTGCGCTCTCGAGCGCTCTGGCGGCAGAAACCTGAAGTGTGGCTTCAGCCGAACAAAACTTTATGAGTTTTTCTACGTATCTGTAGTGTGTCGTGTCCATATGTCAATGAATGGAGCTACAGTGAATTTATGAAATCGCTTCAATCATTTGTAATAGCCCTGTATTTTATCTACTATTACACTTAGATTTCATAGTTCATGTTTAACTTGTGTGACTATGATTGGTGTAACGCAAGACTTACATTTATGGATGATTTAACAGTGGACAAGTAGTCCGAAACTGCTCATTAATAAGTAAACGTTCCTCCTGTACAACTTAAGACGCTTGTCATAACGGTTATTGCACTCACAAAAAAGTTGCAGATCTACAACACCAGCATGCTGGAGATATGGTCGTTCTAGAAGGTTTCCTTATGGTAAGTGTCTACATCTACATCTACACCTACATGGTTACTCTGCAATTCACGCTTAAGTACCTGGCAGAGTGTTCATCGAACCATCTTCATACTACTTCCCTACCATTCCACTCTCGAATGGTGCATGTAAAAAAAGGAACACCTAAATCTTTCCGTTCGAGCTCTGATTTCTCTTATTTTATTATGATGATCATTTCTCCCTACATAGGTGGGTGTCAAAAAAATATTTTCGCATTCGGAAGAGAAAGTTGGTGATTGAAATTTCGTAAATAGATCTCGCCGCAAAGAAAACCGCCTTTGTTTCAGTGACTGCCACCCCAACTCGCGTATCATATCAGTGACATTCTCATCCCTACTGCGCGGTAACATGAAACGAGCTGCCATTCTTTGCGCTTTTTCGATGTCCTCCGTCAAACCTACCTGGTAAGGATCCCATACCGCGCAGCAATATTCAAGCAGAGGACGGACAAGTGTAATGTAGGCTGTCTCTTTAGTGGGTTTGTCGCATCTTCTAACTGTTCTGCGAACAAAGCGCAGTCTCTGTTTCGCCTTCCCCACAATATTATCTATCTGCTCTTTCCAATTTAAGTTGCTCGTAATTGTAATTTCTAGGTATTTAGTCGAATTGACAGCCCTTAGATTTTTGGGATTTATCGTATACCCAAAATTTATCGGATTTTTTTTAGTACCCTTGTGGATGACCGCGCACTTTTCTTTGTTTAGTGCCAGCTGCCAAGTGTCAAGAGAACGGGCTACTTTCCCTTATTCTCTGTTCAGTAACAATCTGCTTTGTGGTTATTTTGTTAGTATTAAGAAGGGAGCAGTCGCGTCAAGACGATATAACTACGCAACAAAAGGATAACGAAGCAGCTAGAGCCTCATTCTGAAAAGGAAGTATAAGAATAAATCTGCGATACTTTTTATATTTCCTCTAACCAAAGACACAACTTCTGCTTTTACATTGTATGCTTTTATATTGTATTGCTCATTATTATCATTATTATTACTACTCATTACGTGCATTTACATTTATTGTTATTCGTAGAGGCTTCTGATGAAGTAGCAATTGTGCAGCAGCAGTACACAGTCAGCTTACCTGGTTTATGGGATCAGAACACGCAGCAACTGTTCTCAGACTTTAAACTTCATCTGTCTAAAACACCACAGCTGCACATCAATGGACTACCTGATTTATTGCATCAGACTTTCCCTGACTTTGAGTGTCCGGCGTCTCTAACACAGCAGCAGCAATGGTAAGCCAATGACATTTCGGTGCAGCGACGGGACATACCAAACTCTTCTTCCAGGACTGAGTCCCACTATCACCACCACCATTTGCCACGCTCATGGGGCTGATACTGTGTCATAGCCGGCCTATTACAGTGATGTTATTCTCTATAATTTACAATCTAAATACGGGTTGGAGTAAATTTAACTTAAATGTGAGTGCGAGTAAGTGTGTACATGTCGTCTACTGATAAATTGAATGTACAAGTAATGTTTGAAAATCCTAAATTTACTGGCCTGGAAGTAGTGCTTTCAGGCTATGAACGGTATGAATTATGTTAGATTCTGCAAATATAACTTCAATGTTGAGCTTTAAAATGACTCTGCTTCTATTGGATTTTACAAAATATGTGTGGGTCTGCCCAAGCACAGCTGAAATTTATGACAACGAGAAAACAGCACAGTGCACTCGCCTTTAGGAAGCGAAATTCACAATCTGGATGTATGATCGAGGTAACTGAGCGTGCTGTGAATGAGCAACTCAGGTTGTGGGAGCATGTGCATGGATTTTTTTGGGAGAGGGCTTTTTGCTGCTAATTTTGATGTATGTTGCGCTTATGTGTGCAATACATACAGTACATCGGCATCATCATTATCTGACATTACTAAAGAAATACGCGCGTATTTGTATTTATTTGTATCAACTACAATGTTGGCTCAAATTAGAATTAAATGAATGCTTATGTCTCTAAACTGTGTTTCATTTAAACAAGAATGATATGTGGATCATCCATAATAGGTAATGATACACAGTCATTGTAGCTCAGAAACTAAGATACTAGCACAAAAAATATAGAGTGACCTTATTAGTATTGTAACCCAGCAGGCTAAGAGAGCTATAATGACTGTGCATTTCTACCATAAACAAAAACACACATTACTCATTTGGATAAAAATAATTTATTTGTTCCATTATACAACCTTCACAGTGCAGTTTAAAGGAGAAGGTACATCAAACTGACAGTCCTATCCTGTTGAAACTGCTTATCACAATAGTCACACCTAGAAATAAATGCATCACTGTGAAACACTGGAAGTAACTTGTCAGATCTGTGTAAAATGTTACATAAAACAGACATCAGTTGTTTCGAAAACAAATAATAGTCAATTGTGTTGAATTATAGCACTCTTCCTTAACTTCTATAGAAGTTTCAAGAAGAAACATACATACAGATTTAGATATAAGCCAATGAAACATGTAATAAGCATTAACAGTCAAATGGTTCAAATGGCTCTGAGCACTATGGGACTTAACATCTGAGGTCATCAGTCCCCTAGACATAGAACTATTTAAACCTAACTAACCTAAGGACAGCACAAAACACCCAGCCATCACGAGGCAGAGAAAATCCCTGACCCCGCCGGGAATCGAACCCGGGAACCCGGGCGTGGTAAGCGAGAACGCTACCGCACGACCACGAGATGCGGGCACAGTCTCCTTCTCGTCAAATCAATAGCCTTCCAGTTGTTGCATTGTGATTTATTTGGAGATTATATGTCGCAAAATATTTACAATGACAGGGCTTATGAGTTCAAATACGCTTCAGTGTTCAGAACTTGCAGTATACGCTCCTTATCGTTGCTTAAATCAACTCTGCATTTAGAACATTCAGTGTCAAGTATCACAATATTATTCATTTCTTTTAATAGTGTCTATGTGAGCAATAGCGATGAACTGATTGTGGAGCTCAGTGCATGCTTCTTTTACTCCTGAAAGTATGGAAGATATACCTACATTAAGTTTTTCATGGTTTAAATTTGCATACACTGCTGTGAATGTTACATATTAACAGTGACTGCAAAAGCATTCTCTTAGTCCTGTAAAAACTAGTCGAAATGTTCAGTGCAGAACTCTCCTCCTCGACCTCAATGCAGCCTGGAAGTAAGTATCAGTATTGATGATGTTGCTAGTATAATGTAGTCAAACATATATCCTTAACTCAATTTCTTTTCTTTTTTGTGCAGGTGAGGCAAAGCCATCACAGGCATTTAATATGAAAATAATGCTGTTTAGTTCAACATACAGTCAAACACAGTGTCAGCAAATGTGTCAGTGTGGAAAAGATGTCAGATCGTGAGTTCTATCCAGTGATGAATTTCAAAAATCCTTGTATAGTCATACCAAAAGTCGTATTATCCCTGAATGAGAGCATTCACCTGAGCGATACTTAAATGCAAATTGCTGCCGTGTTCCAGGAAAATGCTCACGCTCCCTCAGTGATACTAGGTGATCATATGATCTCCATGCTTGACTTTGAATGAACTATTACGCGTTTTAGCCAGAGAATGCACTCACTTGCAAGAGCATACATTTAAAATTTAATGTATACCACTTACGTGATCTGGCCAGCTGTAGACAAGCAGCTAAGCTGGTAGACATACATGGACAGATTCTATGTGAAATCTGATATAGTAGGCGTGCCTGGCTCTACACCAATTGGAATAAATCAGTGCTCAGACTACAATGTTCCTTGTCCAGTCCCTTGACAAAGTGATAATGGAAAAAACTGAGATGAATTTTGGGAATTGAGAATCACTAGTTAGTCCTGAGGTGTCACGTGATACAAACAAATAGCCAGGCGCAACGCGGGAACACTTACCGACCTTGGCATCCATGGAATCATAACGCCTCTTGCTCGAAGTGCAAATAGCGTATTTCCATCTTAATCATGGCCAATCTTGCCGCGAGCATTTTACCCCGAAACAGCCTGACTAATACTTATTGAACCTAGACATGGCAGCTTACCAAAGTGATGGAAGCAATAGATGTGCAAAAAATGGCGGCAAAGCCCGCATGTCTACCAGTAAGTAAACTTGACCGACAACTACAACGGAATAGGGGTCGGAGAGCATCTCTCCACATTTTTGTGGATTCAGCACATCAAAGTGTCTCCTCCGGATGAAAAAGGGCCCTACAGGCAAATTGCCTTTGGGTGAGAATGTAAATGGTTCTGCTGCTTTTGTCGGGAGGAGCACCTCGTCTTTGTGCTGCTCATGTTGGTGACCCTGTGGTGGCGCGAGTTTTCCGAAGATGGGAAGGGCTAGCGTCATGTGTCAGCGTGACTGCAGCTTGAATTTCAAAATAATCGTAACGAATTTTTACAGATCTTCTCGATCTTGTGACTTATCTGAATTAATTGATTTCTCAATGTTATTATTTCTCTACTGCAACCATTCAATGGTCCTCTACTCAGGCAAGCCATCGGTGATTTCAGCTGGCCAAGTAAAATCCGTTTACATACATACATTTACAGATAAACTCCGTTGACTTTTTAATTAACTGATTGATAGTCCAATGACTACTATCATGAATCTCATGATTACTTAAGCAATACGAATCCGTGATTGAAAAGTGATTTTAGTTTAATTCAGCTCTCTTTCTCTGTCAGGACGCTAGATTGGAAAGCTGCTGAGGTATCGAGACTTGCTTTATATATCTCAGAAAAGTCACCAGACTACAAGATGAAACATAACTCAGCAAACTGAGTCTACACTTTTAAGAGAGAAATTTGAAGTTTTCGAGATGTGAAGAGATGTTGGACAAACACATTCTCCGTCTATTATTTTATTCAACTGTTTCCACGAAAAAATGATGGGAAGTAACAGGAAGGAGAACTAAAAAAGTGTAGAGTAAATTACCAGGTGTTATTGGACAAGTAACTTCCAACGCAGTGTTCAGCTCTGGCTAAGGAAATTGCAATTATGTTTGGAGAAAACTACAATACGGAAAATTAAGTCTGAAAAGAATTTCAGGAAAAGTTTATTCAAATATCTTAAGCAAAGACAGAACAAACGACCAATATAGATATGCTTGGAATGCCTACAACAAAGGTCTTATAAAGATTAAAAGAATCCATAAATTCGCATATTTTAGGTATCTTATATAAAATAAGAACTCCGACGGATAGGACAATAATTGAAGGGCTATAAAGATGGAAATGGCTTAAAGATGTGTGGAACAAGTTATCTATTTCCTCTCTAGTCATCACGGTACTGAGATAACAGCAGAGTATTTGTACACAAACGAATCCGTATTTTTGAGTAAGACAGGAGAACTGGAAAGCATGGAAATTAGAGGGACACAAACCCTGAAAAAAGCATTGACTCAGGAAATTCCAACGAAATATATTGGATGGTGCATGAAAGCGGGCTATGCAAGAGATCAAGCCAATCTCCCTGGAGCAAGAAACTGAAAAAAATCAGAAACTATGTAAGAAAGATTATAATCAACTGCTATAAAATTCTGAACGTACAGAATCCCATCTCCATAGGGAAAAAGAAACATGGAAACTGAACCAAACTTGTCAAGAGATTGCCGGCCGCTGTGGTTGAGCGGTTCTAGGCGCTTCAGTCCGGAACCAAGGGCCTGCTACGGCCGCAGGTTCGAATCCTGCCTCGGGCATGGATGTATGTGATGTTCTTAGGTTAGTTAGGTTTAAGTAGTTCTAAGTCTAGGGAACTGATGACCTCAGATATTAAGTCTCATAGTGCTTAGAGCCACTTGAACCATTTTTGTCAAGAGATTCGAATTAACACTTTCTCGAATGAGACAGTACTGAAATAAATTGGAAGATTCACATGGTCTGTAGGAGGCCCAAACCGAAAAAGAATAAAAATAGAGAATAATAATTTACTTCTTTCATTTTGGTGACCTGTCAATTCCTATTACTAATAATGTCGTATTTGAGATTTTTAGCACTTTCATCTTACATGTTCTACTGGTGTAAAAGGAAGTTACGAACAATTCTGATCTAGGGGCCTTTGTTTTTTATTACCTACTATGTGTGTGTTGATATTGTTCTTGTTGAACTGCTGGTGAAACAGCTGTTCTGCTGTAGCAATTGTTCTTGTTGAACTGCTGGTGAAACAGCTATTCTGCCTGTAGCACTAAACAACGTTTTCAGTACAGGTCACAAACTTCGCACACAGTCTTCCACCATTATTAATCTGATAACATTAAACTACTGACGACCTGTTTCGAGACGAGTGCTGATCTTCAATCATCGAGTCGTATAAATCAATCTACTATTATTTGCATAAGTAAGAAAAATAACTAAATTAATGCTAATTTGATGAACTGCGAGGGTTTTCTTATGTCTAGATCGTTTGACTCAATACACAGAAATGGAGAAAAATTTATTGTGTACATCTTTCCAAAAGCACACGTTTCTGTGATAAGGGTTTTTGGCGTTGTTATGGCGGTGATATATTGCATTTATTTCCACTTTCTGCTGTAGCAATCGAGCGCCTAACCACGTTTTGTAGCACTATAACACAGTGCATACAAGGGCAAAATCGGCAGAGTTTGGAAAACAGCTAATAAGGTGAACATAAATAAAATTAAAACAAGGCCACCCGAGAGTAGATGTATTGCGTGGGGCGATGCAGAGGGAATAAGATAAGGAAATAACACTAGAAGTGGTAAACTAGTTTCACTACATGGGAAGCTAATTAAAGGGTGATGGTTGAAGGAGAAAGGATATTTAGAGTGGTTTAACATTTAACATAAATGCCGGCCGCGGTGGTCTCGCGGTTCTAGGCGCGCAGTCCGGAACCGCGCGACTGCTACGGTCGCAGGTTCGAATCCTGCCTCGGGCATGGGTGTGTGTGATGTCCTTAGGTTAGTTAGGTTTAAGTAGCTCTAAGTTCTAGGGGACTGATGACCACAGCAGTTAAGTCCCATAGTGCTCGGAGCCATTTGAACCAATTTAACATAAATATGTCAAGAAGTCTTTTCAGGAAGTATTTGTCTGCAACGTAGTATGGATGATAAACAGCACAAACAAAAAGGGTAGAAGATCTGAAGTGTTGTGTTATTGAAAATGATGAAATTTATGTGGATAGATCGAATACTTACTGAATAGGTATTGAATAATTGTGAATGGCACGGTCTGAGTAACAGAAGCGTTAGATTGATGGGACGCATTGTAAAGATGACACAGTTAATTTATCAATGGTAAGATGTGTTGGCGTGAGGGAGGGGAGCAGTGGGAATTGAGGGAGTTCTTGAAGCAGAGCAAGTTTCGAACACCGTAAGCAGAATGTAGGTAACAGTGCTTATGCAGAGAGGGAGAGCTGACTAGCGTGGGAAGCTACATCAGACCAGTCTTCGGAGAAGAGACAACAAAGTTCACAATGGTATCATCACAGGCCTCGACTTTTTACCATGTCATCATCGGGTGATCCAGTCAAAAAGGAAAAAAAAGGGGTGGTACTAACAAATCTGGAAAAAAATTACAAATCAAGTCATTTTCTGTACATAATTATAACTGCCTGTACACGTTGTAAAGGAACTCGTCTACCGAACAGGTAAAGAAGTAAACCTATCTGCGCTCTGCGCGCTCATTGTTGGAATTGAGGGCTGCAGTTGTCTAAGTAATAATATCAACTCTTGGTAACTCTTAAATCGTAGTTGTTTGATTAATAATAGTCACAATGTGAAACTGTTCGTGAGAGAAAAACTTCTCAAAGTGAAAACTAGTAATACTTTAATTAACAACTGGTGTGGATAAACTAGTCGTTTACTAGAAGCAGGATAGATACGCCCGTCTGCAGACGCGAATTGTGGATTTTTTTATAGTTTTTGCGTTGTAAACTGTAGCCTTCAGTTCTAAAATTCAGAGCGCAAACGTGTTTACATTGCGATCGCTTCTCTGGGACTGTCCAACTGACGAATTACTATGTAACGTGTAGTTCTTTTTAGAAGTTAGTCTGATTTGTAATTTAGTTTTCTAGTATTTTACTAGCCTCCTTTTTTTCTTTTTAAGCAGACCATCCGACATGAGTCGGTAATAAGTCGAAACCGGTAACGATATCATATAACTGACCTAAGATACATAACAAAAAATAAAGAAGACAACAAACTATTTTGCCGAAATATTTTTTGCCATTTATTTCAGTAAGAATGCATTTCTCACAGAGAGCCAAGCAGTCCTAACCGCTAGGAAATGGACGACATTTCAGGTGGAAATCGCAAAGGAATACTTGCTATACCACCATTGACAAAGTATTCGAAACGGATTCTTTCTTTGGCATACGAATTTGTGAAGAGCAAATGCATTGTAAACGTTCGATCGAAAATTACGACGGGGTGTCGGAGCAATTTTTACGGCCCTGGGGCCGGGGCGACTGGGCGCGCGCACAAAAGTACAAACCAATGTCTGCTGACGAACAAATAACGCCGAGACGATCGTAAAAGGGAACCTGCACACTCACCCCGGCACACAGAAATTAAATCCCTGACGCAGACTGCGGCCACGAAATTAGTTTGCTTCCCACAGCTCGGCCGTTGCCACCGTCCGTAGACAGCAGCACTGATTACGCTTAAGCAAAGGAACGACGGCAGCTGCGGCGTATAAACCCACGTGGCGACCAATAGCTCGTGGGAGCCGCCGCTGCTTACGGGACAGTCGCCAGCCGTCAGCCGTCAGCACTTTACGAGGAACCTCTTTATGGACAGAGTGTGAAAACAACACGACCACCCCACCGCAACTCTTCTCCTGTCTTAGCTCTATATTCTGAATACGAGTAGCAAGAAAACATTAGTAACATAGTTACGTATCTGGTTAACAGATGCCATTCTCGGTTTTAATGAATGTTTCTAAATAACGAAAACACAATTACTGGGCACACCGGACAAAACTGTAGGTACCGCCAGCACCATGTAACAACACTACTAGCCTTGGTAATCACCTCATTTCAGCGAGGACGGGAGTCCACAAGTTTCTTCAGGAATGACATATCCAGATGAATCTACTGCATCCACACAATAATAATTACATCACACATAACAAACCACATTGCGCGAAATGTTGATTTCTACGTTTCATCCGCCATTCCAGATATTTTCTCACTTTATATATGGGAGTAAGTCCTACTGATTTAAAGGGCAAGTCGAGACGCGATGCGGTGTCTGATTGTTCGTCTAACGAGGAATGTGTGCGTGCAGCCCTGTGAATACAACTGTTGACATCTTTGAAGAAGGGGGTATCCATAGCACACTCGCCAATAGGCATAGCGCACTCACCAATAAGCTGGCCAGTGACGTTAATGTGACCATCTGTCAAAAGACCGAATAACCGCATTTTGCAGTGCCGACAGCTGCTACGCGTGAAGGTAGAGAGTCAACAAGGTTCTGGAAATTAACAACAGGGATGTGGATCTGTACCGACTCCAGTGCCGTGAACAGCTGCGCTAGGTTTTTTGGTCTCACAGCGTGAACAGTCCAATCGAGGTGGTCCCACAGACTCTCGAATGGGTATTATCCGGGGACTTTGGTGGCCCGGGGAGTACGGTAAACTCATGCTGGTATTCTTCGAACCACACATGTATACTGGGAGCTGTGTGACACGTTGCATTGTCCTACTGGCAGATGCCATCGTGCCGAGGAGAAACAAACTGCGTTTAGGTTTGTACGTGGTCCCCAAGGATAGATGCATGCTTCTATTGATCCACTGTGACTTCCAGAATGACCAATACACCCAGGGAGTACTACGAAAACATTCCCCAGACCGTAACGATCACTCCTCCGACTTGGATCCTTCCGACAATTGTTGCAGGTTGTTTGCTTGCAGACGTTTCACGGCGTACACGACAACGGCCATATCTAAGATGGAGCATAAAACGTAATTCATCCGAAAAGGCCACCTGTCGCCACTCAGTGCGCTTCAAGTTGGCGTGCAAATTCCAGCCTTCGTCGGCGATGAACAGCAGTTAGCATGGGCGCATGAACCTGGCACCTGCAGCGGTGGCCCATATGCAGCAAAGTTCGCTGAACGGTTGTTGAGGAGACACTGTTGGTAGCCCCTTGGTACATCTTGGTCGTCAGTTGCTCAACAGTTGCACGTCTCTTCGCCCTTACACACCGCCGCAGCCGTTGTTCATCCATGTCATCTATAGCCTGTGGAGCACCACAGTTGCTCGGCGCCGGTTTTGGATAGCGTCATTCTGTCAAGCACTGCATACGTTAACCATTGCGTCACGCGAGCAGTTTACAGACATAGCCGTTTCGAAAATGCTTCCACCCTTGGCCCAAAACCCAATGATCATGTCCTCTTGAACGTCAGGTAAATCCTTCCGTTTTCCCAATACGACTGCGTTTATTGCTGCGTTCCCCCGACACGCTTTTGTGCCCTCCACTTCTAGTGCTACCACATGCGTCTGTGAGAGGTTGTTGGACGTTGACGCCGAACATACGTGTTGGTGACATTAACTGACTAGAGCATGTAGAACAAATGGCAACACTTGGTCGCGGAGAATATTGAAATAAACATCCTGGTACATATTCACTGTTACCTGAATGGGTGGGTCAAAAAGATGGTACGAAATTCTATGTGCCTTCCCCGTCACCCGACCCTGAGAGCAAGGCATTGCAGAACTAGTATGACCTGAGTTACACTCTTCACACACTGCGGATTAAACGTCGAACTGGGCCGTCGGTGCAATCCACTCAATGCTTCATTTCAAATAAATAAATAAATAAATAAAATGAAAAATTCGGTCTTTTAGTACCAAACTACATGCCTCCAGTCAGCAACTGTACAGGTTCTATGTTGAAACTTCCTCGCAGATTAAAACTGTGTGCCCGACCGAGACACGAACTCGGGACCTTTGCCTTTCGCGGGCAAGTGCTCTACCATCTGAGCTACCGAAACACGACTCACGCCCGGTCCTCACAGCTTTAATTCTGCCAGTATCTCGTCTCCAGGTTCGCAGGAGAGCTTCTGTAAAGTTTGGAAGGAAGTTTCATATCAGCGCACACTCCGCTGCAGAGTGAAAATCTCATTCTAGGTTTATATTGTTTGACCACTGAGAACGTGCCCCTGTGCCTTGGTACTGTGAGCAATAGCCCTCCGAATGGTGCCTGATTCGAATTGTCAATTGCATGCAGTTCCCTTCGCAACGAGCGCTGGTTCAGACGTATTTCCGCGACTTTTCTATGCACACGTTTCACAAACCATATGATATCGACTCCATATATTAGCATTTTTGGACTTCACGACTCTTCCTCTTTGTATGTTTACATCTTTGCCCCTTTTGTGTTCCATTTACCACGTCTACTACACGAAATTTAAACTTCAGTAAATACATAATTATTTCACCAGCTCTATGATATATGATGTATGTTACAGCGGATAAATTTACAACACTCCATGCAAATGCTGTTACACAACATGACACAGTTTTATACTACTCAGTGGGTTACAAAATCCATCATCAGTAGTTTTAAAATTTTGGCTATCAGTGTCTGTCAATTTGAAAATGACGTGTATTATATGTGACGCCTGATTGTTTTGAGAATGCTTCAGAATGACAAAATGTCGAAATTGCAATCGCAATAAATAATGTTTTAATAGCCAAAAGCGGAAATGATTTCATTTAAACGTTCTGCACCTTGTACACTACTCCAGAGTGAACAGTAAGCTCTCATCAGGGGAGTCATTTATACACGGGCCAATCACATTAAAATGATAACTACCGATGTTCGACGTCAACGTGTAATAACCAGTCACAGACTCCAGGTGGCAGCACTAGCTGTGGAGCGTATGTAAAGCGTATCGAGGGAATGTGGAATAAGAGCGCAGTCTTTGTCGTAATGAGGAAACGGAGTGACGTATCTGACGTCATAAAGGGCACGTTCATTGGCTTTCGGACCAGAGGTGGTAGCATTTCCGAAACGGCTAAGTTTGTAAACTGTTCGCGTGCCGCTGTGGTTAAAGTATACCGTGCATGGCAAAGTGGTGTTATCCAAAATCGTCACCGAGGCAAACTTAATGCACCACGGGCCATAGATCACAGGGGTCAGCCGGCCGGAGTGGTCGAGTGGTTCTAGGCGCTACTGCCTAGAACTGCGCGACCGCTACGGTCGCAGGTTCGAATCCTGCCTCGGGCATGGATGTGTGTGATGTCCTTAGGTTAGTTAGCTTTAAGTAGTTCTACGTTCTAGGGGACTGATGACCTCAGAAGTTAAGTCCCATAGTGCTCAGAGCCATTTGAACCATTTTGAACAGGGGTCAACGAAGGCTGCAGAGACGTGTATGGCCCAACAGACTAGCGGTTGTTGAGCAACTGACAACCCAGGTGAACCAAGGAGCTACCAGCAGGATCTCCTCAACGACTATTCAGTGAACGTTGCCACGGAGTAGCCTCCGTTGCAGCAGCCTGGTTCATGCACCCTTGCTGACTGCTGTTCATTGCCAACGAAGGCTCGAATTCGAACGTCGATACCCCAACTCGACCTGCCCTGAGTGGCGACAGGTGACATTCTCAACTGAATTACGTTCTATGCTCCATCGGACAGATGACCTTTGGCGTGTACGGCGTGAAACGTCTGAAAGCAAAAGGGTGTAGTCCCTATAAAATAGCGTTGTCGCCTGGGGGGATGTTTTCGCGCTATTCCCTGGGTAATATCGTCTTTCTGGAAGGCACAATGCATCAACAAAAATATGTATCTGTCGTTGGGGGCAATGTCTACCTCTGCACGCAGTCTTCTTTTCCTCTGCGCAGCAGAACAATTCAACGTATCACACAGCTCCCAGTGTACGTACTGTGGTGTAACAGACGACAAGTGGTCTGTTGCATGCGCCATCTATCGCTCCTGGCCTAGCACAAATTCTAATTAAATGATAAAATTGAGTTGCGGGTTAGAATTTGTTAGTTATGTGCATAAATACTGCGAAAGTATTTGGTTTTTATATGTGCAGATAATTCAAACACCGAGCCAGCAACCGGTGCGGACTTTCGTTGACGCGGCAAGTAGCGGGCCGCCATGGAGCAAACACAGTGAGGATGATGACGTCGCTCCATGGAGGTCCAGAGTCGCGGCGGCGGGATACTCCGAGGTGGTTGTTGGACTTCTGACGAAAAAGAAACGAAGAATGTATAATGAGGAACTTTGTGTATAACAGCGAAAGTAGGAAGAAGCAATTTAACGGCCGGTAACGCAGTAGGCGGTACCTCGAGAGCCGACTGTACATAGGTATCAGAAATAAATCGCTGTAACTATTGTAAAAAGTAGTTCTGAATAAGAGTTATTACGAGAAGCAGTCAGAAAGCGTCAGTTACTGGTGAATGATCGCCATAGGCGACATTTTCTTCATCAGTTGCACCGTCCCCTCTTTCACTCGACGAATTTAGTCAACATTAAGACAGAACCGAACTACGCAAATAATAAATCTCATCAGTGGGGCGGGGACAGCGCAGTACGTGGTTCGAAGAGCACCAGAATGAATTTATTGCACGCCCCTGACCACAAGTCTCCCACATGAAAACCCACACGAGAATCTGTGTGTCCACTAGATTCTGCTGTTCGCTCGACGGAACCTCGACAAGAAACCAAATGCAGCTGGCCACAGCACTGTAGTCGGCTTGGCCCCACATCCCCGTCGGTTACTCCCTGAACATCATGCACTCCCTGCACACTTCGCAGCGGTCAACGCTGCAAATGTTGTTATTCACTCTTTTGATGGGTGGCAACAATTATGTGACTGGACAGCGTAGTTTGTCCAGTGACCTCATTCACATTATATGGGTGTTTTGCTTCACACACTTATTTCAAAAATGGTTCAAATGCCTCTGAGCACTATGGGACTTAACATCTGAGGTCATCAGTCCCCTAGAACTTAGAACTACTTAAACCTAACGAACCTAAGGACATCACACCCATCAATGCCCGAGGCAGGATTCGAACCTGCGACCGTAGCAGTCGCGCGGTTCGGGACTGAAGCGCCTAGAACCGCTCGGCCACCGTGGCCGGCCACGTACTTATTCACAATACAGTTAGATCTATGGGAATTGCTCAGTACCAACTACTTGTAATTAAATATACCGTTCATACTGATATTAAGCTTTCTCAATGAAACAAGCTTACTCTTACAGGTGTTAGACCATTTTCAAGGATTTATTATAAAACAGTAATGCATATTTACGGACCGTCCTGATTGTGCAGACAGAAGTCGGCACAATGTAAATTAACACGATTATATAATAAAATTTTCGTCCATTACCTGCAAAATACTGCTGCCAGATTTCAATGTCGACTGTGGCTCTGCACCTGAATGAATATCACGCGTCGCGTTGTGTAGTCTCTGAACTGGCACTGTGACGGAGCTGGCACTCTCCTTGGCAACAGGTGATCGAAAGTGACAGGTTCCTAAACTGATATTGCTGTACTCTAATGTCGTATGGAGCTTTCAAAAGAAAGACGGTCCACTTCCTCTTCTTCTCAACATGAGCAGAAAGATATCTCCGCTATAAACAGTGGCCTGATGTTTACGAAAACGCCTGTAGTTGAATTTTACCGTAGATACTACTAAGGATCTTAAAACTAAGAACAAACATCTGAATTTTAACAGTGATATTGTGCCAGATGCAGTTCAAACAAGTTGGAACAGAGTTTACTGACAATTATGATATTTTGTTGCCTTGAACATGTTTCCATTTATGTACAAAGACAAGTTTAATACTCCAGTGTCCACACCGATTATGTTTGTGTAATGATACTATAATGATGTTATTATGTTATTCATAAACCTCTGGTTGCTGGATAAAAAAGTCAAATAGCAGCTTAACTTTTAATGCTTTCAACGATAACCTTATGCCTTCGTGATGACATTGCAGCTCCGGTGCATGAATGGACCGAGAAGCTTGGTCGTGTGTTTCGCATGTTTTCCATTCTTCAAAATTATACTTGACAGTGTCCTCTCTTCAAAAATTACCTGCTAATGTTCTGTATACACCGAAGCGCCAAAGAAATTGGTATAAGCATACGTATTCAAATACAGTGATATGTCAACAGGCAGAATACAGCGCTGCGGTCGTCAACGCCTGTATAAGACAACAAGCGTCTGGCGAAGTTGTTAGGTCGGTTACTGCTGCTACAGTGGCAGGTTATCAAGATTTAAGTGAGTTTGAACGTGGTGTTATGGGAGGCACACGAGCGATGAAACACAGCATCTCCGAGGTAGCGATGAAGTGGGGATTTTCCCGTACGACCATTTCACGAGTGTACCGTGAATATCAGGAATCCGGTAAAACATCAAATCTCTGACATCGCTGCGGCTGGAAAAAGATCCTGCAAGAACGGGACCGACGACGACTGAAGAGAATCGTTCAGCGTGACAGAAGTGCAATCCTTCCACAAATTGCTACAGATTTCAATGCTGAGCCATCAACAAGTGTCCGCGCGAGCTATTCAACGAAACATAATCTATATGGGCTTTCGGAGCCGAGGGCCCACTCGTGTACCCTTGATGACTACACGACACAAAGCTTCACGCCTCGCCAGGGCCCATCAACACCGACATTGGACTGTTGATGACTGGAAACATGTCGCCTGGTCGGACGAGTCTCATTTCAAATTGTATTTATTTATGGAGGCAACCTCATGAATCCACGGACCCTGCGTGTCAGCAGCTGGTGGAGGCTATGTAATGGTGAGGGGCGTGTGCAGTTGTAGTGATATGGGACCCCTTGTACGTCAAGATACGACTCTGACAAGTGACACGTACGTAAACAATCCCGTCTGATCACCTGTGTCCATTCATGTCCATTGTGCATTCCGACGGACTTGGACAATTCCAGCAGGACAATGCGGCACCCCACATGTCCAGAATCGCTACAGAGTGGCGCCAGGAACGCTCTTCTGAGTTTAACACTTCCTTCGGCCACCAAACTCCCCAGACATGAACATTATTGAGCATATCTGGTATGCCACGCAACGTGCTGTTCAGAAGGTATCTCCACCCGCTCGCACTATTACGGATTTATGGACAGCCCTTCAGGATTCATGGTGTGCATTACCTCTATCAGTACTACAGACATTAGTCGAGTCCATGACACGTCGTGTTGCGGCACTCTTGAGTGTTCGCTGGGGCCCTACATGATATTAGGCAGGTGTACCAATTACTTTTGCTCTTCAGTGCAGTTTAAGTCATCTTTGTGGTGGTAGCAATAGCTATTTGTACATGTTACATATCAACTGAAGGGCTGAGAGTACTAGTGAAATTTGACAATAAAATAATTTAAATACACATTTGAAAGTAAGAAAAGTATAAGTGATTACCTACGTAGTTCTGCACTCTGTGACGATAAAGTTTAAGCTCTTAGTCAACTGCACTTAGAATACAACTAGTGTAAGTGAAATGGCGGACAGCGGAAGAATTGCTGCTGTCTTTAACGATGGTCCACGTACTTATTTTTTTTGAAGTACTGTAGTAGCCTGGTCTTTATGCTTTTAAGAGTACTCGAGGAAGTAATATTTAATCATATTTTAAATGGCACTTGATCACTTCGAGGCAAAATCATCATACTGATACACTGGATCAGAAGGTCCTTGAACCTGTCCATAAATATGTAGCATGTGATGATGACTTTGGTCTCTGTGAAAAGGCAAAGGAACACTTCAGACATATAGTTGCTCCATATGGCAGGAAGGAAGCAACGAAGTAGGTCAGCAGGAAGTTTTCCAAAGCGGAAATGAAAACAGTAAACTTTCAATCAAACTGATGGATGCCCTATGTTACTAAAGACACAGAATGAAACAAAAAAGATGGAGGAATACCAGGTGGATGTGAAACGTCAAAGAAAGTCCTCTAACAATGCAGCTGAGTCTTCACTGAATCGTGATCTTGAGCTTATAGAAGCAGATTATAAGAGACCCAATGTTGCCCCCATCACAACTTCTTCAGCACCCTTTACGTCAAGATGAGTTTGAAATAAAATTTGAGAAATGTAAAAATCTTAAGATGATTAAGAACTACATCCTTCCACTTTATCATGAGTTTTATAATAATATATATAATAATATATCCCATTCTCAGCCGGCCGGAGTGGCCGATCGGTTCTAGGTGCTACAGTCTGGAGCCGCGCGACCGCTACGGTCGCAGCTTCGAATCCTGCCTCGGGCATGGGTGTGTGTGATGTCCTTAGGTTAGTTAGGTTTAAGTAGTTCTAAGTTCTAGGGTAGTGATGACCACACCAGTTAAGTCCCATAGTGATCAGAGCCATTTGAACCATTTATCCCATTCTCAGACAGCGGTTGTTTGCAATTTGCGGAAGGATTGCACTTCTGTCGCGTTGAACCACTCTCTTCAGTTGTCGGTGGTTCCGTTCTTGCAGGATCTTTTTCCAGCAGCAGCTATTTCAGGATTTGATGCTTTACGGGATACCTGATATTCACGATACACTAGTGAAATGGTCGTACGGGAAAATCCCCACTTCATCGCAACCTCGGAGATGCTGTGTTCCAGCGCTCTTGCGCCGCCCATAACACCACATTCAAACTCACTTAAATCGTGATAACCTGCCATTGTAGCAGCAGTAACCGACCTAACAACTGCGCCAGACGCTTTTTGTCTTATACAGGCGTTGACGACCGCAGCGCTGTATTCTGCCTGTTTACATATCATTGTATTTGAATACGAGCGAGCGTTTTGGACACAGTTGATAAAATTTGATCTACCACTGTAGCACACTGCCAATATTATAGAGAAGTAACAGATGAGGTCCAGTGGCTCAGAGAGATGCGTAGATCAAATTTATAATACTGTTAACGGAGATCTTTTTGCTTTAAACATGATTATACAAGAAGATTCCTTAAACATTGCGCAAATAATATGAATTGAATCATACCCGCTAAAATTAAAAGACAATTAATAAAAATCGAGACATTAACAAGTATCAGTTGCCGAAAATGCGTTACTGACAGACGTTCAGTTGCAATATTGGAGTTGGATAGGTAAAATATAGCTATTCAGTGGATTCAAAATTAAACAGGAGCACTGTACTAACTTGAAACGGGACTACTTAACGTTTCAAAGAACAGTGTTAGCGAATTATACTGTCTGTTTTTGGTAGAAAATTTCTTACTCATGTACGAAAGCAAAAACTGAATTTTCTACAGATCTCTTCACTCTCTCAACGTGTTTCGGCTTAGAGACGTTAATCAGAGTACCTATTGTCTTCAAAACCGTGAACGAATTTGTGAAATACACTACATCAGAAAATGGGGGAACATTTATACTTCGTTGTAACTCAGTGTATTTCAGTATAATAAAATATTTAGTTATTAATATAGAAATAGCTGAGTCGGTAGAGCACGTGACTGACAAAGGCAAATGTCCCATGTTCAAGTCAGATTCCTGGGCACTCTGCGCTGCAAGGTAAACTTCAGTCCGGAAACAGTAAGCTGGTTTCAAAACTAACCGAATTTTGTTGTTAAAATACAGGACAAGTACAGCTGTGTAACAAAGTGCAACAAAATTATAACCCCGTAATTTTCACCCATTGTATCGCATAATTTTTAAATTTCCGTCAAAGGTGCCTACAACCTGCCTCTTTAACGGTGCAAAGGCGTGGCGTCATACGACTTCACCCTAGGGCTCAGCGAAGCTTCAGACTGCGAGTTGTCAAAACATTCGATAAAATGGCTACAGCTCAGAAGTTCATGTGAGCTATAAGGTGGTTGATGATGTCACATTTTCACCTAGTTTCACCACAATTCTGCTCAACACCACCATGGATGTGTCACACGATGGGAAAGTCGTCATTGTGAATAAGTACGTGGCCGGCCGCGGTCGTCTAGCGGTTCTAGGCGCGCAGTCGGGAACCGCGCGACTGCTGCGGTCGCAGGTTCGAATCCTGCCTCGGGCATGGATATGTGTGATGTCCTTAGGTTAGTTCGGTTTAAGTAATTCTAAGTTCTAGCGGACTGATGACCACAGATGTTAAGTCCCATAGTGCTCAGAGCCATTTTTGAAAGTCGTCACAGCCTTTCTTACCAATATTTCACACCTTCTTTCGATGTCTATGTCGTGTAAGTGAAAACCATCACACCCAGCGTTGAAATAACGCGGTTTTCCTATGGATGGCTAAGTACAACATATCAGATACACCGACCCTCAGAGTCGACACGAAAATGCCTCACGGGGTGGCATAAAGCACGTCAATGAAACCTTCCCTTTCCCTGGGGCGTTAATTTCCACACATTTCGCTGTCGAAGACGACAATCCACAGTGCAGTGAACAACAACATTCAATACTGCTGACACTCTCTGACGTTTCAGCCGTTCTCTGATGACTTTGTTGGCCTGAACCCCATTGAATGTGGTCACACATTTCTGTAGAGCACTGCGACCGCAATTTTTGCCCTTGGGTACAGGTTGGAACCACCAAGGACTATTCGTAACCATTCGACAAAACTTGAACGTGATCCGAGGCACTTACGCCCTTTCAGCCCTCTTGCTTTTTGCCCTGCTGTGGCGTGAGCAAGTGGGAGTACAACATTAACATGTGCGTGAATAAAACAGCAAAGGCTCCTTCTAAGACCTCCACATCGGCTACACCCTCGGTACCATCCTGCAGCATTGTTGAGCACGTTAGAAATGTACATTTAAAAATTCGACACCAAATCAGCCTGGCAGCTGCTCTGGCACCTGAGGGTTAAGCAACCTCTGCGACACACTTTGAGTGCGGTTTGCCAATCTTCAGGCGTTAGAGCTGCCGCCAGGCTAAAATGGTGCCAAAGTTTATGTCAGACACATTTACAGCTTGCTCGACAATGTCACGTGGGTGGCACCGAGGTTGTTGCTGAACTGAAGAGGGTGGGGGTCTTAGAGAGACCATTTGCTGTTTCATTCATCCACGTGTTTATATTGCATTTCCACCTGCTCACGCCAAAGGTGGACGGACAGCAAGAGGATTGAAAAAGGATAAGTACCCTTTGCTGCTTTGGATAAGGTTAAAACAGCGTCGAGTGGTTTGGATGGTTTTGAATGGTCCTTAGAAGCTTTAACCTGCACACAAGAGCAAAAATTGCGACCAAGATACATTCCAGAGGTGTCCGATTACGTTCAGCGGGGATGCGGGCCTACAGTGTCCGTAGAGAAGGGTTGATACGTCCGAGAGAATCATCAGTGTCAAAGGTTGTCAAGGATATCTTCTTGCTGTTCATCGCAGAGTGAACTGTCGTTTTCGACCGCGAAATGTGTGGGAATTAACGCCTCAGGGAGAGGGATGGTTTCACTGACGTCCTTTTTGCCACCCCCTGAGGTATTCCCGTGTTGATTTTTGAGGGGCAGTGTATCTGAAACGTTTTACTTGGCCACCCATAATAAAACCGCGCGATTTCAACGCTAGGCGTCGGAGTTCTCACCTACACGACAGAGACGTCGAAAGAAGGCGTGAAATATGGGTAAGAAGGGCTGTGACGACTTTTCCATGTACTCACAATCCATGGTTTGTTGGGCAGAATAGTGGTGAAATTTGGTGACAATGTGACACCATTAACCGACGTTACAGCTCACCCAACATTCCGAGCTGTGGTCTCTTTGTCGCATGTGTGAACATCTCGCTGTCTGAAGTGTTGCCGAGCCCTAGGGTCACGTCGTAAAGTGCCACGCTTTTGCGCCGCTACAGAGGGGCGTGGTAGATACCTTTGAGCGAAATTTGAAACTTAGGCTCCGCAATGGGAGACAACTACGTGGTTTTGAAAGAGTGATTCATTTATTCTGCTGCACAGTGTCCATCGCTGTCTGCACGTAATACTAAAAATATAGTTTATAAATCGAAACTAATCTTAATTGTCAACAACTGCTGCGTTCCCGTGTCTTCCAATATTCCGATAGTCTTATTGT
The DNA here is from genome assembly GCF_023864275.1 of Schistocerca cancellata. NCBI lineage: Eukaryota > Metazoa > Arthropoda > Insecta > Orthoptera > Acrididae > Schistocerca > Schistocerca cancellata. The sequence continues at coordinate 99,201,730 of NC_064629.1, read as the reverse complement.
CCAATTCGGTTGGGAATATGAAAAAATTACGTCGTTGTATGGATCAAAACGAAATTTACGAACTTTTATATTGATCTGCGGAAGTTCAGAGCTCCTGACAAGCTGCGTCTTGGTAACGTCGTACGTGACTCGATTACTTCAACGATGACCGCTGCTCGGTCCGAAGCCATACAAAGGAGGTCGGTTAGCTGCCGAGGCAGGCGGCCTGCTTGCGGTGGAAACAAGAAATGATCAAATTACTGGCGACATGCCGCGCCAGCACTGCATATAAAGCCGGTTTAGAAAACAGGCTCCGAGCTTTGAACATTATCCCGCAGCCAGCAGCCAGAGCGTGGCGGAAAGCGTTGCCTACAAATGTACTTGTGCCGCGTAATAACAGTGATACGCCAAGCAGAAGGTGGGGCGGGTACAGGGCCCACGTGCGTTCACCGGAAGCGGGTTCGTCACCAGGACGTTGCCGCTGTTATACAAGGAGCTGTGGGTCACTGACTCGTGTTCAGCGCAATGCAGCTAGTGGCAATTCTTGATGCCAGCTCCGACAATGACGTTCCTCTAGGCCACGCAGCAGCGCACTCATGCCGCATCTACTGTTTAGCCGGCACTTTTGACAAAAATTCCTACATATCTTTCTCGGCTGGTGCCTTTAAAACTCGTACGTCCCCCCGAACCACTAGCTCACCGCCTCGACGTATCTGTATCGCGTCTTCCGTGTTACACATTTCTTTTTATTGTCGCTGGCATACGGCACTCCAACGAGTCAGACCGGTTCGTCACCTTTGTACAAGGCACTTAGATTACGCCCAAGTCGTTCTTTCAGCGGGAAGCGACACATGTGCCCAGCGACGTCCTCCTCAGAAAGCCGCTAGGCATTATCCCCCAGGCCGTTGCATACATACGCCACCCAGACGTGAAAGCCTAAGGCTGACATGCTCTCCATATTCAACATCGTAGCCGTGCTATAGCCCTGACATTTCTATCCCAGCTTCATCTAAGAAAGAAACACTGCCGCGCTTGTCTGGAAAGGTAGTCGTGTAGAGCAAGTAATTATATTTTTATTTCATTATAGAAACGTATTAATAAATGTTGTTCCTTCTCGCGCAGATCATGATCTACAACCGTCATTCAGAGAAGCGTTGCCTGAAAGAATGAAACTATTCAGAGCAGCATTTAGACAGTTGAAGTGGGGAAGTACAGAAACATTATGAGAGAAGAGCTGGTCATTTCTTGATAAATTAGGACACCAAGGGATTAAGAATGAGCAAAGCGTTATTAGTAGGTTGCTTCCTCGTGGAAACTATGAAGTTTTGTGGGGAACTAAGCAGATAACTAAAAAAAATAAATGTGTGTGAAATCTTATGGGACTTAACTGCTAAGGTCATCAGTCCCTAAGCTTACACACTACTTTACTTAAATTATCCTAAGGACAAACACACACACACCCATGCCTGAGGGAGGACTCGAACCTCCGCCGGGACCAGTCGCACAGTCCATGACTAGAGCGCCCTTGACCGCTCGGCTAATCCCGCGCGGCTAACTAATCAACAGATTGTAATAACACTTATAAAGTGTATTTTTTGCGCAAACATACACTTTCTACTGAAACAATTCCTATTGACATTGACAAACTAAAAGTAAGGTAAATTAGAATGTCAGTGGTTTTTGTTGCAGCAGTCAAGTGCGAGTCGTTTACGAGACATCGAATCGTGCAAAGTTTCCACACTGACACTTGTTTGTGTCATTCCACCTACGTAGCTGCTAGATACGATGTTGTTATGCTTGCTTTCATTGTGCATATGTTTTCCTTCAGTAAAAAAAAAAAATAATTAAATGGCTCTGAGCACTATGGGACTTAACTTCTGAGGTCATCAGTTCCCTAGAACTTAGAACTACTTTAACCTAACTAACCTAAGGACATCACACACATCCATGTCCGAGGCAGGATTCGAACCTGCGACCGTAGCGGTCGCGCGGTTCCAGACTGTAGCGCCTAGAACCTCTCGGCCACCCCGGCCGGCCTTTCAGTGCAGTGCGACTTACTACTCAATCAGGGTGTGACTGTCCAAGTAGCAGGTTGTGAGTGGACAATGAGATTTACCAGTGCAGAAAAAGCCGACGTGCTCATAGTGTGGGAGAGTGTAGGAAGAATGCAGTTCGTTCTTGTACGATGCATGCAGCAAGATGTCCCAACATAGGTCAACCAAATCGGCAATTATTTATCAATCTCTTTAACCATTTACGTGAAAGTGGTAGTGTAACACACAGACAACGTAACACAAGGAGACAAGTGACGACAAAAGAGAGGGAAATTAATGTTCTTACTCCTGTTACAGTTGAGACTCTCACGAAATCGCACGAGGAAGTGGCACGAATCTGGCACGTTTCCTTCGCATTCTCCTCCGACATACCGAAGTCCCACCCCTATCACATCTCTCTCCATCAAGAGCTGCAGGGAAATCGTTTTACCTTCTGTACATGAGCATTAAGAAATGATACTACGGATGTATCACGTATCTTGTTTACTGATGAAGCTACATCCACCAATCAAAGGCCAGGTGAACCGCAGAAACATGCACTATTGATTTGCTGACCATCCCCGTTGCCTTCATCAGGCGGAATATCAGCGTCCTTGGACTGTAAACGTGTGGTGTGGAATAGTGAACGATCAGCTTATAGGTCCGTATTTCACAGACAGAATACTGGACGCTCACAGGTACCGCAGCCTTGTAACAGACTATCTTCCATAAATGCCAGAAGACGTTCTCTGCAGTCTAGGAGGAATCTGTGTTACTAACTTCATAGTTGTATAGCCCGTAATGCATGAAATATTGCAGCATGTCCTCACGAATTGTTTCCAGATCGTTGGACTGGACGCAGAAGACCTATACCTTAGCCGGCCCATACCCCAGATACGACGTCTGTAGACTTTTTCCTGTGGGGTGAGCTGAAAGACGCCATCTACAAGGACATACCAAATACACTCGCTGATACGATATATTAGTGCAGTCTACTCTGACATCTTCCCTGAAATGTTAGCACGTGTGAAGCAGTCGTTCCATACCAGACTGGAAACGTGTATTGCCGCTGCCGTTTGTAGTTTTTAACACAACTTGTGATGGTCAATTGTCTCGTTGCTGGTCAGAATCCCCATAACTAGTGTATGCACTTACGTTGTTCTTGAGTGTATGCTACGACAGGTATTGTACAACTGTCTGTGTGGGAAGTTTTCACAATATCACATCTCACAAGCGACTCGCTCTAAAGCCCTGCAACAAATACCATTGACATTCTAATTTACCCAACTTCTAATTTGGTCATTCCAAAAGGTATTGTTTCCTTTAAAAAGTGTGTGTTTGCGCAAAAAATAATCCTTCTAAGTATTATTACAATTTGTTGATTGGCTAACAATACGAGCCCCTGACTACCAACCTATTGTGTGAAAACCACCATCAATAGCACTTTCCATTTCCGCCAAACTTGCGGTGCATGTTTTAGGTGTGGGGCAAATAAAAGTGACCTGGAGAACAGAGTTGCAGGGTACAAAGAAACACAGCAGAGGAAAGGAAATACAGGAATAATCTGACTACAGTAGATGCTGAACGTGTTCACCATTCATCTCTGGCACTTTTGAGCCCCGGTCAGCAAGTTGTTGAAGGAGAATAGAAGCCGGACTGCTGGAATTGCTGCAGTCTCATCCGAAATGTTATGTTATTAAGACTATGAGGACTGCTGCGATACACCTTAGACTTGACGGCTCCCCACACAAAGTAAACCCATACTGACAGATGAGGTGACCTGGGTGGTCAACTAGGGCCGCGACCAGACTCACCTCTGCTAACAGCTCTGTCAGGCGTGAAGACTGTGCAAATGTGCTCTAAGGTTCGGCCCTCTTTTCCTCCTCCGTTAATGCTGCCACAAATGGTTTCGCCCAGGCCACTTTTATTTTCCCCACCCTGTATAAGGGGCCGTCAAATGAAAACAAGACATGGAAAGAAGTAGGTACACTATTTATTATTTCTAAAGTGATTGCTACAACTGTTAACACACTTTTCTCAGTGTGAGACAAGACACTCCTTGCCTCCATGGAAAAATGTTTGCGATTACCTGCGGAATTATGATCGTAACCAGGCGTGCACATCTTCGTCCGAAGTAGATCGATGGTTACAAATGTCTTTCATCGAGACTCCAAAAATATGGAAAGCGCATGGGGAGAGATTGGGACTGTACAGAGTATGTGTAAGGACTTCCCAGCAAAATTTCTGCTGCGTACGTGAAATACCCTTGGCAACATGTGGCCCATTTGATTTTCGTTGAGCCCGGCTACATGTTACCAAGGTTCAGTTTCGCTGAATGCCCATACAAATTCTCCAAATGCCATTTTCATACTTTTGGAGCCCTGAAGAAAGGCATACGTGGCAGTCGATTTGCTTCGGACGAAGGGGTGCACGCCTATGTACGATCATATTTCCGTAGGTAACCACAAACATTTTTTCATGAAGGCGTTCACTGTCTTGTCGTACAGTGAGATAAATGTCAGAACAGTTATGGTGATTTCTTTTGAAATAATCGAGAGTATATTTACTTTTTTCCATCTGTCTCGATATCATTTGACTGCCCCTTTTTTACACTGCGTTTAACATACTTGCTTTTAATTCACAAAAACTGTAGTTCCACTCTGTGAATAAACCTTCAGTCCTTTCCGAGATATTTTTGGTATTGGCTACCGCGGAACTAAATGAATCATTCCAAAGTTTTGAGACCCAGACGGGTAAGTTTAATTGTGATTATGAACATATAAAAGGCATTAATTTTCTGTGATGAATGTACATTGCTTAATGTTCTACTCTTCTTCATTGTAACAGGCAAAATTAAAAATGTTGAAAAACCGGAAACATTAAAAAATCTGGGGGGTTATTTGAATCGTTAGTTGGGCTAGCTGACTAAATTTAAACTGTCATACAGTTATACACAATTTTGGAGATTAAACTTTTTAACTGTCTATGCATTTCCCACAGCGGAATTGTTAACGACCAGCGCCGCCCACAAAAATTTCATGAAATCACACCTTGCACTTATCACAGCTGATCCATTCCCCTTTCTTCTCTGATCCCGGCTCGTGATATTTGGTGTTGCAGAAACTACAAGTCACGTGTTCTTCCTCCTTCCTCTTCTCTATTTGAAGGTTTCTCTTGAACATTCTGTGCGTTTCTGTTTGCATTTGAGAGTTCCAAAACGTTTTCTCGGATTCCTCTTGTTGCCGCATACTTGTTCCCATGTACAAATAGCTCGGCGCGAGCCAGAAAAGACGTAATTACTTTCTCAATTTCCCCGCATTTCGGTGTATATTCGGTCAATTTATACCTATTTCCTCGTCATTTTTCACAATTATATCGATTTTATGTCAGATCTATCCGGCGGGGTCAGGGATTTTCTCTGCCTCGTGATGACTGGGTGTTGTGTGCTGTCCTTAGGTTAGTTAGGTTTAAGTAGTTCTAAGTTCTAGGGGACTGATGATCATAGATGTTAAGTCCCATAGTGCTCAGAGCCATTTGAACCACTTGAACCAATCAGATCTATCCATGCGATCATGACATAACGTTCCGTGTTCTAAAATTGCTTGTAAATGTAGCACAGCTGCCCACACCTAGCCCGAATGCACTGATCGTGAGGTGTAATATAGCACTGTACTTAACTGTGTCCAGTCACCTCCACAATCGGAGAGCGTTTGCTCTGTTTTCTGTATGTCTGTGTACATGAATGTCTCGTGGAAAGCTCCCAGAACGCTCAGTAGGCCTGAGTTAGCGTTCGAATGTGGATCCACCATGCGTTATATCCGGAGCAATGTTGAGATGCGGATCCACAATATACCACATCTGAGTTAGCGTTCAAGTGTAGATCTGCTGGTTCAAATGGTTCAAATGGCTCTGAGCACTATGCGACTTAACTTCTGGGGTCATCAGTCGCCTAGAACTTAGAACTAATTAAATCTACCTAACCTAAGGACAGCACAAACATCCATGCTCGAGGCAGGATTCGAACCTGTGACCATAGAGGTCGCTCGGTTCCAGACTGTAGCGCCTAGAACCGCATGGCCACTCCATGGATCTGCTGCTGACTATATATCTGGACCTATATTCGGAGGTGGATCCACCACACATGACATGTGCGATAGGGTTCGCAGGTGGGCCAACCACGCGGTACGTCCAGACTTGTTCGAAGTTTGGTCCACCAGGAGAGGGGACTGGGTCCTGGGAGGCATCTGCGAGACATGCATATACACAGACATACAGAAAACAGAGCAAACGCTCTCAGTATTATTTCGTATTGCCAGGCATCAGTCATTGACGAAGTATTATACTTAGTAGTAGAGGTGCGTGATAGGTTCGTGTTGAGCATCAGACTTATAAAGCATATGTTTGTGCAAAGGAAATTACTATGTCCAGTCAGAAGGAAGGTATGGATTAGACATAGAGTACTGTGATAGCATGAGAAGAGTATGTCAAGTCATTAGAGTGGTACTGATATTTCTATTTCCAGAGCCACAGCCTTCAACAGAATGTTTTTCTGATACTTCGCTCATTGTCGAATGTCGTTCAACTGAGACTTCGATTGAAACATTTACTTGTAAGTACAGGGGTAAAATATATATGTGGCCGATTTCTTAGAACAAACATTCTACTTGTGCGTCCTCGGCCTGTGGCTCTGGTGACCTGTGCTGGGGTAATTCACATTTACCATTGACAATAGGACCTGTCAGACTGGAGATGTCTGTTGGAGTGTAGGAATGTAGATGAATTGGTTCAAATGGCACTGAGCACTATGGGACTTACCATCTGATGTCATCAGTCCCTTAGAACTTAGAACTACTTAAACCTAACTAACCGAAGGACATCACGCACATCCATGTCCAAGGCAGGATTTGAACCTGCGACCATGGAGGTCGCGTAGTTCCAGACTGAAGTGACTAGTACCACTCGGCCACTATGGCCAACTGTAGATGAATTAACCGTGTTGTCCTCTAGACTACCGAAGAGCGAACTAACACTTAGTATGTGTTGGATAGCTTTTGTGATTGCATGGAAACTGGAAAAGATTGAATATGGAGGTGCATTTCCTCTGGAACTTTGTTCCCTCCCATATAAATTGTTCAGTTGACTGCTTCTGCACATTTCGCTCCTTTATTTAGTTGAGAGAAGATCGATTGTGGGGTGTGCATCTAGCATGTGGTCGACACGTTTGTCGGTTCTCTAGACGTGAGAAACACCTTAGTTGACCTAGTAAATTATAGGGATGATTTCGAATCTGTTATATCACTGAGATCGGTATTCAGGTTGCAAATATCATTTTTCGTCTGTTTGTTTCTATTTACTCACTGGTCTACAGCATGCTCCACCTAGCTAAAGTTTTTATTTTGTATAGAAATAATTTGCAGTCTATATCTTGGGAATTATGTTGCACTAGCGATCAGTAGGATACTGCTGTGTACAAACCATGCGAAATTAAATATGTTCTTATAATTCCCAAGTCTGGAGATGTGTGTAGAAAAGCGAGCAAGCAAGGAAGCAGGTTCAGAGCAGAAACAGTGACATGTTTGTGCCGAGGGGAAATGAGCCCAAATTTGTAGAACAGTTCTGATAGTGACTTCAATCCGCTGATGGCTTTCTGATGTAAAAGGGATGATTTTGTATGGGGGAGGATGTGAATTATATGTTTACTACATCGACATGGTACATGGTGATATATTGCAGGATTGGACATTGGTTTCATGCTCTAATATTCAAGCTCCTGTCCTCAATGGAAGAGCAGTGTAATTGAGTAAGAGTCTTTCCGTAATTGACGATATGTATCGCAGTTTGCGAGGTCTAGTTATTGGTGCAATATGGCGATCAGCGTAATATACTTTCCTGCCACTCAATGTCACGTCTGTCGACAGAAAGAAAAGGTGGATGGTGCTTCCCTAGGACTGAGGAGCATTGTGACATATAGCCAGTGTGAGTGTAGGCATACCATAATTTTTTTGGGTGCTGTACAGATATAGATAACTGCACTGTTTGTGTAAAATATGTATATATTGTATTCTAAAGTTACTGTGGCTTACATTGTGTAAAATGTGTATATATTGCATTGTAAAGTTACTGTGGTTTATGTTATGGCATGACTAGAGAGGATGACTGTGTGTCCTATTGTGAGGGACATACAGATTCAGCACTCCGATAACCGCAAGGGTATGAGAGAGATCTTTTAGATGGAAAATTATGTGTGCTATAGATACTGAGATCAGTTCCAGAAGCAGAGCCGTCAAGAGGAGACATTACCTGTACATCGATTGGTGTCAGACTGTAGCAGCAAACATAATATCTGATTGTAATTACACTGGTAAATATGTTCCTGGCTTCCAATATTCTTGTGAGTCTCATATGTATTTGATGATCAGTAGACAAGTTTGCAGGTTTAACTGTCAATGCAATGTAGCAATCTGTGCAAAATAATTTTACCGCTGAAAGTCAAATCTGCAGAAAGGAAAGAAAGGTGGATGGTACTTTGATACCGGTGGCATCACTAATTCGGTGGGTAAATTCGATAAGAGCCAATCATAATGCTCAATTCATTCACATCCATTGTGCTGGGGTAAAGGTGCCTCTACATACCAGTGGGAACGTTTGTGTGTGTTGAAAGCAGGAAGGGTAACACATGATGGACTGGAGTATCACATTAGGACTGCTGGGCAGAGTGCATTGGATGTTATTCTGCGCTGTTTGCAGTTAAGCATGGTTAGACACGTCTCTCATGTCACGCTAGGAACAGTGCACCCTGTGCTACACTGTCATCAACGGTAAAGACATGTGCTCCCTGGAGATGTCTCCCATATGGGAGCTGTGTGAGCGCGCCTTGGAGTTCTGTGATGTCAGTTATAACACTGACTGTATACCCAAAAATAGAGGCAACTTTCACCTGCGTCTGGTGGCGGCTCGTGGCTTTGACTGCATGCACGCCCCTGGAGCGGCTGCACTCCCACCTGGTCGTGTCAGCAATGGTACATGTATTTCGAGAGGAATTTTTCGGGTATCAAGTACGAAAGGGATGTCGCCGCCTCATGTGTGTGGGTATATGTGCGTGGTTTGACAGCTGATGGCCGTGTCACTTACGGGGGCTGCCACTAACCTCCTGTGTGGTCTACTGGACAGGGGGTGGTGGACAGTGTCTGAGTACATTGATTGCGTGTCTGCTGCATTATTTTGCGAGCAGGTCTGTAAACTGCACTATGCATTTCTTGGACATTTTAGGAGTACTGAGCGTGTCTACACATCAGTGTAGTAAATATACTCCATCTATAAGTAAATTGTTCCAAAATAAAGAAAGTACACTCCTTCCTCACTCTATCCAGCAGCCCAGCACAGGCTGAATCATATTCAAGCCATTTTTCCTCCAGACCACCATCTTGGATTTTGTCACAGGAGGGATGACAGCACCCTGTGTAATGTGTATTACATCAGTTGAAGTCTAGATTTCGTCGTGGAGACACTGCCTGCAAAATAAAAACTTACATCCAGCACATGCAGAGTCGTTTTCCCGCCATTTCCCCCTCACCATATCGGATTACATCACAAAACAGACGGCAGCACACTCTTGTGGTACTATGTACCAAACCACGTTGTGAACACACTGTTTTCCGTGATCTTGGACGACGGCGCCCTCTGGGTACTAGACCACGTGGTGAACACAATGTATGCAACCATCTTGGATAACGGTACTTGCGTCATCAGCTGACGTCATGGCTGCCATCTTGGATTATGTCACATAACAGACAACAATGCCCTCTGGTGGTGGTACTGTACATTAGGTCAGTTGTAGTGTGGACCACCTGACAAACACACTGGATGGTCGTGCAGTCTCTAATTGTTTAAATAAAGACTGGTGCATGATTTTGACAGTCGATGTTTAGGAAGCATGTTTGTAGACTCTCTTAGATGGGTTATTATTTTGACAATTTACGAGTTGTTTGGCTCTCTGGACGTAAATGTAAGGCATTATTTAATAGTGATTTGCATGTCTGTAGGCTGTGCAATGCGTTATTTTGACAGTTTACAATTAGCAAGTTATTTAGGAGCAGTTCGCAGGTCTGTATGCTGCATGGCATGTCAGAGCATGAGTTCTGTATCACTGTGATAAATATACTCCATATCTAAATAAATTGTTCCAAAATAAATAAAGTACACTCCTTCCTCTCTCAGCCGGCCGGTGTGGCCGTGCGGTTCTAGGCACTTCAGTCTGGAACTGCGTGACTGCTACAGTTGCAGGTTCGAATCCTGCCTCGGTTATGGTTGTGTGTGATGTCCTTAGGTTAGTTAGGTTCAAGTAGTTCTACGTTCTAGGGGACTGATGACCACAGACGTTAAGTCCCATAGTGCTCAGAGTCATTTGAACCTTCCTCTCTCCAGCAGCCCAGTGCACACTGAGTCCTTTTCCCACGAATCCCTAGGAGGAGGTGGCAGTCGGGTGACTTAGGTTAGTGGAGGTAGTCCAAGTGTCCTTCCCGTCGCGCCATTTTTTTAGCTTAGTAGAGATACGCAAATTGACCTTTCTTTACCACCAAAATTCGAACTTGGCGCCAATTCCTAGGAAGAGGTGACAGTCAGGTGACTTAGGTTAGTGGAGGTAGCCCAAGTGACCATCTTCCCACGATTTTCTTAGGTTAGTAGGGGTGTGATGTATTATCCTCTTGGAATTTGAACTTCCTGCCAGTTTCCAGAGTTAGGGTGTTAGACTATTGGAAGTAGCCAAAATTCCTCTAGCCAAAATGCAAACTTCCCGCCACAATCCGCCATCTCGGATGACGTCAAAGCCGCCATCTTGAATGATGTCATGCACTGTTGCCAAGTATACACACCATCATCGTGGATGACGTCATGGCCGCCATCTTGGATACATCTGGCAACAATAGAGAGTGCGGTGACACGAAGGTCGTCCCACTACTACTCTAATGAGCCAAAACATTATGACCACTTGCTTAATAGCATGATTGTCAGTCTTCGGAACGAAATATCTCACTGATTCTGCATATCCGACATCTTTTTGGTAGGTTTGTGGAGGTATCTGGCATTAAATGTCTACGCACAAGTCATATAATTCGCGTAAATGATGGGCCTGGATTATCGTATTATCAGGTTTCGAGTCGCCGATCGCCTGTATGACAACATTCGTGGAGACCCCTTTCTGTAGATGCTCATGACAGTAACATGTGAACATTCGACCAGCTCCAACGTTTTCGAGATAATCGTTCAAAACATCTGTGTAATAATATAATAATCTGCCATTTGTCAATGTCGCTTATCTCAATAGCTATCCCAATTTGCAGATGATATCTTCGTTAGTGTGATACCTCGTCCGTGTCTACACTGCTTACGTGATTCATCCGATGAACCGACACGATTCCACTGATCGACGATCGAATCCCGATGGCTCTGTGCCCACTTCAGCAGTAATTGACGATGTCGTTCAGTCGACATGTGAACACGGACTGATAGCCTGCTGTGGAGCTCCGTGTTCAACAAAATGTATGATGAGCAGTGTGCTTCGAAACACTTGTGCGTGCACCAGCATTGTGTTCATTCTGCAGAGATGCCACAAATCACCGTCTATCCTATTTTACAGAGCAGACGAGCCTTCGAACACCATATCGTTTGACGACTGCTGGACGTCCACTCATTTGGCGCCTAGCGGTAGTTGCTCTGTCCTCCTACAAATACCTCTTTCCATAGATGCTCATGATAGTAGGATGTGAACATTCGACCAGCTTCGCCTTTTTAGAGATATTCGTTCAAAACGGTTACCTCGTCCGTGTATAGTCGGCTTGCGTACACTATGCGATCAAAAGTATCCCGACACCTGGCTGAGCCGCGCGGGATTAGCCGAGCGGTCTAAGGCCCTGCAATTATGGACTGTGTGGCTGGTCCTGGCAGAGGTTCGATTCCTCCCTCGGGCATGGATGTGTGTGTTTGTCCTTAGGATAATTTAGGTTAAGTAGTGTGTAACATTAGGGACTGATGACCTTAGCAGTTAAGTCCCATAAGATTTCACACACATTTGAACATTTGAACATGTGGCTGAAAATGACTTAAAAGTTTGTGGTGCCCTCCATCGGTAATGCGGGTATTCAATATGTTGTTGGCCCACCCTTAGCCTTGTTGACAGCTTCTACTCACGCAGGCATATGTTCAACCAGGTGCCGGAGGGTTTCTTGGGAATGGCATCCAATTCTTCACAGAGTATTGCACTAAGGAGAGGTATCGATATCGGTCGGTGAGGCCTGGCACGAAGTCGGCGTTCCAAAACATCTCAAAGGTGTTCTATAATATTCGGTTTACCACTTTGTGCAGGCCAGTCCATTACAGGGATGTTATTGTCGTGTAACCAGCCCGCCACAGGCCGTGCATTATCAACAGGTGCTCGATCGTGTTGACAGATGCCGTCGCTATCCCCTAACTGATCTTCAACAGTGGGAAGCAAGAAGGTGCTTGAAACATCAATGTAGGCCTCTGCTGTGATAGTGCCACGCAAAACAACAACGGGTACAAGACCCCTCCATGAAAAACACGACCACACCATAACACTACCGCCTCCTAGTTTTACTATTGGCACTACACGCACGTGCAGATGACGTTCACCGGTCATTCACCATAGCAACACCCTGCCATCGGATCGCCACATTGTGTACCGTGATTCGTCACTGCACACAACGTTTTTCCACTATTAAATCGTCCAATGTTTACGCTCCTTTCACCAAGCGAGGCGTCTTTTGGCATTTACTGGCGTGATGTGTGGTTTATGAACAGCCGGGCGGCGATGAAATCCAAGTTTTCTCACCTCCCGCCTAACTGTCAACCTACTTGCAGTAGATTCTGATCCAGTCTGGAATTCCTGTGTGATGGTCTGGATAAATGTCTGCCTATTACACATTACGACCCTCTTCAACAGTCGGCGATCTCTGTCAGTCAACAGACGAGGTCTGCCTGTACGCTTGTGTGCTTTACGTGTCAATTCACGTTTACATTTCACTATTACATCGGAAACAGTGGACCTAGTAATGTTTAAGAGTGTGGAAATCTCGCGTACAGACGTATGACACAAGTGACACTGTAAGTAGGCTGTTTAGGTTTTCTTATTGGTAACACCACGTAGCGCTCTGTATGAAAATCACTGGCTGTGCTGTGTGCAGTCTGTGGCTAGTTTGCATTGTTGTTTGCCATTGTAGTGTTGGGCAGCTGGATGTGAACAGCGCATAGCGTTGTGCAGTTGGAGGTGAGCCGCCAGCAGTGGTGGATGTGGGGAGAGAGATGGCGGAGTTTTGAAATTTGTAGTACAGGATATCATGAACTGCTATATACATTATGACTTTTGAACACTATTGAGGTAAATACATTGTTTGTTCTCTATCAAAATCTTTCATTTTCTAACTATGCCTATCAGTAGTTAGTGCCTTCAGTAGTTTTAATCTTTTATTTAGCTGACAGTAGTGGCGCTCGCTGTATTGCAGTAGTTCGAGTAACGAAGATTTTTGTGAGGTAAGTGATTTGTGAAAGGTATAGCTTAATGTTAGTCAGGGCCATTCTTTTGTAGGGATTTTTGGAAGTCAGATTGCGTTGCGCTAAAAATATCGTGTGTCAGTTTAAGCACAGTCATGTATAATTTTTCCAAGGGGACATTGCAACACCTATTAACCTGGCCACAATCGAAGTCCGTGAGTTCTGCTCTCTCACGAATTCGAATGACTACTGAGGTCGCTGATATGCAGTACCTGGCTGTAGGTAGCAGCACAATGCACCTAATATGAAAAACGTATGTTTTGGGGGTTGTCTGGATGCTTTTGATCACATAGTGTACTTTCGATACTGCGTCACATGTCCACAACGCCACCAGGCGGTGTCCAATGTCGCGGTGGGCAGTGGTCATAATGTTATGGCTTATCAGAGCATATGTAAGTATAAATAATAATCTGTCTTGTGATACGTAGGGCGGTCAGCTTGTACAGTTGTTCTTGTAAGGTTGTTACAGGGTAGGTTGCGCTAAGAAATAATTTATAAGAAAAATATACGCGACGTTGCACCATTTCCAATTTGATTAGCATTTACGTTAGCCAATCAGGTCACTGTGTGTGCAAATTAAAGCTGCATGCCGGAGACAGTATCACCAAATAAGTTTTCGTTTGATTTCCTAACCAAACAAGAAAGTGATACAAAAATAGGACATTGTAAGGATCGAACCCTAGATAAAAGTTTTGCAGTTTCGTGCGCTATTGTCTACGCTACACTATGAGACCAACTGACACTAACTGTATCTGACAGGCCGTTGGAATTAGTGCGTGCATCGATCTGATTGCCTAACTTCAATACTAATTAACTAGAAAATAGTGCAACGTATCTAATTTCTCTCTGAACTATTAGTTTTCAGCTCAGTCTACCCAACAACAACACCCTTACAAGCTTTTCAGACTCTTTTTGAACACCTCTATATGACAGAAGCAGTATATCATATAGCTGCTTGACGTGTTTCGAACAACACATAAACTGTCTGACAAAATGAGCGAAGAACCCAGACAAGGAGTAGGAAACGAAATGAAACTCCTCTAGTTGAGAGGGTATGTGAAGTTATTTTAGTGATTGAAGCTATCGAGTGAAGTTTAAAACAAGCTTCATAGTATGAGCCCATTTATTACTATGGCGCTGAGCGTCTTCGGACGGGTGTCATGAAGCCACTGTATCTTATCGTGAGACAAGCTGGCCCACAACTGCTGTTGTTGGTACTTGATACCCTAGATACTGGCACTGGAGCGTGGTTGACGTCCGAGCTGGTCCCATCCATGTTCCATTGGTAACAGATCTGGGGATACTACTGGCCACATGAGTATCTCAACATGGCATAGACAGTTCATAAGGACGTTTGTCATGTTTTGACGAGCACTGTGTTGTTGTAAAATGGTACCCAAAACCATCGCATTAGATCTAACACATTACGACGTAGGATTTTCCACGACATATCAGTGTGCCCTTAGAGTTCCCTCAGCCCTGAACAGAAGTCATACTCGATGGCTCCCCTCACCATGACGGTAAGAAGTGTCACCGCTGTGACTCTCTAAAACACTGGACTTCTTGTCAGGTCGGCGCCATACTCGTCGATTATGGTCATCTGGAGTAGTGTAGAACCGTATTTCATTTCTGAACACAGCGCGACGTTATTCATGAGCAGTCCATGAATCTTGGTCACTCTAGACGCAGCCGTTTGTGTTGTGGTGTTAATGGTGTTAACAACAGTCCACGCACGGGACAGTAATTCCCTAGTCCGGTCGCCGCTACCCTCCGAACAAAGGCATGGCATGATGCAGGATGTTGCACAGAGTCTCGAATTGCAGGTGCGGATTTGAAAACAGTAGGGCACGATACGTAGATCCTTCCTTGTGGTGGTCAGAAGTAGTCGACCTGCCTCACGTTCCCACGCAGTCACACGCAGGATCATTGTCACACCATTACTCCACAAATCTTAATATTTGACGAGTCGACCAGACGGCCAAATGGAGACCCACCATGAGGATTCTTTCGAACTCTGTCGGATCCTGATTACGCTGTGCCACACGAGTACTCGTCATCTCCGTGTCCTTTACAGTGATCACTGTCCGTGGCTCGTGGACTTGCGGTAGCGTTCTCGCTTCTTGCGCACGGGGTCCCGGGTTCGATTCCCGGTGGGGTCAGGGATTTTCTCTGACTCGAGATGACTTGGTGTTGTGTGTCTTTCTTCGTCCTTTCATCCTTCTTCACTCGCAAGTCGCCGTAGTGGCGTTAAAGAACTTGTGGAGAGGCGGCCGTGAGGGGTCTCCCGGCCACCAATGCCATACGCTCGTTATTATTACAGTGATCACTCACCATCCGAGTCCATTAACGCCCCATATATACCATACCAGGCCTGGTAGTAATGCGAAACACAGAAAACATTTCTGCACTCTACATGTCACCGAGACCTGCAACTCTAATCATTTACATACCTGATGACTGGGTGTTGTGTGATGTCCTTAGGTTAGTTAGGTTTAAGTAGTTCTAAGTTCTAGGGGACTGATGACCATAGATGTTAAGTCCCATAGTGCTCAGAGCCATTTCATTTTCATTTACATATCCACCGAAGGTATATATGCACGACAATATCTTCTATATGCTTCACTTTTATTGTCGGAAAGTGCAGTTTAAATAATACAAGAGGTTGCGAAAACCTAATCCATGCCATTTTATCTAGGAAAAGTAATATTGTAGCCACTTTCTACCTTTTCTACTGAAATCTCGATTAACTTCAAAGCTATTGTACGTTTTAAGATACCCGTCCGGTGCCAAAGATATACGTAAATAAGTTACTTTAACAAAAAGTTACAGTCAGTAAATAGTTATGCATTATCTCTCTCTAAAACGTTCATCCTAAATATACTCCAATTATGTGTATCTCCAAAACGCTGATTTTCGTTATCTGATGTTCGCACGTCATGTAGTTTCACACTGAATATTATCTTTACGATCAGAGCAATACTGCGGCAGACCTCCTGCTTTAACATTATTATACAGAATGTAAAAAAAATACGCATACAAAATTGTAGAGTATGTTCAGAAGATAAAAAGGAATGCTATTTTTATGTGACAAAAATGTCACGTTTGCACCGCTTCGTCTCTAGGATTCCATGAATGTCTCTGGGTTACTGATTTTCAGACACGGTGTTAAAGCCCCCGGTATGATGGCTATTGTTTAGACATGTTACCACATCACTTACGATTTCTTTTTGGGATACGAAGCGTTTAATGTACGAGCCACCGACAGAGACTCGAGAAGAGCTTGTTACCCGTTTGGCTGAAACTACATACATTATTCGTGAAAACATATGGTTTGTTTCGAGCGTGTTAGACAATCACTAGCACACAGATGCCAGTTGTTCATTGATTCAAGACGACAGTTTCGGTAAAGCCTCTAAAACAGTATTCATCACACTAGCACCAAAAAATTCACGTGCACGTGCGACTTTTTTGTTACATAAAAACATTGTTCCTTTTTGTCTCTTCTAAACACATTACAATTTTGTAGAGGTTGTTCTTCTACACCTTGTATAGTTTCCGGAGCGGATGGACGCAACATTGTATTCACGAGAAAGGATCCGATTATCAGCATCGCTATTCTCATTGGATTTTACGCACTGTATCCCCAAATTCCTTGAACGAAACAGCAGACTCAGGAGACGAGTAAAACTAAAAGGGAGTTCTTTAGAGAATATTTCGATGATTCTGTTGCAACATGCGCTACTCTCAGAAAATATTTCGCCTTCCTCGAAACAAATCTGAAGTTGAAGGTTGAGAACCCAACTCCTACTAGACAAAAGAATTGCTATAAAGGTTTAAGAGCATGACGGGGCCTTTACGGCCGTGTAATACGACTGTAATGACATGGTAGCAGACACGATTCCAGTTACTTTGCCTTTCTTTAAAGAACAGGAGCAAAACTAAGATAATATGTAGTTTTTACCTAGCATCTTAACTGAAATTTTTCTGAAAGTTAATGACGAACGAGTACCAGAATAAATGATGATAGCACGTTGTGTGGAAAGTCTTAGCGTTAGTACAGAGTGTATCAGAAACGCTATCACTTCACCAGTTGCTCTCATTGGTATAGAATCTGCGCATTCTCGAGTACGAATGCTGGCCTTCACCGTTGCTGTGTAATCTCCTGATTTATTTACGAAATTAGGGCACTTATTTAAGACCTGAAATTCTTTATACGTGCAAAATTTGAGATATGAAAACTTGGTTTTTGAATTCGCACTTGTCGATCGTATATCCCTAATGTTTTCGAAAATAAGAACAGAATAAACAACAACAGTAACTAAACTAAGATGATTTACGTGGTTTAAAATAAACCACAGACATTTAAAATGTCATAAGTGCAGTAACGTGGCTACTTTGGGTTGAATCTTTGATCAACATTGCATTTTGTAGAGTCTTCACTGGGATACCTCATTATTACTCGTGTATCTTTCTTCTAGTCACTCTGCTTCTCGGCGTATTTAGCAATCTTTAGATTTTTGCTTTTATCACTGACTTCTTGAGATATTATTGCTAACTCGTAGGGATCACCTTTTTATTATACCATCACTTAATTCTGCAACTTTTAGAATCAGATATACGGAATTGTAATTGGTAATGCAGTCTGTCATGGATTGTCACTAAAATGTGGGACCAAAAAATTACGATACGGTAGCAAAACTCCGACGATACTGTGCATGTTCACTTCAGGAGGTCGTTAAGATTAGCCATCGTAATTGCTAATAACGAATGAAACACCTTTCCTGTATACCGGGTGGTTATAATTAAACTTTACTTATTTAAAACTTTATAACACGGAAATTAATTACCGTACGAGTACCTAACTTGGGCCGGCCGCGGTGGTCTCGCGGTTCTAGGCGCGCAAGCCGGAACCGCGCGACTGCTACGGTCGCAGGTTCGAATCCTGCCTCGGGCATGGATGTGTGCGATGTCCTTTGGTTAGTTAGGTTTAAGTAGTTCTAAGTTCTAGGGGACTGATGACCACAGCTGTTAAGTCCCATAGTGCTCAGAGCCGCGCGGGGTAGCCGAGCGGTCTCAAGCGCCTTGCCACGGTTCGCGTGGCTCCCCTACCCCCCCCCCCCCCCCCGTAGGAGGCTCGTATCCTCCCTCCCCTCCGGCATGGATGTGTGTGTTGTCCTTAGCGTAAGTTTTTTGAACCTAACTTGGTAACATTAATGTCCAGAGTATGGGGTGTATGATTTCCATGCGTCACAGATTCACCGTCCAGTTCCATCTCTGGCCACCAGGTTCCGTCATCAGTCATTGTGATTCATAGTCTCACACACCTGACCAGTCGCAGTGCACTGTTGGCGTGTGAACATGAGCTTGGACACAAGGAGCAAGGTTCAAATGTTTCAAATGGCTCTGAGCAATATGGGACTCAACTGCTGTGGGCGTAAGTCCCCTAGAACTTAGAACTACTTAAACCTATCTAACCTAAGGACATCACACACATCCATGCCCGAGGCAGGATTCGAACCTGCGACCGTAGCGGTCGTGCGGTTCCAGACTGTAGCGCCTTTAACCGCTCGGCCACTCCGGCCGGCAAGGAGCAAGGCATTACTGGTGAAG
Source organism: Schistocerca cancellata (assembly GCF_023864275.1). Lineage (NCBI taxonomy): Eukaryota > Metazoa > Arthropoda > Insecta > Orthoptera > Acrididae > Schistocerca > Schistocerca cancellata. Next base: position 99,182,540 of record NC_064629.1, on the reverse strand, counting down.
CTCTGTTATCAAACCAACAGTAATGCTGCAGGTGCACTCCGAGAATATCGCCGGCTGAAAGGGTTAGGGAAGGGTCGTCTTTCTCCACCAGCTGTGCCGCGCGGGGTAGCCGAGCGGTCTCAAGCGCCTTGCCGCGGTTCGCGTGGCTCCCCTACCCCCCCCCCCCCCCCCGTAGGAGGCTCGTATCCTCCCTCCCCTCCGGCATGGGTGTGTGTGTTGTCCTTAGCGTAAGTTTGTTTAAGTTAGATTAAGTATTGTGTAAGCGTAAGGACCGATGACCGCAGCAGTTTGGTCCCATAAGACCTCGCCACAAATTTCCAAGTTTCCACCTGCTGTGCGGAGCATGATGAAGAATTTCGAATCAACTGGAGAATTAGGCGTCGCGCCGGCAAGAGGCTGACGACCGGTTGAACGACAGGTGGTTGATGAAATCGCTGCTGCTCTGTAAGACAACGCTGCGCGCAATTCCCGATCGTCAGGCATTGTGCGTGCTGTGTCACGACAGTTGAATATCCATTGGTCCACTGTACAGAAGGTGCTTCGAACCATTCTCAAACGGTATACGTACAAGATCCCTATCACACAACAGCTTGCACCACAGGACGCAGAACGAAGTGTTGACGTCGCTCTCCACTTTCTCAGAAGGAGTGAACTTCACAAGGGCTGACCCTGGACCATCCTATGGATAGACGAAGCTCATTTTTCTCTGACGGTTGAGGTGAACACACAGAATTGCCGAGTGTGGGGACCTTCACCTCCAGTCACTGTGCATGAAGTTCCTCTGTATGGTGAACATGTCACCGTATGGTATGGCTTCACGGCAGCATTTATCATTGTCTCATTCTGTTTTGAACAGAAAGACCAAAGACGTGCGGTGTGAGTGGCTAGAGTTACCGCGATATGCTTCGCCAGCATGTCATACGCGCCCTACAGGAGAGAGGCACATTGAACTCAACAGTTCCCATGCAACATAGGGCACCACCGCACTTCGCTCACCTGCTTCTCCAAAACACATTTGGAAACGTTCGAGTTATCATCCGATGGTTTCCAAATGCTTGGCCAGCACGATCGCCTGATCTCACGCCCTGTGATTTCTGGATGTGGGCCTACCTGAAGGACAGGGTTTACCAGGGAACAAAAATGGCTCAAATGGCTCTGAGCACTATGGGACTCAACTGCTGAGGTCATTAGTCCCCTAGAACTTAGAACTAGTTAAACCTAACTAACCTAAGAACATCACAAACATCCATGCCCGAGGCAGGATTCGAACCTGCGACCGTAGCGGTCTTGCGGTCCCAGACTGCAGCGCCTTTAACCGCACGGCCACTTCGGCCGGCTACCAGGGAACATACCCACATGCTGTGATCTGAAGCGCAGCGTATCGAGAGAGAGCCATACTGAGTCTCTTTTGTAGGAGTAATCGTACTGGAATGTAATGGTATGATGTACCGTAGCAGCACACTTAAAGTGTTTCAATTGAATTGATTCAACATTATTTATCTTCCCCATATCCTTCACATTAATGCTACCAAGTTTTGTACTCGTACGGTAACTAATTTCCGCGTTGTAAAGTGTTGAGCAGGGAAAGTTTAATTATAACCATTCGTATATGTGTATGTGGTGTCTATTCTTTCAGACATGTCCGAAAGAACAGACACCACTTATATAATTAAGGCGAACGGGCCCAATGATCGCTTCGGTGCGGATGGATACCAAGCTCGAACTCTTACGGGAATCGGTGAATTACCGCAAGTAATAAGGATAATGGGCAGGGACACTACATCAGTAGTGTGTGGCTATGTTAAGAAGTTGGGTAATAGGGTAGTCCGCCCGGTTGCGAGAATTACTGTGTTTGCGGGGCGCAGTTGTCAGTACATTTGCTTGTAAGCAGGAGACCCTGTTTCGGATCCCAGTCCATAATAATTTATTGAACTTGCTCTGTTGATTCAAATTAGTGCCCACTGGCAGCTAACGTCATTAATTCCTTTGTGCGTTTCCTATAGTTACTCGGAACTTTACAAATAGTAACTAGATTCCTCATATTCCTCATACGGCTATTAAGAGCTAAGCTCCGGGATTACTGGTAATCATACGGCTCAGTGACGGGAAGTGTTAAACTACAACACAACCAAATAAGAGTTCACCACGAAAGTCGTATTTTCCCGTAAAACCCATGACGTGTTCCTAGGGTTTTCAGTCTTATCTTCAGGCAGCTAAAGTTGCTTTATGAGTGTATAGTTTTACAACTGCAACCAGTTGTCCTCCAGCAGAAGTTCATAAATGAAAATCGGTAGTGGATGTAAATAAAATACGTAATTGAAGCATGTAACTGTTTAATTTGATTCATAAGCAGACGCGTCATTCTAAATAGGAATTCAGTGTCCATGGAATAATCTGTAATAGTATCATCTCTCTTAAAAAAGCGCTCAACTTTCCCCGAAATGCTCATTTAACAGTAAAGTGTCAGGTAACATTCAGTTTAGAGTTTTCTTAAACAAGAGCAGAGTCACCTGAAGAGATACAGGTTCCTCGAATAACAGCAGTACATGTTCCTCTGTCTATGAGAGATCGATCGCTCGGTCCTTGGATAAAGTTACGATAGGAGCGCAAGTACGTGAAACAGCGCCACACTCAGCTGAAGTCCTATACCGTGGCGATGCGAGACACTTCTCTCTTACATGTTGTGTACTGTTGGTCATTAAAACTGCAACCCCATGTAGTCGTCATGTATGAAACGTCAAACTGGCATGAATAATATTACATGCACTGATATGCAAATGATTTGCATCCCAACACAACCACGCAAAGTATGTAAGAGTAATGCCATCTGTATATAGGTAAATATTACGCAGTGGTTTCCTCATTCATAAACTTCATTTCAATGTTGATAGTTCGTGAGCAGATGGTGTTATGTCTCGTGTAACAAGGAAAAACGTGTAACAACCCATGACGGAAATCGACAAGGGCAGGGTCATGGCCTACCGACACTTTGGTTTATCATTCAGGGGTATTGTTACTCCCACTGGTGGAGATACTACAACGATCATGCAGATATGGGCTACATGGGTTCGGCACAATCTCAACAGTTCCACAAAACTAGGGCTTGATAGGACAGACATGTTGTTCGCTCCGACGTGAAGAGTTTTAGGGCGTCACATGACTTGAGTCAGGACATGGGCTAACTTGCAGAAAAACAAGTATCCGCGTGGAGAGTGTAACGACGTCTGGGAGATCACGGATTGTCGATACGGCGATCATTGCATCGGCTTCAGTTGATGCGACGCCAGATAGAGGAGCGCCGCGCCCACAGTAAAGCACCCGACAGAAATATTGGACCCAGGAGTACCACCATGTCGTCTCGTCAGACGAGTCCCATTTTCACGTACTGCATCCAGATGCCCGTATCCGGGGAAAACGGACATTGCTATATTTTTTTCATCATCGTCAGTGCAGCATGGCACCTGTCTACATCTACAACTAAATACATATTCCTCAAGCCATTATATGGTGCGCGGCGGAGGGTATCCCGTACCACTAATAGTCATTGCCTTTCCTGTTCCACTCGCAAACAGAGCGAGGGAAAACGGCTATCCATACGCTTCCGTACGAGGTGTGATGTCTCGTACCTTATCATCGTGGTTCTGTAGTAAATTGCAGTAAACGAAGCAACCGAGAGGGAATACAAAAGTCAAAAAAATGAGATTTACAGTGCAAAATGATTAAGCAGGAATGGCTAGAGAAAAGATACATGGATCTAGAAGCATATACCAGTAGGGGAAAGATAGACGCCGATTACAGGAAAATTAAAGAAACCTTAATAGAAAAGAGAGCCACATGTCTGAACATCAAGAGGTCGGATGGAAAACCACTTCTAAGCAAAGAAGGGAAAGCAGAAAGATGAAAGAGGTATACAGGGTGGTCCATTGATCGTGACCAGGCCAAATATCTTGCAAAATAAACGTCAAACGAAAAAACTACAAATAACGCAATTTATCTAGCTTGAAGGGGAAACCAGATGGTGCTATGGTTGGCCCGCTAGATGGCGCTGTCACAGATCAAACGGATGACAACTGCGTTTTTTTAAATAGGAAACCCCATTTTTATTACATATTCGTGTAGTACGTAAAGAAATACAAATGTTTGGACCACTTTTTTCGCTTTGTGATAGATGGCGCTGTAATAGTCACAAACATATGGCTCACAATTTTAGACGAACAATTGGTAACAGGTACGTTTTTTAAATTAAAATACAGAACGTAGGTACGTTTGAACATTTTATTTCGGTTGTTCAAATGTGGTACATGTACCTTTGTGAACTTACCATTTCTGAGAACGCATGCTGTTACAGCGTGATTACCTGTAAATACCACATTAATTCAATAAATGCTCAAAATGATGTCCGTCAACCTCAATGCATTCGGCAATACGTGTAACGACATTCCTTTCAACAGCGAGTAGTTCGCCTTCCGTAATGTTCGCACATGCATTGACAATGCGCTGACGCATGTTGTCAGGCGTTGTCGGTGGATCACGATAGCAAATGTCCTTCAACTTTCCCCACAGAAAGAAATCCTGGGACGTCAAATCCGGTGAACGTGCGGGCCATGGTATGGTGCTTCGACAACCAATCCACCTGTCATGAAATATGCTATTCAATGCCGCTTCAACTGCACACGAGCTATGTGCCGGACATCCATCATGTTGGAAGTACATCGCCATTCTGTCATGTAGTCAAACATCTTGTAGTAACATCGGTAGAACATTACGTAGGAAATCAGCATACATTCCACCATTTAGATTGCCGTCGACAAAATGCCAGTTTACGTTACCGCTGTTAGTAAATGCCGCTTCGTCGCTAAATAGAACGCGTGCAAAAAAACTGTCATCGTCCCGTAATTTCTCTCGTGTCCAGTGGCAGAACTGTTCACGACGTTAAAAGTCGTCGGCGTGTAATTCCTGGTGCATAGAAATATGGTACGGGTGCAATCGATTTTGATGTAGCATTCTCAACACCGACGTTTTTGAAATTCCCGATTCTCGCGCAATTTGTCTGCTACTGATGTGCGGATTAGCAGCGACACCTACTTGGGCTTCATCATTTCTTGCAGGTCGTGGTTGCGTTTCACATGTGGTTGAACACTTCCTGTTTCCTTAAATAACGTAACTATCCGGCAAACGGTCAAGACACTTGGATGATGTCGTCCAAAAAAAAAAAAAAAGGTTCAAATGGCTCTGAGCACTATGGGACTTAACTGCTACGGTCATCAGTCCCCTAGAACTTAGAACTACTTAAACCTAAGGACAGCACACAACACCCAGCCATCACGAGGCAGAGAAAATCCCTGAAGCCGCCGGGAATCGAACCCAGGACCCCGGGCGTGGGAAGCGAAAACGCTACCGCACGACCACGAGATGCGGGCTAATGTCGTCCAGGATACCGAGCAGCATACATAGCACACACCCGTTGGGCACTTTGATCACAATAGCCATACATCAACATGATATCGACCTTTTCCGCAATTGGTAAACGGTACATTTTAACAATGGTAATGTATCACGAAGCAAATACCGTCCGTACTTGCGGAATGTTACGTGATACCACGTACTTATAGGTTTGTAACTATTACAGCGCCATCTATCACAAAGCGAAAAAAATGGTCCAACTAAAACATTCATGTTTCTTTACGTACTACACGCATATGTAATAAAAAAGAGGGTTCCTAGTAAAAAAACGCAGTTGATGTCCGTTTGACCTACGGCAGCGCCATGTGGCGGGCCAACCAAAGCGCCATCTGATTTCTCCCTTCAAGCTAGACGAGTTTCGTTCTTTGTAGTTTTTTCGTTTGAAGCTTATTTCGTGAGATATTTGGCCCGGCCACTATCAATGGACCACCCTGTATAGAGGGTCTATACGAGGGAGATGTACTTGAGGGCAATATTACGGAAATGGAAGTGGAGGCAGATGAAGATGAGATGGAAAATATGACACTGTGTGAAGAATTTGACAGAGCAATGAAAGACCTAAGCCAAGACAAGGCCCCTGGAGTAGACAACATTTCGTTAGAAGTACTGATAGCCTTGGGAAAGCTAGCCATGACAAAACTCTTTCATCTGGTGATCAAAATGTATTAGACTGACGAAATACCCTCAGACTTCAAGAAGAATACAATAATTCCAATTCCAAAGAAAGCAGGTGCCGACAAGTGCGAGAATTACCGAATTGCCAGGTTAATAAGTCACGGTTGCAAAAATACTGACACGAATTGTTTAGAGCAGATGGAAAAATTGGCAGAAGTCAACTTCGGGGAAGATGAGTTTGGATTCCGGAGATATGTAGGAACAGTCGAGGCTATACTGACTCTACGATTTCTCATATAAGATAGGTCAAGGAAAGGCAAACCTACTTTTATGGCATTTGTTGACATAGAGAAAGCTTTTGACCTTGTTGACTGGAATACGCTCTTTCAAAGTGTAAAGGTGGTAGGGGTAAAATACAACGAGTAAAAGTATATTTACGGTTTGTACAGAAACCACATGGCAGTTAATAAAGTCGAGGATCGTGAAAGGGAAGCTGTGGGTGAGAAGGGAGGGAGACAGGGCTGTAGTTTACCCCCAGTGTTACTCAATCTGTATACTGAGCAAGCAGCAAAAGGGAACAAGAGAAAAATTTAGAGTAGAAATTAAAGTCCTGAGAAGAAATAAAAACTTTAGGTTTGCCGATGACAATGTAATTCTCTCGAAGACAAAAAAAGGACCTGTAAAAGCAATTGAACGGAATGGACATCGTCTTGAGAGGAAGATATAAGATGAACATCAACAAAAGCAAAACAAGCATAATGGAATGTAGTCGAATTAAATCAGGTAATGCTGAGGGAACTAGATTAGGAAATGAGATACTTCAAGTAGGATATAAGGTTTGCTATTTGTACAGAAAAATAACTAATGATGGTCGAAGTAGAGAGAATATAAAATGTAGACTGCCAATGGCAAGAAAAGCGATAATGAAGAAGAGAAATTTGTTAACACTGTGTATAGATTTAAGAGTCAGGAAGTATTTTCTGAAAATATATGTATGGAGTGTAGCCATGTATGGAAATGAAACATAGATCGTAAACAGTTTAGACAAGAATAGAATAGAAAGTTTTGAAATGTGGTGCTACAGAAGAACGCTGAAGATAAGATGGGTAGATCACATAACTGATGAGGAGGTAGTGAATAGAGTTGGGGAGCACCAACTTAGAACTGGAGAGAAGCATGAGGAATAAAAATCGTAGACAAAAAGATCAATAATGAAAGCAGATTCAGAAGCATATAGGTTGCAGTAGTTACTAGGTGATGAAAAGACTTGCACGGAGTAGAGTAGCATAGAGAGCTGCATCAAACCAGTCTTAGGACTGAAGACTACTACAACAACAACAACGACATGCCCCCAAATCACCACCAACAAATTCGATCATGGACTGTTCCCACTGCACTGCTGTTATTGAGGACTTCATTCCAAAGACTGGTTTGATGCAGCTCAGCACGTTAATTTGTCCCGAGCAAGACTCTTCATCTCTGAATAACTTCTGAAACCTACTTCTATTTGAACATGTTTACTGTATTCAAGCCTTGATCTCCTCAAGACGTGTCCTATAAACCTACCCTTTCTCTTAGTGAAGTTATGTCATAACTGTCTTTTCCGCCAAATCGATTCAGTACCTTAACCTTAGTTACTCGATTTACCCACCTACTCCTCGGCACCCTTTTGCAGCACCACATTTCAAACGCTTCTATTTTTCCCTTCGTGAACCGTTTATCGTCCACGTTTCACTTCCATACAAGCCTACAGTCCAAACAAATACCTTCAGAAAAGACTTCCTAATTTGCAATAGATGTTAATAGGATTCTCTCCTTCAGAAATACTTTTCTTGCTGTTGCCTGTCTGCATTTTACAGGGTGACAATTATTGAACTACATGAGAAAAAGAAGTAAATTAGTCACAAACTACGGCGTGCCCACACTGCACACTTTATTCAACATGTAAACGTCACTAAAGATAATCGGATTTAGGTTACGACATGGTCGATATGCCTGCCATCATTGGCGACGACGTGGAGCAGACGAATAGCGAAATTCTGCATGACCCGCTGAAGTGTCTGAATATCGCTGTCGTTGACCTCCTGAATGGCTGTTTTCAGATCAGAAATGGTTTTGGGGTTATTGCTGTACACCTCGTCTTTAACATATCCCCACAAAAAGTGTCGCATGTGGTCAGATGCGGAGAATATGGCGGCCAATCGAGACCCACGCCAGTGGCCTCTGGTACCCCAGAACCAGAATGCGGTCCCCAAAGTACTCCTCCAGGACATCAAACACTTTCCTGCTTCGATGGGCTCGAGTTACGTCTTACACGAACCACATCTTCTAGAAACCAGGTTTACTATGGATAAAGGGGATGAAATCATCTTCCAAAACGTTCAAGTATCGTTCGGTAGTCACCGTGCCATCAAGGAATATCGCACCGATTATTCCATGACTGGACGTTCCACACCACACAGTCATCCGTTGAGGGTGAAGAGACGTCTCAACCGCGAAATACGGATTCTCACTTCCCCAAATGTACCAATTTTTCTTATTGACGAACCCATCCAAATGAAATTGAGCTTTGTGGCTAAACCAAACCGTACAGCGCATACTAATTCCCATCATGCCCCGCGGCCAACCGTGCATTCTGAATGTCCTAACGCCAACCGTTTAGAAGTTATGATGATATTATTTCATATTGTTCAATATATGTCACCCTTAGTATCCCTGTACGTCGGCCTTCCCTAAATAATTCCCTCAGCATCTGCTGATTTAATTCGATTAAATCGACTGCCCTTGTTCTACTTTCGTCGATGTTCACCTTTTAACCTCTTCCAAGACTCTGTCCATTCTGTTCAAGTGCTCTTCCATGCTTTTTTCCATCTCTGGTGTAATTACAATTTCGTCAGCAAGCCATAAAGTTTTATGACTTCTCGAGAGATCTCTCTGGTTTCCTTTACCGCTTGGTAAAAGTTTTAATAATATCGGGGACAGGGCACAATCCTGTTTCACTCAGTTCACAACTGCTTCTTCCCTTTCATGTTCTTCGACTGTGATAACAGCAGTCTGGTTTCACTTGTAACAGTAGTCTGGTTTCAGTAAAAGTCATATTCCAGTCAACATTGTCAGCAACTTTCTGTAAATCTGCGGATGCTTGTCTTTCTTCAGGCTATCTTCTAAGATGAGTAGGGTCACTATTGCCTCACTTGCTGTTATATTTCTCCGGAACCTTAACTGATCTCCCACAAAACCAGCTTCCACCAGTTTTCTATTCCTCAGTGAATAATTCGGGTCAGTAAACTATTCGAGTCAGTGTTTTGCAACGATGACTGAATTGACAGTTCGGTCGTATTCACACCTGTCAGCACCTGCCATTTCAGTAATTTGATGTACTACGTTCTTCTTGAAGCCTGAGGGCATTCTCCCTCACTCATGTTTCTTGCACACTGGGTGGCATAGTTTTGTCATGGCTGGCTTTCCAAAGGATATCAATAATCCTGAAGGGACGCAGCCTACTCCAGAGTCCTTGCTTCCACATACGTCTTTCAGTGCTCTGTCAAAATCTCTTCGCTGCGTGATATCTCCCAATTCGTCTTCATTTACTTCCTCTTCCCTATCTATAATATTCCCTTCACGTCCATGTCCCTTGCGTAGCCCTTCTGAATATTCCTCCCACCTTTCAGATTAGCCTTTCTATGCTTAGTACTGGTTTGCCGTGCGAGCCCTTGGTAATTATACAAACTGCTTCTCTCTTTTCCAAAATATCTACACTTTTTCCATAGGCGGCAACTTTATTTCCCCCTGTCACGCATTCTTTTACAGTGCTGCATTAGTCCCCCAGCCATTTCTGCTTAGCCATTTTGGACTTTCAGTCAATCTCATCTTTTTACGTAGTTCATTTGTTTGCATTTTCATATTTTCTCCTTTCATCAGTCAAATATAACGTATCTTGTGTTATCCATGGATTCCTATAGGGCCTTTTCTTTTTGCCTTCACTATTTCATCACTGAAAGCTACCCAGTCGACTTCTGTTGTATTACTTTCCCTGTTTCTTTCCAATGTTTCTTGTGCTCGCTCTGAAACATTTAACAATTTCAGGTTCTTTCAATTTATGCAGGTCTCACATCCTTCATTTTCTATCTTCTTGCAATCTACTCGGGTTTAACCTGCAATTCGTAACCAATAAATTATTGCAACAGTCCAGATTTGCCCCTGTAAATGTCTGTCTTTTGTTCAAATGGTTCAAATGGCTCTGAGCGCTATGGGACTTAACTTCTAAGGTCATCAGTCCCTAGAACTTAGAACTACTTAAACCTAACTAACCTAAGGACATCACACACATCCATGCCCGAGGCAGGATTCGAACCTGCGACCGTAGCGGTCACGCGGTTCCAGACTGTAGCGTTTAGAACCGCTCGGCCACCCCGGCCGGCTCTGTCTTTTGTCTTGTCAATAAATAGTCACTCTATAACTTCCGGGGTCCCCAGATCCCTTCCACGTATACAAACTTCTTCCACGATTCTTAAACCATCATTCTTGTTGTTCACAGCGAGACTGTCATCGGACTTCAAAATTCGATATGCCAAGCCGCAACTCTCCGACATATGAAGCTAGTAGGACTTCCTCATTCTACCGGATGCTGCAATTAGAAAAAGTGACTTCTGTGTCCCATGGTACCGCAGATAATCGGCATGTAGCCATATTTATAAAATAATTTGTAATGTGAACATAAAATGACTCGTTTCACATCATGACGGTATACCGTGCAAAGGATCCATGGAACTTGAAACAATTAACCAGCCAACGGTTGGCGCCTTTAGGATTTCAACATTTCTGACAAACATCACGTCCGAAGTTTCGTTTCTAGTATCATACATTAAAAGTTGGGGATTTGCGTTAACTTTCGGCTGTGAGAAATTGGGAACGTTTTCATGCAAGAGCGACAAACAGCGCTGACATAAGGTACAACCGACTTGCTGCTTCCCTTAGCAGTTGCCGATTTATCAAAAGAGTCGAATATTTAACATGCTGAATAATCATACGAAGAAGTTTTAAGTACAGTTTATTTTGACGAAAGCAACAGCATTGTATATTCATCTCATTAAATTATGAACATTATGAACTCCACGCTCGCAGATATATCTTTAGTAGTAGACTATATATCGTATTAATCGTAACCAGATTTGATGGCATCCAGGCGACTACACCGAGCGTGGTTTCTAATTTATTAATTGCAATAACGGAGAGCAGGGATCAGTGTATATAATGATGTAGTCGTGACTGCTGCCGCAGCCATACGGTTCAAGGCTTCCCGTCCCTTTCGTTCTCTGCTCCATTTGCGCACTGGTGTTACGCTACAACCACTTCTTTCTTTTAACATCACTAGATGCATGCAACCAGAGCTCTTTGCTTGAAGGCTCTATCATCAAACAACCGGCCGCTTTTTCATCAGATTTAATCAGTTGGGTCAGTATTTCTGAGTATAGGAAACACAGCTGTTACACAATATTCCATGGCACAGTTTAAGGATGTCTGCGATATCGCATACTTATGCGAGGCCAACCTCCTTCACCACTGAAGTGAAGTGTTGTTTTTGAGTATATACACCAAGATAAAAATTGTCAGCATGATTAAGGACTCAGGAGAAGAAATCAAAACCTACTCTGTATATCACCAAAAGCGACAAAAACTCTTAAAATTTCAGAGCAATAGACCTGCATTACAGTCACGAAAGGGACGTTGGTGACATTTTTGCTAAATAACAAGGTTTTTTAAGCTAGTGGTGTACAATCCGCCAGGGACTAGTGCCATCCTGATATATAAGCCTGCCGCGTTCCCTCGATCTGCCTCCATGTTTCGCCGGTGTTCACCACCGCGACATTATCGTAGGCCAATTCCCTGGTAATATTAATCCACACATTATACACTCCTGGTAATTGAAATAAGAACACCGTGAATTCATTGTCCCAGGAAGGGGAAACTTTATTGACACATTCCTGGGGTCAGATACATCACATGATCACACTGACAGAACCACAGGCACATAGACACAGGCAACAGAGCATGCACAATGTCGGCACTAGTACAGTGTATATCCACCTTTCGCAGCAATGCAGGCTGCTATTCTCCCGTGGAGACGATCGTAGAGATGCTGGATGTAGTCCTGTGGAACGGCTTGCCATGCCATTTCCACCTGGCGCCTCAGTTGGACCAGCGTTCGTGCTGGACGTGCAGACCGCGTGAGACGACGCTTCATCCAGTCCCAAACATGCTCAATGGGGGACAGATCCGGAGATCTTGCTGGCCAGGGTAGTTGACTTACACCTTCTAGAGCACGTTGGGTGGCACGGGATACATGCGGACGTGCATTGTCCTGTTGGAACAGCAAGTTCCCTTGCCGGTCTAGGAATGGTAGAACGATGGGTTCGATGACGGTTTGGATGTACCGTGCACTATTCACTGTCCCCTCGACGATCACCAGAGGTGTACGGCCAGTGTAGGAGATCGCTCCGCACACCATGATGCCGGGTGTTGGCCCTGTGTGCCTCGGTCGTATGCAGTCCTGATTGTGGCGCTCACCTGCACGGCGCCAAACACGCATACGACCATCATTGGCACCAAGGCAGAAGCGACTCTCATCGCTGAAGACGACACGTCTCCATTCGTCCCTCCATTCACGCCTGTCGCGACACCACTGGAGGCGGGCTGCACGATGTTGGGGCGTGAGCGGAAGACGGCCTAACGGTGTGCGGGACCGTAGCCCAGCTTCATGGAGACGGTTGCGAATGGTCCTCGCCGATACCCCAGGAGCAACAGTGTCCCTAATTTGCTGGGAAGTGGCGGTGCGGGTACGGCACTGCGTAGGATCCTACGGTCTTGGCGTGCATCCGTGCGTCGCTGCGGTCCGGTCCCAGGTCGACGGGCACGTGCACCTTCCGCCGACCACTGGCGACAACATCGATGTACTGTGGAGACCTCACGCCCCACGTGTTGAGCAATTCGGCGGTACGTCCACCCGGCCTCCCGCATGCCCACTATACGCCCTCGCTCAAAGTCCGTCAACTGCACATACGGTTCACGTAAACGCTGTCGTGGCATGCTACCAGTGTTAAAGACTGCGATGGAGCTCCGTATGCCACGGCAAACTGGCTGACACTGACGGCGGCGGTGCACAAATGCTGCGCAGCTAGCACCATTCGACGGCCAACACCGCGGTTCTTGGTGTGTCCGCTGTGCCGTGCGTGTGATCATTGCTTGTACAGCCCTCTCGCAGTGTCCGGAGCAAGTATGGTGGGTCTGACACACCGGTGTCAATGTGTTCTTTTTTCCATTTCCAGGAGTGTATTTGATGACACTTTGGATAAAGCATAAGCCATAGAAGAAACCATATTTCTGCCGTTATTATACATTAAGGAAAGGTGATAGTGAATCGTACTGAAATACACTATCTGATCAAAAGTTACCGGACACCTGGCTGAAAATGACCCTCGTCGCACCCTCCATCGGTAATGCTGCAATTCTGTACGGTGTTGGCCCACCCTTAGCCTTGATGACAGCTTCCACTCTCGCAGGCATACGATCAATCAGGTGCTGCAAAGTTCCTTGGTGAATGGCAGCCCACTCTTTACGGAGTGCTGTACTGAGGAGAGGTATCGATGTCGGTCGGTGAGGTCTGGCACGAAGCCGTCGTTCCAAAACATCCCAAAGTTGTTCTATAGGAATCAGGTCAGCACTCTGTGCAGGCTACTCACTCCAGGGATGTTATCGTCGTGTAACCAGTCCGCCACAGGCTACGCATTATGAACAGGTCCTCGATCGTGTTGACAGATGCAATCGCTATCCCCGAGTTGTCTTCAACAGTGGGAAGCAAGAAGGTGCTTAAAACATCAATGTAGGCCTGTGCTGTGATAGTGCCCCGCAAAAAAAGAAGCGGTACAAGCCACATCCATGAAAAACACGACCACACCATAACACCACCGTCTCCGAATTTTACTGTTGGCACTACACACGATTACAGATGACGTTCACCGGGCACTCGCCATACCAACACCCTGCCATCGAATCGCCACGTTGTGTACCGTGATTGTTCACGCCACACAACGCTTTTCCACTGTTCAATCGTCCAATATTTGCGCTCTTTACTCCAAGTGAGGCGTCGTGTGGCATTTACTGGCGTGATGTGTGGCTTACGAGCAGCTGCTCGTCCATGAAATCCAAGTTTTGTCATCTCCCGCCTGATTGTCACAGTACTTGCGGTCTCTGTCAGTCAACAGACGAGGTCTGCCTGTACGCTTTTGTGCTGTACGTGTCTCTTCCCGTTTCCACTTCACTATCACATGGGAAACAGTGGACCTAGGCATGTTAAGGAGTGAGGAAATCTCGCGTACAGACGTATGACACAAGTGACACCCAATCACCTGACCACGTTCGAAGTCCGCAGCTCGTGGTCGTGCGGTAGCGTCCTAGCTTCCCACGTCCGGGTTCCTGGGTTCGATTCCCGGCGGGGTCAGGGATTTTCTCTGCCTCGTGATGACTGGGTGTTCTACATCTACATTTATACTCCGCAAGCCACCCAACGGCGTGCCACTGTCATTACCTCCCTTTCCTGTTCCAGTCGCGTATGGTTCGCGGGAAGAACGACTGTCTGAAAGCCTTTGTGCGCGCTCTAATATCTCTAATTTTACATTCGTGATCTCCTCGGGAGGTATAAGTAGGGGGAAGCAATATATTCGATACCTCATCCAGAAACGCACCCTCTCGAAACCTGGCGAGCAAGTTACACCGCGATGCAGAGCGCCTCTCTTGCAGAGTCTGCCACTTGAGTTGTTAAACATCTCCGCAACGCTATCACGGTTACCAAATAACCCTGTGACGAAACGCGCCGCTCTTCTTTGGATCTTCTCTATCTCCTCCGTCAACCCGATCTGGTACGGATCCCACACTGATGAGCAATACTCAAGTATAGGTCGAACGAGTGTTTTGTAAGCCACCTCCTTTGTTGATGGACTACATTTTCTAAGGACTCTCCCAATGAATCTCAACCTGGTACCCGCCTTACCAACAATTAATTTTATATGATCATTCCACTTCAAATCGTTCCGCACGCATACTCCCAGATATTTTACAGAAGTAACTGCTACCACTGTTTGTTCCGCTATCATATAATCATACAATAAAGGATCCTTCTTTCTATGTATTCGCAATACATTACATTTGTCTATGTTAAGCGTCAGTTGCCACTCCCTGCACCAAGTGCCTATCCGCTGCAGATCTCCCTGCATTTCGCTACAACTTTCTAATGCTGCAACTTCTCTGTATACTACAGCATCATCCGCGAAAAGCCGCATGGAACTTCCGACACTATCTACTAGGTCATTTATATACACTCCTGGAAATGGAAAAAAGACACATTGACACCGGTGTGTCAGACCCACCATACTTGCTCCGGACACTGCGAGAGGGCTGTACAAGCAATGATCACACGCACGGCACAGCGGACACACCAGGAACCGCGGTGTTGGCCGTCGAATGGCGCTAGCTGCGCAGCATTTGTGCACCGCCGCCGTCAGTGTCAGCCAGTTTGCCGTGGCATACGGAGCTCCATCGCAGTCTTTAACACTGGTAGCATGCCGCGACAGCGTGGACGTGAACCGTATGTGCAGTTGACGGACTTTGAGCGAGGGCGTATAGTGGGCATGCGGGAGGCCGGGTGGACGTACCGCCGAATTGCTCAACACGTGGGGCGTGAGGTCTCCACAGTACATCGATGTTGTCGCCAGTGGTCGGCGGAAGGTGCACGTGCCCGTCGACCTGGGACCGGACCGCAGCGACGCACGGATGCACGCCAAGACCGTAGGATCCTACGCAGTGCCGTACCCGCACCGCCACTTCCCAGCAAATTAGGGACACTGTTGCTCCTGGGGTATCGGCGAGGACCATTCGCAACCGTCTCCATGAAGGTGGGCTACGGTCCCGCACACCGTTAGGCCGTCTTCCGCTCACGCCCCAACATCGTGCAGCCCGCCTCCAGTGGTGTCGCGACAGGCGTGAATGGAGGGACGAATAGAGACGTGTCGTCTTCAGCGATGAGAGTCGCTTCTGCCTTGGTGCCAATGATGGTCGTATGCGTGTTTGGCGCCGTGCAGGTGAGCGCCACAATCAGGACTGCACACGACCGAGGCACACAGGGCCAACACCCGGCATCATGGTGTGGGGAGCGATCTCCTACACTGGCCGTACACCTCTGGTGATCGTCGAGGGGACAGTGAATAGTGCACGGTACATCCAAACCGTCATCGAACCCATCGTTCTACCATTCCTAGACCGGCAAGGGAACTTGCTGTTCCAACAGGACAATGCACGTCCGCATGTATCCCGTGCCACCCAACGTGCTCTAGAAGGTGTAAGTCAACTACCCTGGCCAGCAAGATCTCCGGATCTGTCCCCCATTGAGCATGTTTGGGACTGGATGAAGCGTCGTCTCACGCGGTCTGCACGTCCAGCACGAACGCTGGTCCAACTGAGGCGCCAGGTGGAAATGGCATGGCAAGCCGTTCCACAGGACTACATCCAGAATCTCTACGATCGTCTCCATGGGAGAATAGCAGCCTGCATTGCTGCGAAAGGTGGATATACACTGTACTAGTGCCGACATTGTGCATGCTCTGTTGCCTGTGTCTATGTGCCTGTGGTTCTGTCAGTGTGATCATGTGATGTATCTGACCCCAGGAATGTGTCAATAAAGTTTCCCCTTCCTGGGACAATGAATTCACGGTGTTCTTATTTCAATTTCCAGGAGTGTATATTGTGAAAAGCAATGGTCCCATAACACTCCCCTGTGGCACGCCAGAGGTTACTTTAACGTCTGTAGACGTCTCTCCGTTGATAACAACATGCTGTGTTCTGTTTGCTAAAAACTCTTCAATCCAGACACACAGCTGGTCTGATATTCCGTAGGCTCTTACTTTGTTTATCAGGCGACAGTGCGGAACTGTATCGAACGCCTTCCGGAAGTCAAGAAAAATAGCATCTACCTGGGAGCCTGTATTTAATATTTTCTGGGTCTCATGAACAAATAAAGCGAGTTGGGTCTCACATGATCGCTGTTTCCGGAATCCATGTTGATTCCTACATAGTAGATTCTGAGTTTCCAAAAACGACATGATACTCGAGCAAAAAACATGTTCTAAAATTCTACAATAGATCGACGTCAGAGATATAGGTCTATAGCTTTGCGCATCTGCTCGATAACCCTTCTTGAAGACTGGGACTACCTGTGCTCTTTTCCAATCATTTGGAACCTTCCGTTCCTCTAGAGACTTGCGGTACACGGCTGTTAGAAGGGGGGCAAGTACTCTGTGTAGAATCGCTTTGGTATCCCGTCAGGTCCAGTGGACGTTCCTCTGTTGAGTAATTCCAGTTGCTTTTCTATTACTTGGACACTTATTTCGATGTCAGCCATTTTTTCGTTTGTGCGAGGATTTAGAGAAGGAACTGCAGTGCAGTCTTCCTCTGTGAAACAGCTTTGGAAAAAGGTGTTTAGTATTTCAGCTTTACGCTTGTCATCCTCTGTTTCAATGCCATCATCATCCCGGAGTGTCTGGACATGCTGTTTCGAGCCACTTACTGATTTAACGTAAGACCAGAACTTCCTAGGATTTTCTGTCAAGTCGGTTGTGTGCTGTCCTTAGGTTAGTTAGGATTAAGTAGTTCTAGGGGACAGATGACGATAGATGTTAAGTCCCATAGTGCTCAGAGCCATTTGAACCATTTTGAACCACGTTTGAAGTCCGTGAGTTCCGCGGAGTGGCCTATTCTGCTCTCTTACGATGTCTAATGACTATTGAGGTCGTTGATATGGAGTACCTGGCAGTAGGTGGCAGCACAATGCACCTAATAAAAAAACGTATGTTTTTGGGGTTTTCCGGATACTTTTCATACATGGATAGTGTATGCATCTAGGAGTATGGTGAATAAATGATGTCGCTTGGCGCACCAGATATAGCGGTTGTGCTTGTTTGGATAGTGAAGCTGGGATGTGTACACCGAGACTCATTAGACATGTGAGGCGTATGTGTTCATGACGTCAACCAAAAATAAACTGAATTTATGCCACTATGCGATTAGATATCAGACCGAGTTCATTAGTAGTATTCTCGCTCTCTTTGCTGCTTGAAGTGTCGCTATTTTCTGTGTCACGCCCGTGATACGTTTCTAAACGTTACTCTAAAATTACGAGAATATCAGTACTATAAACCCCAAAGGTTCAGCCCAGGACCACGAATGCTGCGAATTGCGGATACTCTCGGCAATCTGCGAACTAGTGACACAAAGCCCCAGCAGAAAAAGGTGTAACCACGTTCTGCTTGCACAGAACATGTGGCTTCATAACAGAACAACAAGAAACGATTATGTTTCATTATACCTGACTGAAAAATATATCACTGGACATTAGCGGCCATTGGGCGCATCACGATCGGCGCCTCTCCGATGTGGCGCGTGAAGGGAGGCTTGTCATGCTGTTCCAGACGTCGTGACACCATCCGTGCAGATTTTTGTCTTGTCCAAACAAGTTCATTTCCTGACCTAAGGTACATGATTTGGCTGTAGGATCTGCCTGGCAGAGTCACAAATATGTCGGTCCTCTCGGAACCTAGTCACATAGAGCCGTTGAAATTCTGCAGTCCGTTGAGTATGGCCCTCCTGAAGCCATCGATTTCGTACATTTATCGGCCAGTACATTATGACCATCTACGTAATAGGCGGGTTGTCCACCTTTGGCACGGATAACAGCGACGACGCGTCGTGGCATAGAAGCAATGAGTCCTTGGTAGGTCGCTGGTTGGAGCTGCCACCACATCTGCACACACAAATCACCTAATTCTCGTAAATTCCAGGAGGACGGTGGGGAAGGTGGGAGGATGAGCTCTGGGGCCACATTCAGTCACATCTCGGATGTGTTCGATAGAGTTCAGATCTGGCGAATGGGGGGTAGGGGGGAACTGGAATTCGCCATTGTGCTCCTCGGACCACTCCATCACACACCTGGTCTAACACATGGCACATTGTCTTGTTGAGAAACGTCACTGTCATCGGAAAACAAGATCGTTACAAAGGAATGTGCGTGGTGTACAATCAGTGTACCATACTCCTTGGCTGTCGTGGTGCCTAGGACGAGTTCCACTGGACCTATGGATGCCCAAGTAAATGTTTCCCAGAGCATAATGGCACCACCGCCAGATTGTCACTGTCCCGCAGTACAGGTGTCAAGGAGCTGTTCCCCTGGAAGACGACGAATTCACGCCCTTCCATCCGCATGATGAAGGAGGTATCAGGATTCTTCAGACCATGCAAAGCTCTGCAACTGCGTCAACGTCCACAGCCGATGGTTACGGTCCCATTTCAGCCGTAGTTTCCGATGTCGTGGTGTTAACATTGGCAAATGCAAGAGTCGTCAGTTGCGGAGGCCCATCGTTAGGAATGTTCGGTGCACTGCGTGTTCAGACACACTTATACTCTGCCCATCATTCAAGTCGGATGTTAGATCCGCCACAGTTCGCCGCCTGTCCTGCTTTACCAGTCAGCCAGCCTACGACGTCCAACATCCGTAATGAGGGGTGGCCGCCCAACCCCATGTAGTCTGCACGTTGTTTCACCTTGGCTTCGCCACATGTTGAAGACACTCGACAGGCCGTGCGGTTCCGCAAATGCTCGTGCCAAGTTTCCGAGCATCACGATCTGCCCTCCCAAACTCAGATAGATCGCGCGCCTTCCCCATTCTGGACGCGGACATCTCGCTCACTCATATTACATGCACCGTGCTTGTGTTTGACTGGCAGCCGTTTCTCGCTAGGTGTCGCTGCTATTGCCTGGACGGCTTCATATCGATAGTAGGTCGGTGGTCATAATGTTCTTGGTGATAAGTCTATTCACGACACAGTTCTTTATTAGTGACGAACGCGATCGGCGATGTCGCGGAATAATAAACCGTAATTTCGATAAACGACCGTCCTACCGCTGTCCAATTTCTCCACATGCTGGTATACGTTGCTTGTACTCACCGCGAATGTTTCGCCATCGCAAACTCCATTGCGGCTGAAAAGAAGCTCAGGTAACTCCTGTATTTAAGAAGGGCGAAAGATGGGACCCGCAAAATTACGGTACAATATCCTTAAGCTCGGTTTCCTGCAGAATTGTTCATCATATTCTAAGTTCGTATATAATCAATTTCTTTGCGACAGAAACGCTTCTGTCCAGAAGTCAGCACCGATTTAGAAATTATCGCTCGTGCAAATCTCAGTTTTCCCTATTTTCGCACGATATCCAGGTAACTTAGTATAAATGTAGGAAAAAGTACATTACTGCAGACGTGTAGGAGAAATAGTCCTGTACTGTTGGAATACGGTATTAATGGTTTGCTGTAATGGCACAGCCACGTCATGTAAATATCTGGGGGTAACGTTGCAAAGCAGCAAGAAATGGACGGGACACGTAAGATCGTTAATAATGAAGGCGAATGGTCGACTTCGGTTTATTCGGGCAATTCTAGGAAAGTGTAGTTCAAGAATAAAAGAAGTGACCAATAGAACTTCAGTGTTACCTGTCTTTGAGCACTGCTCAAGCACCTGGGATCCGCACCAGGGAGGATTCGTGACCACTCAGAGTGGGACTGTTACAATTTTTAGATAGACACGCGAGTATTACAGAGATGCTTGGTGGACTCAAATGAGAATCCTTGGAGGGAACAGGAGGTTCTTCTTGCGATACATTAACGAGAAGATGTAGAGAAGTGGCATTTACGGCTGATCGCAAATAGAGTCTACTGCCGCTAATGTACATTTCGTGTAAGGACAGCTAAGACAAGAGAGAGAAATTAAGGCTTGTACGGGGGCATAAGGATAGTCGTTTCTCCTTCGCCCTTTTCCGAGTGGAACAGGACCACTAGCAGTGGTACATGGTACAGCCATGAACCATGAGGCGATTCGAGTACTCAAATGCCATTTCTGAATGGGAAATCGACAACATAATATTTTCGTTACCCACAGATGGCAGTTTGTTTTTTGCATGACGCCTTTGTGGTGCTGCAAGTTCAATGGACAATAGTGTGTGTGTCATTAACATGAGTGTATATGGTTATGTGCAAACAAATATAACTATTGTAGTACTAACGATCTACTAAAATCATATACACTATTGGCCATTAAAATTGCTACACCACGAAGATGACGTGCTACAGGTGCGAAATTTAACCGACAGGAAGAAGATGCTGTGATATGCAAATGATTAGATTTTCAGAACATTCACACAAGGTTGGCGCCGGTGGTGACACCTACAACGTGCTGACATCAGGAAAGTTTCCAACCGATTTGTCATACACAAACAGCAGTTGACCGGCGTTGCCTGCTGAAGCGTTGTTGTGATGCCTCGTGTTAGGAGGAGAAATGCGTACCATAACGTTTCCGACTTTGATAAAGGTCAGATTGTAGCCTATCGCGATTGCGGTTTATCGTATCGCGACATTGCTGCTCGCGTTGATTGAAATCCAATGACTGTTACCAGAATATGGAATCGGTGGGTTCAGGTGGGTAATACGGAACGCCGTGCTTGATCCCAACGTCCTCGTATCACTAGCAGTCGAGATGACAGGCATCTTATCCACATGGCTGTAACGTATCGTGCAGCCACGTCTCGATCCCAGAGTCAACACATGGGGACATTTGCAAAACAACAACCATCTGCACGAAAAGTTCGACGACGTTTGCAGCAGCATGGACTATCAGCACGGAGACCATGGCTGCGGTTACCCTTGACACTGCATCACAGACAGGAGCGCCTGCGATGGTGTACTCAACGACGAACCTGGGTGCACGAATGGCAAAACGTCACGTCATTTTTTCGAGGGAATCCAAATTCTGTTTACAGCATCATGATGGTCGCATCCGTGTTTGGCGACATCGCGGTGAACGCACATTGGAAGCGTGTATTCGTCATCGCCACGCTGGCCTTTCACCCGGCGTGATGGTATGGGGTGCCACTGGTTACACATCTCGGTCACCTCTTGTTCGCACTGACGGCACGTTGAACAGTGGACGTTACATTTCAGATGTGTTAGGACCAGTGGCTCTACCCTTCATTCGATCCCTGCGAAACTCTACATTTCAGCAGGATAATGGACGACCGCATGTTGCAGGTCCTGTTCGGGCCTTACTGGATATCGAAAATGTTCGACTGCTGCCCTGACCAGCACATTCTCCAGATCTCTCACCAATTGAAAACGTGTGGTCAATGGTGGCCGAGCAACTGGCTCGTCACAATACGCCAGTCACTACTCTTGATGAACTGTGGTATCGTGTTGAAACTGCATGGGCAGCTGTACCTGTACACGCCATATAAGCTCTGTTTGACTCCGTGCACAGGCGTATCAAGGCCGTTATTACGGCCAGGGATACTTGTTCTGGGTACTGATTTCTCAGGGTCTATGCACCCAAATTGCGTGAAAATGTAATCACATGTCGTTTCTAGTATAATATATTTGTCCAATGAATATCCGTTTATCATCTTCATTTATTCTTGATGTAGCAATTTTAATGGCCAGTCGTGTATTTTCTGTAAGAATAAGATGCCTGTATGATGTAAGGGGTAGGCCAATAAATAAGATAAAAGACTGTTAGTGTATATGTCTCGTATCATTGTTATTGACTATGACCCACGGCCCCTTCGGTATCTGAATTTTGCGTACAACGATCTACTTACACGATGGACCCATTTCTCACAGTTCTCATTAGATGTTAGGTGTAGTCTGGTCCGAGACGTGCGATGTTTCCTGGGTCGCGGAGGACGCGAGCGCCGAAGCTGACGCACGGACTGGGCGTCGCGGAAGCGGCGTCGTCGTCGGCAGCGCCCCTGCAGGCCAGAACCTGTTCCGCGTGGCCTTGGGCGCACGTGCGCCGCCTGCCGCCTGCGCCTGCAGCTGCGCCCAGCGCCGCTCCGCTAACTGCTCGCCCACTTACCTAACTTACGGCCCGCTCACTTCGCCGCAGACTCCTCTTAGCCGTCATTTGCCTTCTAACTATCACGACTCTTCATCGGCCAGATGTTCCTCCGCACCCGCAGCTCTTCAGTAAACGGCATTTAAGACAGTCGACGGAAAGTGACGACAAAGAAATCTCGTTAAAAGAGTCCACGAGTTCGGATCTCAGCATTCGGCCGTTTCAGCACGGAGACCAGTCGAAGGTGTCCTATCCAGTAATCAGTATACGCGTGGATTCCTGTTCCGCTGCGAAATTGGGTGACGTACATTGACTGAAATGGGAAGTGTTACCCTCTCAATAGTACTGCCAGACGTCCTGTATTACCCGCGACGTCCCGTTATTTCCGGCATCATTAAGTCCCCCCGAGACAAGTTCTGTCCCGTGTTTCAGCCTAGTTCGACTATTATTGAGAAATTCTTCGCGCTACGGCTGGCAAGTACCTATTATCTACGCACGTACCGCATGAAGATACGACTAGCTCGCCTATTAGTTTATGATAGTGCCGAGCGTAGCCGATATTCATAGATTCTCGCCCTCTCGCGCGGCGCCGTGCCTCTCTATTTTCCTCTGTCTGTCTGTTTTACATTCTTCTATTTGTTTATTACCCGCCTATTTCTACATCTACATACATACCCCGCAATCCACCATACGGTGCTTGGCGGAGGGTACCTCGTACCACAACTAGCATCTTCTCTCCCTGTTCCACTCCCAAACAGAACGAGGGAAAAATGACTGCCTATATGCCTCTGTACGAGCTCTAATCTTATCTTTGTGGTTCAAATGGTTCAAATGGCTCTGAGCACTATGGGACTCAACTGCTGTAGTCATAAGTCCCCTAGAACTTAGAACTACTTAAACCTAACTAACCTAAGGACAGCACACAACACCCAGCCATCACGAGGCAGAGAAAATCCCTGACCCCGCCGGGAATCGAACCCGGGAACCCGGGCGTGGGAAGCGAGAACGCTACCGCACGACCACGAGATGCGGGCTATCTTTGTGGTCTTTCCAGAAATGTAAGTTGGCGGCAGTAAAATTGTACTGCAGTCAGCCTCAAATGCTGGTTCTCTAAATTTCCTCAGTAGCGATTCACGAAAAGAACGCCTCCTTTCCTCTAGAGAGTCCCACCCTAGTTCCTGAAGCATTTCTGTAACACTCGCGTGATGATCAAACCTACCAGTAACAAATCTAGCAGCCCGCCTCTGAATTGCTTCTATGTCCTCCCTCAATCCGACCTGATAGGGATCCCAAACGCTCGAGCAGTACTCAAGAATAGGTCGTATTAGTGTTTTATAAGCGGTCTCCTTTACAGATGAACCACATCTTCCCAAAATTCTACCAATGCACCGAAACGACTATATGCCTACCCCACAACTGCCATTACATGCTTGTCCCACTTCATATCGCTCTGCAATGTTACGCCCAAATATTTATTCGACGTGACTGTGTCAAGCACTACACTACTAATTGAGTATTCAAACAGTACAGGATTCTTTTTCCTATTCATCTGCATTAATTTACATTTATCTATATTTAGAGTTAGCTGCCATTCTTTACACCAATCACAAATCCTGTCCCAGTCATCATGTATCCTCACTTTCTTTCTACAATTTTGTGTTAAACATTTTTGTTCTTTTGCTAACTCGTTTAAATGCTATGTCAAAGCGTGTTAACAATACCGGAAGGGTTTTTTAATTGCATTCTTGATTGTCATACCAGTTTAAAACTTCCTTTGTTTCGCGAGAACCGCTGAGTGTTGAACGTGTTACGCTTGTGAATGATTTCTAAAACTATAGACAAAATGAGTGATTTAAGTGACAGTGACACAGATAATTTGTCTAGAAATAGTGCCGTATCTTCTAAGAAAACCAAAAAGCTCACAAAGTTAATTCGAACTGGAAAATAGTTATTCCTGGTTAAGACAAGTAAATAAAAACTAGTACAAGACGTACTGTGACCTGTGCAATAACGATTTCTCGTGTGCTCATGGAGGCGTTGCTGACGTAAAACAACACGCACCTACTAAATCTCACATGGCCATTGTTAGAAACACAGCATCAAGTACCTTATCCAAATATTCCTCGAAGCCTATCTAGGAGGCGGACAAGATTATTGTTAGAGGAATAGCATCTGTTTATCACAGGGTAAAGCATTCTCTTAGTTACAATAGAATGGACTGTTCACAGAAATTATTACGTACCATATATCTGCCGTGATTCAAAAATGAAAAGTCTTAGCTGCGAAAGAACAAAAGCGGAAGCTATTGTATGCGAAATAGTGGCTACAGAATCTGTTAAAAATGTTTTGAAGACCATCCAAGAAAAAAATCTATACCTTTCTATAGCGACGGATTCAAATAATGTGAAAAAAGAGAAATGTTTCCAATTTACTTACAATTGTTTGATTATGATAATGGGGTTGTAATTCGTCTACTGGAAGTTGTGGAACGTAATGATGTTTGTGCAAATCAAGTTTCGAAGTTATTAATAGACACACTGGAGAAGAATGGATTGTCTTTAAATAAAGTTTCGGAAGAAACCATTCCATTTATATCATACGTCGGGCATATACAGTTAATGATTATAAGGACACTTATATAGGTCACACAGGTAGAGGTTTTGGTACGCGGTGTAAGTAAAACCTCAGTGTGAATAACCCACGTTGTCGTTACATTTGTGGGAAACGGGACATATTAACGCGTGTAGAAAACAACGATGACATTTTATGCATTGTGAATAAAGGGACAGTGTTAGAAATTTTAGAAGAGATACACATTTGTAGAGCTGTCAAGAAGTCCCCTTTACAGATATTGAAAAGGCAGACGGGTCTGAACATTGGTATCTATTACTGAATCTCGACTACTTACAGTCTTCTCACTATTGATAGGGTCCACGTGTGTTTCAATGCATGCAGTATAAGTAATTTTTCCTGTCGCCTACATCCAGTTCTCCTACTTTCCATCTCTATTCCCAACCACATCTGCCTTCTCCCTAGCTCCCCATTCCCTCTCACCACCCCCCAACCCTCCTGCGTGTGTTTTTGGCCAAGTTTGAGAGATTAGTTTTAGGAGGGTTTCTGGTCCATGAATTAGTCTTTCTCAGCTCTGGTCTGGTTTCTCTAAGATCCATCTTATGGTCTGTGTATTCTCTATATTAATTTGGAATGTTTAAAAGAGTGATAGGGTCGATTTTTACGTTAACTTGGTCTAGTATTACTCAGAACCATTTTAGATATTTTGTTTTTATATTTCTTACATTCTTATAATTTTTTTATATTTTTATTGGTTTAATATATTTTGCCATTAAGGACAAGAACTTCAGTCAGTTTCTGTTATGTTGTTGTGGATGGAACCAGGTAGTTCAGTTTCCTTAGCTGTAAGTTCTTATAGTTGCATCTTACTTCTCATAAATACGGTTAATATTTTCTGTCTCTTGTACTGGATTGTTATTTGACATTGAGATCCATTTTGTTACTGTAATTCCCGAGGTCCTACCTGCATGTCCTTTTAATTTGGTTTCTACTGCTAGATGTCGCGATCTTCAACGCGCGACAGGGTGGAGCGTACTTCACTTCACAGTATTCAGTGTGTGGCTAGCGCTGTAACGTGTAGTTCTGTAGTTAGTATGTTGACTACTCCCAAGTATTGTGTGTCTTTTAATCCTTTGCTTCTCCCGTGGATTTTGATGATGGTGGGTTTCTTCTCTTTTATACTCTAACACCACGAGCTGTGTTTTAATGTACATTACGTTCATTCTGCAATGTTTTGTGCTCATAGATTTCATCATGTCATATGTGGATTGTCATGTCCTGTCTGGGCTCGTCTTTTGACTGTGTTTTGGACATGTGTGCATAGTTCGGATCGGATGCCCATCTACCGTTTCATCCAAGGTTTAACCAAGGTTGGCATGTTTTTACGCGCACTTGTGTCTTGGAATTCGTGGCACAAGAGGTATTAGTTATGTGAGTACATCACTTTAGTGTCTACGTTGTTCGATAGGTTATGTTGACAACTAGTGCTTCTACTTATTTAGATTTATTCTATATGCAGATATGACCTGAAGATATACCTGCGGGCTATGAAACCGGTCGTGACATAGTGAAACCAGAGTAAAAAGCTATTGGAGATTTGGATTTTCACTCACATTTAGTCCGCAGCTCGTGGTCTCGCGGTAGCGTTCTCGCTTCCCGAGCACGGGGTCCCGGGTTCGATTTCCGGCGGAGTCAGGGATTTTTTCCTGCCTCGAGATGACTGGGTGTTGTTGTATCGTCTTAATCATCATCATTCATCCCCATTACGGTCGGAGGAAGGCAATGGCAAACCACGTCCACTAGGACCTTGCCTAGTAAAGCGGGTCTCCTGCATCGTTCCCCTACGCTCTGTAAAGGAGTATGGGCGTCATCATCATCATCATCACTCACATTTAATATAGAATGTTTTACCATCTCTGATTTTACGCTGTTTGATTGTCCTTCACATTACGAAAAATCCATTTATACACTATTTTTATCTTCACAACTGGCCATTAAAATTGCTACACCAAGAAGAAATTCAGATGATAAACGAGTATTCATTGGACAAAGATATTATACTAGAACTGACATGTGATTTTATTTTCACGCAATTTGGGAGCATAGATCTTGAGAAATCACACCCAGAACAACCACCTCTGGACGTAATAACGGCCTTGATACGCCTGAGCATTGAGTCTAACAGAGCTTGGATGGCGTGTACAGGTACAGCTCCCCATGCAGCTACAACGCGATACCACAGTTCATCAAGAGGAGTGACTGGCGTTTTGTGACGAGCCAGTTGCTCGGCCACCATTGACCAGACGTTTTCAATTGGTGAGAGATCTGGAGAATGTGCTGGTGAGGGCAGCATTCGAACATTTTCTGTATCCAGAAAGGCCCGTAAAGGACCTGCAACATGCGGTCATGCATTATCCTGCTGAAATGTAGGATTTCGCAAGGGATCGAATGAAGGGTAGAGCCACGGGTCGTAACACATCTGAAATGTAACGTCCACTGTTCAAAGTGCCGTCAATGCGAACAAGAGGTGACCGAGACGTGTAACCAATGGCACCCCATACCATCACGCCGGGTAATACGCCAGGATGGCGATGACGAATACACGCTTCCAATGTGTGTTCACTGCAATGTCGCCAAACACGGATGCGACCATCGTGGTGCTGTAAACAGAACTTGGATTCGTCCGAAAAAAAAATGACGTTTTGCCATTCGTGCACCCAGGTTCGTCGTTGAGTACACCATCGCAGGCGCTCCTGTCTGTGATGCAGCGTCAAGGGTAACCGCAGCCATGGTCTCCGAGCTGATAGTACATACTGCTGCGAACGTCGTAGAACTGTTAGTGTAGATGGTTGTTGTCTTGCAAACGTCCCCATGTGTTTACTCAGGAATCGAGACGTCGCTGCACGATCCGTTACAGCCATACTGATAAGATGCCTGTCATTTCGACTGCTGGTGATACGAGGCCGTTGGGATCCAGCACGGTGTTCCGTATTACCCTCCTGAACCCACTGATTCCATGTTCTGCTAAGTCATTGGATCTCGACAGAAGCGAGCAGCAATGTCGCGATACGATAAACCGCAATCGTAATAGGCTACAATCCGACCTTTATCAAAGTCGGAAACGTGATGGTACGCATTTCTCCTCCTTACACGAGGCATCACAACAACGTTTCACCAGGCAACGCCGGTCAACTGCTGTTTGTGTACGAGAAATCGGTTGGAAACTTTCCTCATGTCAGGACGTTGTAGGTGTCGCCACCGGCGCCAACCTTGTGTGAATGCTCTGAAAAGCTAATCATTTGCATATCACAGCATTTTCTTCCTGTAGGTTAAATTTAACGTCTGTAGCACGTCATCTTCGTGGTGTAGCAATTTTAAGGGCCAGTACTGTATAAATGATAAAATTGTCAAATCTGGTTGCTCTTCCATATTCTCCACAATGCTGCAAAATACAGTACTGGTACACTGTAAATGGACGTAGAAAGTTTGTTATCCAAAATATGCAGTTACTTCAGCAGATATGCGAAACGAAGAGAGGACTTGCAACGCCAGTTTGAAGCGAATGAGATGCAATAGGAAGAAATATTAAAACATTATGCCACGAGATTTTTCTACCTTGGTTCTGCTGTCGAAAGAGTATGACAGACATGGCCTGCACTAAAATTTCATTTTCTGGAATTCCGCAATGAATGTCCTAGTCTATTAGAAAAGATAACCACATGTGAAGAAGAAGAGAAAGAAACGCGCATTTGGCGTTTCTGCATAAAGTTATGTTTTCGGTAGAAACAACAATGAAGGAAACTGAATCAGATTCTCTGTCAGTTGTTGAGATACATGCTGAAATGTACGGGATTTGGGAAAAGACTGAATAAAGAATAAAAGACAATTTTTTGGAAGTAAGACGAGAGAAACAATTGGTGAATTAAGCCCTAACGCAAAATAATCTATTCTGAACGATTATCTACAGTGCTGCACCAATTTTATCGGATATTTGCTACCACGTTATGATTTCTCAGGAAACAATATCCTTTACAAGATGCTGGTCTTTAACTTAAAATCATCAAAAAGTTACGACTATCTTCCAAAAGCTGCGGAACTTTTAAGAATCGATCAACTGAACATGGACTCATTATACGAAGAATTTCAAATAATTAAAGGAAGCCTGGACATGGCGTAGTCTTTTAATGATAAAATTAAGAGTGCGATTGAGAAATTGAAGAAAATCATGGAAATGATTTCCAAGAATGAAATCTCTAACATATTACCGTTCGTCTTTAGTCTTCTTAGTTCCAACCACTCCCTACAAAGGGTTTATTCACAGAGGGCATTAAAATGCAATGATGTACGAAATAAATGTACCCATAATTTGATAAAAAGTGAATTAATAGCCATTTTCAATTATGATTGTACCTGCATTGATTTTTTAAAATGTAAAATCAAACAAAATCATATTAAAACTCACACGTTCTTCATTAAAATTTAACAAAGGCCAATAAATCACAAAAACATTTGTATTTCATTTATCACAGGTAAACAATGAAATTCCGTTTTTTCTTTTCTTTCAGCTGAGCATTTGTTCCTTACAGGGTACAACAAGAATGTGGCAAAACTAACTCTGAAGCACCGGTGCGATGTTCAACCAGTTTTGTTGGAGTTGTTTGTTCCATAACTCGTATTAAAGTATCATTTAATTGGGAAATGATGTTCGTGATTAAAATCAGTGTGTAATGTTAGCTCCACTGACCACTGTCACAAATATTCATTGTGGCATGGAAGCAAACACCATCCGACTGTCATCTTGAGGAATATCTTGCAATATCTGCAACAGATGCAGAGACATGTGATGAGGATTGCTGGCTGGAGTCAGGTGTGGAACTGTACTTCAACCCATCGCGTCGTGCAAAAGATCTAGGTTACTGGAGGATGCTGTCAAGGACCTGTACATTATTCGAGGCGTTGGTGGTGTCAATTTACATTATCCCACTACAACAGGCCATTGGTACCCCGGTCACGAAGGGTATGACATTGCAGTTTACTATCCTTTTACAAAATCAGTTCTCCTGTCGTTTCCAATAACTACTCACACTATAATTCCGGGAGATGACGAGCTATGCCGTGAAAATTCACAAGTTCACCTATAGACACTTTGGCCTCGATCTGAAGGAGACAAACAGAAGCGAGACTCATGTTGAACTCCACAGAATGACATTCGTTGTCCCAGCTGAATCCGGGTCCATAGCATACAAGGCTCTGTTGTGTGCAGTTGGTGCTCAACTCAAGACGACAACCCAGCATCCAGTAATCTGTTACCGACGAGTGGTGATGACACAGTAACATCTACCCCGAATAAGCTGTTGTGATCCGTTCATTCGCCGGTGCTAGTTGGACAATCCCTTGTTCTTCTTGTGGTATTGTCCATTTGGAAATATCCGTGCGTACTCTTTTGTCACTCGGTTGTCCTGAGTTCATCTCGTCACCACTCCTTCTGCAGTCATGGTAATGCAGTCAGCTATCAGTGCGATCTGTCGATATGAAGCTCTCATGTCCCGCAAGCCCAAGAGTTGACATTTCACAAAGTCCAAAATATATCGGTAACCTGCAAGTGCATGTCCTCTGTGCACGTATTGCGATCTTCATCTGAAAAGTTCCAGTAAAGCTACACACAGAAAGTAGTCATCATATATTTACACCAGTCTTCATCTGTAAGGATGGCTATTTTCTGTACTGAAAATAACCTCGTGTAAGTTTTAAATTTTATTGAATATATGTCACAGTCGTGGAAAAACCAGTCTGTCAGTTTGGTAGCGTTCGGTCCAGATGTTCACGGTGTAACAATTTTAGCTTAGTGTAGTAATCTGAACTCCAGTCACGTTTACAAACGACGACAGCCAAACCAGATGGATCCCAAAGAGCAGTTTCATACCAGTTACAATGCCAAGAATTTGAATCAGTATGCCTGGGGATAACAGGCAGGAATTTCAAAACTACATACAAAGATCATGCAAGGAGCTGCA
The DNA here is from genome assembly GCF_023864275.1 of Schistocerca cancellata. Taxonomy (NCBI): domain Eukaryota; kingdom Metazoa; phylum Arthropoda; class Insecta; order Orthoptera; family Acrididae; genus Schistocerca; species Schistocerca cancellata. The sequence continues at coordinate 99,150,901 of NC_064629.1, read as the reverse complement.
AGTATTCAACTAGCCATTCTGCCTTTCCTGAACACGTGATAAAACATGGACATGAACTATTTAACATGAAACAAGACATGAAAATTATTAGAGAGAAGAAAACTTTCACATACAAACAACCGTGGCAAGAAAGTAATTAATGACCAAATCGATTCAAGAGATACCTCCCTGGTAATGTTAGCCACAACGACAATAACAAACAGAAAACTGAAAGACAACCAGAGTACATAATTAACGCATCTCCATGTCCTTTTCTTTTTGAGTCCCCCCCCCCCCCCCTCTCACTCTCTCTCTGTCGTTATATAGCTCTCTCTCTGTGTCTCTCTCTCCCTCTGTCTTTCTCTCCATCCCCATACATATCTTTCTCTCTCTATCCCTATACCCCTCTCCCTATCTTACACACACACATACACACACACTCACACACAAACACACACACACACACACACACACACACACACACACACACACACTCTAAGATACACATATTAAAAAAAAAAAAACTTCTTTCACGAGGAACGACACGTAACAAAACACATACAAACACAAAAAATGAAAATTATCATATCACACAAACAACATGAACAAAAGATGAAAGATAAACACACAGCAACAGTTGGCAACACTACACTCTGTAAACACACACATATCGATCACAAAATGCAAAGTATGAGTGAGGCTCTATAATAAATGTATGTGAATGAATACTGAATATCGAAAATATGAATCATAAAGATCGAATGAACACATCTCCAGGGCAACACATACGGATTAATACGGACTAACAACATTGGAAATTGTAAATGACACCAAACGATAATTTAACATCACATTATACTTCGAAGAGAGCAAGAAATTGGCACAGGCGTATTCAAATACATAGATATGTAAACAGGCAGAATAAGGCGCTGGTGTCGGTAACGTCTATATATGACAACAAGTGTCTGGTGCAGTTGTTAGATCGGTTACTGCTGCTACAATGGCAGATAATGAACATTTAAGTGGGTTTGAACATGCTGTTATAGTCGGCGCACGGGCGATGGGACACAGCAACTCCGAGGTAGTGATCAACTGGGCATTTTCGCATACGACCATTTCACGAGTGCGCCGTGAGTATCACTAATCCGGTAAAACATCAAAGCTCTGACATTGCTACGACAAGAAAAAGTTCCTGCAAGAACGGGACCAACGACGACTGAACTGAAGCGTACGACATGAAAGAAGTGCAACCCTACCGCAAATTGTTGTAAATTTCAATTATAGGCCATCAACAAGTGTCAGTGTGCGAACCACTCAACGAAAAATCATAAATATGGGTTTTGGAGCCGGGGGTCCCCTCGTGTACCCTTGATGACTGCATTATAAAAAGCACTATGCATCGTCTGGGCCCGTCAACACTGACATTGGACTATTGAGGACTGGAAACATATTGACTGGTCAGATCAAATATCTTTCACATCACATCGAACAGAAAGACGTGTATAGTTATGGACCATGAATCCATGGACCCTGCGCCGGCCGGGGTGGCCGAGCGGTTCTAGGAGCTTCAGTCTGGAACCGCGTGACCGCTACGGTCGCAGGTTCGAATCCTGCCTCGGGCATGGTTGTGTGTGATGTCCTTAGGTTAGTTAGGTTTAAGTAGTTCTAAGTTCTAGGGGGCTGATGACCTTAGGAGTTAAGTCCCATAGTGCTCAGAGCCATTTGAACCATTTTTGAACCATGGACTCTGCATATCAGCAGGTGACTCTTCAAGCTGGTGGAGGCTCTGTCATGGTGTGGGGTGTATGGGGTTGGAGTGATATGGGACCTCTGATACTTCTAGATGCGACTCTGACAGGGGGACACGAATGTAATCATCGTGCCTGATCACCCGAGTAGTGGGACAACAGGGGCGTCATCTCAAGTTGCATTGTCGCCAAATTTATTCAAGATGGCAGATCCAAGATGGCAGCGATAGATATCGCAATGTCACAATGATGTCAAGGCAGGAAGTTCAAACTTTGGCGGAAAGATAGGTCAATTGGGCTACTTCCACTAACCTAACTCCCTCACATTCTCCACCCCTCCCCTCCCTTCCCAAGAAAGTGGAGGGATGCTAAAATTCCAATGGGACATGCAAAACACCACAGCTATCTCCACTAACCTAAGAAAATGGCATGAAAAAGGTCACTTGGGTTACCTCCACTAACCTAAGTCATCTGACCACCACCTCCTTCTAGGAATTGGCTGGGAAAGGACTAAGAACATGCTGGGGTGCTGGATAGACTGGACATAAGTCTTTATTTTCAGTCTCTGCTTAAACAATTAGAGGCAGTGCCACTATAAAGTGTTTACCACAAGGTCCAGAGTCCAACTGACCTAGTACAAGGTACCACAACTAGAGGGTACTGTCGACCCATCTGTGACATAAGCCAAGATGGCGGTCTAGTGTGGGGAATGGTGGGAAAAGGACTCAGCCTGTGCTGGGCTGCTGGATAGGATGGACGTAAGTCTTTATTTTGTAGGCAAGTTTTATTTAAACCGTTAGAGGCAGTACCTCCACTCAGAGTCTCCACCATGAGGTCCAGAGTCCAACTGACCTAATACACAGTACTGCCAACATAGGCTGTCATCCCTTCCATGACGTATTTCAAGATGGCGGTTTGGGGGGAGGGGGAGGGGTGAATAGGAATAGCGGGATAATGACTCAGCTTGTACTGGGCTCCTGGAGAGAGGAAGAAGTGTACAATATTTGTTTTTCGAACAATTTATTTGCAGATGGATTTCACATAGTTTATTTATCACACTGATACAAAACACTCGCCCTGGCGTGCTTGAGGTCGCAGTAAATAGTCTATAGACCTGCTAACTACTCGTAAATCACCGAAATAATGTAGTACACTGATGTGTAAAGACGCAAACAACTAGTAAATTTTCAAAATAAAAAGCATGTAAATGGCTCTGCAAACAGCCCGCTAATCGTCAACTGTCGAAATCATGCATTGCACAGCCTACAGACCTGTTCACAAAATAATGCGACGGACACGAAAACAACTCGCAAATCAACGAAATAATGCGTATATAATGCTCTGCCAACACACTCACGACGCTTAAACAGCCGAAAAATGGCACTGTACAAACACAAAGTGCACGTACAAACACTTTCTAACTGTGGTCAACTGCGATTCTTTGATTACTAGAATGTATGTAATTTTGCATGGTTTGCCAGAATATCATACCATTTTCGCGATACTTCCCGATATCAAGCATATACAAATATCGCTTGCATAGCAGTACCACTTGTGCAATATAATTCCGAAAATATTCTAGGTTCTAAAGTGCATACAAGTATCCATATTAAAAGCTATACTGGCTTTATAACTCCACATATAATAATGAAGTGGTTTTCTCCAGACAAATACCTTGACACTAAATACAGACAATGATCGCCGGAATGTATAGTATCAGATCAACAGTGCCGTTACATATCTCCAACTGTGCAACCTTGTAATAAAATTACCAAATTTTGAAAGTGATTTTCCTAAGGACCATGGTATGAAACCGGTATTTGCGACTCCCTCACACCATCACCACTAGATATTTCTCCAGTATTTTTCACACATTCTGTCTCCATCCATGTCAGAGGTTCGGCGATACATTGACTGGGTTACAGGCGATGGTTTATTGAAAAGGTCGTAAGAAATATACACTAGCTTTTCAGATATCTAGTGCTGCGCTTTCAGTAGAAATACAGTTTAGGATTTGGAATCAAGTCTTTCCATTCAACCACATGACTTCATTGGACCCTATGGAGAAATCCTTTAATGATTACAGCCATTGGCGAATCATATTTCTGGCACTCTCATATCTCGAAACAAGTCACTTTTATCGAACCTATCTGCTACAGTAAAATTCCAATGTCGTTTTAGGTATCTGCAAGATGCATAGGAACTACAAATACCGGAGAAATATCTAGCGGCGGCTTGAGGGAGTTACCAATATCGGTTTCATACGATGATCCTTAGCCAAATCACTTTCCAAATTCCATCATTTTATTATGAGTTTGCACAGCCGCCGACATGTACCACACTGTTGCTCTGATACTATACACTCCAGCGATCAGCATCTGTATTAACGGTCATGGATTTTTGGTTTGCCTTGAGCATCAGGCTTATAAAATATGTGTTTGTGTTCCGACATGTGCAAAGGAAATGACTAAGTCCAGTCGTAAGGAAGGTGTGGATTTCATGTGGAATACTGTGATAGTAGTCAAGTCATAAGACTCTTGCAGATATTTCTCTTTCCGGAATCACAGCTGTTGGCAGGGTGTATTTTCGATACTTTGTCCACTGTCGAATATCGTTCAATTGAGACCGCAATCGTAACATTTAACTGTAAGTATAGCGATAAAATATACACTCCTGGAAATTGAAATAAGAACACCGTGAATTCATTGTCCCAGAAAGGGGAAACTTTATTGACACATTCCTGGGGTCAGATACATCACATGATAACACTGACAGAACCACAGGCACATAGACACAGGCAACAGAGCATGCACAATGTCGGCACTAGTACAGTGTATATCCACCTTTCGCAGCAATGCAGGCTGCTATTCTCCCATGGAGACGATCGTAGAGATGCTGGATGTAGTCCTGTGGAACGGCTTGCCATGCCATTTCCACCTGGCGCCTCAGTTGGACCAGCGTTCGTGCTGGACGTGCAGACCGCGTGAGACGACGCTTCATCCAGTCCCAAACATGCTCAATGGGGGACAGATCCGGAGATCTTGCTGGCCAGGGTAGTTGACTTACACCTTCTAGAGCACGTTGGGTGGCACGGGATACATGCGGACGTGCATTGTCCTGTTGGAACAGCAAGTTCCCTTGCCGGTCTAGGAATGGTAGAACGATGGGTTCGATGACGGTTTGGATGTACCGTGCACTATTCAGTGTCCCCTCGACGATCACCAGTGGTGTACGGCCAGTGTAGGAGATCGCTCCGCACACCATGATGCCGGGTGTTGGCCCTGTGTGCCTCGGTCGTATGCAGTCCTGATTGTGGCGCTCACCTGCACGGCGCCAAACACGCATACGACCATCATTGGCACCAAGGCAGAAGCGACTCTCATCGCTGAAGACGACACGTCTCCATTCGTCCCTCCATTCACGCCTGTCGCGACACCACTGGAGGCGGGCTGCACGATGTTGGGGCGTGAGCGGAAGACGGCGTAACGGTGTGCGGGACCGTAGCCCAGCTTCATGGAGACGGTTGCGAATGGTCCTCGCCGATACCCCAGGAGCAACAGTGTCCCTAATTTGCTGGGAAGTGGCGGTGCGGTGCCCTACGGCACTGCGTAGGACCCTACGGTCTTGGCGTGCATCCGTGCGTCGCTGCGGTCCGGTCGCAGGTCGACGGGCACATGCACCTTCCGCCGACCACTGGCGACAACATCGATGTACTGTGGAGACCTCACGCCCCACGTGTTGAGCAATTCGGCGGTACGTCCACCCGGCCTCCCGCATGCCCACTATACGCCCTCGCTCAAAGTCCGTCAACTGCACATACGGTTCACGTCCACGCTGTCGCGGCATGCTACCAGTGTTAAAGACTGCGATGGAGCTCCGTATGCCACGGCAAACTGGCTGACACTGACGGCGGCGGTGCACAAATGCTGCGCAGCTAGCGCCATTCGACGGCCAACACCGCGGTTCCTGGTGTGTCCGCTGTGCCGTGCGTGTGATCATTGTTTGTACAGCCCTCTCACAGTGTCCGGAGCAAGTATGGTGGGTCTGACACACCGGTGTCAATGTGTTCTTTTTTCCATTTCCAGGAGTGTATATCTGACCGATTTCCTAGGACGATGATTCTGCCTATGCCTGCTTGACCTGCACTGCCATTGGCCTGTGGCAGGATTGATTCATGTGGCTCATTAACAGCAGGAGCTGTCAAAATGAAAAGGTCTATTGGGATGCAGGAGTGTAGCTTACTTAACTGCGTTGTCCTCTAGATGGCCAAATAGCGAACTAATACTAAGTATGTGTTGGGCAGCTTTTGTAATCATGTGGAAATTTGAGAAGATTCAATATGTATGTGTGTTGGCACTGGACCATTAGACCCTTCCATGTAAATTGTCCAGTTGATTGCTTCTGCACATTTCGCACCTTTATTTATTTGAGGGAACATCGATTGTGGTGTGTGCTTCTAGCAGGTGAAAGACACATTTGCTGGTTCTCTAGACAAGAGAAACACCTTAGTTGACTCTGTAAATTATAGGGAAGATTTGGAATCTGTTACATCACTGACATCAGCATTCGCAAGTGGAAATTTCAGTTTCCTCAATTTTTTTTCGACTTTTCATGTAAAGGTCTTTGCAGACGGATAAGTTTGTAATTACTTAGTGGCTAACAACATGTTCCACCTTGCTAAAGTTTCTGGTTTCAAGAGAAATAATTTCCATTCTATATCTTCGGAGTAATGTTACATGAGCGATACTGCTATGCAAGTGATATTGGTATGTGCTTGATATCCCAAATTACATATGTTCTTATAATCCCAGAGTCTGGAGATGGGTGTAGAAAAACAAACAAGCAAGGAGGTCAGGACCAGAAGCAGTAACGCTTTTGTGCAGAGGGGAGCCAACCCTGTGTTCGTAGAATGGTTCCGAGAGTGACTTCAGTCCTCTGAGGGCGCAATGGTCATGCGTCAGGAGTGGATGACTGCCTGACCTCACAGGAAATATCTAGTACTGTGAGGACTATACCTATGGTGCATGTGCTTATGCTGTCTTTCATCGCGGTATATGTAAGAGTGTCTGGCGGCCGATAGCTATACGAATAATGTAAAAGGGGCGATTTTGTATGGCACAGGATGCAAATTGTATGTTCACTACGTCGACATGGTACGTGGTGATATGTTTCTGGGCTGGAGATTGGTTTCATGCTCTAATATTCAGGACCCCATCCTCACTGGCAGAGCAGAGTGTTTGAGTAAGAGTCTTTCTATATTTGATGATCTGTAGGCCACTTTCCAGGGTTCAATTCTCGGTGGAATATGGTGATCTGTACAAAAAAGATTTTTGCTGCTGAAAGTCTCGTCTGCAGAAAGAAAAAGAAAGACAGACAGCACTCAGTTACTCTGAGGGTAAATTCAATAAGAGCCAATGATAGAGCTCAGTTAGTTCACAAGTCATCCTATGTGCCGGGATGCAGTGGGAACGTTGGCGTTCTTGAGATGTTTGTTGAGGGCAGGAATTAAAAGATTTGCAGGCTGTTGGATGGGGTGCCACATTAGGACCGTCAGGAGGAATGCATTCGATGTTATTCAGCACTATTTTCGTAAACACATTATGTTAGGACAATAATTTCCATGCAGACAAGCTGAGACACCATGGAAGCTCCTACAAAACCGACCGTTAACTATTTCTGGGTAGCTATAAATTTCTAAGTTCACATAGCAATGTGATATCAGTATAGCACTGAGAAACTTTTAGATGTCCTTGCGATGTTGTGTAGCTACGTGGACATTTTGCATCGATGCGTCAGTCATGCTGGGGAGAATAACGCGTGTACACGGCTAGACACAGCTGGCACATCCCATTAGGATCGTGAAGGAGAGAGCAGTCGATATCATTCTGGCACATATTTCTATAGCACAGCCTCTGACGTCAGTAACCACATGTATCGCACCAGCAATGGTAAACACGCATGCCCAGAGGCATCTCCTGTATGGGACCAGCATGAGCATGCCGCCCAGCATGCAGGCCTTGGAGTTCTGTAGGGGAGCAGTTCCTGATACGTCGCGGTTGACCATAGTTCGAAAGCGTTTTTCACATTCACTGAGTGTTTGTGCAGTTCATTGTTTTTAGCTGTTTAAGTATTGTGAGCGTGTTGCCAGAGCATTATATACGCATCATTTCGTTGATTTACGAGTTGTTTTCGTGTCTGTCGCATTATTTTGTGAACAGGACTGTAGGTGGGGTGGTCCTGACGTAACATAGACGCAAAAAAGTCTCACGCTGAAACTTGCGGCTGGGGTGTGGCCCTTTTTGTGTTATCATAAGATCTATACTGTTCTTCTGGAGGGCTCTAGCTTTTAACATGGGCTGGGGGGTGGTCCTAGCGGTTAGCTGGCGACGTGGGTGTCCATCCGTTATCGTAGGGCCTTCCAGCTTAACACGGTTCTGCTCTCGGCTTCTGTTCTCGGTTCTCCCTTCGGAACTGTGTCTGTCTCACGGTGGGAAGGTATGACATGCATTTAGGCATTCTTGTGTTAGTCTGTGGTATTCAATTTGCTCACTCGTTACTCGTATTACTTTGGTTAATTTAATGTCATGATTTATTCGGAGCTATGTGACATACTACTGGATTTGCTTATCATGTCAGGGTTTTCATGGAAAGTGTTGGATTTGCCTGACACCTTACAGACCCACATTCCCAACATGTCCACACCACTACATTCGTAGTGTGCCTAATAGATGTTTGCCCATTATACTCATTACTCGTGGCAGATTAATTTACCAAGTCCTGTACGAGTTCGGGCAGAGCGTGTGCGTTAGCACAAGAAGGTCAATGGCAAGGAAGCTATATTATAACTATATATGAAGGTAGTATCTGTTCCCGAGGAGATCCCAGGTTCGAGTCCTGGCCGGGGCTCACAATTTCAACATGTCCCTAATGAAGTATATCAATGCCTGTTTGCAGCTTGGTCTGCCACCTGCTGCGTTTCTATGGATGACAACGCATTCAAGGTTTTCATATGCTCCTCAAATATAGCAACGTTTACAAATTACTTCACATAAGGTTGCATTTCTGGAAACATTATTCAATTCACCAGCAACATGCTTCCCAAATCTGTCATTTCTTGGTACTGGTACATTATCAGACTTTTTCAACCTCTTTCTCTTATGCAGATTCTTTAATTCTGGACGTTATCATCCTCCTGGCTCCAGAATGTGAAGCTAGTGCACAGGGTTTAGAAACATCGGATCCCACTTTGAGTGAAATATTAAAAATTTGCTAAGGCGAATGAATGACTGCCTCAGCACAAGCTCTGTTCGATAGTATAGATCAGGCTCGTCCAAACTGTGCCCCTGGGGCGCTAGCGCCCACGATCACCCGCGGCCAGCGCCCCAGGCGAATTCGTATGTTGTCGCAGTGGCCGAGCCGTGTCGCTTAGCTGGCCGTGCAGACCGCACGACGAGCATCGCCATGCCGCTGTACGCAAATATTGCAATAGATAAAAATTTATTTTGCGACCACACATCGCTGTCCTTTTAAGCGGAACTGGGAGAAAACGCATCTAAAACCAATATTTTTTGTTAGTTTTTTATTTGAGTTTCACTGAATGAAACAATTAATTGTTAAAGTGATAAAAGTGTTTTAAAAACAGGATTGTACAAAGTTATTTGTATGTTCTTTTTTGGCGTGGTACGAGTAGGAAACAGGTGGGCAAAGTTTGTGCGCAAGTTACAAATGAACACTGAGAATTGGGTAAGCGGGGAAACCCTTTGCTGCTAGGAATCTCATCAAGGATTGCCTGATCGACTTGGCGGATTGTATTTGTCCACCAGACCTCCCTAAAAAATTTGAAAAAATAGCTCTTTCGCCTCAAACTGTTGCTCACAGAGTCGAAGATATGGTCTCAGATATGGAGCAGCAATTAATGGAGAGAGCGGCAAACTTCATTTCTTTTTCTATCGCTCTTGAAGAGTCCGCAGACGTTGCGGACATATCTCAGCTCGTCATGTTCATTCGAGGTGTCGACGACAATCTGCGTGTCACCGAAGAATTTCTCAATCTTATACCATTAAAAGACACAACCACGGGTTTGGATATTTTTCTAGCCGTGGAAAACGTGTTTGAGTCAATGGGTTTAAAATGGGAATGCCTGACCAGTGTAACAAGGGATGGAGCCCCTGCGCTACGAGGGATACCCACTGGATTTCTGAGTTATGTGAGGTCAAAAATGGCTGAAGTTGGCTGTTCCTTATTCACGTCAGTCCATTGTCTGATACACCAGGAGGCACTTTGTGCGAAGATTGTCAACATATAAAATCTTATGGACACAGTTCTTCCAACGCTCGCATGGACTCACACATCGCCAATTTAAAGAATTTCTGGCTGATATCGAAGCGGAATACCCGGACATCCCCTACCACACCGGAGTAAGATGGCTGAGCAGAGGAAAGGTGCTTCATCGGTTTCTCTCCTTGAGGGGCGAAATAAATACCTTTTTGGAAATGAAAGGACGTCCAGAGGAATTACTTTGTGATCCTAAGTGGGTGGCGAATTTGGCTTTTTTGAGTGACCTTAGTGGTCATTTAAATACTTTGAACATTTCACTCCAACGCGAAAATCACTATGCAGTTGATTTAGTCCAGACAATTCAAGCATTTAAAAAAAAACTTATTTTGTGGGAAAAACAATTGCGCAAGAAGAATTGTGGACACTTTCCTGCACTAGACAGTGTTAAAGAAGATGTGGATTTTTCAGATTATGTTGCAATTATCTGCGAATTACAAGAACTGTTTGAAAACAGATTTTTGGAGATAAGTGAACTTCAATCGGCCTTAGATATATTTGGTCCCCCGTTTTCCCTTCGGCAGAGGACGTCTCACAAGTGCTTCAACTAGAGCTGATTGACCTGCAGTGCGATATCCGCCTGAAGGACCGCTTACTAGTGTGTAAAACTTTGAATGACTTTTACAGCTGTCTTTCACAAGAGAAATATCCTCTTTTGCACAAGCACGCGGTCTAAGTTCTCTCAATGTTTTGTTCCACGTATATCTGTGAGCTCTTTTTCTCTGTTGCTAAAATTAAGAACCGTTCATTACTTGGCGATAAAAATTTGACTAATTCATTGAGGTTACCAGTCTCAGGGAATATTGTACCAAACACTGACGAAACCGTTTCTTCGAAAAAGAAAAAAGTGTAAAATGTTAATTGTCTTCTTCAACAATGTTGACTGTGAGAATTAAAGAGCTTTATAACCTTAATTCTATTTCTTAACAAGTTTTCAAACTTGGTCGGTTAAAATTATTATGGACAAAACAGCGCCGGCCGGTGTGGCCGTGCGGTTTAGACGCTTCAGTCTGGAATCGCGTGACCGCTACGGTCGCAGGTTCGAATCGTGCCTCGGGCATGGATGTGTGTGATGTCCTTAGGTTAGTTAGGTTTAATTAGTTCTAAGTTCTAGGCGACTGATGACCTCAGAAGTTAAGTCGCATAGTGCTCAGAACCATTTGAACCATTTGACAAAACAGCAAACTAAGGATCCGATTTCTAAACTCTGAAAAGGGATAGAACGAGTTGTAGCCCGAAGTATAACAAAAAATGTTTACTGGTAACCGCACACAGTAAGAATGAGACTCTATATTCCTCACATAAAGTTATTTCTAAAATAGAATATTTATGACTCTAGTTCATTTAAGAAACTGATATATTTTTCAGAAGACGCCTATTGTACATATGAGGAGTGTGCATGTGCAGTACTAATAGAATGAACCTGTGGGTCAGAAAACAACTAAGATGTTCTTCGATTCTTGTTTTGGGTATTGTTGTCTAAAGCTTTACGTAGTAATTCTGCCACGCGAACTCTAGTTGTTACCTAAACGGTAAATGGTTTGCTTGTTTTACCGCTCATCGGCTTCTTTCACAGAGGTGCGCTTCCTCTGTTCTTTTGTTTGCATTGGATCTGACCGCGTGACAGTCCACCGCAGAGCAGTGGTGTGCGGTCTCACTCGCTCCGCAGCTCTCTCTCTCGCTCCTATGGCGACACTAGCGACACACGGTCGAGGACGGGGCGCTGAACTACACTGCCTGGCGCCCGCGGGGCGTGAGAGCGCCGGCCGGGCGCAATTCTTAGATAAGCCTGGTATAGATACTCGTCTTATTCTCCGAACAACTAATGACTCCCGGTCAAGGTCATATCTGATTTATCGAGCTCTCGTGCGTCCGGTAGTCTAGCGACACGGAATTCAGTACTGAGTGCTGCCTCACCCTCCGCAGTGGCAGACGCGCAAGGACAAAACTAGTGCGACGACGACGTGTCCCAAAGCGGCAGTGTGCGATTTGCAGGGGGTGATGGGGGGGATTTCCCCCGCTCTGCATCAGACCATCCCCTCCTCTGGTTTTAGTTTATGCATCCCAACCTGGGATGTTTATTTCCCACGCACTGGAGTAAAACTTTACATATAATTTAAATTTGCGGAGCCGAACACTGAAAGTTTTTAATACAATCTTACTATTAATATGTTTGGTTATTAATTTTGAAGAAGTTTTATGTAGTAGGTAAGGAATTCAAAATATTTAGAACTAAATGACAAGACGACGCACGCCACATTTCCGTAGCATGCCACACTGTTGCAAGACGTCTCTCCAGCGTAGACGAGACTTTAGAGCCAGGTCTGTATTGTATGGTGGATGTGATGTGTTGCGTACGAAACTAAAACCTGCAATCAGATCCAAACGTCGTGGAAAACTGTGAAGAGGTGTCATCCTGCAGCAAGGTAACGCTCGCCCACATTCTGCCAAACGGACAGCCGACGCAATAAAGGAGTTGAGATTCGAGGTGCTGGAACATCCACCATACAGTCCAGACCTGGCTCCAAGCGATTTTCACGTGTTTGAACTCTTAATGGAAGCACTACAGGGAAGAAGATTTGAAAGTGATGAAGACGTCATTGCTGCGGTGCAAAATTGGTTACAGATGCAACCGATAAACGTATTTTCTGATGAAATTTTTGAGTTCCCCTCGTATACCTGTATGTAGATGATTTTGTAAATAAGCTTTACCTATAATGTACTTTTAAAGATATAACATGGGATAGCTTTTCTGATAGTGCATACGCGTGAATAGTGAGTTTCGGCATTAACATCTATTTATAAATAACTGTTCAACCATGGGTAACGCCACGGTCCAAGCTAGTAACATATATAATTATACTAACCCCCTAGGACATCCCCCCCCTCTCCCCACTGGTAAAAGCACAAATCGCACACTGCAAAGCGGCCGGTGACTCCGAAAGAATTTTTCTCCCCGTCGCTGTACGAACTCCAGCACAGGTCGTAATGCCGTATCATGTCCAGTGTGCCCCCTAATGGGCACTGGCGCTACTGATAGTACCATGACTTGGTCTGTTTTGCCAGGACACCTCGCCAGTGTCTGCTTCGGCCGCGGGCGTCAGTTCGGCCGCTACCACGCTGCTCACTATAATGCCCCTGTCAGGGACAAAAGCACACGGTATTCAAGGTATCGTGCTGCACCTGTACGTCGACGGGGTAAATGGAAATGAGCGTTTGGCGTCAGTGGAGGGGAGGCCCCTAGCGGGGCAGGTCCGACCGCCTTGCGCCTTGGTGCGGGTCTTATTACTTTCGCGCCACATTGGACGAGCTGCGCGCCAGATGGGGATGAAATGATGATGAAGACAGCACAACAGCCAGTCCCTGAGCGGAGAAAATCCCCGACCCAGCCGGGAATCGAACCCGGACCCGTAGGACGGCAATCCGTCACGCTGACCACTTTTTTTATCTTATTTTTCTCCGTATTGTTGGTTGAATTTGTTCGTGGTGGACGTCTGATGATACTCGTTCAGGTTGTTCGTTGATCCGTTCACTCAGTTTTTTTTATTACAGAGGGTAGCTACACTCTCTGACCGAACACGCTGAGCTACCGTGCCGGCTAGTACTCAGCTATCGGGGCGGACCGTCCACGGGGTGACGGCGGAATCCCAGTTGGATACAGTCACGGCCATGTGCCTAATTAAAGGGGATACTACTGGCGATCTGGCTCCCCATCGCTGCGTGCACTGTGGCACAAAGTGGTCACGTACAATTGCCTGTCGAACCCGCTGCAAGGCTAAATCATGGCGCGACTTAGCTACAAAACCGTAGTTCGGAAACTAATCTTGCTTGTAGTTAATTCTTGGACGTTTATTAACATTTTTGGCCCCGACGATTTCACGCTCCTCGGTTCCCAAATTCAGGATCAGATGAATCTAATTTCTAATATGATTCACGCTTTGTGTGAAAATTTCTAACAGTTGTTTGAACCTACTGTAGGGTGTACTACGAATTTTCAGGTACACATCTCTTTGAAGCAGTCGGCAGTGAGTAAGCTCTATAGATTCTGTCCGATAGTATTTGCCATGCACGAGCAAGTTACGGCAGAAATAGACTGATTACAAAACCTGAGTGTTATCCCTCCCGTCTTATGGAGCCAGTGGGCGACGCCTGTGGTTATTGTACAAAAAGCCCGATGGGTCACTTCGGATCCGGGATGATTTTAAGTCTACCATTAATGCCCTAGCGAATGTTGATTTGTACCCAATCCCAAGCAAAGACGAATTGTTCGCTAAATTGGCTGGAGCTCAATACTTTTCAAAAGTTACCTCTGTGATGCGTATTTTCAGTCACCTGTTGATGAGCTCACAAAATATTTTCTTGTGATTGATATGTCATTCAGAGCGTACGAATATAACAGACAGCCATTTAGAGTCGCTAGTGCTCCCGTAAATTTTCGGAGTTATCTAGAAAAGCTCATCCAGGACAACCCCAATTGCGTCAATTATTCGTATAATATACACGACTATTGTCGGAGCAGCTGCAAGCCCATGGCCTATGTTGTTGTTTCGCCAGGTGTAGTTTCTTCCAGCCAAGAGTCAAGTATTTGGACCACATATTAGGTAAAGAAAGGCTTGCACTCACATCAGACAATTTGACCACCATTATTAATTTAATGGTGCCTAAAAATTTTGAAGAGCTGTAACCTTTTCTGGCCAAAGTCATTTATTTAGTATGTCAAATTCATTAGCAATGTGGATCGTATTTCCCACCCAATAACTAATTACATAAAAAGAGTGTTCTGTTCGTGTGTTAAGATGGGCCGGCCGTTGTGGCTGAGCGGTTCTAGGCGCTTCAGTCCGGAACCGCGCGACTGCTACGGTCGCAGGTTCGAATCCTGCTTAGGGTATGGATGTGTGTGATGTCCTTAGGTTAGTCAGGTTTAGATAATTCTAATTCCGTTCAACTGCTCTTCCAAGTCCTTTGCTGTCTCTGACAGAATTACAATGTCATCGGCGAACCTCAAAGTTTTTATTTCTTCTCCCTGGATTTTAATACCTCCTCCAAATTTTTCTTTTGTTTCCTTTACTGCTTGCTCAATATACAGATTGAATAACATCGGGGAGAGGCTACAACCCTGTCTCACTCCCTTCCCAACCACTGCTTCCCTTTCATGCCCCTCGACTCTTATAACTGCCATCTGGTTTCTGTACAAATTGTAAATAGTATTGGAGGGCAGCGTGGAGGGTAAAAATCGAAGAGGGAGACCAAGAGATGAATACACTAAGCAGATTCAGATGGATGTAGGTTGCAGTAGGTACTGGGAGATGAAGGAGCTTGCACAGGATAGAGTAGCATGGAGAGCTGCACCAAACCATTCTCAGGACTGAAGACCACAACAACACACAAGTTCTAGGGGACTGATGACCTCAGATGTTAAGTCCCATAGTGCTCACAGACATTTCTTTTTTTTGTAAGATGGGCATTTGAGCAACTCAAAAAATTTAGTATTTTATCCATCTTCAGCAGCTGTAGTTGTATATAAAGAAATAATACGAGGCTGGTTTGAAAAGTTCTCGGAACGGAAGAGAAAAAAAGTGCTTACGTCACTGAAACTGTTTTTATTTTTCAATGTAGTCTATTTGTAGATTAATGCACTTGGTCCAACAATGTTCCAGTGCCTTAATCCCATCTCGAAGATGAGTTTCCTCCAAGCCTGCAAAATAATTGGTTCATATGGCTCTGAGCACTATGGGACTTAAAATCTATGGTCATCAGTCCCCTAGAACTTAGAACTACTTAAACCTAACTAACCTAAGGACAGCACACAACACCCAGCCATCACGAGGCAGAGAAAATCCCTGACCCCGTGCAAAATAATTATCAACTCTGGCTATCAGTTCTTCGTTTCTAGTGAATCTTCGTCCACCAAGAAAAATTTTCAGTTTTGGGAAGAGATGGAAGTCTGAACAGAGCCATATCAGGTGAATAAGGCGGGTGTGGCAACTGTTCATACCTTAGTTCGTGTAATTTTGCGATGGCGACAGCACAAGTGTGAGGGCGTGCGTCAAGAGTCGCGGCACCCATCATGCAGATAATTTTTTCATTTCTAATTCTTCAGTTAAAGTGTGATATACCCTTTCAGATGACATCTGGCAAGCGTGAGCAATTTCACGCACTTTCAATCGGCGATCCGCCATGACCATTTTGTGCACTTTTGCAATGATTTATGGAGTAGTGACACATCTTGGGCGACCACTGCGCGGATCGTCATCTAAGCTCTCCCGACCTAATTTAAATTCGTTTGTCCACTTGGCAATAGTTGAACATGAAGGAGCAGAGTCCCCCACTGTATTCTGGAAATCAGCATGAATGTCCTTTGCTTTCATACCTTTCTTTACGAAGTACTTAATCACTGCTCGAATCCCGATTTTTTCCATCTTCACAAATCACAACGCGGGAACAACAGAGCCACGTCACCGCCACAGTTCTCTTCCAAGAACAGTGACATGGCACGTATTTACAGGTAACAGTCCAATGAATATCAAGTGAACAACTCGTTGCGCTAGCGCTGACGTCTTGTCGTGATTCCGCACTTTTCAAACCACCTTCGTAAACAAGCAGTTGCGTAAAAGAAATTAAATTTCTTTAGTGGTTATGAGCACTTACAAGGAAACCTCCCCATCGCACCCCCCTCAGATTCAGTTATAAGTTGGCACAGTGGATAGGCCTTCAAAAACTGAACACAGATCAATCGAGAAAACAGGAGGAAGTTGTGTGGAACTATGAAAAAAATAAGCAAAACATACAAACTGAGTAGTCCAAGTGGAAGATAGGCAACGTAAAGGAGGGTTTGAGCTCAGGAGAGCAATGGTCACGTGGTTAGCGTGAGCAGCTGTGGGACGAGAGGGCCTTGGTTCAAATCTTCCTTCGAGTGCAAAGTTTAATTTTTTATTTTCGGACAATTATTCCGATGCGAGGTAACTGCGTCGTAGCATGGGGACGCTACACCTTATCAAACATGGAAACACACGACATCAGTCGACTACAGTGCACAGAAGAGAGAGTATTCCTGCTAATGAGGCTCCCTGGCTGGCAGTTGACTGCTCGCTACTTTGGACAAGAGTGCATTAAATACGTGAGATGTATTCCCTGGGCAATATGAATCCAGCAAATATAGCTCGCGACTTTCGTCTACTAATCGCACGGTTTTGCGGTGCGGTCGCAAAACACAGACACTAAACTTATTACAGTGAACAGAGACGTCAATGAACGAACGGACAGATCATAACTTTGCGAAAATAAAGAAAGTAAACTTTTCACTCGAGGGAAGACTTGAACCAAGGACCTCTCGTTCCGAGGCTGCTCACGCCAACCACGCGACTACGCCGCTCCTGTGCCCACACTATCCTTGATGTTGCCTATCTTGCAGATGGACTACTCAGTTTGTATATTTTGCTTACTTTTTTCATAGTTCCACACAACTTCTTCCTGTTTTCTCGATTGATCTGTGTTCAGTTTTTCAAGGTCTATCCACTGTGCCAACTTATAACTAAATCTGAGGGGGGGTGCGATGGGGAGGTTCCCTTGTTAGTGCCCTTCTTCAGAATGTTATACCTATCGCACTACTTGCGAGTGTCAATAAGACTTTGCATACAGCAAAATGCTATGATCATGTGCTTCACAGTTTATGTACAAAAATATGCACAAACTCTATTAACAACATGACCAGGGCATTTCGCTGTATGAATCTTATTACTGACACTCGCAAATAACGCTACAGGTAGAACCTTCTGAAGAAGGACACTAACTATCCGAAACCCGAGAAGAAATTAAATTTCTTTTGTGCAGCTGGTTGCTTATTATTTCATTAGATTTAAGTTAAAAAGTGTGTTACATTGGCCCCTTGTTTTACAACGTTCCAGCCAGGCTAATGGTAGCCACTGGCTACAGATGCATCGAATATGACGTTGGTGCCATCCTGTCACATAAATGTGCCGAGAGAAAGGAACAACTTATCGGGTTTAGATCTAAGATGTGGAACTGGTTACAGTGAAATTATTTGCTGACTGAAAAAGAAGCGTTGGCCATTATTTGTGGTATCCAGAGATTCCACGTCTATCTCTATGGTTACGAAGTTTCATCTCATTATACAGGGTGGTCCATTGATCGTGACCGGGCCGAATATCTCATGAAATAAGCGTCAAACTAAAAAACTACAAAGAACGAAACTTGTCTAGCTTGAAGGGGGAAACCAGATGGCGCTATGGTTGGCCCGCTAGATGGCGCTGCCATAGGTCAAACGGGTATCAACTGTGTTTTTTCTAAAACAGGAACCCCAATTTTTATTACGTATTCGTGTAGTATGTAAAGAAATATGAATGTTTTAGTTGGACCACTTTTTTCGTTTTGTGACAGATGGCACTGTAATGGTCACAAACATATGGCTCACAATTTTAGACGAACAGTTGGTAACAGGTAGGTTTTTTAAATTAAAATACACAACGTAGGTACGTTTGAACAATTTATTTATGTTGTTCCAATGTGATACATGTACCTTTGTGAACTTATCATTTCTGAGAATGCATGCTGTTACAGCGTGATTACCTGTAAATACCACATTAATGCAATAAATGCTCAGAATGATGTCCCTCAACCTCAATGGATTTGGCAATACGTGTAACGACATTACTCTCAACAGCGAGTAGTTAGCCTTCCGTAATGTTCGCACATGCATTGACAATGCGCTGACGCATGTCGTCAGGCATTGTCGGAGGATCACGATAGCAAATATCCTTCAACTTTCCCCACAGAAAGAAATCTGGGGACGTCAGATCCGGTGAACGTGCGGGTCATGGTATGGTGCTTCGACGACCAATCCACCTGTCATGAAATATGCTATTCAATACCGCTTCAACCGCACGCGACATCCATCATGTTGGAAGTACATCGCCATTCTGTCATGCAGTCAAACATCTTGTAGTAACATCGATAGAACATTATGTAGGAAATCAGCATACATTGCACCATTTAGATTAACATCGATAAAATGGGGGCCTATTATTCTTCCTCCCATAATGCCGCACCATACATTAACCCGCCAAGGTCGCTGATGTTACATTTGCCGCAGCCATAGTGGATTTTCCGTTGCCCATTAGTGCATATTATGTCGGTTTACGTTACAGGTGTTGGTGAATGACGCTTCGTCGCTAAGTAGAACGCGTGCAAAAAATCTGTCATCGTCCCTTAATTTCTCTTGTGCCCAGTGGCAGAACTGTACACGACGTTCAAAGTCGTCGCCCTGCAATTCCTGGTGCGGTTGCAATCGATGTTGATGTAGCATTCTCAACACCGACGTTTTAGAGATTCCCGATTCTCGCGCAATTTGTCTGCTACTGATGTGCGGATTAGCCACGACAGCAGCTAAAACACCTACTTGAGGATCATCATTTGTTGCAGGTCGTGGTTGACGATTCACATGTGGCTGAACACTTCCTGTTTCCTTAAATAACGTAACTGTCCGGCGAACGGTCCGGAGACTTGGATGATGTCGTCCAGGATACCAAGCAGCATACATAGCACACGCCCGTTGGGGGCATTTTGACCACAATAGCCATACATCAACACGATATCGACCTTTTCCGCAATTGGTAAACGGTCCATTTTAACAGTGGTAATGTATCACGAAGCAAATACAGCCCGCACTGGCGGAATGTTCAGCCGGCCAGAGTGGCCGTGCGGTTCTAGGCGCTACAGTCTGGAAACGCGTGACCGCTACGGTCGCAGGTTTGAATCCTGCCTCGGGCATGGATGTGTGTGATGGCTTTAGGTTAGTTAGGTTTAAGTAGTTCTAAGTTCTAGGGGACTGATGACCACAGCAGTTAAGTCCCATAGTGCTCAGAGCCATTTGAACCATTTTTTTTTTTTTTGGCGGAATGTTCCGTGGTACCACGTACTTAAACGTTTGTGACTATTACAGCGCCATATATCACAAAGCGAAGAAAGTGGTCCAACTAAAACATTCATATTTCTTTACGTACTACACGAATACGTAATAAAAAATGGGGGTTCCTATTTAAACAAACTCAATTGATATCCGTTTGATCTATGGCAGCGTTATCTAGCGGGCCAACCATAGCGCCATCTGGTTTCCCCCTTCAAGCTAGACATGTTTCGTTCTTTGTAGTGTTTTCGTTTGATGATTATTTCGTGAGATATTTGGCCCGGTCGCTATGAATGGACCACCCTGTAGACCATAAGCCCCAGCTATCGTCGTTTGGTTTCCATACAAAACTTCTGGACATAACGGCGCAACAGCTGCTGCAATTGGTGTTGTTTCTTACTAACTACATTTATGACATCCATATGGCCCTGATGTCAATTTTTAGAGACATAAAACTCTGTGTTTCGCTCTCGACACGATACAGCGGCATGTACTTGACGGGTTTTCCATTACAGTGGGCGAAGTGGTTGCAGAGATGCTCCATCACAGGGTGTTGTCCGCGGTGCAACTGGGATGGCCTGGATATTTGCCTAAAGACGCAGACACAGAGTGGCGTGTTTATTTTTCCATCAGACACCAACTTAACGTTACATATGGTGGTTTTTTTTTCTTTTTTCTATGGGTGATGCCGAATGTTGGTTGGTTGTCCCTCCTGCACTCCAACGACACATATTGCAACTACTCCACATTGGCCCCTGGGGGAAGTGCCAAATGAAAGCAGCAACGCAGTGTCATGTGTACTGGCCAGGCACAGGCGCCGCC
Organism: Schistocerca cancellata; assembly: GCF_023864275.1. Classification (NCBI taxonomy): domain Eukaryota; kingdom Metazoa; phylum Arthropoda; class Insecta; order Orthoptera; family Acrididae; genus Schistocerca; species Schistocerca cancellata. The sequence goes on along the minus strand of NC_064629.1, from coordinate 99,130,096 downwards.
ATTGAACGTACCAGCTGCAACTTATACACATGTGCGCATAACCAGTTGACTGTGGCACAGAGTTTTAACTCTTTGCCGCACCCTGACCACACATGGCAAAGAGCACACAAAGATCTTCGCAGACCATTCTTCGGAGTGGTCCAATTGTTGGACATAAATGCCCTTTAAAATTATTTGTAGATAGTGTGGATGTCTATATCATCCACTGTGGCAATGTTTTGGGCCTTATCTACTATCTTTGCTATATAATGGGCCCCAGATACATTGGTTTCTAACAATGGCACACAATTTACAGCTTTTGTGTTTAGGGATTTTTGTAGAAGTAGACCCTAATGGTATTGAGCACCTGACTACCACCTTGTTTCACCCGCCATCCAGATCAGAAACCAAGCATTTGGTCAGGACGTTCAAGTCACAGATGAAAAAAATATCTTGACGACAGCAAACTCAACGTGATGCAGTCACCAGCTTCCTGGTCACATACCAGTCCACCCCTGCCAATGGATGTAGCCTAACCATGATTTTACACGGGTGCCAACCATGAACCCTGTTTGATCGCCTGCATTCAGTGGCACAGGCTCTTCCGTCCTGTGCGTCACCACTGGTTCTCACGTGTGAACTTGCACATTGTGTCGAAATCCTGGGTCACTCAAAGCATCGTGGTTGGCAATAGGGGATGACAGATGTCCGAGGTGGTGGTCGGCCGGGAGCAGCTGGTTGATTATTCCAATCAACTCTGCCCACAGCATGACGTGCCATTCCCAAATCTTCCATAGGCCCCAATGAGGCATCACTGCTGCACTCATCTCAAACCTATAAAAGTCTCTGGGACTGTTGTTTCCCCCTCCACCCTAAGTGCACGGCATCAGTGAGAAGTAGACACTGAAAAGCGATGGGAACCTATGAAGGTGGATCCCCTCCCTCCCATCCCTCCTAATGCAGTGTGCATGGCTTCTGTCCCTGACGCTGGTACCACCCACTTCAACTGATCGTGGGACCACGTGTGTTCTTGGGATGAGATGCCAGTGGACGACGATCCATTGGCCCCACCCCAAACACACACAATGGCCACTTCCACAAGGACACACCCAAAATGGACCCCATAAGTGGTTACTGGGCCTCAGTTCATGTAGATGGTGCCACCTTCCACTCAGGCGATGGAGAACATGCTTCTCGAGCCAGTGGCAGAAATTATGCTTTCGCCCTCTTCCCATGGTTGACGCAGTAGCCGTAGGTCAGTCCATTTGTGGCCCGGTGTGCAAATTAAAGGGGGAGCAATTTTGTATCTGACAGTGATACCTAGCAAGGATATGAACACATCAGAGATATTAACACTGTGAGCAGCTGCTGTGAGCCACTGTCATATGGGGAGCCTTTGTCAAGATAAGCGCCTCACGTGACGCCACCCAGTGGCGACTCTTCGCCGCTGAGCCTGTGGCCCAGGCTTGCTGGATGGCTCATTGCTTGCTGTAGTTAGTAGCTGTTCGTATCATATCTTTGCACAGTGAAGCTGACTCAGCTTTTTCCTCCGGTCTCGAGTGGTTACTGATTTGGAACTGTTGCATTTCTATGATGACTTTACTATACGTCCTGATCTTGTTAGTGCTTTGTTCACTTAGTGACTCACTCTATTGTGGACTTAGAGGAACGTGTGTTCATTTCCCTGTGTATCCAATGGAACAATTATCGACAATACAGTCTATCTACGACAGTCTAACATCCGTCCCCCTTCCCCTGGACTGAAAAGAATCAAGGTAATCCTGCCCCTCGTCATCCTTTGTACCAAGAGGAATGTGCTGAATGCATCCTTCAATTTCTGTGTGCCATAGGGAGGAGATCAGCTTTTTTTGGGATAAGGTTGTTGGTATTTGTTATGAATAATAGTAGCAACACATTAATTTTATTGGAATTACTTGAGTTTACTGCTCTCAGCGTAACGTCAAAACTCCGTCACGTTAACATCACGTCATATCAGCATCATGTAACATCAGGATCATGTTATGTCAACATCATTATGCTCTCAGTCAATAGCCAGACGGGCAGCCCCACTGCTTTTGGGTGAGAGCCAATAACAATACACAATGTGCTCAAAAGTACTGAATGATCTGAATTATTTTTCAGTCATATGCAGTTACTCTCCATTCAAAGTATACCCTCTATAGTGAGAGAATCACCGTGTGGGGATTTGTTGTAACAAATAAATTAGATTTAATAATGTGTATTCTAATTAGGTAAGTTTTGTCATTGAGGGTCTGTTCGCCACAGTGAGTGGTTCATTAGCAGTGGCGGAGTAATCATACTTTAAAAAATGGTGGGAAATATTGCAGTCTAAGACTCTTTGAGAATACAGGGCTCCTATAAATTAAAGTCGGTACAGCATATTACCCAAAACGGTCGTACATATTAACGTATGATGTAAGACCCCTTGACAATGCAGTGTGTGAGAGTGGCATGGCAGAGTTACAGCACACACTGCAAAATGGTGTAAAATTATGAGAAATTTTTTCAGTATGGCGGGGTACACAAACGTATTCATTACAAAGCGTTATATTATTTGCAAAAATGGGGAAAAACGTCAGTCTATCTACTCCTTCAGGTGATATGTTAGTGTCTATCACCTCGGTAAGGTAAGCATGGAGTGAACACCTAGCACATTCTTTCAAATTTGGGCAGGAGTGGTGCAATGCGATACTAAAAACAAAACTATTGAATTTTCTATTTATCTTTGTAGCTGCATCTACAGAAACGATTTAGGAGACAATCTGAGCAGCGGTATGCAGGTAACGCCGTCGATTACTGCCTAGTAAAGTCATCAGAAGATCAAAACAAATTGTAAAACGATTTAGAAAAGGCATCTGTATGGTGCGAAAATTGGCAGTTGACCCTGAATAATGAAAAGTGTGAAGTCATGCTAGCATGTGCTAAAAGGAATCCATTAAACTTTGATTACAGGATAAATCAATCAAATCTAAAGTCGGTAAATTCAACTTAATATCTAGGAATTACAATTATGAACAAATTAAATTGGAAGGAACATACAGAAAATTTCGTGGGGAAGGCGAACCAAAGACTGCAATTTATTGGCAGAACACTTAGAAGATGTAACAGATGTACTAAAGAGAATGCCTACACTACACATGTCTGTCCTCTTTTGGATTACTGCTGCACAATGTGGGATCCTTACCACGAAAGACTAATGAAGTACATCGAGAGAGTCCAAAGAATGGCAGCACGTCTTGTATTGTCGAAAAATTGAGGAGACAGTGTCACGAGCATGATACAAGATTTGAGGTGAACATGATTAAAACAAAGGCCTTTCTCCTTGCAGTGGGATCTTCTTACGAAATTTCAATCACCAACTTTCTCCGCCGGATGAGAAAATATTTTGTTGACGCTGATCGACTTGGGGAGAAACGATCATCATAACAAAATAAGGGAAATCACAGCTCACATGGAAGATACAGAGTTGTTCGTTTTTTCCGCACGCTGTTCGAGAGTGGAACGATACAGATTTATTGTGAAGGTTGTTCGACGAACCCTTATCCAGGCGCTTAAGTGTGATTGCAGAGTATCCATGTTCATGTAGATGAAGATGTAGACGTAGATGTGGATGTAGATATACATGCTAGCGTTTTGGGCACACCACCTTAAGTTGTAAGGGAGAAGCCACTTGTGGCAAACGTGGTATGTTGACCAATGTTCATCTCCTGCAAAGTGTGTAAACTGCTTTGAGGATCACCTTGTCTTGGGTAGGGACTCCAGTGTCTTCCTTGATGAATGGACGATACAGGAGATGAAAACAAGTAAGCATATCTCATATGATGAGGCCAAAAAGTTCTATAAGGCCACACAGCACCCGAAGTCCGCTACTTCCTTTATGTCTGTTCTTAAACAGCCTGTTTAGAAGACCAATATTACTACAAAAACGGAGGCTGCTAGTGTCAGCACTAGTAACAGCGTTTGCCAGCGCGCATGTGCAGCTGTAATTACTTCAAAGCCTACACTTCCTTACAGACTATCAGACATGGCCATGGCAGCTAACGTGGAAGCGCTCCCTGCTCCTCCAAGGGTTCCATCTGGTCCCCCATCCAGCGCTCCTACTACCACTGCAACTGTTATGCCTCGAAAGCCTACACAGGACAAAAATTCAAAGGTCAAGCTGCCACCACTGACAGAGTTGGAAAGTAAACAGTCAGACGATATCGATATAATCCTATCTGACGTCGCTCATGGTTTTTCTGTAGAGCTAATGGATCTTGATATCAGACTGGGGCAATCATCTTGCCCCAAGACTGAGCCTACACTCATTACATGCTCCTCCTCCCCCATCCCACAGTGTAAAGACAGGGTGAAAGTGCGACCCCCATGATAGATGACTCCCATATTACAGTAGACAATTAAAGGATTCAGGAAACATGTGGGGGAACTGAAACTGCTAGTACAGGAACGCTCAATTCAAAGCCCTGTCGCCCCTGTGCTACATATCTATAGCCTTCACCAAAAAGATAACCTGACTGGAGCCAGAGCCAAGAGAGGGGTTGCTGTGTTAGTCAACAACGTGCACCACTCCTTTGCTCTCCCCCTGGCCACTGACCTACAAGCAGTTGCCATTGAAATTCATGTGTCGGAGAATCACTGTTTTGATCATTGTATATCATTGTATCTACCTCCACAAGATGCAATAGACTCTGAGGGTCTCATACATCTTCTGTAGCAACTCCCAGGATCATTTCGCTTACTGGGAAACTTCAACGCCCATTATGTCTTGTGGCGCCCAACCACAACAGGCCCTTGTGGTCATGTTTTGGAGATCCTCATGATGTTTCACAAGTCGTGCATCCTCGACACAGGCACTCAAATTCATTTTTGTGTTGTTAATATATCATTCTCAGCTATCTACCTCTCTTTCTGCTCTCTAGCTCTCGCTGACTCTATTCAATGGGAAGTCATTGATGAACTTCATTACAGTGAATATTTCACCTACTGGATGAAGCATTCCCTGAAGAGAAGCTACTAAAGTGAATGGTCAGCAGGGCTAACTGGACCCTGTTCAGCCAAATGAATGTGTCTCAAAACTGTGACGATGTCCAGGAATGGGTGGAGCACATTATATGAGTGCTCCATCATGTTGCTGACTTATCCATCACAAGGTCCTCAGATCATCTTAAGAGGTACCTTGTACCTTGACGGACTGGTGAGTGCCACTCAGCAATCCTGGTCAGGTATGTGGCTCATCGACAGCTTAATAGTTTGAATACTGCCCAACAGCAGAGAACGTCACATCGCTTCAGGTCACAAGAGACAAGGTTCGATGTGCAATTAAGGAGACCTGAAAAGATCTTGACAAGCGTTCCTGGACTCCATCAATCTTTCCACTTGTTCTACAAAAGTGTAGACTGCCATCACGATGATTCCCAGTAAACACAGTCGTTTAATAATAACAGTACTCATGAAACAAGAATATCACCTAACAAAGCCTGGAGACATCACACAGACGCTATCAGAGCACTTTGTAAAAATTGCTTCCATTGCCAGCCAGGATCTGGCATTTCAGCACTATCATGCAGCTCTAGAGAGAGCAAGTTGGACTTTAGATTCAACAATTCTGAGTCCTACAGCCACACTTTCTCCATGCTGTAGCTGGAATCGGGAGTACTGGGGCAAATCTGTTTCTGGCATACTCTTAATTGTAGCCAGATGTATCCAATATGGCGGCGATGACTTCATCCAAGATGGAAGTGTGCAGACTTGGCAACAGTGTATGGTGTCATCAAATATGGCGGCTGTGACATCATCCAAGATGGCGGATTTGGGTGGGGAGGTAGGCAAATTGGGCAACCTCCACTAACATAACACCCCCTCCCCTCTCCTCCCACAGAAAAATTGTGGGAAGATCAAATTCCATCAGGATAATGCATCACACCACAGTTATCTTTACTAACCTAAGAAAATGGTAGGAAAGATAGGTCACTTGGGCCACTTCCACTAACCTAAGTCATCTGACTGCTACCTCTTCCTAGGAACTGGTACCAAGTTTGAATTTTGGTAGTAAAGAAAGGTCAATTGGGCTATCTCTACTAACCTAAGAAAATCGTGGAAAAGAAAGGTCACCTCCACTAACCTAAGTCACCTGACCGCTACCTCCTCCTATGGATTTGTGGGCATAGGACTCGACTTGTGCTGGACATAGTCGTGCACTATTTTTTAGCGCCACTAGCACCATTTAGTTTGGTCGCCAAGGGTCCTGGACTCCAACTGACCTAGTACACAGTACCACCACCAGAGTGTGTCCTTATCTGTGACATAATCCAAGATGGCTGCCATGAGACAAGTACCATTATCCAAGATGGTGGGAAACAGTGTGTTCGCCACGAGGTCTCGGTCTAGTAAACTGTACCACCACCACGCAAACCACTCCTAAATTACCAAAATAATTTCAGTACTGACATGCAAACACCTCCTAAATAATGAAGCACACAGATGTGCAGACACAAAATCAACTTGTAATCCAAGATGACAGTCTGGGGTGGGGGAAATGGTGGGGAAAAAGACTCGTCCTGTGCCAGACATTAGTCTTTATTTTGCAGACAGTGTCTCCACCACGAGATCTTAAGTCCAACTGACCTAGTACACAGTACTGCTGCCAGACAGTGCTGTCATCCCTTGTGTGACATAATCCAAGATGGTTGTCTGGAGGAGGAAAATGGCACAACAGTGACTGAGCCTGCAGTGGGCTGCTAGAGAGAGTAAGGAAGGAATGTACTTTATTAATTTTGGAACAAGTTATTGAGGGATGGAGTGTATTTATCACACTGATACAGAGCAAACGCTCCTAACTGGTTGGCCACTGTGGCCAAGCGGTTCTAGATGCTTCAATCCATAACCGTGCTGCTGCTACGGTTGCAGGTATGAATCCTACCTTGGGCATAGATGTGTATGATGTCCTTAGGTTAGTTAGGTTTAAGTAGTTCTAAATATAGGGGACAGATGAACTCAAATGTTAAGTCCCATAGTGCTTCAAGCCATTTGAACCATTTTTGATCCACGACATGTTTGAGGTCACGCCAGACAGCCCGCAGACCTCTAAACTACTCCTAAATAACACTCTGCAGACACGCAAACCACTCCTAAATTACCAAAATAATTTCAGTACTGACATGCAAACACCTCCTAAATAATGAAGCACATAGATGTGCAGACACAAAATCAACTTGTAAACTGTCCAAATAGCTTATACCACAACTAACAGACCTGTTCGCAAAATAATGAAACATCCACGCAATCAACATTCACAAGCACTGTCTGCCACACCCTGTCCACTAGACTGCCCAGGAGGCTACAGGCCGCACCCATAAAGTGATGTGCCCATCAACTGTCAAACCATGCACAGGAGCCCGTTCGCGTCCTGCAAGTATGAGATGGAGACATCCCTTTCATACTTGGTACCTGAGAAATTTCTCTCGAAATATGTGTTCACCTAGGCACCATTCCAGATGCGTCCGAATGGGAGCGAAGATCTATTTACAGAGCTCACAGACGCCACTGTGATCCACCACTGGACGCAAGCCAGCATGAGCCATTGGTCTCACGCCGCTGCAGGTGAAAGTTGGGCCTATTTTTGGGTATACAGTCAGTGTTATACTGACGTCACAGAACTCCAAGGCACGCTCACACCACTCCCATACGCGAGACACCTCTGGGCAGCACATGTGTTTACCATTGATGACAGAGTAGCAGTGTGCAATGTTCCTAGCTGGACATGCAAGCTGCGTCTAATCATGCTTAACTGCCCAGGGTGACTGATTTAATGCCACGAAGTGAGCGCACATAGCTAAAAACCATCGGTAGCGCATCTAACAAGGTTCTCAGTCTTATTCTGATGTCACATGTCTATGTAAAATCAGAACCGAGTCGACCTCTAGGAAATTGTTTAGTGGCCCAGAAATAGTTAACACTCACTTTCTTGATGTCTCATCTTGTATGCATGGAAATTCTCTCCCTGACAGAAACCGTTTACAATAATAGCGCAGAATAATACCGAATGCAGTCTTCCTATCAGTCCTAACGTGGCACCCAGTCTATCACATATTACCCTTCCTGCTTTCACCACACACAAACGTTCCCTCCGCTATGTAGAGACTCTTATATCCCAGCACAAAAGAATGTCATGTGAATGAATCGAGCATTATGATTGGCTCTTATCAAATTTATCCTCCGAATTACTGATGCCACTGGTGTGGAAACACCACCCGCCCTTTCTTTCTGCAGATGAGACTTTCAGAGGGAAAAAAAACTGTGTTACGCAGATAGGCATATTGCACCGACAATGAAACCCTGCAAAGTGTCCATACATATCGTCAAATACGGAAAGACTCTTACTCAATTACACTGCTCTCCCATTGAAGACAGGAGCTTGAATATTAGAGCGCGAAACCGAACTCCAACCCAGCAACATATCACCACATACCATGTCGATGTAGTAAACATACTAAATCGCCCCTTTTTCATCATTCGTACATATACCGCGAAGACAGAGAGCACTGTTTATACTCCTCATAGCACTAGATATCCCCCTGCAAGGTCAGCGGACATCCACCCCTGACGGGTGACCAGAGCGCCCTCAGTGGATCGAAGTCACTCTCAGAACTGTTCTACAAATTCGGGCTCGTTTCCCTCGGCGCAAACGCGTTACTGTTTCCAGCCCTGACCAGGTTACTTTCTTGCTTTTTTATACGCACATCTCCAGACTCCGGGATTCCAAGAACACATGTATTTTCGCATGGTTTGCACACAGCAGTAGCATACCCATCGCTTGTGCAACATAATCCCAAAGATATTGACTGGAAATTATTTCTCTACAAACCAGAATGTTTGGCTTTTATCCCGTTTGCTGAATGTGAGAACTCGAAATGAATAGAGGAAAATCATATTTCCACTTGTGAATACCAATGTCAGTGATGTAACAGATTCCAAATCATCCCTATAATTTATAAAGTCAAGGTATTTCTCATGTCTAGAGAGCAAGCAAACGTCTCTTTTAAAATGGTTCAAATGGCTCTTAGCACTATGTGACTCAACATCTGAGGTCATCAGTCCCCTAGAACTCAGAACTACTTAAACCTAACTAACCTAAGGACATCACACACATCCATGCTCGAGGCAGGACTTGAACCTGCGACCGTAGCGGTCGCGCGGTTCCAGACTGAAGTGCCTGGAACCGTTCAGCCACACCAGCTGGCCAAACGTCTCTTTCTCCTGCTACTTGCACACATAACAATCGATGTTCCCTCAACTAAATAAAGGCGCGAAATGTGCAGAAGCAGTGAACCAAACAATTTACATGGGAGGGAATAACGGTCCAGTGCAAACACACCTCCATATTCAATCTCCTCAAATTTCCACACGATCTCGGAAGCCGCCCAACACATATGAGGCATTGGTTCACTGTTCTGCCAACTAGAGGACGGCAAAGTTAACTCAGCGGTCCTGTTGCACTAACTCAGGTCGTTCTGTTTCTACATGGGTTGCTGAAGGTGGTGGATATGGCTTTCTCCAACTTCTGCCCAGTTCGGATCACATGCGCAAAGCTGTACAAATGGGAGAAATTGAAATTTGTGTAGGGGATGACTGAAACCAGGTTGAAATTTTACTGTACAGACAAGATCGAGAAAGGTGATTCGTTTCGGGATATTGGAGTGTCAGAAATATGAATGAGTAGTGGTTGTAATCATTAAAGGAGTTGTCAATAGGATCCAAAGCAGTTATGTGCTTGAAGGGAATGACCTGATTCCAAATCTTAGACACCATTTCTAGCAGATAGCGAACTATAGAGATCTGAAAAGATAGTGTACATTTTCGTGCGACCTCAATCAGCACACCATCTACTACTGTTTGTGATCCTTCTCAATCATCCATCGCCTATAGCCCAGTGGATATATCACCGAACCTCTGACAGGGCATCGAGACAGAATACACTACAAATACTGTAGAAATATCTAGGTGCAGTGGCGTGAGGGATTCGCAAATACCGGTTTCATACCACGTTCCTTAGCTGAATCACTTTCTAAATTGAGTAATTTTGTCACGAGGATGTACTGTCGGCGGCGTGTAAGCATGATACTATATACTTCTGTGATCGCAGTCACGGTATTTGTCTGGACAAGAAACAACCTCATTCAGAGGTAATGTCGTACCTCAATTTGTAAAGCTGGTATAGCTTATGACATGGATATTTGTATGCACCTGTAGAACCAAGACCGCTTGTGACAGTAATATACAGTAGTTGTTGGGATCGGGTTTTTTAACATCTGGCGGTTTGTAAGACATACTTGTCTTTCTAAGACATGGTGGTAGGACTCGCAAGAAATACTTATGAGACATGTCCACCCATGAATGATTTTCTCTCACTATTATTTCATATCGCCAGCGATCAGTTATTGACGAAATATTATATTTAGTAGTAAGGGGTGCGTTATATGTTCGCAATTGAGCATCAGGCTTATAAAGTATGTGTCTGTGTTCCGACAAGTGCAAAAGAAAAGACTACGTCTGGTCGTAAGGAAGGTATGGATTTGACGTGGAGTACTGTGATAGCATGAGAAGAATACGTCAAGTCATAGGAGTGGGTACAGAAATTTCTATTTGCAGAGCCACAGCCGTCAGCAGGATGTATTTCCGATACTTCGCTCATTGTCGAGTGTCATTCAACTGAGACCACAATAGTACCATTTAGTTGTAAGTACAGGGATGAAATATATATGTGAACGATTTCATAGGATCATTCTGTCTATCCGTTCTTTGCTTTCAGCGACGGTGACCTGTGCGGGAATTATTCACGTTTCCAGTTAACGGCAGCAGCCGTCCGAATGCAAAGTCCTGTTGGAATGTAGCTGAGTTAACTTTGCCGTCCTCTAGATGGCAGAATAGCGAACAAATACTTAGTATGTGTTGGGTGGCTTTCGTGATCGCGTGGAAATTTGAGAAGACTGAATGTGGAGATGTGGTTACGATGGACTGTTATTCCCTCCCATGTAAATTGTCCAGTTGACTGCTTCTGCACATTTCTCACCCTGTAGCACATCTATTGTGGTTTGCGCATCTAGCAGGTGAAAGACAGGTGGAAGACACGTTTTCTGGTTCCTTAGACAAGAGAAACACCTTAGTTGACTTCATAAATTATAGGGATGATTTGGAATCTATTACATCACTGACGTTTGGTATTCATGAGTGGAAATATCAGTTTCTTCTATTTTTTTCGAGTTTTCACGTAAAGGTCCTCACAGACGATATAAGTTTCTAGTTATACAGTGGCTTACAGCATGCTCCACCTCGCTAAAGTTTCGGGTCTCTAGATAAATAATTTCCAATCTATATCTTCGGGATTATGCGGCGCGAGCAATCAGTATGCTACTGCTTTGTGCAAACCATGCGAAAGTACATGTGTTCTTGTAATCCCAGAGTCTGGAGATGTGTGTAGAAAAAAGCAAGCAAGCAACCCGGTCAGGACTGGATACAGTAACGCGTTTGTGCCGAGGGGAGCGAGTCCGAATTTGTAGAAAAGTTCTAAGTGACTTCGATCCACTGAGAGCGCTCTGGTCACCCGTCGTGGGTGGATGTTCGCCGACTTCGCAGGGGGATATCTAGTGCTGTGAGGAGTATAAACGGTGCCCTCTGTCTTCACGGTATATGTACAAATGATGTAAAAGGGGCGAATTAGTATGTTTAATACATTGACATGGTACACGGTGATATATTGCTGGGTTGGAGTTCGATTCACGCTCTAATATTCAAGCTCCTGTCCTCAGTGGGAGAACACTGTAATTGAGTAAGAGACTTTCCGCATTTCACGATATGCATGGGCTCTTCACAGGGTTTAATTGTCGATGCAATATGCCTATCTGTATAAAATAGTTTTTTTCCCTCTGAAAGGCTCGTCTGCAGAAAGAAAGAAATGGCGGATGGTGCATCCACACTTCACCTCTGTCGCTCCAATGTGCTATCATCGTTATTCTGTATCATCCAACAGAGAAAAATTACTAACTGGAAGCTTCACTAACTTTGTCTGGTAGAGAACTAGATAAGATTTTACAGCAACTCTCGCCTCCCATATATCGAAAACAAATAGCGCATGTGTGGCGACACCGAGCACATGTGATGATCCTATTAAATATACAGGTATTGATCCACTGCACAGACCAGTTTAAGGTTCAATTACCTGTACTGTAGGAGGATGACCATATCACACAGACTATAATATAAACCGTAAGAGACGCTCCCTGTGACCCTGTGTCATTGCTTGAAAGATTGCTTTTCTTTCTACTGTAACACGCCTTGTAGACTTGCCATACAATTTGTTTATGCTGCCACAATCTCGAGGTCTGTGTCAGGTCCTAAACTGACTTTCACACATTCTCATCCATTGCTTCTCACAGAAAACTAGACGTTGCGTGGTATAAGTCATGTCGTTACTGCTGCTACCATAACACACCACACACACCAAGATGATTTTAAATAAAAGACAGTTACAGCATAAGGAAACTGGCGGCATGCTGGAGACATTCCAAACTGCTGTCCAAAGGCTATTACGACCTCTACATTTAAACTTATGTCTCGCAGTAACGGAATAGCTGATGGCTTTGCATTACATTTCGACTGATTCCTCATATTGCAGTCTTGTATGCGATCACTATTTCGGTACTAGCCAGCCCCACAAGATGTTGCCCCTCCACCAAAACTCTTTCTCAAATTCAAACAAGCGATGTCAGCCAGTCATTATGTTGTAACCAACAGAACCAACAGCGTACCAGTGAACGGATGGGAAGGAAAAGACACCGTCAGTGTACTCTATTAATAAGCATCACAGTTGATAGTGTGAACAATTTTTGGATTTTTACAGTAATTTCGACACGTACCAATGATGCGACAGCATTTTTCCCTATTTCAGTAACATACCTGAACCGACCCTTCTCTACTTAGCGAGTATCACTGTGAATGTAGACAGATGATGTACGTCCATTCATTGTTAACTCTTGAACACATACACCATCAAAGTATACCAGACAGTGCTCTACATATTTCTAGCACCTCGAGCATAGTGCATAATTTATGATCTATCTCTATGTGGATGGGAGTCACAGAGTATTGTTGCAGTTTTAGGGTAAAATTAGAGACAGAAAGACCCTCTTGCACTGTCTTTGACCAGCCCGCCCTGCAGCACTGTTACCTATTTAATCTGTACCTGATCGGAAGTAGACCACTACATTCCACTTCTAGTGAATAAATGGAGCTAGCGAGTCCTTGCCCATCCAAGTACACAAGATTTCACCAGATGCACCCATATCAAGAAGGTTAGCACCAATTATTGGTGTATAGTAACATATTTGAAAGTGTTGTGATGTAATAGCAGACGGTTAAAAAGAACAAGAAACAGCTGGTTTTTGTGAAATGTTGGAACTCCAGATGGATGGAGTTCGACGCATTTTTACGTGAATCAACCATGCTATCAACTCTAAAATATTGTTCTAGAGTCTGGAACCAGTACCTGGAAGGTATTGGTAGGAGAGAACATAAACACAAGCACTACTAAGGCTACAACGTTCCAAACTAAAAACTGGCTATAATGTTAGATCACTCCAGTTTCCGACCTACTAATTGCGGGAGGGGGGGAGGGGAGGTGGTTAGGTTAGTGGAGGTAGCCCAATTGGCCTATTTTCCTGCCAACATTTGAACTTCCCGCCATGACGTCATTGGGACGTTGCCATATCTATTTCTGCCATCTTGGATCCGCCATCTTGAATAAATTCGGCAATAATGAAATGTGGGGCCATATGAACTTTATCCTACTACTCACCCAACTGTATGGCAGGCCAACATCGTCGAACATCACACCTAAACAGCAACTGTCATTGCGGTATGATGGATAACAAGGATGGTGAGTGGAAGGGGACAGAGAACCTCCCATGTCGGCGTGTGTAAGTTCACTACATAGGCTCCCGTCAGTAACTGCCATGGCGTCACGGTAAAGTCGGAGCTGGGGCCACCGCAAGCAGCAAACGACAGGTGGTTGGAACGAAATGTGCAGTGTCAACTGCTTTGAGCGGGCTGAAGACCGCTAATGACATGATTCCTCAGCAGGCATTGACAGGCGATGTCAACCACGAGTCAAGACGCTACCTGTATTTTTTATGGATATGAATAAGTAGTTCTGAATATTCTTTCACTACGTCTACCAGTGACCACAGGTCACACCCATCCGTCCGAGGAAAACTGGCAAGGAGCGAACTGGAAGAGTACCTCCTGACACCAAACATCCGTTACTCACGCTCTCTCATTGTCACCTCTTGCAGCTCAAACGATGGCGGAGCAGTTTGCAGCAAATTTGGCCAATCCGTTGTTTTGCTGCTGCCATGTGGCAAGCTGGACTTCAGATTCCACAATTCTAAGTCTTACAAATGCGCTTTCTCCATGTGGGAGCTGGAATCGGCACTGTCTTAGACTATAGATACTGCACCCAACCATGATTAAATCCAGTACTGCGTGCTTCGACATTTGCCAGCAGGAACAAAGGATATGCTACTGGAATGTTTTAAACTAATATGGCAGGCAGGCAGCTTCCCAAACTAGAGGAGAGAGGAAATTCTGATACCTCTCCTCAAACCAGGGAGGGACACACGTGTCCCAGAAGTTGTTGGATTGTCGCCTGAACGAGCTATGTAGGAAAGACCATGGAGTGCATGGTTAATCATCATCTGATCTGGTTGTTAGGCAACTTTTTAGCCGCTCTTAGTGTGGATTCCGAAGGCTTCTGTCCACTATCGACAACCTGCCCATACTAGAGGCGGCTCTTCAGCGGGCTTTCCTACACATACATCACTGTCTCAGACTATTCTTTGGTATCAGTAAAGCATATGACATTACTTGGAGACACGGTATTCTCGTGCAACTCCATCTATGGTTCTTTCCTGGTCCTTCACCTCTTTATACGGTCCTTATTGTCTAAACGCTTTTTTGGTCTCAAGTGGGTGAAATATTGTCTGATCGCTTTGAGCTGGAGTATTTTGTTCCTCAGGGCAGTGTCGCAGGTTTTACCCTCTTTGCCATAGCCGTAAAGAGTATCTTGTCTATGGTAAGAGCCCCAATACAATGCTTGTTATTTGTGGAAGATTTTGGTGTTTTCTGTTCCAGGCAACTAACAGCGTAGATCTCAAAGGAGTGGGCTGCGAACATCGTTTTTGTTTTCCACAGATAAGTATGTGTGTTCGTTTTAATCGTTCTTGTAGTATTTTTAACATACCTGACTTGAACATGTGGAACACAGTTCTACATTTTAAAGACTCAGTAAAGTTTCTGGGACTCAGTTTTGATTACAAAAAAAAATGATTCAAATGGCTGTGAGCACTATGGGACTTAACTTCTGAGGTCATCATTCCCCTAGAACTTAGAACTACTTAAACCTAACTAACCTAAGGACATCCCACACATTCATCTGCGAGGCAGGATTCGAACCTGCGACAGTAGCGGTCGCGCGGTTCTAGACTTTAGTGCCTAGAACCTCTCGGCCACACCGGCCGGCTTTTGATTACAAACTGTCATGGTTACCCTGAGAGACCTGAAAGCCAATTCCCAGAAGGTACTGAATAGCGTAACAGGCCTTTACCACATGTCTTCTGGAAAAGACAGGGCATGGCTGCTTGACTTTTATAGGACTTCTGTGCGTTCATGGCTAGACTATGAATGCAGAGATATGAGTCAGTGCGACCTTGTTTCCTGAAGATTATTTACGCTGCCTATCAACAAGGGACTAGGCTGGGCACAGGTGCCTACAGGACCTGCTCTGTACTCAGGCCCTGTGCTAAGGCTACGGAATTGCAAGTCACTAACCGGTGACAGCTCCTCACGGAGCATCAGGCATGTGAGGTAACTGCAGCTCCCTCTTCACCTCCATACCATATTGTAGCTAGTCCATACCTGGAATGCCTAGTCTCTAATCGTCCAGAAGAAACAAGGCTGTTTGGCATCAGCATGCATCGTGTGCTGGAGCATGAACATCACAAAGACAGCGTTTTAGCCGCCTGCCACCATTGCTACTGCAGAGTAATTTTGGATTTGGTGCAGTACGTGAGAAACTCCACTCCTCCATGCTTTTGATGCATTATTACACGACAATTTAATTGAGCACCGTACTATACAGATTTCTTTACTGATGGTACGAAACAGGGACACTGTTGGTTGTACTGTTGTTTTTCCAGATCGTGTCATCAGGGTCCGACTGCCACAAGACTTTATTGTCTTCGATGCAGAATTACGTGCGACCTTGCGGGCATTGGAGCAGATGAGGTGTGCTTCAAGTGCTAAATTCCTTGTCTCTTCCGGTTCTCTGAGTGCCCTTCACTGCCAGATAAAGTAGGCAAGAATCTCCAGGACAACTGTCTCTAATTAGCAGGGCATATTGGGATTGCTGGCAATGAAAGGGCAGAAGTAGCAACCAAGGAGGTGTGTCGTGACCCCCAGTTAAATCAATTTGCCATCTTCTTGCATTCTGTCTCCTTACTGCTGAGGTACAGAGTCATGCTTTTATAGGAAGACAAGTAGCTAAAAGTGACAAATAATGACCTTCGTCTACCAAAGGTCACTACGTGGGCATAGTGTGCCTCCTTTCAACTACAAAGTTATGATTAAGGGCTCCTTACTCGTCTTCACATAGGTCACCGTCCTCTGCCGCACGGCCTCTTGCTTCAGCGTTATGACCTTCAGATATGTGGTGCTTGCGGCGTACTGAGTTCTATGCGCCACATTTTATTACACTGTGTTTTCGGAGCAGAGGGCAGCGGTAGATTTCCTGGCAGATCTGCCCTCTACCTTAAGTGACGTTCAAATGGATGTGGTGAAACTTTAAAGGTTTTATGAAATGTGGTGAAACTCTAAAGGTTTTATAATCTGTCCAACTTGTTTCCAATAATTTTATGGAGATGTTCTGAATGTATGAAGAGGGTGACTGACTCACCCATGGTCTTTGTAAGTAGTCAGCCGGTCACATATACAGACGCCGTTGTTTTAGCTGCTTTGTCATTATACTTTTGTTTTAATCCTGATGTAGCATTTTTCATGTTTTCTCCAGTGTCTTAAAGCGTTTGAATTAGAGTGATTCTGTGAGTGAATGTGAGTGAGGTGGGAGTGAGTGCAGGCGAAATGCTTTCTAGGTTTCATTCTCACTGTGTGCAACAATTTTAGCGATTTAACCACATTCGTTCCTTGTAAAATCTGTCACAGCTGTGATAACCTCACCTTTGTGCGCCCAGAATGTCAACATACACACACAAACACCCACACACACCCACACAGTACCTTGCGTTTGTCGGTGCACTTGTGAAGCTGCAGTTATTTCTGAGCCCATGAAACCCCCCCTCCACCCCCTCCCTTGCTACCATTCCCCCAGACCACCAGATAGACCCACAGTTTTTCGCATTGCGAAGTTTCTGGTACCTCCAAAGGCTGAGTCTGGTAAAAAATCTAGCATTGTCTCTAACGTTGCTTCTGTAGTTCTTACAAAACGCTCTTAAACCAAGAAAAGGAAATGATAAAGTCCCACCGCAGGCGAAAACAGGCGGTTGACCGTCAGACCAAGTCGATATTATTCGACCAGACGGTTCTTCTGCTTCAGAGCCAATGCAGTGTGAAATCCGCCCATGGCAGCCATCTTGTCCCGTGGCTGAAACTCCACTCGTTGTGCGCTCCCCATCCTAGCGGGAAGAAAGTGTGAAAGTGCAACCCTACTGCTCAATACGATATTGCAGTGCCTGTCTTGTTTACAAGTGCAATGATGTCCAAAGGTGTTTTGCATCGTACTTCTGAATGACATACACACTGTAATACCCTTTTCATCGAGTGACACCAGGCAAGTGATTTTCAGTTAACATGTTCCCTTGCATGGGAGTATTCATAATGAATGTATGAGTGCAGGTTATAGACACATGGTTAATGACATGTAGGAGTTTGGGTATGGCTGTCCGTTATGCTTGGTTAATCAATAGTATGACGAACGCACGCTATAAGCAGGAGAACCGGTTTTGAGTCTCGGTCTGGCACAAACTTCCATTGTCATCATTCTGTTATACAGCTGATGGTTGTCCATGTCGGCAAATGTGAACACATTTCATGTATCTCATGATAAATGGCTCCCATACTACAGTGGAGGACTCATCTGGAGGAACTGAAAGTCCTGTCAGAGGCACTCTCCCTGTCCTTGAGTTTACAACAAAGACATTTTAAGGCCACTGACACCCCTGTGCTATGGGGCTATGCCCTCCACCGAAAGCATGACCTAAATGCTGGAAGAACCAAGGGAGAGATAGCTGTGTTTGCCAATAAAACATAAACCACTCCTTTTCTCTCTCTCTGTTTACTGACCCACAGTCAGTAACCACTGCATTTCGTTAGGGTCAGAAGATAACTGTCTGCTCACTGTATTTATCTGTACTCGATGTGATAGACGCTGAGGCTCTCACAGGCCTTAATGATCTACTCCCCCACCCATATCACATACTGGGTGGTTTCAATGTCCATATGTATTATGGGGCTCCAACTATACGTACCCTAGATTTTGAGCCTTGGAGAACCTCATGAGGTCTCAGGAGCTGTGTATCCTCAACACAGACCGTTAAAGTCATTTCTCGGTTGCTGCTGAGTCGTCCTCAGCCATCGACTTCTCATTCCGCTATCCATCATGGCAGATTCAACTCAGTGAGAAGCATCTGATGATCTTCATTCCAGTGACGACTTCCCACTATGGATCCATTTAATTGATGGTGAATTGCTTGAACAAGAGCCACCAAAATGGATGGTCAGCAAGGCTAACTGGGTGCTGTTAAGCCAGCTGGCAGCCTCCAAGAATGGGTGCACCACATGACACGAGTGATCCACTAAGCTGTTTACTTATCCATCCCAAAGTAGTCAGGCCGTCTTAGGAGGCAACCTATATCTTTGGGGGCTGATGAGTGCCACTGAGCAATCTAGGACGAGTGCGCAGCTCTTGGACAGTTTAAATATCGCCCAAGAGCAGACAACCTTACAGCCTTTTGAGTCACAAGATCCCAGGCACAACAGACGAGAACATGACAGCGCCATGGCAAGTGTTGGTGAACTCTGTCAGCCATTCGACTCGATCTACAAAAGTGTGGTAAGCCATCAGAAGCATTTCCAGAAAACACAGTCATATACCAACAGCTGCAGTGCCGAATCAGAGGTGTCTCCAAATACTGCCCGCAGGCATCACTCAGACTATAACAGCACATTTTGTAACGACTGTTGCCAATAGCAGCCAGGCTCACACTACTGTGTGACTGTGGCGAGGGGCAAGTTGGACTTCAGATCCAATATTCTGCGTCTTATAACTGCCCTTTCTCCATGAGGCAGCTGGAAACGTTACTGTCTTAGACTCGTTATACTGCACTTAGTCATGACCAAATTCAGCACTGCATGCTTTGGCACTTACCAGCAGCGTAAAAAGAAAATCGTCCTCAAATGATTTAATCTGATATAGCAAACAGGTTCGTGGAGAGAGGAAATTTTAGTACCTCTCTTCAAATTAACAAAGGACCTGACATGTCTGAGTAGTTACCAGAGTATTGCCTTAACGAACTGTGTAGGAAAGACCCTCGAGCAAATGGTTAACCGTCGTCTGATCTGGTTGTTAGAGATCAGGCAACTCCTCAGCCACACTCAATGTGGATTCCATAGATTATGGTCGACTGTAGACAACCTAAGCCAAATAGAGGTGGCTATTCAGCAGGCCTTAGCATGCAAAGAGGGTGTCATTGTGAGGGTCAGTTCGGGTGAGGTGGGAATGAGTGCATGAGTGTAGTTTTGTAGGTCTCATCCTCACTGTGTGCAACAATTTTAGTGATTTTATCCACATTCCTTTGTTTTAATATGTGTCAGGGCGCTGATAACCTAGGCACTGAGCGGCCACGAAGTTGAAATACACACACTCTAGTATGGTGGCCAGGTGTGTTACGTTTCTTAGTTGAGGTCCATGGCGCGAACAGCTCGATCTAAATGGTCCAATAGGTTCTCGACTGGGTTTTAATCTGGGGTGTTTGGTGGTCATGGCAGTATCTTGTTGTACAATGAACCATGCACATGTACACTGTGAACTGTGCGACTCTTTGTAGTGTCCTACTATTAAATGCCACTGCGCTGAGGAAATGGAAACTACATGTAAGAATGGACATATTCCCATAGGATATATGCGCATTTGTGTTGATCTATTGTGCCTTGCACAATTTCGGGACCACCCAGGGAATGGCACGAAAACTTCCAGATATCATAACACTCCCTCTTCTGCCCTGACCCTTCCAACGATTGTTGCAGGGTGTTTGCTTACAGACATTTCGCGCCATACACACCAATGGTATGATGAAGCATAAAACGTGATTCATCCGAGAAAGGACACTTGTCACCACTCACAAGGGAACATGTGTCAATAAACGATCTTGATGAAAATTGGTCGGCGTGTAAAGGGGTAAAATAATGCAATACATATTTTTTTGTTTATGTCCAGTTTCATTTTTAAGGGTTAAAACACATCGCAAAAGGTAATTTGCCATTGAGGTTACGAGGGAATATCTTCGAATCGATGATGTATACAAAATGTTTCTCATATAAAAGTTGATATATAATTAAAATTCTAGAAACTTGCATAATAGAATTTTGTAATAATTTGAAGTTTTGCAAAATTTCTCGCCACCATTAATTAATTTTGAAATGAAAACTCTTGTTACAACATAAACTGAAAAAGCTTTCAAGTTACATACATCCAAATGTAATAAAGCTGGTTTCTCAAGTACCATTATTGGCAAATAAGCTGTACACTGTTTGCTATAAGTCTTATTTCACCATACCTTACTAAAATCTCTAAACATTCATTGTTGCCTAGCAATTTATTTTACTTTCATTTGTTTTATGTTTGAATTGTTAATTTACATTTTACATTTGTTTTAATAAGGAAGACATTATTTTGAACCAGAATCATTATAATACTGATAATTTGTAAATAAATATTTGAAGCATAATGTTTTCTTACACCATACATATAAAATGGACGAAATTTCTTCACATAAAATATATGATAGAGTACAGAACATAAAACAAAATTCAGTAGGATTTCAAGTGTTCATTGGTGATCCCAAGGGCGTACCCAGGATCTGAACTGGGGGGGGGGGGGGGGGGGGGGCAGGTCATACTAGTCTCAGGAAACAAGGACTTGAGACAACATACAACACTTCTTATTAAATAAAACAGTAAACCAGTGAAAAACTGCTTTTAATAAACATTTTAAATACAAGAATGCACTTGTACAATCCGAGAAAACATGGAGCATTTCTTATTAAATAAAACAGTAAACTAGTGAAAAACTGCGAATATCTTCTAGGGGGGGGGGGGGCAGCTGCCCCCCCCCCCCGTACCCCTCGCTGGATACTCCCATGGGTCATCCTCTAAATATCCTGATTTCTATCAGGTATATTTCAGTACATTGGTAAGCATTCACGAAAATAATTGATTATGTAATAGTGGCTGCAACTTAATTATATGGATTCTCAAGCGGAAATTGACACCAAAATCATTCAACAGACCTGCATTAGAGAAACTTCTCACGAAGTTCTTCTATCATCGAAAGCCTGACACACCTCACGACTGCATCTGTACCGTCAACGCCTTTGGGATCACAAGTTCGTTGCCCTCAGATACCGTCCTCTATAACATACTTTCACAGTGACAGCCCTAAGAATCTAACAATAATACAGATTTTGCTCTCTCGATAGGAAATAAAATATCTTTGAAATATATTTTGACCTAGTCAGACGATGGTTTACCAGATTTTGATGCTGTCGTCAGCACAAGAAACAACTATTCTTCTTATGCAACATTCCATTAATAATTTGGCCACTGCATACATCGTTAACACCATCACACAGAAACATCGTGTAATTTTTTTCCTGAATCCATGTCTTTAATAACACG
Organism: Schistocerca cancellata; assembly: GCF_023864275.1. Lineage (NCBI taxonomy): Eukaryota > Metazoa > Arthropoda > Insecta > Orthoptera > Acrididae > Schistocerca > Schistocerca cancellata. The sequence continues at coordinate 99,108,079 of NC_064629.1, read as the reverse complement.
TGAAGAGCTGTGGAAGGTAGAGTTTATAAGCGTCGAAAACGAAGACACAGAAAAACTGAAAAAACAGCAAATCAGAGTTATTCATCTGCACAACTCACGTTTCTAATAAACAAGCGAAATAACACACTGAGCTGTGCAACCAAGTGCACCAACAACCAGGTAAATGTCACATGTTCAAAGTACGGATCTGGGATATGAAATGAACATCTCATGCTATAGCAAAACGTGACACTTACATCTTCAACCTGCACAGTCCGAATGGGACGACAACCAGGAAATTGATTCCAGTCAGCACCGTACGACTCCCAGGAAATGAATGACAAGACTTCGAGGTTCTTTTCTTTTACCTCAAATTCTGGTGGACGGACGATATGGCAGCAGCTAGTGTGACGAACGTAAAGGGCCCCAAAGCATGAAAATACTGGAGAATGCTGCAATAGTTTCCCTGATATTTTGTAGAAATACGCTTAAACATTTTCTTAGGTTGGTACCGACTTTACGAGATCTTTTACTAGTGTTTGACGTAGCATGCACAGTGTCTAGTAGGGAAGGCAATACACAGTGTTGCCTGCACATAAAATACTGTTGAAAGTGTGCAAAATTTCTCACGTTTCATGGAAACAGAAAGGCAGGATTATTGTTGACATCCATACCGAATAGATACTTGCTGAGTCTCAAGTGGTTACTTGAGGACTAAGTCACCGTTGCGGCCTCGGGTCAGGTATCAACTCCTGTACTGAAACTTGAAAAATACGCCGAGCAGGCCCTGGGAACCACCCAAAGTGACCTTCGGTAGTCCCAAAATCCACTTCCTTGTGTGAGAAACTTTCAGCCACCACCCAAAAGTGAGAACTACACGCTTTAATTTCAGAAATAAATGCCACTGAACAGATACAGGATCATCAATCGATCTGTACAAGTAACGTCAGTTGTAGACTTTACAGAACGCCGAAACTACACAGATCAACAAAAATGTTGCATCACCACTTTATTTAGGAATTAATTGTGCAGGACAAAAAAACCGGCTATGATGATTGCATATATATTCATTTGCAGTGTATCCAGGTCACCAAATCAAAATATCAAACATATGTTTAACGACAAAATCTTCGGTTTCCCTTGGGAGCTTTTTCACAGCACACCTGAGCAACTGCAGTGCATAGTGGAACGTTCCCTAGCTTAGATGCAGGCTTGAATCCGTCGTTGGATACCATCTATTACGTCATCGAGCCAACCGTGGTCCAAATTGTTCCACTCTTCAATGGCAATTCTGCATAAGTCGTGGACTGTACGTGGGCGATGTAGACGTCCAAAAACAGCTCTTTCCAATCGATCCCACACCTGTTCGTTTGGTTATGTACGCGGAACAGGCAATACATTCAATTTTAGAATTCGTAGCATGCTGAAGGAAAGTGTTCACGAGGAAGGAACGATGAGAATATGAGTTATCATCAGACAATATGAAATTGTCACCAGAGTGTTGGGGATACGCTCCCACTATTGGTTGCAAAATCTCGTCCCTGTATCGTAGAGCAGAGAGATTGCCCTTAATACACATAAAAGGTGTACGCTGGCCCCATGAAATTCCACCCCAAAACGTCACTCCACCACCACCTCGTTGGACATGTGGGAGGCGTTTGATATTACCGGTTTGTCTTCAAACACTTTGTCTGCGATTTCAAAGGTACAAAAAGATCCAAGCTTCGCCTGTAAACAGCCGACGCCAATCCTGAGGGGTCCATTCTGCGTGATTTCTTGCCCATTTGTAATGGAATCCATGGTGTGTGATCTACCACGTGGTACTCGGCATAGTCGTTGGTAATGGAGATTCGCACCATGAAATCCCCTTCTAACATTTTGATGCGATGCATGACGTCTTGCAGCCTGGAGCATTCAGACCACGGTTCCTTTGACTCAAAAGTCGTAGACATTGATTATCGTGTGCATCTGTGGAACGTGGACGACCAGTGTGGCCAAAGTCCTCAACACTACATGCCAACTGGGAGAACGATTCCATGTCCGCACATCACTTTGATTCCGGTGCACAGGACGAGAAACTTCTCTGGTTGACAAGACCTCTGCATATAATGTGATGACTCAATCATTATTTGCGATTGACCTTCGTGGCATGATGGATGTTGACTCACTTTCAAGTCAAATAGCGCAATCCATTCCTGCATTCCTTAGCTAGCGCTCATGGTAACTGTATGTATGTTTACAAACAATGACAGGAGTAAACTTCCGACCGGTACACAAAATCGCAATAGCACCAATCCTGGAAGGCATATCGGGGTGGAATAATGCTTTTGTTGATGTGTGTACACAGGATTTTTATCACACTGGTCAGGAAAATTCTAATTTCGAATTTATTTCTCTCGTTGCTCCCCTTGGTTTCTCAAGAGCAAACATTTCGGTTAAGTTCATATCTCATTAATTTCGAATATCATCCATGGTCCCTGACTGGGAATGTGATTTGTACATGACGAGGGTCCAAACCATTTTGCTGCTGAAATAAGACGAGACCAAACACGCCATTATGGTGCAAGATGTATAGATCGAGCAGGGAGTGTACGAATGTGTCCAAAATCATATAAACTAAATCTTTTGGATTTTCCTATATGGACTCATCTCAAAAGTGAAGCGTGCAGAACTCACTTTGGTAAGTTTTAAAAAGTGAATCCGTGAGCTACACCGTCTAGTCAAGATTTACGAGACACTGTTAAAAAACTGTAATTTCCGGCATAAACGTGTGTATTATTGCATCTAGTTACGAGGACGGCACATAAAACTTGTTTATTAACAGATACAAATGCAATATGTAACATTTGAAAGCTGTATTCTACGTGCACCTTCATGTTTTCGCGACAGGTTGCAGTTTCTGCGGCTGCACGCCAAAATCTAATCGGTTAAAATCGTATTTGTTGCTTAGGTAAACCATGGGTGAAATATAAAGCCAACTATGTGGGGCTTAATCGAAATATTTGTTTGAAATGCATTTTAGTAACTAGGACAATATTTTGTGCTGAAGTCAGTAGCAGCTGGTAACCATAGATTCGCAATTATCTCGCAAACAGCTCGTTTCCCGATTAGTCTTTGCTGGAACGATTATTGTTTTACTATCGAATATTTTCACCTGTGTCAGCTTTCGCTAATAATTATGATACGTACTGTATACAAACGACGCGGCCAGGAACGTTGTCATCTCTCTGATATGTTTCGCATGTGGGAAGATCACGTCGTTAGAAAATTATTACGAAGTTGAAAAAGAATTCAGGATGATCAGAGATAGATGTAAGACTAACAATTAATCCTCAGCTTAAATGTATGTAATGAAAAACGCGGAAATAGACGAAAAAAGCGAAACTGGTTAACAACACTACCCTGATAAATAACTGAACAAATCACAACCCTAATGCATACAGTGGTGGAAGGAGCTCATAAATTTAGCTACAGTCAGTGCAGATACCAGCTTGAAATTTATCAGTAGAATCCGTACTAAGTATCAGTCACTCACGAATTAGGTTGCTTTCAGAACACTCATTAAATCAATTGCTCAGTATTGTATGTCGATTTAGGATCTTCACTAAAATGGATACTACAAAAATGTTGAACGTTTTGGAGAGGGTAACGCTCAAAATTACGAAAATCCACGTTCCAATACAATACAAGAAACGTTAACTCCCGACCACGACTTGCGAATGGAATAGTAAGAGGTGAAAATGAGCCAGGTACACCAGACTGCTTCTTCCACAAGTTGCATTGTGGCTTGTGGAGTAGAGATGTAGAAGTACACAACTGCATCGTCTACGAAAAGCCAATGAGAGCAACAAACCTTATGTACGAAAGGCGTCCTTAGGAAATGCAACACATTTATTTCTCAAAGCGGGTTGGTTTTATTCGCGATTCCAATACACCATATTATTCCTCAGTCTTTTGGGTACAAAACCCTATTCTTAACATAATCTCCGTTCAATACGACGGCCTTGAGCAACCTTACTTGGTGGGCGTGTATGCGCGCGTGGTACCACTCTACTCGTCGACGTCGGAACCAACGTCTTTCTGTATCAATAACCTCCTCATCCTCAACGTAGGACTTCCAGCGGAGTGCATCCTTCATTGGGAAAAACATATGGAAGTCGAAAGGCGTGAGATCCGGGTTGCAAGTTGGATGAGAAAGAAGAGTCCGTTGAAGTTTTGGGAGTTTCCTTCTGGTGCGCAGACTTGTGTAAGGCCTTGCGTTGTCATGGAGAAGGAACGTTTGATTGTGATCCGTCGATCACCGCGAATGAGTGTGTCCGCACGTTCCAACACTGCAGGAGTCACAGCTGTGTGCAGCCGGCCGGCACGCCGGATATCAGACAGGTTTGCGCGCCCTTATTGCGATGATAACAGACGCCTCGGCCAACGACTCACAGTCCTTATGTTCACTGCCAGGTCTCCGTAGAAATTCTGGAAGCGTCTATGAATATCTGCGATGCTCTGATTTTCCACTAAAGTATACTCAATGACAGCTCTCTGCTTGAAACGCACCTCCGTTGCAGACGCCATTTTGAAGGCTACGTATAGCTCTGCCACCTACTGGACCTTCATGAAACTACAGGGTCTGAAGCTGGAATTTCCACGATGTCCCACAGCAACTTCTGCATTTTTTCAGCCGAAATCGTTCTAAAAAACAAATGTTGCATTACTTATTGAACACTCCTCGTACAATATCATGGAATAATAGTAACGGTCCAGTCACATGTCGCGTTGAAAAGCCGGTCGCTACACTCGCTTTTGTCGTTGTCTTCCAATTTACACTGAAGTGCCAAACCGGTATAGGCGTCCGTGCTTCTTATATTTAATCGTATGGCTAGGGGCCCCCGTCGAGCACGCCGTTCGCCGGGTGCCGGTCTTTCAATTTGACGCCACGTCGGCGACCTGCAGTCCATGAGGATGATGATGAGGGCAGCACAGCACCCAGTCCCTGGGCAGAGAAAATTCCCCGACCCAGCCGGGAATCGAACCCGGGCCCAGAGGATTGACAATCCGTCATGCTGACCATTCAGCTAACGGGGTCGGACTGGCGTTCATACTGAAATATAGAGTTATGTAAACTGTCAGAATAAGGCACCGAGATCACAACGGCTATATAAGACAACAAGTGTCCGGTACAGTTGTTATATCGGTTACTGCTTCTACATTGGCAGGTTATCAAGATTTAAGTGAGTTTGAACCTGGTGTTACAGTCGGCGCACAAGCGATGGCACGCAGCATCTACAACGCAGTGATGTACTGGGGATTTTCCCGTACGATCATTTCACGTGTGTATCGTATCAGGAACCCGGTAAAACATCACACCTCCGACATCGCTGCGGCCGGAGAAAGGTCCTCAAGAACGGGACGAACTAGGACTGAAGAGGATTTTTCAGGATGACAGAAGTGCAACGCTTCCGAAAAATTGCAGCAGATTTCAATGCTGGGCCATCAACAAGTGTCAGCGTGCGAACCATTCAACGAAACATCATCAATATGTGCTTTCGAAGCCGAACGCCCACTCGTATACTCTTGATAACTGCACGACACAAAGCTTTACACCTCGCCTAGACCCGTCAACACCGACATTGGACTGTTGATGACTGGAAACATGTTGCCTGGTCAGACGAGTCTCGTTTCAAATTGTATCGAGCGAATGGACGTGTACGGGTATGGAGACAGCCCCATGAATACATGGACTCTGCACGTCAGCGGAGGCTCTGCAATGGTGTGGGGTGTGTGCACCTGCAGTGATTGGGACCCCTGATGCGTCTAGATACGACTCTGACTGGTGACACGTACGTAAGCATCCTGTCTGATCACCTGCATCCATTCATCTCCATTGTGCATTCCGGCGGACCTGGGAAATTCCAGCAGGACAATGCGACAGCCCACACATCCACAAGCCGGCAGGTGTGGCCGAGCGGCTCTAGGTGCTTCAGTCTTAAACCACGCGACCGCAACGATCGCAGGTTCGAGTCCTGTCTCGGGGATGGATGTGTGTGATGTCCTTAGGTTAGTTAGGTTTAAGTAGTTGTAAGTTCTAGGGGACTGATGACCTCAGATGTTAAGTCCCGTAGTGCTCAGAGCCATTTGAACCATTTTTGAACACGTCCAGAGTTGCTACGGAGCTGCTCCGGGAACACTCTTCTGAGTTTAAACACTTCCGCTGGCCACCAGACTCCCCCGACATGAGCGTTATTGAGCATATCTGGGATGCCTTGCAATGTACTGTTCAGAAGACGCCTCCAACCCTCGTACTCTTACGGATTTATGGACAGCCCTGCAGGATTAGTGGTGTCATTTCCCTCCAGTACTAATTCAGACATTACTCGAGTCCATGTCACATCGTGTTGCGACATTTCTGCGTGCTAGAGGGTGCTTACACGATATTAGGCTGGTGTACCAGTTTCTTTGGCTCTTCATTGTGTAACGAAGTACGAGGATAAGTCAATTATTATCCGCAAAGTAGTTATAAAATTTTTTTTGTAATCAAACAGGAAACTTACAACAGTATCATTTTTCGACATAGTCTCCTTGCGTCTCAACGCACTTGGTCCATCGTACAAGCTTCCTGATGCCCTCATAAAAGAAGGTTCTCGGTTGAGCTGCGAGCCAGGAATGCGCCACTTCTTTCACTACTTCGTCCGAGGCAAACCGACGGCCCCCTAATGGCCGATGATCTAGTACTTGAAATTTGAGTTTCTGGAGCGTTTCAGCAGTGTGGGCAGCAGTATGCGGACGGGCATTGTCGTGCTACAACACAACACCTTTTGACAGCAGTCCTCGGCGTTTGCTTCTAATTGCAGGCTTTAGCATGGCAGTAAGCATCTTACTGTAACGTACACTGTTTATTGTTGTGCCCCTTCCCCCGTAATGTTCCAGTACTGGACCTTCTGCGTCCCAAAAAACCGTAAGCATCAGTTTTACTGAGGATAGTTGGGTCTTTTTCTTGCACGGCGAATTTGGATGTTTCCATTTCATACTCTGCCGTTTACTATCCGGCTCGTAATGATGAATCCATATTTCGTCACCATTAATGATCCTGTCTAAGAAGTTGCCCCCTTCGTTACCATGGCGATCCAAATTTTTTTGCAGATGTCCAAGTGCGTTCGCTTACGCTGCTATGTGAGTTGTTTTGGGACCCATCTTGCACAAACTTTATGAAACCCAAGTCTGTTGTGGATGATTTCGTAGGCAGAACCATGACTAATATGTAGACGATGTGCCACTTCGTCAATAGTTAATCGTCCGTCTAAGACAATCATTTCACGTGAACGCTCAATGGTTTCTTCATTTGTGGCGGTAAACGGTCGTCCGGCTCCTTCATTGTGCGTAACGCTTGTGCGACCATTTCGGAATTTTTCAATCCATTCGTAGACACTCCGTTGTGACAAAACACTGTTCCCTTACTGTACCGAAAGTCTTCGATGAATTTCGGCCTCTCATACGGCTTCCGACCGGTCCAAATAGACTGCGGAGCTGCCATGATTAACAGCATGGCAGCGATAACGAAACAAACCTAGCAGCTTGAAAATTGCAAAGATATTACAACAAACAACCACAGCATGCGTCATCAACGTAAAACGACAGTACTACCAAAATAAACAGAAATATAACGAAATTGCGGGTAATAATTGACTTACCCTCGTACTTGCTCCCATTTGCTTGGAAATCTAAAATTTAATCACACAGCCGTCCCATATTGCGGACGCCCGATGCAAAACTGTGCCAAGGGCTTTCCGGGAATCAGGAAACAGGACATCGTCTTGAACTCTGCTGTGCAAGTCATTCTGAAGATCTTTAACGAACAGAGAGTATTATGTTTCACGAGATCTGTCCTTGGGGACCCATGTTGCTTCCTGCAGATCAATTGTTAGGTCTCCTGGAAAAATCATCGTGCACAATAATTCTACAGTCACATGACGTCAGTGATAGGTCTTTAGTTCAGCGCAGCTGCCCAGCAATATTTCCTGAAGTCTGGAGCAACTTGTACATTTCTCGAACCACGAGGGACGTTCTCACTTTTTTACAGACATACAATAGACGCACTAGCTGAAGGGTGCGACAGATACGCCACCAGGTACAGTAGACCTCTCTCTGCCCAATGATTTCGGATGCATTTCAGTTCCCCACTCCCTTTTCACAATTCGTTACAGAAATGAAGCAGAAAATGAGCCATGAATTTTGTCATAGAAGCTTTATTGAAAGGAAAACTTGCGTATTTCTGCCTTCGCTGTACTATCATAGAATTCAAATTACTTGATAACTGTTCTCCCACTAATGATTTGAATCCCATTTACTACTGTAACAGCAGTTAGCATTGGCCGTTGTTACCACATTAATTGGGCACATAAAAGGTAATGCTGTCTGAAACGTAAAGGTTGATTTGAACAGCATAGTGCTTTTACAGACATTGCCTACTGGAGGTAATAAGCCATTGTAACCTCCGAACTTAGAACTGACTGTTTTAGGGGGACCTACAGATAAAGATGGACTCAGAACCAACAGCCAGTTTGGGACTTTTGATGTTAAAGTATCATTTTCGGAGATTAATGAAGCAATAAAAAACAGGCAAAATTCTACGGACAACTAACGATTGCACTAAGCATTCTGATATGTACCCAGTTAGCCATACTTTAATTGGATAAAAAGAAAATAGTCACCAATCACAGTCATTTACTAATGCTATCATACTCAGCAGACGGGAGAGAATGAAATGCATTGTTTTATGCGATCGTTCGTATTGCGTGGAAAAGTAACATTTTGAACATATCTTTCTACACAGATTCATTCACACATCCTAGCAGTTTATAAGTGAAACATCTTGCACAACAATAAGACTTCAGGGCTTACAGTCAGTCCTGTCCAGTATGAATGGAAACAGGAACGCAGCGTTGCCGATGATTTGTCATCCTTGGTTAAGTTGTATTTGCGCTATGATGTTACAGAACATGTAGTAAGACTTTCGATGCCGATAGTTAGGTACGCTGAGCTTCTGGAATAGTGTTGTGACTTGGCAAGACAGCCAAGCCACTATGATTGGTAGCCGAAAGGCACGCGTTAAGCTCACGCAGGCTGGCGTGAGGTCTTGAACATTAAAGGAGTTGAGTCTAGTAAAAAAAAGTACGGATCTTCTGGAATGCTTAGCTTTTAATCCATAATTGGTGAACATCGGTCAGACGGTACATGCATCATAAGATAAATAGCAAATGATAATGGCGCCTTGCTAGGTCGTAGCAAATGACGTAGCTGAAGGCTATGCTAACTATCGTCTCGGCAAATAAGAGCGTAATTTGTCAGTGAACCATCGCTAGCAAAGTCGGCTGTACAACTGGGGCGAGTGCTAGGAAGTGTCTCTAGACCTGCCGTGTGGCGGCGCTCGGTCTGCAATCACTGACAGTGGCGACACGCGGGTCCGACGTATACTAGCGGACCGCGGCCGATTTAAAGGCTACCACCTAGCAAGTGTGGTGTCTGGCGGTGACACCACAAATAGGACGCGTAGAATTTAACATCATGTTGACAACTTTCACATTAGTCCTTTTATGTGCAACTGAATTAAACGAATTGTATCATGCCATACGAGTTTCTCCTTAATTTTTTTGGAAGCAATCATCAGTGGACGGAAATGTACACATATTTACGTGTGTACTATTTTGCTTTACATGTTAGACACTGTACTCTGCCAGGCACTGTAGTGTGAACTGCATAGTAGTCACGTAGATGTAGTAGTAGATGTACTTTCAGGTTAGACACAGTCTTCACAGTTCCTGAGTTTCCAGCCTGAAATTACAGTGTCTAATACGTAAAGTAAAATAGTATAGCCATAAATATTTACATATTTCAGGCCACTTATGATGCCTTCGAAAAAATAAATGACATGATAATATTGGTTTTATTCAGTTGCAATGAAAGGACTACACGAATAGTTATCAACATAATACAGGGTCGTTTTAATTAAAATGAGTGCTCGTAGAGCCGGCCGGAGTGGGCGAGCGGTTCTAGGCGCTATAGTCTGGAACCGCGCGACCGATGCGGTCGCAGGTTCGAATCCTGCCTCGGGCATGGATGTGTGTGATGTCCTTAGGTTACCAAGCTTTACGTAGTTCTGAGTTCTAGGGGACTGATGACCTCAGCAGTTATCTCCTATAATGCTCAGAGCCATTTTTTCCAACGAACAAGGCATTGGAAGATATACATTTTAATTTCCACATGAGAGGATAACATTTGTTAATTTGGTACCATGCTTACAATCCAGACCACGAACACTGCTCAATGTGACGACCACCTGCATCCACAACGTCCTTGAATCGCATTGGAAATACCATTTCACAATTGTTCGCAGCACTTCTCGAAAGGCGGACCAAGGAATGTTCAGCTGTCGTGACACAGCTAGTGCCCTGCTTGAAGTTTTCTCTTTGCGCTCAACTTTCTTAGCCACGGCAACAGTAACTTCTACAACAATTTTTTGCGCAATCGGCGGTGGACCTCTTCCCGGAACAATTCCCAAGTCGCCAGTTAATTCGAACTTCCGAATCATGTACTTCAATCCTGGAGCGGAAAGAAGACTCTTCGTAATTCTTTAACGCGTCGATTCTCGTGAAGAGCAGCATCACTGTGGTTGTTGTTCTGATAAAACACTTTTACGAGTTGTTGAATGACTGCAACTGTACTGCAAACTGCTGCTTGTGTTTGGCGCTACGTTGCCGTACCAGTATCGGCGTTTAAAAGCAAGTCATGACACGAACACTACCAACAACGCAAAGCCTGCAGCGCACAATCTGAACAGCGTTCCTAAAAAGTTGGATACTCATGCGGTAAATAATTTTCCGTCTACATCGGCTCTAGTCATGAAAGTTTAATTTTAACAACCCCGTGTTACATGCAGCTGAGAACAAGAGTACAACAAAAGTTGAAGATGTAGAGTTTACCTTTTAGCTCAACTAGGCTTGGGAATTATTGTATTGTCTTACGTGTGACATTCGGAGATAATTCAAGTAATGAAGTAACTGCTACTGGGTCTGGAAACTGAACTTATAAGCGAAAAATATACCTCTTCAAAAAATCAGATAAAAATTCACTTTAAGCCTTCCTGAGAGACAATCTCCACTCATTCCAAATTAATAACATAAGTGTACACCAGATGTGGCTTAAATTCAAACAAATAGTGTCGGCAGCAATTGAGAGGTTTATATTAAATAAACCAACAAACAACGGAGCTGATCCTCCTTGGTACAAAAAACGGGTTAGAACACTGTTGCAGAAACAACGAAACAAACATGTCTAATTTAAACAGACGCACAACCCCATGATTGGCGATCCTTTACAGAAGCTCGAAACTTAGCGTGGAGTTCAATGCGAGACGCCTATAACAGTTTCCACAACGAAACTTTGTCTCGAAACCTGACAGAAACTCCAAAGAGATTCTGGTCGTATGTGAAGTATGTTAGCGGCAAGAAACAATCAATGCCTTCTCTGCGCGATAACAATGGAGATACTATGGAAGACAGTGCCGCCAAAGCAGATTTACTGAACACAATCTTCCGAAATGCCTTCACAAAAGAAGACGAAGTAAATATTCCAGAATTCGAATCGAGAACAGCTGCCAACATAAGTAACGTAGAAGTAAATGTTCTCGGAGTAGTGAAGCAACTCAAATCGCTTAATAAAAGCTAGTCTTCTGGTCCAGACTGTATACCAAGTAGGTTCCTTTCGGAGTATGCTGATGCATTAGCTCCATACTTAACAATCGTATACAACTGTTCGCTCGACGAAACATCCGTACGCAAAGGCTGGAAAGTTGCACAGGTCACACCAATATTCAAGAAAGGTAGTAGGAGTAATCCACTAAATTACAGGCCCATATCGTTAACGTCGATATGCAGCAGAATTTTAGAACATATAATGTCTCCAGAATGAGATTTTCACTCTGCAGCGGAGTGTGCGCTGATATGAAACTTCCTGGCAGATTAAAACTGTGTGCCCGACCGAGACTCGAACTCGGGACCTTTGCCTTTCGCGGGCAAGTGCTCTACCAACTGAGCTACCGAAGCACGACTCATGCCCGGTACTCACAGCTTTACTTCTGCCAGTACCTCGTCTCCTACCTTCCAAACTTTACAGAAGCTCTCCTCTCGCAGGAGAGCTTCTGTAAAGTTTGGAAGGTCGCAGGAGAGCTTCTGTAAAGTTTGGAAGGTAGGAGACGAGGTACTGGCAGAAGTAAAGCTGTGAGTACCGGGCCTGAGTCGTGCTTCGGTAGCTCAGTTGGTAGAGCACTTGCCCGCGAAAGGCAAAGGTCCCGAGTTCGAGTCTCGGTCGGGCACACAGTTTTAATCTGCCAGGAAGTTTAACATATAATGTGTTCGAACATTATGAATTACCGCGAAGAAAACTGTCTATTGACACACAGTCAACATGAGATTACAAAACATCTTTCCTGTGAAACACAACTGGCTCTTTATTCACATGAAGTGCTGAGTGCTATTCACAAGGGATTTCAGATCGATTCGTATTCCTGGATTTCCAGAAGACTTTTGACACTGTACCACACAAGCGGCTCGTAGTAAAATTGCGTGCTTATGGAATATCGTCACAGTTATGTGACTGGATTTGCGATTTGCTGTCAGAGAGGTCACAGTTCGTAGTAAATGACAGAAAGTCATCGAGTAAAACAGAAGTGATTTCAGGCGTTCCCCAAGGTAGTGTTATAGGCCCTTTGCCGTTCCTTATCTACATAAACCATTTGGGAGACAATCTGAGCAGCCATCTTCGGTTGTCTGCAGATGACGCTGTCGTTTATCGACTAATAAAGTCATCAGAAGGTCAAAAAAACTGTAAAACGATTTAGAAAAAATATCTGAATGGTGCGAAAAGTGGCAGTTGACCCTAAATAACGAAAAGTGTGAGGTCACCCACATGAGTACTAAAAGGAACTCGTTAAACTTCGGTTACACGATAAATCAGATTGATCTAGAAGCCGTAAATTCAACTAAATACCTAGGTATTACAATTATGAACAATTTAAATGGGAAAGAACACGTAGAAAATGTTGTGGGGAAGGCTAACCAAAGGCTGCGTTTTATTGGCAGGCCATTTAGAAAATGTAACGGACCTGCTAAGGAGACTGCCTACACTACGCTTGTCCGTCCTCCTTTACAATACTGCTGCGCGGTGTGGGATCCGTACCAGGTAGGACTGATGGAGTACATCGAAAATGTTCAAAGAAAGGCAGCACGCTTTGTATTATCGCGAAATATGGGAGAGAGTGTCACAGAAATTGTTGTGTCTAGACAAGACAGTCTAGACGCAGTGTGAGGTTACCGAAAGGGCACGCGTCAAGAAGTCTGGAACAGGATACTTTAGAAGGCACTAAAGAAAAGTACGTATCGTATGTTTACTTAACTTTACTTCATCCTTGTGGTACATCGCTATTGACGATACAAGTGATACTCTCTCCAGATATGGTTAATGGCGCCTTGCTAGGTCGTAGTCATGGACTGAGCTGAAGGCTATTCTAACTGTCTCTCGGCAAATGAGAGAAAGGCTTCATCAGTGTAGTCGCTAGCAAAGTCGTCGTACAACTGGGGCGAGTGCTAGTCCACCTCTCTAGACCTGCCATGTGGTGGCGCTAGGTCTGCAAGTACTGACAGTGGCGACACGCGGGTCCGACATGTACTAATGGACCGCGGCCGATTTAAAGCTACCACCTAGCAAGTGTGGTGTTTGGCGGTGACACCACAGAAATGAAACAGGATTTGGGCTGGAAATCATTAAAAGAAAAGCGTTTTTCGTTGCGACGGAATCTTCTCACGAAATTCCAATCACCAACTTTCTCCTCTGAATGCGAAAATATTTTGTTGACACCGACCTACATAGGGCGGAACGATCACCTAGATAAAATAAGGGAAATCAGAGCTCGTACGGAAAGATATAGGTGTTCATTCTTTGCCCGCGCTATACGAGATTGGAATAATAGAGAATTGTGAAGGTGGTTCGATGAACCCTCTGCCAGGCACTTAAATGTGATTTGCAGAGTATCCATGTAGATGTAGATGTAGATCAGGGATTCCCAAAGTGGTCGATATCGACCCCTTGGGGTCGATATCGGTTTCCTAGGGGTCGACATAAGCGAAAACTTATTTTGGGGGTCGCCGAGGTCTAAAAATCGACCCCTATTAAATTAACACAAGTTCTTATTTAAAACTTTCAAGATAGGTAGGCACTGTATTGTTTATGTTGTGTTACGTGTACTAAGAATAATTAATATTTTTGTAGGAAATAGCATTGTTAATTCTCACTCTATCTTCTTCTATTGGCCTAAGTCAGAATGAAAAATAACACTCTGTAGTAGCTGTTTCAAGTTAGCGGACCATTATGAATAAGGGGGTTGATCTTAAAAGTAGGTAATTTGGCCATGGGGGTCTGAGGTAACAGTTCATTTTGGAAAAGGGGTCACTTGTCACAATAGTTTGGGGATCCCTGATGTAGATGCTTCTGCACGGCTGTTGGACTGTTTTTGGATTGATGGCTGAAATAAATCATCGAACCAACCACGGCTATATAAACTAAACAGCCATCCTATTATTAGTGAAAGATATGCAAGCGTTTATGTCACTCTGCTTTCCACGCTGTGAATTGCTCCTGTAAGGTCCGCAGGAAGCGTTCCTGGAAACGTATTGCAGCCACTGATGTGACTGTTTGTCTCCGGGTATTTACGTTACAACAACAGAGGGGGTACATTTACAAGTGGCGAAGGGTTAGTGAGCGAGTGGGTCGCGGTTTGCGGCACACGTGCAGAGCTGCAGAATGCACAAAGGCGTGTGGATGTGCAGCGCGCGGCGGCCTTGCGGCGCAGTGGGAGCAGGTGTGAGCGGGCGCGCCAGCTTTGTTTTGGTGCGGCAGCTGGCAACAGCGCGGCGCACAGCTGAGCACCAGGGTGGATGACCAGGCCGCCCCCTCCCCCGCCCCTTCTCGTCCCGGGGGCCCAGCCTTCAAAATCAGAATCGGCTACAAAAAATGTAGCCTGCCCGTCGGTGCTCCCACTCTTTCCCCAGCCACTAGCTGCCGTCTTCTTTTCTCGGCACGTCGCGTGCAGTAATTTAGGGCTCGCTGTGGCGCCGTCGCCGTCGCCGTCGCCGCTGCCGTAGCCGTCCGTCAGCTCTGTAGCCGTGCATGCAGATGCGCGCACGTCCCGCCGAGATAAGCCGCCTGTCTCTTACTCTGCCCACGCCTATCGCTGCACGATTCTCACACCTGTACAAGTCCTCTACCGTTAAGGCGCAAACACAGCCCGAACTAAGAACTGCTTTTACGCACACATTACTCATTGTCAGCATAGCAACGATATTTTCTCGAAAATGTGCCGCACACACAAAGCTGAAATATCAAAATTCGAGAACGAATTTCATCAACCCATTACCACACTATTTTTCACGTTAGCCGTAATGGCTATTCTTGGCACAACCGAGACAGTATAATAAATGGAAGACTTAACCACAAGTCCATCTACATTCTTTTAAACATTTTGTTCGAAATTTATATAATAAGCCAATTCGATTTTTGCTGCTTTCTTACGTTCAAATACCTGGAATACCGCAGCCACGGTCATGTTGGAACAAGTTGATCCGTTTATTAACGGCTTTCCTTATACAAGTACACAGAACCTAAAATATATGTAGTTTTTAATATCCATTTGTCATATAACGATTATGCTTGATGTCACAGCCATTACTTTCACCCATGTTACCTACCGGTAAAATGGTTTTCCTTGTACGATGTCGAACTGCCAACCAGTATGTCAGTTCGCCACATGATACTCAGTATTTATTTTGCTAGATACGATTAGGTATGTTATCCTCTTTACTATTTTGTTGCAAAGAATTCCTATTAATATTCTGTCTTGTATCATATATTCTACGCCACAGAGTTTCCCGAAACTCATCTCCAAATGACTGTTACAATTATTCTCGCAACCATGAGAACTGTTTTATCGTATACTGCCATCGTGGTCGCTTATCTCCTAAGCGGCTTTTTGAGTAATGTGGTACAATACCGTCCTTCCAATAGTGTTTTTCTATGCCAATGTACTTCATGTGATGTCATATAAAAAACATATCAGCAAAATTCGCTGATATGCATTTCTACCGTATTGTTATGGCAATGAAACCTTTGCAATGAACCTGTGGTTGCTAAACGTACATCGGTATAGCAAAAACCCTATTGCAAACACAGTAGACGAATTCTATCACCAAGTTTTCTTGAAACAATATCTTCAATATCTTTTTAAACTATCTGCAAAGCATTTTAATCCAGAGACATGTTTTACTACGTTGCCATTGTAATCACTTTCACTCTTGCAGTCAGCAACGTGGAGAGTACGCTTACCTTTCGTATAGGTCGGCTGACAAATGTCTCTGAGCACTATCGGACTTAACATCTCAGGTCATCAGTCCCCTAGAACTTAGAACTACTTAAACCTAACTAACCTAAGGACATCACTCACATCCATGCTCCAGGCAGGATTCGAACCTGCGACCGTACGGTCGCGCGAGTCCAGACTGAAGCGCCTAGAACCGCTCGACCACACAGGCCGGCGGTCGGTTGACTCGTAACACATACGTAGTTTGGAGGCTGGGTGAATTCAAACATAAATGTTGTGTAGAAGTGATGTAGATGCCATTGAAATAATGTCCAGTGCGTTTGGAATCAAGCATTTCCCTGTCCTGATGGTCTGTCCCGATTTTGATATTAAATCTGTGGATTCATGACATCACACATGCAACGTTCAATTGCGTGTAAGATTAGTTATTTCTCTTCTCTAACTTTTTTTTTAAATAATTTTTTATATAACACTGTAACGTAAAAACCCGCACATCCACAGACGCTGTCCAAGGTTAGTAACTTGTTCTATGACTGCATATTTCTAATTATATTCTACGTTTATACAGTCTTCGCGACTTATTTGAAGTAATTTTATATTTAAATACAGAAATATGTTCGTTACTGATTGTTAATTTATAAGTTCACGGCATATCAGTGTCCGATATCTCGCCGTCGTAACACATTGTTCAGCACTTTCCCGCAGATAGGTTTCGACTGGTAAAGGATATTATGGATATCAGGACACTCTTTGAGGCTGATGAACAGAGCACTGTCGATCACATAGTTGTTTAGTTTACTTTGTGCAACACTAAAATAAGAGGATAAATGTAACGGACAGAGGAAAAATTGTACATTTTCTTGCATCTAGCCAAATACTGACTAAATTACTTTATTATTACTAACAGACAAAATAATCCCATATGTAGTTATATGTGTTTACAAACCATTACTGAAAAAGCGTACCCTAGACGCCGCCTCTGTCATGTGACTAGGTTTACTCACATTTTCGCATTGCCCGTACAATCCGTAAGCTATACTTGCAAATGTCCCCTTGGCCGGCTGTGATGGCTTGTAGTTAATGCCATTAAACTTACTGACGAAGAGAAAGAGATAGTGGACAGTAGCGACGGAAAACGTGTTGAAGCTGAGTAAGTCATTGTGGTTAAATTGCGGCACCAGGGACGCGATGCAGAAAAAAATGGGATTCCTGTATCTACCCCCCAAAAAGAAGAAGGCGCACAAAATTAATATTGTTGTTAATGATTTCGATAAATGGATTACTGGGGAGCAGTTACTGCGATATTGTGAACGATGTAGAGAGGTGCTGACTTTGCAAAAACTTCACAGCTTCTGTCGCACAGAACTGAAATTTAACACTAGCAATGAATCTTTGAAAAACATTGTTCTGGTTGTGGGATTGGATTTTAAAAGGTATGATAACAAACAAGATGTCACATTATGTATGGACGAAACAAAAGCGTTTCAAAAAAATGTGTAGAATAAATTATTAGGAAATTATATTGACACGTTCCGTTTCGTCCGTTCCTCGAAGTTTTCTTACGGTCATTCGGAATCACACTCCCGGCCGCAAATAGAACCCCAAACTCTTAGAATTTGCGGTGAGCAATTAAATTACGCGAAAAAATGAAGGCAAGAAGATTGGAGCTTAAGTGTCCCATCGACATTGAGGTCATTAGATACAGAACACTTGCTCGGAAGATTTCAAGGACTGCAAAAGGAACTAAGCCGTGCCCTTCCAGAGGAACAACGCCGTCATTTGCCCAAAGCGGTTAACGGAAAACACAAAATATCGAAATCTGGATGGCCGCCCCCGCATCTGAAGAGTCGTCTACATCTACATCTACATCTACATGGATACTCTGCAAATCACGTTTAAGTGCCTGACAGAGGGTTCATCGAACCACCTTCACAGTTCTCTATTATTCCAATCTCGTACAGCACGCGGATAGAATGAACACCTATATCTTTCCGTACGAGCTCTGATTTCCGTTATTTTATCGTGGTAATCGTTCCGCCCTGTCTAGGTCGGTGTCAACAAAATATTTTTGCATTCGGAGGGGAAAGTTGGTGGTTGGAATTTCGTGAGAAGATTCCGTCGCAACGAAAAACGACTTTCTTTTAATGATTTCCAGCCCAAATCCATTTCATCTCTGTGACACTCTCTCCCATATTTCGCGATAATGCAAAACGTGCTGCTTTTCTTTGAACTTTTTCGATGTACTCCGTCAGTTCTACCTGGCAAGGATCCCACACCGCGCAGCAGTATTCTAAAAGACGACGGACAAGCGCAGTGTAGGCAGTCTCCTTAGTAGATCTGTTACATTTTCTAAGTGTCCTGCCAATAAAAGAGCCTTTGGTTAGCCTTCCCCAAAACATTTTCTATATGTTCTTTCCAATTTAAATTGTTCATAATTGTAACACCTAGGTATTTAGTTGAATTTGCGGCTTTTAGATTAGACCGACTTATCGTGTAACCGAAGTTTAACGAGTTCCTTTTTGCACTCATGTGGATGACCTCACACTTTTCGTTATTTAGGGTCAACTGCTACTTTTCGAACCATTTAAATATTTTTTTCTAAATCGTTTTGCAGTTTGTTTTGATCTTCTGATGACTTTATTAATCGATAAACGACAGCGTCATCTGCAAACAACCGAAGACGGCTGCTCAGATTGTCTCCGAAATCGTTTATATAGATAAGGTACAGCAAAGGGCCCGCATGCTAGTCCTGAATGCTAACCGGTAAGCCACCTCTCTCGGTAAATTACGCGACGTAAAGCTCTGAGTATTTAACTGGAAATTGCTACGGTCGCGGGTTCGAATCCTGCCTCGGGCATGGATGTGTGTGATGTCCTTAGGTTAGTTAGGTTTAAGTAGTTCTAAGTTCTAGGGGACTTATGACCTAAGATGTTGAGTCCCATAGTGCTCAGAGCCATTTGAACCATTTGAACCATTTAACTAGAAAGCATGTCCAAAGGAACATTGCATCGTAATCCAGAAAAACACAGGCACTGCTATGTCTTACTTATCCGCCGATACCGGATAAGCGACCTTCAAATAAAATGTCTCCTTTGTACGAGAAAATACATAATGGATGTACAAATACGGGTTGTAGACACATGGTTGACGACACATGGAAGTTTGGGTCTGACCGCGAGTTGTGCTGGGATAGCATAATGCTAATTCGACCGCTCGTGAACAGCGTAATGTCCAAGTTCGACTCTCGGTCCGACGCCAATTTTCACTGTCGTCGTACAATTATACAACTGATGGTTGTTCGTATTCGCAACTGCGAACAGAGTTGATGTATTCTAAACAAGGGCTGAGAACCTCAATTTGACCCGTGAGACACGATTAAACTTCTCCTAACTCAAAAGTTCTTAATAAAAGCCATGCAGTTATGTAACTACTTTCGGGAAAGATTCTGAGATCCTATCCATGGACTGGAAATGCGGTGACCGCTGGCAGTGCAATATGCCACCTCCAGCTGCTTACTGTCGATTCCCTTCGATAATCACCAC
This sequence comes from Schistocerca cancellata, assembly GCF_023864275.1. Taxonomy (NCBI): domain Eukaryota; kingdom Metazoa; phylum Arthropoda; class Insecta; order Orthoptera; family Acrididae; genus Schistocerca; species Schistocerca cancellata. The sequence goes on along the minus strand of NC_064629.1, from coordinate 99,088,141 downwards.
AAAAGAAAACCAGTAATACACATCCAAACCAACACCACGCTCAAACGTGTACGAAACAGATGATTTATTGGTTTGAATTGATCGTGGCCCAGTCTGTCACTTTAATCCAACACCAAATCCAGCTCGCTAATGGCTCCATACACTGCTCTGAGGACTCTTTTGACCGAACTAATCGACAAACTTGCAGAGAAAAACAGGAAAGTGTCTAAGTCCAAGCAGACTTGGACGCCCACGCACGGGTATGCACTTTCGAATGCCTCGTAAGCTTTCCGTAGCAGAGAATAAACCTCGTTGATCACGAAGGATTCCTAGCTCGAGGTAAGTATTTCAAAACATACGAACTCGGCTTCTCGAGTGTCCACGACTTGCCGCTTTTGCTCCCCGACTCCTCAACTTTGACGGCTCCAGGTTACTCCACGAAAGTATATAACATGTAGGCCATTCAGCCCGTCACAATCACAAGCATAATTTAGTCATTTCTTTTTCCATTTCCTGCTCTCACTTGCAGCGTTTCAGTAGGTGCTGGCTCCTGGCAGGTTATTAACAACTTTTTCTTCATCTGATTACTCTTCTTCTTAAGCCTGCGATGTGGGTTCCGGCCACAACCCATCTAGGCGGTTCTGGGAAGATTGGCCCATCAGTTCCAGGCTGAAGAAAAACGCCCAACACCATGTAGCTGAATACGAGTCTGGGAGACTACATAGCAGACAGGGCTAGTACACATGGGCGGCTAGGACATGCTATGTTACAACACTACGAATGAATTTTGTTAAACTGTGCCCTGAGTGTTGCTGAACATAAGGCTTCGTCAGTGTCTGACTGTTTTTCCTTTGAAGGGCATAGCTGTATAGACCTGTAGCATAGAACAATGCTCCACTTGCAAGAATATTATTCTGTACGCAATTAACTACCTCTCTTCAGCGCTCCTCGGGCGTAGACATGACGGTGCTGCCACCCGGCATTCGCCCCGAAGTTAAAATAATAAAAAGAAATTCTCAGAGCATAAAAATAATACACCCCGTGTGATGGGATTTACGCTAGGAAAGGGAGATATGCTGCCTAATCTTTATCGTCTTCATGTAGATAATTATAAAGCAAAATATAGCCAACCTGATACTTGATCAGAGTTTAGTGTACAGGTGTACTATGAATGCAACACTTCCATTGAAGGTATTATAAAAATTAATTCTGGTACCATGGTAGTTTTCAGGTTATCAGTCTTATCCATAAATTATTTAAGGTCAGTATTGAAGTTGATTCTTGAACAAGTTCACGGCCAGTTCCTTTCAGCGAAACTAGTGGACCGCCCAAATGGCGATCATGTGACACTGAATTACGTCAAGAGTTTCCTATTTCTGGTCTTGTGTTTGAATTTGAGAGTGGAAGAGCAAGGAAAATAATTTTCTCTCCATATGGTCTTTCCATAACGATCTCACTGCCGATTAGACGCGCTAATGATGTATTATTATTATTATTATTATTATTATTATTATTGTTGCTGAACCGCTAAACCGCCGGCCGTTGTGACCGAGCGGCTCTAGGCGCTTCAGTCTGGAACCGCGCGACCGCTACGTTCGCAGGTTCGAATCCTGCCTAAGGCATGGACGTGTGTGATTTCCTTAGGTTGGTTAGGTTAAAGAAGTTTTAAGTTCTAGGGGACTGATGACCTCAGATGTTAAGTCCCATAGTGCTCAGAGCCATTTGAACCATTAAAACCCTTTTCCCTTTTCGAGAAGTTTCATACTACACAAATGACTTCTTTTCTAGGAACAGAGAGCGTCCTGAATACACTACAAGTTCAAGATGCGTACCTTGTGAAAGTGCTGTCTAATACGCAGGGAATTCAGAAAACAAGTTACTCATGTCGTATCGGGCTGAGATCGTTCTCCAACACGAGTTGAGCATTTTGAGAAGAGAGTACATGTTCTGGGTTTCGTGCACACACAGTTCCGCTGCGTTCGGATAACACGTGCATCGCAGGGTGCGTGTGAAATGGTGCAGCAGCTGGAAAGATACTCCAAAGTAAGTACGCGGGACAGTACAGTTCTGTTACGTTATCAGTTATTTCATGAACCGAAATATAGCCATTTGCAATGGCCTAGTGACATATTATCAATTGGTCGGTTGCTGGTTGATATGAGGGGAGAGGACCAAATAGAGAGGTCATCAGTCCCACCGGATAAGGGCAGGTCCTTTCAAAGGAACCATCCCGGCATTTTCTTGAAGCGATTTAGAGAAATCGCGGAGAACCTAAATCACGGTGGCCGGACGCGGGCTTGAACCGTCGTCCTGCCGAATGCGAGCCCAGTAGGGTAACCACTGCACCACGTCGCTCGGTTTGTTAACTGGAGTTCTTCACAGTGGTAACGAGTGGCTAACAAAGTGAGTACTTTTATCACCGTTGCGCTCAATAGTATCTGATATCAGTGCTGGTGCTTACACAGCTTCGGTTTATAGTTGGGATTTTTACGACCGGCGTTTCAATTGTTTTGTTTTTGTTGTTAGGAAGAGATATGGAGCTTGAAGGAGCAGGAGAGAGCACTCCGAGCTCTTATCTACCGATCTGTTATTCCAGAAGGCTCAGCAGCTGACACGCGGCAGTCGCTTGAGTGGAATCTCACTTACTATTAGTGACACAAATACAGGAGCGCACAAGGAACTGACGATAACTCTTTACTAGTCTGCTACTGTGCTCTCGTACTGTTTTCACATTTTATCAGTGTTTTGTTCCACGGTTTGGTGCGTTTTGTTTCTCGTATGAAGGCGCTACAGTGACTGCTTTATTTCTCAAACAAGAGATACTGCTGACTGGCGTACACGTAATAAAGTCTGAAATCCATTACTCAGCTACAACTCTTAACCAAGTGTTTACGAGCACACGTAGTCCTTTACGATGTTCAGTAAACAAAACAGCCACTGTGGTGCGTAATGACCCGAGTAACGGAACAACAGGCGTCTACAAAGAAAGGAAAGCTCGTGAAGTCTTTATCTTGTATTTTTCTATTAGAGTCGATATTCAGAATTTTCTACCTCAGATGACCCGCTACATGCGCTGACTGAACCGTTACAACACATTCCCTTAGATTTCTTCGCGTATTTGAGTGATAGACGCAGTAGTGGAAACATAGTACGCAATACATTATTGTTTTAATAAATAGGCTGTGTTGGTTCGTGTTTCGCGTCAACAATGGCAGGTTTTTTATCAGGCTCTGTGGTGTAGAGGTAACCGCAATGGACTAGAATTCGGGAGAAGTGACCTTTCACGTTCAGGTTTTCCTTGAATCATTTCTAACGAATACCGTGATGGTTCAACCGAAAAGCACACGGACGGTTTCCTTGTCCAATCCGAGTTTGTGCTGCGTTTCTAACTATCTCGTCACTAACGGGACTTCTAAATATACTATTGCTCTATTTTCGGAAAATATTCTGATAAGCTCTGAGCAGTGTCACGTCACACAGTAATTCTCTGTTACTGAAATGGAACACATGAAGAAATCTGTCTGCTCTTCCGGTCTGTAAAACGGACGATGGTGCTTCAGTAATATTAACTAGGGTGATGCAGATCATGCAACTGTTTACAATCCAGGACTAAACAGATTAGACTGGGAGTAATAGTGAATTTGTCGTCGCGAAACAATACATTTGTTAGCTATATGTACAACAGCTGTACCATACCACTCACACGTTCTCCAGTTACATCGATAATCTGCTCGCATAGTCGGTAGAACACGTCTTCCGAACAGGGAAGTGAGGCTCCGGGTTAACGACAGCTTATTGTATGATGTCAGACCTCAGTGTGATTTCTAGACGATTTTCCATACGTTGGTCAGAAGTTTGGTTCGCTATTTCCATTTCGGAACGACAAGCCACACCAAACAGAACAATAACCCGCACACGCACAATAGATTTCAGAGGGACTGACAAGCAGATAGTATATTCCCTTGTCTGAAAATAGAGAACACTGACATGGAAACGTATGCCAGATACGTGTACATCTGTCTGCTCACGGCATGTCGTTAGACACAGGGAGTACATAAGCCTCATTGAAAAAACGTTTGTGACACCATTTTCCAAAAACAGTTGTTCTAGAATAAATTAGTAACATTTATTGTAGAAAATACTTCAATTTTGTTAGATCACGTTATTTTTTTTTTTTTACGAAGTAAGATCTCACAGTTTAAATATTAAAGTAATCGAGTCACAAATATTAATATAAAACGTCTATATTTTTATACTTGCTCTTTTATTTTTAGGCATAAGCCAAAATTACCACAAATAATTGTATTAGCAACATTATGAGTACTTTTTTATACTTAATATTAGAAGTTTTTGATTTCCTTGCAGAATCTTCAGTGTCACTCTTAACCATACTACAGTAGTCAGTCATAATTCTATGTTACCTGGTACCTCTTCTCCATATCCTGTATGCCCTGGCGGAAGTGTTCTCCCTCTTCACTGTAATGTCGTAGATCTTCTGGCAAGTGGTCATTGTATGAGTGTAGGAGGCGGACTCTAACATTCATGCTACGTGGTTTTCAGTATGTCCTTGTACTTTTGATGTTTTTTCTATTCCCTAGAAAATGTTCAAATGTTTGTGAAATCTTATGGGACTTAACTGCTAAGGTAATCAGTCCCTAAGCTTACACACTACTTAACCTAAATTATTCTAAGGACAAATACACACACCCATGCCCGAGTGAGTACTCGAACCTCCGCCGGGACCAGCCGCACAGTCCATGACTGTAGCGCCTCAGACCGCTCGGCTAATCCCGCGCGGCTAGTCCCTAGAAAGATTTCAGTAACATAAGTAAAGGTAGTCCATCCTTCTTTTTCTCTAACATTCATTGTATTCTCATATTCGTGGCCTTTCATCAAGTTGTGAATTTGAGGACCTATAAAAAAATCCTGATTTTAATTTTTCTTGGCAGTTGAAGCGAACTTTCATACAAAGATACTTAAAGCAGGATCCATCTTGTGGAATAGCACTTACAAACTGCTTCAATAAATCCCAGTTTGATGTGTAGTAATGGAAGTAATAATTTTTGTGGTCTACAAGCGGTTCATGCTAGACGGTTTTCTTTGTCACAGTCACACGCATAAGTAACTCTGATACGCTCAAAACTTTACAGCCTTGGCGAACAAGCCTACTAACATAAAAAGCATGGCATTTTCGTGTCTGTAGCTAGTTTTCCTAATAAAATTCCCGTAGCTACAAATAAAACGACTTTGTCTGATTTGATCCATTATAAATGGTTTTTGAACTTTATCCCATTATGTAGAAACTGTACGTAATAGGAGAAAACTAAGAAGAGTTTTGAAATCAGCATAAAAATTTACCTAAGAACACGCAGACATGTCTGAAAGAACGGAAACCACGCATTCATATACTTGGAAAATTTAACGGCTTCAGTTCCTCCTTGCTTTCTGCCCTTTGCAACAGCGACATAGCAAGGTCATATGTTTTAAGTAAGTAATGTGTTCTTCTTTATTATCAACGGAGCATGGAACTGGTCGAGGTAGGGTGGCTTGCGTGCCGCAAGGATACAGATAGCTTTACCGTAGGAGCAAAACCGGCTGATGGGTACATGTGGAGCGGAGAGACAAATCCATGGTTCCGGAAGAAGGGCAGCAGCCTTTTAAGTAATTGCAGGGGCAACTGTTTCAATAATTAACTAGGCTGGCTTTGTAACAGTAGCCAATATGGCCTTGCTCAACTGGTGCTGCAAATGATTGAAAGCAAGAAGGAAGTACAGCCGTTACTTCAAAATGGTTCAAATGGCTCCGAGCACTATGGGACTTAACTAATGGCTCTGAGCACTATGCGACTTAACTTCTGAGGTCATCAGTCCCCTAGAACTTAGAACTACTTAAACCTAACTAATCTAAGGACATCACACATCCATGCCCGAGGCAGGATTCGAACCTGCGACCGTAGCGGTCTCGCGGTTCCAGACTGAAGCGCCTAGAACCGCTCAGCCACCCCGGCCGGCCAGCCATTACTTGTTCCGCTAGGAAACGAGGCTGTACGGAATGGGTTACTGATGATGGCATCTTCCTGGATAAAGCATTTCAAGGGTAAAGTAGTCCGCGATTTGGATCATCGGGCGGGGTCTAATCAGGAGGATAAAACCGTCAGGAAAATGAAAACTGGCACTCTACAGGACGGAGCGTGGAATATTAGGCTCCTTAATCGGTTGGGTAGGTTAGAGAATGTAAAAAAAGAAATGGATAGGCTTAAGTTAGATGCAGCGGAAACTGATGTGATCCAGTAGCATGAAGAACACGACTTGTGGTGAGATCAGTAAAAGGTTATCAACAAAAAATCAGATAGGAGTCATCTAGGAATCTTGCACAGATCGTAATTAGGCATTGCTAACACTTGGTTACGAAAGTACAGGGTGTTTCAAAAATGACCGGTATACTTGAAACGGCAATAAAAACTAAACGAGCAGCGATAGAAATACACCGTTTGTTGCAATATGCTTGGGACAACAGTACATTTTCAGGCGGACAAACTTTCGAAATGACAGTAGTTACAATTTTCAACAACAGATGGCGCTGCAAGTGATGTGAAAGATATAGAAGACAACGCAGTCTGTGGGTGCGCCATTCTGTACGTCGTCTTTCTGCTGTAAGCGTGTGCTGTTCACAATGTGCAAGTGTGCTGTAGACAACATGGTTTATTCCTTAGAACAGAGGATTTTTCTGGTGTTGGAATTCCACCGCCTAGAACACAGTGTTGTTGCAACAAGACGAAGTTTTCAACGGAGGTTTAATGTAACCAAAGGACCGAAAAGCGATACAATAAAGGATCTGTTTGAAAAATTTCAACGGACTGGGAACGTTACGGATGAACGTGCTGGAAAGGTAGGGCGACCGCGTACGGCAACCACAGAGGGCAACGCGCAGCTAGTGCAGCAGGTGATCCAACAGCGGGCTTGGGTTTCCGTTCGCCGTGTTGCAGCTGCGGTCCAAATGACGCCAACGTCCACGTATCGTCTCATGCGTCAGAGTTTACACCTCTATCCATACAAAATCCAAACGCGGCAACCCCTCAGCGCCGCTACCATTGCTGCACGAGAGACATTCGCTAACGATATAGTGCACAGGATTGATGACGGCGATATGCATGTGGGCAGCATTTGGTTTACTGACGAAGCTTATTTTTACCGGGACGGCTTCGTCAATAAACAGAACTGGCGCATATGGGGAACCGAAAAGCCCCATGTTGCAGTCCCATCGTCCCTGCATCCTCAAAAAGTACGGGTCTGGGCCACCATTTCTTCCAAAGGAATCATTGGCCCATTTTTCAGATCCGAAACGATGACTGCATCACGCTATCTGGACATTCTTCGTGAATTTGTGGCGGTACAAACTGCCTTAGACGACACTGCGAACACCTCGTGGTTTATGCAAGATGGTGCCCGGCCACATCGCACGGCCGACGTCTTTAATTTCCTGAATGGATGTTTCGATGATCGTGTGATTGCTTTGGGCTATCCGAAACATACAGGAGGCGGCGTGGATTGGCCTCCCTATTCGCCAGACATGAACCCCTGTGACTTCTTTCTGTGGGGACACTTGAAAGACCAGGTGTACCGCCAGAATCCAGAAACAATTGAACAGCTGAAGCAGTACATCTCATTTGCATCTGAAGCCATTCCGCCAGACACATTGTCAAAGGTTTCGGGTAATCTCATTCAGAGACTACGCCATATTATTGCTACGCATGGTGGATATGTGGAAAATATCGTACTATAGAGTTTCCCAGACAGCAGCGCCATCTGTTGTTGAAAATTGTAACTACTGTAATTTCGAAAGTTTGTCTGCCTGAAAATGTACTGTTGTCCCAAGCATATTGCAACAAACGGTGTATTTCTATCGCTGCTCGTTTAGTTTTTATTGCCGTTTCAAATATACCGGTCATTTTTCAAACACGCTGTAGGATGTGTACATGGAAGACACCTGTAATCAATGGAAGGTTCCGGATGGCTGTGTGATCGTAAGACAGAGATTCCGAAACCAACTTTCCAGGAGCAGATGTGAATCCTGATAATACTTTCTTGGTTCTCATTTGCAAATTAAAACTGAAGAAATTGCCAAAACGTAAGATTTTATGGATGTGGAACATAGATAAATTGAAAGAAGCAGAGACAGTCGAAAGTTTTACAGAGAAAATTAGACAATATTGGTGGAAAGGAATACAATAGAATACGAGATGGTTGCGCTGACAGATGAAGTACAGAAGGCAGCAGTTGATCACATACATAAATACCAAAGCGTAGTACAAATCCTTGGATAACACAGGAGATATTTTATTTAACTGATGAAAGAAGAAAATATGAAAATACAGCACATAAAACAGGTGAAGTCATGGATGCCAAATACAGGGTAATATAAGAACACGCAAATCAATATCGACCCTACGTCTTATGTTAGAAGATATATTGGAGAAGGCAGACCTACATTTACAGCATTAGTAGATTTACAGAAAGCTATTTACAATATTGAGTGGACAACATTAGTTGAAAGTTCGAGGAAAGCGGGCATAAAATAAAGGAAGCCACCCCGACCGGCGTGCTCAGAGCCATTTGAACCACCCTGAAGCATCAGGGAATAGTGAATTTGGAAAAGGGGAAGTGTATGGGGTAAAGATTTTAGATGGCGATCTAGGCATAAATATAACGAACTGGTTCAGGAGGCCGTGACTCTTGAAATGAGTGACATAGGTACGGAAATTGAATTTGTTGACGTCTCTAAGGAGCCCAGGACACTACATGTAAGGGGCCTCGGAACATGGTGTTCCAGAATTAGAATACATCATCCTGTCCGTCGGTACCTGCGAAATACTACTTCCTGCGCTCTGAACACTGTGCACACAGCAGTTCATTGAAAGGCTGCTGGATTTCTCCCAGAGTTCAGCACTGCAGTTTATCACGGACTGACAAGAAGTGTTCCATTTTCTAAGCGCAGTGAAGATGGAGTTCACTGAGGCCACCAGAGAAAAACATTTAGTGATTTACAATTGGCATCAGTGTGCAGTGAACTATACCAACGAAGATGATGTAACATACTAGCGTTACGTAAATGTTATAACGAATAAATGCAAATATCTGCTATCTACCAAAAATAATACAGTTTTAGGACAAGGTATCCAATTTGTATTCCAGATGAAGCAGCAAATGAACTGCCAAAAATAGTGGAAGGGCAAAAAGCATGCAAAAGAAACCGATACTACAATTTCATCAGTTGCGTTGAAGAAGTAGGGTAGCTCTTCAATTGCGGGTACAGCTTACGAAGAAAACACGGTGTCATAACCAGATTTTCCAGAAACTTCGCTCAGTGGGAGTCGAGTGAAAATAAGCGAGCACGTGTGTCAGTTTATCCGTCGATAGTTGACCGTTTCTGGGAAAACGACGGTCAAAGTTTTCCACGTAAATTACATGTCTTTTGGGACACTGACTGGCGTCGCGGCTTAATACTTGGGCACCGTGTTCGAAACCCACTTCCTGTTTTTTTTATTTTATTTTTTCATTTATGGACCCATGTCTGTTGAAGGTTACTACAGCATGTTTCTTGTGCAGTTGGGGTTATAAGGACGTTACATCAATTGTAAAATTACAGCTGTGTTTCAGAATGAGTGTCATACCTTTATGTTGCCTGTAGATAAAAGGTAATGTCCCTACTGACTGACTAACTTACTGTGTCAAGGATAGAAACTTGAAATTTGAAGAGGGCGTGGAACTCATACTGTAGGCGTCGTTGAACAAGGAATTCCACTTCTAAGGGAATGGATGTGTGTGATGTCCTTAGGTTAGTTAGGTTTAAGTAGTTCTAAGTTCTAGGGGACTGATGACCTCAGAAGTTAAGTCCCATAGTGCTCAGAACCATTTGAACCATTTTTGTAAATGTAATATCCGGAATACCACAGGGAAGTGTGATAGGACCATTGTGCTTTACAATATATACAAATGATATAGTACTAAGCGTCGGATGCTCTTTAAGGCTATTCGCAGATGATGCAGTTGTCTATACCAAAGTAGCAACGCCAGAAGATAGTAAGAATTTGCAGAACGACCTGCAGAGAATTGATGAATCGTGCTGGCTCTGGCAGTTGACCCTCAACGTAAATAAATGTAACATATTGTGCATACATATAAAAATTAGTCTACTACTGTACAGCACACTGTTGTTGACAAACAGCTGGAGACAGAGTCTGACGTAAAATAACTAGGCCTAGGCGTAACTATCCAGAGCGACCTTAAGTGGAATTACCACATAAAACAGATAGTGGGAAAAGCAGATACCAGACTCAGATTCATCGAAAGAATCTTAAGAAAATGTAGCTCATCCATGAAAGAAGTGGCTTATAAGGCATTTGTTCCCCCGATTCTTGAGTATTGCTCATCTATCTGGATCCGTATCAGGTAGGACTGATAGAGGAGATAGAGAAGATCCAACGAAGAGCGGCGCGTTTCGTCATGGGATCGTTTAGCTGGCGAGAGAGCGTTACGGAGATCTAAACAAACTCCACTGGCAGTCGTTACAAGAAAGGCGTTGTGCATCACGGAGAGATTTACTACTGAAATTTAGGGACAGCACTTTTCAAGAGGAGTCGGACAAAATATTACTTCCCTCCCCCACATACATCTCGCGTATTGACCACGACGAGAAAATTCGAGAAATTAGAGCCAATATAGGAGACACAGTACAGAGGCTTACCGACAGTCACTCTTCCCATGCACTATTCGCGAGTGGAACGGGGTTGGAAGAATATGATAGTGGAACCGAAAGTACCCTCCGCCATACACCATTAGGTGGCTTGCGGAGTATGATGTAGGTGCAGATGTAGAGGTACTGAAAACTAGTATCGTAACCGGCGCCAAATTGTACTCCTCACACTTTCCTTCCTTACCAGACGAACTGTTCCTTGATGCCTCAGGATGTGGCTTAAACTTAAGTACCCTCTGCACAAAACTTTCTGTGATTTTGATAATTTGATATTAGTTATATAGTTCAGTGCTATGCAAACTAATAACCTGAGCACTGTTTGCACGAGAGGTTTGAGTCGTGTACAGAAAGCAGCTGGAGAGGCTGATCCACGGAGCGCTGCTGCGGCAACGCGGCGTCACCCTCCCCCCCCCCCCCCCCCCTCACTCGTCGGGCGACTGCAGGTAGCGGTGATACCCCGGGCCCACTCAGCCCCCACAAAACACACAATGCCAGCTGACAGCTTTCACCCCTCCATCCTAGGGGCTCCCACAGACACGACGAATAATAGTCTTTTTGTGAACTCGGTATTAACCTTCGTCTGCTCTTGTCGTTTCGGGCGTAATCAGCTGTCGGCCACCGCTGGATGACACAACGGGTGAGAATGTTTCCTCTGTCTTCGCGTAAAATCGGCGTTTCGTTCCGAATGTGCCAGTAGCACGAGGGGTTAACAGAGCTCAATTCATTTCTACTGCGCTCAGAGAAACGTTGTTAAAAAAAAAAAAAGATTTTTTCCCTCTAGAACAGTGGTTCCCAACCTGGGGGTAATTACCTCCTGAGGGGTAAAATGTACTCTTCTGAGGGGTACAAACAAAAGTGTTTAATAGCGCTTCGGTCTCGAAACTAAATTGTTTTTCAAAGATCATTACTATTATGATCATGTAGTAAGATTGTAATACTGATAACATAAGTTAACTACTCTATGAACTGCGTCGTAAATGGCCTCGGAAGGTCCGGCGGTAGCGACCGACCACCGTCTTATCTTCAGCCGATAGGAGACGTTGGATGTGTACATGGAGGGGCATGTGGTCAGCAAACCGCTCTACCGGCCGTTGTCAGCTTTCGTGAAAAGAGCCGCTACTTTCTCAGTCAAATAGCTCCTCAGTTGTTCTCACAAGGGCTGAGTAAACCGCGCTTGCCAACAGCGCTCGACATTCCTGAGCAGCCGGCCGCGGTGGTCTAGCGGTTCTGGCGCTGCAGTCCGGAACCGCGGGACTGCTACGGTCGCAGGTTCGAATCCTGTCTCGGGCATGGGTGTGTGTGATGTCCTTAGGTTAGTTAGGTTTAAGTAGTTCTAAGTTCTAGGGGACTTATGACCTACGATGTTGAGTCCCATAGTGCTCAGAGCCATTTGAATCATAGCTGAGCAGGCACCCATCCAAGTGCTAGCCAAGCCCAACAGCGCTTAACTTCGCTGATCTGACTGGAACCGGTGTTACCACTGCGGAAAGGCACTTTGCTTTGATCACATAAGTTACCAATAATTAAAGTTACTTTTCAAATACCTTTAACGCGTGACACAGTGTGATGGACTTTACAGCTTGTGAAACGAATATATGAACAACAAAATGGTTCAAATGGCTCTGAGCGCTATGCGACTTAATTTCTGAGATCACCAGTCGCCTAGAACTTAGAACTAATTAAACCTAACTAACCTAAGGACATCACACACATCCATGCCCGAGGCAGGATTCGAACCTGCGACCGCAGCGGTTGCTCAGCTCCAGACTGTAGCGCCTTGAACCGCACGGCCACTACGGCCGGCTATATGAACAACACATTCCTCATATAGTGCGCCCACTACAGACATATTCTGTACTTTTTACCACGCATCAATGACAGTAAAACTGAGACATATTCATTACATATGCTTAAATATCTGATGAAGACGCCATCTCGGAGTTGTAAGTAGTTTCCGCTCAGACCATAAATTACTGCATTATTTACTTCACAACAGTAAACTAATTGACAGCACAGTGCAAAAGCAACTACGTAATGGCTACTGCACTGCTGCAGTGCTTACATCGTATTATTACTCGTATTGGACCGAGCGAGGTGGCGCAGTGGTTAGCACACTGGACTCGCATTCGGGAGGACGACGGTTCAATCCCGTCTCCGGCCATCCTGATTTAGGTTTTCCGTGATTTCCCTAAATCGCTTCAGGCAAATGCCGGGATGGTTCCTTTGAAAGGGCACGGCCGATTTCCTTCCCCATCCTTCCCTCACCTGAGCTTGCGCTCCGTCTCTAATGACCTCGTTGTCGACGGGACGTTAAACACTAATATCCTCCTCCTCCTCCATTACTCGTATTGGTGGCAGAGGTCAGGCAGAAAACATCGCCAGCCCGATGTCTTGCACCAGTTCAGAAGTAAAGAGATGCAAACAGTGGGCCTAAGTACAGAGCACACATTTTAATTTGGTTGATTTTAAATGGGGGTGCAGTGTGTGGGCGTAGCAAGTGCCGCTAGGGAGACGAGTGGTGTTTTGTAACAAGTGTCTGCCCTCAATGTGAAGAGTTACCCTCCTTTTCTAAGAAGCAGTCATCGGTGGCATTCTTTAAAAAAAAAAAAAAAATGTTAGCAGTAAGTGGCACTAGTAGTCTCATGGAGTCATAATTAGTTCTTAGTTTAATGAAATACCTATAAAAGCTAAATATCATTTACAGTTCACTACTTTAAAAATAAAGGTAATCGAAGAAAATTCTTTTTCATTCTAAAGTCTAGCTAGACGCTGTTGCAGATGATGGTCAGAGGGGTCGACGGGGGTACCGGCTAATATTTGATTGCACTCGGGAGTAATGGTCTCAGAAAGGTTGGGAAGCACTGTCTATAACTAGGAAACCAATAATCACATTATGTCGCAGAAAGTCTAGCATATATAAATGGTCGGAAAGAAATCCGATTGTGGGATTCACTTTTCAGTTCCCTGCAGTCGCCAGCCCCGTATACAGGTCGCTGCACAACGAGAGAGGAGACTCCAAACTAAGTTACTCTAGGATTCTGGACTAGAATCACAAGTTGAGGCGACGTTAATAGAAACCATACTTGAGAATTTCACTTAATACGTGACTAGAAACATACTAAGGATTTCAAATGGAAATATAGTTTTACATTTCACTGTAGCTATTAAAGCCTTGTTACCACAGTTCTGTAGCGTCTTGAGTGGATGTACTTCGTGTCTGTACATATTGTTACTATATCTAAAGCACCGAGCGGGGAAGGGCGTGATACAGCGTCCTTCCCTTTACACCGTATATTTGTTTTTCTTCCGTATGAAGTCTTCGTGGGCCGTACAGCGGTTATTGTATATTCCTGTATTAGATTTATTACTCAATAACGTTTACCCATTCAGTGTGCAGGTTATCAGGTACACTGTTGCCCATTGTAACGGGCGTTTCAAGATCGTTGTCTCGCTGATTGACGTTAAACGACAAGAAATGAATTCGGGCTCCTTTATGGAGCCCAGTATGTAACTCTCTTGATCCGCTGCTAACTTACCTACATCCGTAAGCCTGCTTTCTCCTCAGCACCTTGCATCATAGATCACATACGTTAATATCGTCATAATTATTGTAACGTTAGATCCCAAACAGTCTCGTATACTGGTTTTACCTGAACATACACTCCTGGAAATGGAAAAAAGAACACATTGACACCGGTGTGTCAGACCCACCATACTTGCTCCGGACACTGCGAGAGGGCTGTACAAGCAATGATCATACGCACGGCACAGCGGACACACCAGGAACCGCGGTGTTGGCCGTCGAATGGCGCTAGCTGCGCAGCATTTGTGCACCGCCGCCGTCAGTGTCAGCCAGTTTGCCGTGGCATACGGAGCTCCATCGCAGTCTTTAACACTGGTAGCATGCCGCGACAGCGTGGACGTGAACCGTATGTGCAGTTGACGGACTTGGAGCGAGGGCGTATAGTGGGCATGCGGGAGGCCGGGTGGACGTACCGCCGAATTGCTCAACACGTGGGGCGTGAGGTCTCCACAGTACATCGATGTTGTCGCCAGTGGTCGGCGGAAGGTGCACGTGCCCGTCGACCTGGGACCGGACCGCAGCGACGCACGGATGCACGCCAAGACCGTAGGATCCTACGCAGTGCCGTAGGGGACCGCACCGCCACTTCCCAGCAAATTAGGGACACTGTTGCTCCTGGGGTATCGGCGAGGACCATTCGCAACCGTCTCCATGAAGCTGGGCTACGGTCCCGCACACCGTTAGGCCGTCTTCCGCTCACGCCCCAACATCGTGCAGCCCGCCTCCAGTGGTGTCGCGACAGGCGTGAATGGAGGGACGAATGGAGACGTGTCGTCTTCAGCGATGAGAGTCGCTTCTGCCTTGGTGCCAATGATGGTCGTATGCGTGTTTGGCGCCGTGCAGGTGAGCGCCACAATCAGGACTGCATACGACCGAGGCACACAGGGCCAACACCCGGCATCATGGTGTGGGGAGCGATCTCCTACACTGGCCGTACACCACTGGTGATCGTCGAGGGGACACTGAATAGTGCACAGTACATCCAAACCGTCATCGAACCCATCGTTCTACCATTCCTAGACCGGCAAGGGAACTTGCTGTTCCAACAGGACAATGCACGTCCGCATGTATCCCGTGCCACCCAACGTGCTCTAGAAGGTGTAAGTCAACTACCCTGGCCAGCAAGATCTCCGGATCTGTCCCCCATTGAGCGTGTTTGGGACTGGATGAAGCGTCGTCTCACGCGGTCTGCACGTCCAGCACGAACGCTGGTCCAACTGAGGCGCCAGGTGGAAATGGCATGGCAAGCCGTTCCACAGGACTACATCCAGCATCTCTACGATCGTCTCCATGGGAGAATAGCAGCTTGCATTGTTGCGAAAGGTGGATATACACTGTACTAGTGCCGACATTGTGCATGCTCTGTTGCCTGTGTCTATGTGCCTGTGGTTCTGTCAGTGTGATCATGTGATGTATCTGCCCCAGGAATGTGTCAATAAAGTTTCCCCTTCCTCGGACAATGAATTCACGGTGTTCTTATTTCAATTTCCAGGAGTGTATAAGGAAATCAAGTTTGCCATCGTTCCAGCATCACGCTCCTTTTCAGGAGGAGGGTAGTTTCCTCTGATGATCACTATCATCACAGTAATTGTCCTACGATGACGGCAAAAACACTTCTTCCAGTTCTACTGAAAAAATTCTTCTACCATAAAAAGGAAGGAAAAACGTTAGAATTTAGTATATCGTGGACATAGGTGTCATTACAGACGAAGGATAATACATATGCAAAATCAAACCCCACTGTTGTGTTGTAAGAGTCGTTCTTTCACCGAAATGAAATTATCGTGGGGGACACGAGGCCACACGTTGTCAGGGGTTAAGCGGCCGCCTGGCGGAAGTCTTTTCATTTGACGCCACTTCGGCGACTTGTAATAATTATGACAACACAAACACTGAGTCCCCGAGCGAGACTAATCTGAGACCCAGTGGGGAATCGAACCCGAGACCCCGCGATCTAGAGGGCAGCTTCTGCAATGAAGTTTGGAATGTAGGAGAGAGGTCTCGGGACAACTGAAGCTGTGAGAACAGTTGTGAGACGTGCTGGGATAGCTGTGTCGGTAAGAGCATTGCTCGTCAACTGCAAGGATCTCGGGCTCGAGTTCCGGTCCGGCACACAGTTTTAATTTCGCAGGAAGGATCGAAGTTTCAAAATATACAGCTTGGTTACCAATAGTGATAAAATGCAGCTTTTGCCCATTTCCCGTAAGGTAGCACGAACTGCACCCACACAAGTCAGGGGATCCATGTAGTCTATTACGAGACATGATAACGTAAATTTGCAGAAGTAAGCGGTGAACCGCCTGCCATGTACTCACTAAAATGTTCCACGGATTACTGCCAGATGTACATAGAAATCAGTGGAAGTAGAACAGTTATACTGTGCGAGTTTGGAAGGATCAAACAGTGATTTTGGATAAACGTAGTGGTAGTAGATCAGGAAGTTTTAATTTCCTACAATCATTCTTTCAAGAGAGTCATGACGAAGATGTTGCCCAGTGAATAGTCGCACGTGACTGAGAAAGAGCTGAGGTCACCTATATTTACGAAAAGGGTAAAGATGAGATGCACACAATTAGAAAGGCCAACTCCGCTAACGTCCGCCTGTTGAAGAAGCATCCTCGTAGCTCAGAAAATATAATGTCCCTGGAGGACAACAAGCTTCTTTCAATCACCACGCCCTAAGGCAAAAATCGGCCGCGTCAGACACAGCTTTCTCTGTTCATATCGCAAACTAGAGAGGCAGATGAACAACTAGATTCCATCTTCCTAGATTTCCTAAAGGCTTCAACACTGTATCACTTCGTCTACCACTAGCTACGATGCGATCATAGTGGACTATCTACGCAGATGCATGACTGCCTCGTGAAATGTTTGACTGATGGCACTCAGTGCGCTAAACTGGAAGACGAGTGTTCCACAGAAATGAAAGTAGCATCGGGTGCGCTCCAAGGGTTCATAAGATCTTTAATATTCTCATTATAAATAAACGATCTATCAGATACAGTCAGCAACGCTATAAAGATACAGTACTTCGCTGAAATTGTTGCTGTCTATAGGAAATATCAAAATATCTGAATAAAACTTCCACTTTCCGTAAGGAATGGCAGCTCTCCTTACAAGTGAACAGATTTAAAATAAAATCAGAACAGTTCTATAGTACTTCATTACAAAATTAGTGGTGAACATCTTGATCGCGTCTAATCATTTTAATTTATTAAGGTTAATACTAATAAGAGATATAAAATGTGATAAACACGTAAAACGTCTATTAGGAAAGGTGAATGGAAGACTTAGATTTGTTGAAAGGATTCTGGGAAAATGTGATGCATCTGTAAACGAAACTGGATGGAAAACGACTCAGATCTCGCAAAACCTTATTCACTAAATTTAGGGAACCTGTACGTGAAGAAAATTGTACGATCACAGGGCATGTACGGATTAAATTTTCAATTAATTATGCGAATGGGACGGAAGCCAAATGATTAAAATTTCAGAAAAACTGGATTATTTATTCAAAAGAAGGAGCTTCACAAATTAAGCAAGTCCATAAGGTGCTGTTCCCTTCTGACCCTTACACAAACACTTTTTCGGCATGGCACTGATTGATACAGTTGTTGGATATCCTGAGGGGTTTCGTGCTAAATTTTGTCCAATTGGTGAGTTAGATTGTCAAAATCCCGAGCTGGTTGTAGGACTCTGTACATAATGCTCCAAACGTTGGAGAGAGATCCGGCAGTAGCGGGATAAACTATATTCTGGTGCAATTGTTTATTGCAGGTTGCATACATTCAGAGGCAGACTTGACTGATTTATCACTTCCTCCGCCTCCCCTTAACCTATTGTTCTTTTAGTTGATTTATGGCCCCCTTTGGGTTGATTTATGACCCCATGGGGATAATCTGTCATTCTGAGAAAGGTTCCCCCACACCACTTCCACAATCTATATGGAAAACCCCTCGCAGATACAAGCACACCTTTGATATCAAATTAGTTGACTTATTAATCAAATCAGTAATTTAACTACACCTCCCCACCTAGGATATCCCTCAGCCCTCCACTCCCACTACCACTTCCCCTCCCCTCCCTCACCTGGAAATTCGTGGGAAATGGACTCAGTGTCGGAGAGGAAGGATCTCATGACACGAAATTCAAATCAATGTCAATAACGTAGAAAAGGGTATACTGTTTATTTATAAAATTCAGTTTGAGGGATTGGATCTCTGTTTTTATTGATGGGAAAAGCTCGTCATTGTCGCCTGTTATGGAAGATTCGGGTCTCGTAAAATAAATCGAAAAGAAGTAATTAAATAGATCGCTTTTTTCTCCAATCGCGCAAGGAGTAACGTCACGAAATCGACATCAACATAACTCACCACACGTAATGACACTGTTGTAAATCTTATGCAGGTCAGGAAAAAGACCTGCACACAGGGCCGACGTATACGGCACACAGACCGGAAGTCGCATTAGTTCCCGAATAAAGCGTCAGGTGACGGCAACCATTTGCGTGGCTGCGCCGACAGGTAAGAGGTGGCAGAAAGCACTAGCTTTCAGCTGCCACAAACATCGGATGTGATGTCCTGCTCTGAGTACAGCGCTACACATTGGCGGTGGGAATAACATCCCACAAAGATCGCGAAAACCCCATCTAACAAAACGGTTCAAATGGGTCTTAGCACTATGGGGCTTAACATCTGAGGTCATTCGTCCCCTAGACTTAGAACTACTTAAAGCTAACTAACCTAAGGACATCACACACATCCATGCCCGAGGCAGGATTCAAACCTGCGACCGTCGTAGCAGCGCGGTTCTGGACTGAAGCGTCTAGACCCGCTCGGCCACAGCGGCCGGCCCCACCTAACATATATACCGAAAACAGTCTCTATAAAACACGCACCCGCTAACAGTTCTGAGCAAATGCATGGTGCTAGTAAATAACTATCTTACTCTACTTCGTTGGGAGTGTTGCAACAATACGCTGCTTCCCACAGTGTCCGGAATTGTTGCGCCCTGGCGCGAGGACGACTATCAAGCGACCCCAGGGCCTCCAAGTGACATCGGTGGGAAGTAGTGACTGGTCTTCACATAACAAAGAGTGACGTAGTCCATGGTCACGTGTCTAATGTATAGACAGACGAAAGTAAATGAAATAACTAAATTTCAAGAACATTCGCCATGTGTCGGGGGCCTTGTATGCAGGAATGTTTGGGAAAGCAAGCATCCTCCTCCCTACAACGTTTCCACTAAACATATCTGGTGAAACAAATCCTACCAGTGACGCACACTCGCTATTCTGCACCACACTGCATAGAAACAGGTATACAGTGCGCGCCGACCGTATCAACTCTTACGCTCTAAACTCCCAGTATTCGCACACCTGATGTACCAGACATTCAGGGGCCAGAGAGAGTGTCACCATGGCCGCCCAGCTATCGACAGATCAATTTGCCTGGGTGAAATAACTGTCCAACTCAAACACCCTTCGTACTGAATCTTCTCACACAACACACATGTTCCCTTCAGTCACCTTTCACCCAGCGCACTGGTTACTTCGCTAGCCGCCACTGCCGCGGGCAGGAGTCGACAGGTCAGCGCATTCTTTGTAACTGACGTTCGCAACTTCCGGTTGGCGACGCCTCGAGTCCGCTCATGCTGCTGGCCACGGCACAATGATGCGTGACTTGGACTGACTGCAGTTCCATCCCTGACAAGTTTAAAAAATCCACACTACCCAGCCCAAAACATGGATGTTGTTTTGTCAATACACTTCGAATTTCTCCCTTTTATACGAGTTATTTTCTAAGGCAGAAGAAATCGGACCATAGACACGTTTTCTCATCGCTGAAGTATTGTTACTTGTGAAAATCCTGTACAACACTATGTTATAGGGTATATTTCCTCTAAGTACTTTCTCACCAGGTAGAAAATACCTTTTCTTATCAGCTCAATATCTGCTACACCCTGAATCACAGGACTAGAGTGTTAAACTCATTTTTGGCTCATGGCGGAGTTCTTAGAGCATGCTATAACTCTGTCACAGGATGACTCCTCACTTTCGAACTCACTTAAAATAAACAAATACGTCGTCACATACAAAGTGTCTCAAGGTAGCAGCACAGACAAGTTTTAAATATCAGTTTTATACTGCATATAAATTCTGAAATATAGCTGATTTTATTAGGGTGATCATCTATCTCTCTGCATAGGTGGGAGATTGAAATACTTTTAAAGATCTCATCACAACGAAAAAACACCTGATTACCGCTCCAACTCTCGAATCATATCCATGGTACTGTCGCCATTTCTTCCAGCTGCCTGGCGGCATGTCATTGATATCAAATTAACAGGCTAATTAATTAAGTGGGTCATGGGAGTCCCTTTGCATTGTGTGTAACATTTCCCTGCTTTTGGGTTACACTCGCCAGGTAACCGTTACAGACGCTTCGATGACATCTCTGGAGGCTTTCCACAGGCTAGATAGTCACTTCCTTTGCTACCAAAGTGGGTGGTAACCGTCGTCAGATAGCTGAAGACATCGAACGCTAACTGCGTTCTGTCTTTCGGTTGCCTTCTCATGCTGATGGAACTAGTTCACTCAAAATTCTGTTATACTGCTCCCGAACTAATCTTGCGAGACCTGTTGGTCTGTGTGAGCTGTAGGATGTTTCACCCTCTTCTCCATCCCGCCATGCCTCCTCCATTGGGTCGCATGTGAAAGGCTGCCACTGCTAATACCGGCGTGCGAACCTCTGCACACGCGCCAGTGCTGTACAGCTCCCAGCCGACAACCCATTCCTCGCCATGCCCGGCACCTGTTAATGATTCCATAGTCGCAAAATTTGTCCCGTCCTTCTCAGAAGGACTGGGCGCATAATGACACTGGGATAAATACCGGGGTGTTGAACAATAAAAAAATGGCTCTGAGCACTATGGGACTTAACATCTATGGTCATCAGTCCCCTAGAACTTAGAACTACTTAAACGTAACTAACCTAAGGACATCAAACAACACCCAGTCATCACAAGGCAGAGAAAATCCCTGACCCCGCCGGGAATCGAACCCGGGAACCCGGGCGTGGGAAGCGAGAACGCTACCACACGACCACGAGCTGCGGACTGTTGAACAATATGCTTCCCTTCATCCCTCATGCCAACCGAAACGTTCTGACATGTGTTTTCGAAATATCCCGGAAAGACTGACGCAGTGAGCAATAACAAAATATGTTTCTTGACCGCCACATCCAAAATGTGTTCGAGTCAGCTGAACTAGATTTCCCTCAGAATACAGCCCTATAAAAGAGTTCGTACTGGATCTCGCAAACTTACTGGGCGGATGCTTAGAGAACACAAATGGGAATCCCAGGAATAAATGTGATGTTCTTTTAAAGGAACACTATTAAGAACCGAAATTTGAAGCTGACTGCAGAAGGATTTTACTGTGGCCAACGCACATTTCGCATACAACCCACGAAGATAAGATACGAGAAATTAGCGCTTACATGGAGACATATAGATAGCATTTTTCTCCCTAGCTCTATTTGCAAGTGGAATAGGAAAGAAAATGACTAATAGTGGTTCAGGGTACCTTCCGCCATGCACAGTACGATAGCTTGCGAGATATGCAGATAGATGCAGATGTAAATTTACAGGCGCACAAAACGGAAGAATGTTGTCTCTTCTTTATCAAGAAAACGGGAGACGGAACTTCTACTGTTGATTGTCTCTCGGTAAAAATCCTCGTATCAGCCCTTAATTTTCTCATTGCAGTCACTTCGAGAAATGTATGTGAGAGGTTGTAGCACGTTTGCCCGCAATACTTTGAAGAAACGGTGCAGAGCTCACGTTTCATCTGATTATCGCTTAGCTGCCGTATTCTCACGAATTTTACAGTCTTCGATTGCCAATTACCTCAAAATCCCATCACATTCCGACAGCACTGATCTATTAGTTAGACGACCGTATAGTCCTCCGCCCATCACTGACTAGGTAGAGAGCTGTCACAACAAGAAAATTAGCACACTAACGTACAGGAGGAAATTTGTAACCATGTAGAGTATACGAGTGCATGGAATGCTCAAAGAAATTCGGAAGAATAACACCTACAATTCATCAGTATCGAATGACTGCCTGTAAATATCCCTCCTGTACAAGACCTTATCTCCCTTATCGTATCCCTACGATTACCATGCTAGAAATACGACAGAGTAATGGTGTCCGAGTCTTTGTTGACAGCGCAGTCTCTCTCTCTCTCTCTCTCTCTCTCTCTCTCTCTCTCTCCCCGCCGTTTTTGTAACACACGACAAAGTAAAACTACCAATTGTAAAAACTTTGGTAACGTCACCTGGTAGATACAACCACGTCTCTCTCCTCCGACGCATAGAAAACAAATACCGTCTGTGTGTAGACATCGAGCTTATTAAATGTACACATATTGGTCCATTGGATCAGCTGGCCAGTCGCTTGCACAGACATGTGTAAAGTTTTGTGCCTATACTGCAGGACAGCCATTTATTACAAGCTATCAATCATACCGACATTAACACGTTCCGATCAATTGACTCTCACAGAAAGTTGAATATCGCACTGTGTAAACTAAGCTGCTCCCTCAACACACAGAATGGTTGAAATAAAAGACAGAGGCGGTGTTTCTTACTGACAAAGCTGCGGAAGACATCGAAATATATGGAAAAAAGTTTGCGGCATTGTGGAGCGTTTTCAAACAGCTGTCCAAAGATAGCTATATTTAATCTTATCTTCCACATTGATGGGGAAGCAGATGTCTCGGTGTTCTGTTTTCAAAGAGACCCAGAGCATTGAATCCTCATATTGGTGGTGCATATTGCACCCCGGTATATGATCACTGTTTCAGTGTCCTAGGTGGCGGTCGTCATGGGCGTCAAATCTTTGGATACTGCGTCTTTCACTTTTATGGCTTACAGTGCACAACCACATGTGGGACAAGGAGGTATTCCGTAGGGTATAAACCCATAGAGCACAGATACTAGGCACAATCATTGTCAATCCCACAGGTGGAGGAGAGGACTGATTTTCATACACACAGGAGAGCATGGAAGTACTCTCATCACTCCCCTTTTTCATCGCGTTCTCATCAGTTTTAAGTATTTTCAATTAATTGTCGTAATTTCACCGGATTTTCCCTAATTTCATTGCATTTAACCCAATTACTCGAGGTCTAAATCACCGCTCTCGACGAGTTGTCACACCAACAAAAAGTCTATTCGTGTCTATCTCGTGATGCTACCAGCCAATGACATTGTAGCATGGTTCTCAATTTCTGTATCATTGCAGAACTAATCCATCCACTACTCTGGGAGGGTAATATACAAATGGACATATTGCTAACCCTGTCACACTGTCTACATCACATGACACAAATACTGTTTCGTAGTGTAGGTAATAGACATCGGCAGAGAGGAGGTGCAAAGCCTACGTTCCTTAAACATTTCGTTTAGATTTTATTGCGATTTGCCATCTCCCCCTATGTGGATTGGAGTCACCAAGTATTCTCACAATCGTAAGATAAAGTTAGAGATTCAGAGATCCCAGCACTATACCTTCTATTTCGAAACGTGCTGCCCCTTCGTTGAACCTATCGGCTAAGGACGCTGAACAAATCTATAGATGGCTTCTCTCTACGCACCTCGTAACTCTTCCTCTGGCTTGAACCAAACCTCTCTGCAATATTGCTTCGAGTTCCAGTACAGCACTCATGGTTACCGCATCGCGGTAGCGAAGTGGGGCCAAGGCAGTTTCAGATAAGTTTACAGTCTGACGACAATTTATGGATTTGTTGTTTTAGCTTGACGATGTCCACTATGGACAAATGGGAGTTACTGTTATTCTGAAGAAAGTTGGGTTATCCCGACTGAAACCTAGGTAAATTCTAGTTAAACTGTGCAACTGAGGCTGTTGATTATAAAAATTAAAATTAAAACCTCTTTTCAGTATACATCAAAATCACAGTATTCATTAATTTCTTTCCTAATACTGAATATATAATTTTCATCAATTTTTTGACTACGCCATATGAGTTCATAGTATATTTGGTATCAGGAATACATACTACGTAACTTTCATTTTCTTGCATATTGAACATATGTGGGAAGTCACCTTTCTTAAGCTCTTTCAATCAAATGATTTTGGGAAACTAGTAATAGTTTCGTTTAAAGAGTTGCTGCTATATATAATTTTTAGTTCTGTTTTATGTTCAGTGATGTCAGTTTAATTTCTGTGTAAATGGTATACAGGAGTATTGTATTTTCGATAAAGTTCTTCAGAATGAATTTTGAAT
The DNA here is from genome assembly GCF_023864275.1 of Schistocerca cancellata. Taxonomy (NCBI): domain Eukaryota; kingdom Metazoa; phylum Arthropoda; class Insecta; order Orthoptera; family Acrididae; genus Schistocerca; species Schistocerca cancellata. The sequence continues at coordinate 99,063,515 of NC_064629.1, read as the reverse complement.
CATAACATATAGCACAATGAACTATAAATGTGTGATTCTGATTTGTAAAAATAGGATCACAGTCAAAGCTGTAAACTAATATGAGATTTGGAATATGTATATCAGTTTCATGTTGCACTTCATAAATATACCACATGTATCTCTCAGTATAACTACAAGAAATCTCATTGGTAGCCCCTTTTCGCAACATTTAAGCTGCTTATGAGTAACTATTTCTCGTATATAGAAAACATAATAATATTCGGTATTCTCCATTAATATAACAACTGCCTGTACTACAGTTTTGGCATTCTTTTACCTTCTTTTACAAATACCAATCCTTTGCATCCTGTGACGCATCACTGATGATTTTTAACTTTTACCTCTAGATTAGTTTCTACGTTTTTCAGAGCCACATTTATGTCCTTCAGGTTTCAAAAAAATGTGCTTACATGCATCACTTATATAAACTGTATCACAAATGTGTTGGTGATTGTTTAAACATTCTTCAATGTAACGTCAGACTGATGCTATCACAGCTTGAAATGTGTAAGCAGTCCATAGTGGCTTGCGTTCTATGTTTTCCATTTTATAATTTTGTGACTAAAGCTGTATTGCTTGATATTTATTTTATACATGACTTTTTTCCTAACATTTTGTACTTACATTATAGGCCAGTTTGAATGTTTTACTTCTGATGAAGGCACTTTTTGTAGTTGCCAAAACCTAGGTCAAAAGGCTTCATTTTTGCGACCGAGGGCTGTTATTGCTTTAATTTTACGTTGTAAATGGTCGCTCACAACGCAGCTACGTTCAAAATTTTTTAATGTTTGTTCTTAAGTTTATGCTAATGTTGCACAAAGTCTTAAATTTGAGATATGTATTTACCTTCATCGGGTTTTCTAGTAATATCTACTGAAAAAATCCAAACTTTTCATTTCAACAATTACTACACATTTATTTAAAATTATCACTGTTAAATAACCACAATTTATTAATGGTATATGTGATTTAAATTAGTGTCACCTTGTCTAAAGGTATGTAAAAAATAAGATTTTCTGTGATTAAGTGGTTTGGAATCTTGTAATATTTCTACACAATATAAAAACAGTCTGTTTGTGTATATCTGCCTATAGTGAAATATTCTCTAACCGCATCCTTGTTTTCAAGAATGAAGTCATCAAATCCTGTAAGCAAATTACTTTTACATTCATCTAATGGTATAATTTCTTAATCAATCTTACAGTTTTTCGTTATTTTTACTTGTTCGGTGGCGTTTTCAAAGATTACAAATGAGTGTTGTGGTGCCATTCTTCGAAGGACTGACATGACCACATTTCCTGAGGAAGGGAAAACCGTTGTGAAATCAATGGGAATCCATGAATACTCACTCGAGCTAGAGTAGGAAAGATTAAAAATTCGAAGATTCCCATATGTTTCTTTCAACCACAAACCATAGAGATTGCTAGAATGAATGGAAAGAGAAACTTTGAGCTAGATATTATTAATTGCTATAATTCTGCATAAATTGATACACCTTATTTTATATTTGATGAGTTTCCCACTGATCGAAGAAATAGTCAACTGATTGACTCTTCCCTGTTTGATTGTATAAAACTACAGAATATCTACATAAAGAATGGAAGAAATGAAGTTTTTTGTCTATATAGATCCATCAAACAATTACCTGAAAGCATATGATGCTTTCCAAGATTTTAAACGAGTCACACAATTGAATGATGGTGTTAATGTAAATCCATACTATTTTGTAATGAATGTCATATCTATTTCATAAATACATCAAGAAGAATCAATGTATTGGTCACACAGAAAATGAGAATGAAGCTGTGTGCAACATTCAGTGACACGATTCCAAATGAAACACTAGCCTATACAGAATTACCTCTTCCATGCCAAGCAGCATGGATGTGGGAAAGATTGATTATGTACCACACAATTTGTGCTTGTCTCACAAGTCGTCATGAATACAATGTATCAGGGCAATCAGATGAACTTGATATTTCTTGACTTCCAAAAATCATTTAACTTTGTACGACACCCGTGTTTGTGAACAAAACTACGATTGTGTGGGGTATAAAATGTAATTTTTGACATGAGGATCTCTTGGTAAGGAGGATGCAGCATGTAAACTTGGATGGAAAACAGTCAACAGAGGCTGAAACAGCTTCAGGATTACTCTAGGAAACTGTGTTAGGATTCTTGTCTGTGATGTAGTATAGTGATTAATTGGCAGATAACTTCAATAATTCTTAGACCTCTCCACTCATATTGTGATTCTACTATCTATCTGATGACAGCTCTAATTCCAATAGTGTGTCTCTCGAATTCACTCTGTGAAAATTTAAAAAAAAATTATCTTTCCTATTAAAGTTTATAATCTTTAAATGGACAGTACCAATAGCTAAAGCAGTGTAGTAATGGTATGGATAAAAGGAATAATGAATTTTATAAAGAGATGTATCGAAAATCTGGATATCGTAATATATGTAAAGAATGTAGAAAATACGAGGGTTATTCCAAAAGTAAGGTCCGATTGATTGCCAAATTGAAACCACAGTGAACATCAGAAATGTTTTACTTGTAACAATTAGCTACACCTTTCAGCTACTTCTCTACGTAGTCGCCGTTCTGACTTAGACTTTTGTCATAGCGTTGTACCAACTTTTCAATAGCCTCATCATAGAAGGCAGCCGCCAGTGCTTTCCGCCAATTCTCCACGCTGGCCTACACCTCGTTGTCTGTGTCAAAATGTTGTCGTCAAAGACAGCGGTTCATGTGACCAGAGATGAAACTCAGGGGGAGACAATTGCGGACTGTTTTGTGGGTAATCTAACATTTCCATTTGAAAACGATGCAGGAGCATCTTCATTGCCCCTGCAGAATGCGGCTGAGAATTGTCGTGAAGACGAAACAGCACGACAGTTATGTAATGTTGGCTGCATAGCTTCAGGCGAAATTTCTCACCAGGCCCTCGTACTTGGTGGCAGACACTATTTTCTAGACATCTTTACGCACTCACTGCGAGCTCAGAAATGAGAAGAGCGACGTGATGCTAACTGGGGTTATACTAGAGACACTACCCAACACATCTGTGCAAAGCTTTATCGGATTTTCATAGTCGTTTTCATTTCGCGACCGATCGGACCTTACTTTTGGAATAACCCTCGTAATATAAAAAATTGATGTTACATGCGAATGTGGTAGAAGAATAGTCAAGAATCATCTCAAAAATCATTTATAAGCAACAGTTCATATAAATCTTATGATTGCTCAAGAAGAAAGAATTAGAAAATTTTGGGTAAGGAATAAAACATATAAAAACCGTTCTTGTTTTCTTACATTCACTTTTTATAATAAAATACACTAGACTAGTGAGCCAGTAAAATTTTAACATAAAATTCTTCCTTCATGAAAATTAATTTTTTTGTTAGGTGCACCTTTTATAAAAAAAAACATTAAATTTATTACAATGATATGAACACCCCTAGCTGCTTACAGGCGTTGACATACGTCAACGGGGACAGATGAAAATGTGTGCCCACCGGGCCTCGAACCCACGATCTCCTGCTTACATGGTAGACGCTCTATCCATCTGAGCCACCGAAGACGCTAAGGATAGCTCAACTGCAGGGATTTAGCCCCGGCACGCCTCGTGCGAAACCCACATTATCAACGTATTGTCCCGCACTACATTCGTAGCGCCCCCGCCCATTATACTCATTACTCGCGGCGCGTTGCCGATTCCCGTAAGAGTTCGGGCACTGTTTATGCATTCACACAGAAGAAGGAGATGGTCAAGTGGCCGGTGAGCCTTAACTATATATATACTAACATGGTATCTGTTCTTTCGGACAGATACCATGTTAGTATATATTAAATTTACTTTCTTACAGTCACCTTTTGTGAGAAAAAAATAATTTTTTTTATACTGAGTGAATGTGATAAAAAAAAGATATTAGTTTTTCTTAATTTTCTAAGTAATTTATTGTAAAATATACGTTTCCTTATGAAAATAAGTGAGTTAGATCTAAAAAATTGTACTATAGTATATAATTGGGGTAGGTTCTGGGTAAGTTTTTGAGAGTTAGAGAACAAGCGGGTGAAACGAGCGAGTGAGCTAGCTTACGAAAACTCAGCCAGAACCTACACTAATTATCTACGCAGTAAGGCTTACGATACTATTAGGAGCCACAGTATTCACGTGCAACTCCATCAGTGGGGCATCCGTGGTCACCTCCCAATCTTCATATGGTCTTTCTTGCTCCAGTGATTTTTAGGCCCAGAGTTGGTGTGCTGTCAGGTCGTTTTGAGTGGGAGAATGGTTGTCTTCAGGGCAGTGTTTTAAGTGTTGACCTCTTCGCTATAGCCATAAACTGTACAATGGTCCTTAGTTGTGGACGATTTTCTTGTTTTCTCTTCCTCTTCTAGTGTTGCAATGGCAACTGTTCAGTTACAGCTTGCTGTGTGGTGATTAGAGAAGTGGCCTGCTAAGACAAGTTTTCAGTGTTCATTTTAATCGTTTTCGTTGTATTTTTATTTTATTTGTCTTGCTTGTGAGGGATACCATTCTACATTTTCAAAACTCAGTGTGGTTTCTTGGCCCTATTTTTACTCCAAACTGTAGGTGGTGACCACACCTAAGAGGCCAGAAAACCAGAACCCAGAAAGCAGTGAATATATTGCGGAGAGAACACGTCACGTCTGCTCCAGTCTTATAGGGCTTTCGTGCGTTCACGGACAGACTACGTTTGCACAATATACTGTCCAGTGAAGCCTTCCTATCTAAAATATTATTGAAGCTATCTAAAACGACGGAATTATGCTGGTGTTTACAGGACTAACCCAAAACCACGTCTCTGTGCTGAGGCTGGGGAGTCACCATTCACCATCCTAGGACAGCTCCTGATGGTGCGTCAGGCAAGTCAGTTCCTCACAGCTCCGAATTCAATTACATACCATAGTGTTGCTCGTTCACCTCTGGAACGTCTTTTCTCCAATCGTCCACAAGCAAAAAGGCGTTTTGGTGTCTACGTGCAGCATATGATGGAATGACTTGATATGAAGCGTGTACAACCCTAACAACTGCCTGCCCCCATGGTTACCACAGAGTCCCTGAGTAATTTTAGATTTGGTGCAATACAGGAGAGGTTGCATCCCAGCATCTGTTTTTAATACTTTATTTTATGACATTTTAGCTGAGCGTCTCTAGTCTAGAGCTACATTTACAGATGAGTCGAAAGAAGGGGAATACGTTGGTTGCTTTGTTGTTTTCCCTGATAATGTCTTCACGGTCCCACTGCCTTGAAACTTTCCTACCTTCGATGCAGAATTATGTGCAGTCTTGCGGGCCCTTTAGCAGAGGTGATGTGCTTCAGCTGCTAAATTCCTTCTCTGTTTTGATTCTCTAAGTTCCATTCACTCTCTAGAATGCTTGCACCCAGCAGATAAAGTAATCTAGATTATCCAGGGTACTCTCCTCGAACTACAGCGGCTGGGGAAGGAGGTGTCTCTCTGATGGCTACCAGTGCGCATGGATATTGTGGAGAATGAAAGAGCAGATGCAGCTGCCAAAGAGGTGTGTCTTGATCCTCAGTTCTTTTAGAGTGGCATCCCCCTGCATGCTACCTCCTCACTGTTGAGGTACAGCATCAGGCGTCAATGGGGAGATGAGTGACTGGAAGTGACAGATAGTAAGTTGCATCCAGTAAAGCCCAGGACGCCACTGTGGCGTAAAACCTACCAGCCATAAAGATGGGATGAGGTCCACCTTACTCCTCTTGACACAGGCCGTAGTCCTCCGACGCTTATCTCCTTGCTCCAGCACAATGACGGTCCAATGTGTGGTTCTTCTGGCTTATAGATTACTGTGCGACGTATTTTACTAGAGTGTGGTTTGTTTTCGGAGCAGAGGGCAGCATCAGATTTGCTGGGAGATCTGCCTTCTATTACAAGTGACACTGAAACGGATGTTGCTAGAGTTTTAAGATTTTGGATCTGTCTAACGTGGTTCCGCAACTTTTAGGGAGATGTTCTTAATGTGTTGACAGGGTGAGTAACTTATCCATGTTTTTTGTAAGTGGTCAGTCAGTAACACTTCCCTGAGTTTTGTTTTAGCTCTTCTGTGATTTTACTTGTAATCCCATTTATAGCACCTTCCACCCTTCTCTGTTGTATTGAGGCCTGTGAGATAGAGCCATTGTTTTATTCAAGGTGATTGAGGTGGGAATGAGTGAATCAGTGTCTTTTTAGGATTCCTCTTCACCGTGTGGCAACATTTTTAGTCAATTTATCTAAATTTGTTTCTTTTAATATCTGCAAGAGCGCTCATATCGATTTCGCTGTGTGCCCATAACCACCAAACACACATACGCAAAACACACACGCACACACACACACACACACACACACACACACACACACACACACACACACACACATTTTGATTCCTCTCCTCAAACCAGTAGGTACCAGAGCGCCGCCTTAACTTGTGGTGTAGGAAACATCGTGGAGTAAATGGTTAACCGTCGCCTGGTATGGTTGTTAGAATTAAGGCAACTCCTTAGCCGCTTTCAATGTAGATTCTGGGACTTTCGGTCCACTGTCGACAACCTGACCCTACTAGAGGTGGCTATCCCACAGGCTTTCATATGTAAACATTACTGTCTTGGCATGTTCTTTGATATTAGTAAGGCGTAGGACACTACTTACAAACACAATATTCTCATGTAAGTCCGTCAATGTGGTTTTCGTAGCTACCTCCACAATCTTCATACGGTCCTTTCTGTCTAAACACTTTCTTAGGTCTTGAGTTGGTGACATGCTGTCGTGTCGTTTTGAAGAGGAGAGTGGTGTTCGTCAGGGTAGTGTTTTAACTCTTTTTAGGTTTGTGGTCAATTTTTCGACCACATCATGTAGGGGGCATGTTCTCATTGATTTACGTTGCGATTTAGTCCTCATGACTCCAGCACATCAGTGAGCACGTTTTTTGGTTGGAAAAGTCGCCACAATGTAGTTCGCGAAATTTTCAACAGATGGCAGGGCCACATTGTTATTGTGGTAAAAAAATCGACCACAGAATGTTTTCGACTGCGTCAGAGGCATTCATCGCCTTTGTTACTTTACAGGCAAGCGTATTGTGGTTGTTACATAAATTTTACCCATTGTAGTCGTTCTCTGAAGTTTTATATTTGGAAAAGTGTCAATAGTGTCTTAAAAGTTGGTAGTCTTCAAATAAACGATTTACAATTACACTGTTCAGGAAGCTCTTCATTACCGCTATTCTACCGAAATACGGGGCCGTCTGTTTTTGTAAACTGCGAACCAGGAATGTGTAGTCATCATTATTATACATGCTTTTTAATAAGTGAAATGTTGAAAGAACGTCACAGGACTTGACATACAGCCAGTAACTTTTCCGCTGAGATGTTACTTTCAAGTTGTATGCACATTTGGCATGTCGCAGTACAGAGGTGGACATCCTACATTTTCTTCTGTTTGACGTCAAGACGATTTGCTTTGAAGTAATTATTTACGCAGCATCTATTGTTGCTGCTTGTACTATGTACTATATGAGCGTTTAATGTTTTTTATGGTTATTATTTTCTTTTGTGGTCAATAACGGGGACATTAGCGTAATTTCTTTTGTAGTGAAATGGCTAGACAAAGACTGAACGAAGCAGAGATACTGCAGATTCTTGAAGATTTATGTTCTGATGTTTCTTCGGATGATTCTGAGTATAGGGGTGATACAGATGCAGCAGATTCACGGATTCATCCTGAACCCAGGGCCAGTCAGTGTCTACCTGATGCATTTCATCCTGTGCAGGGTGGCAGTTCGACGAGGAATTAGACTTCAGTGACAGTATCTGTGATGAACGTGAAGATTTTGCAGTTATTACTCAGCCTCCACATTCCTTGGCAAGTTCTGCTACTCATTCAGATAGTGACTCAGAGGCTGATGACACAGCAATGACACAGGGGCAATATCAGTTCACTAAATGTGGAGGTGAACCAAGAAAATTCAGTTACAGTGTTTATAGTGAATATTTTGGGCCAAATGTTCCAGTTAATTTAAATTCCCCATCTGAGATATTTTCACCGTTTTTTCTGACACTTTTCTCAATTTCATAGTTGCTGAGTCCAACATGTATGCTATACAGAGAGGAGCAGCTCTCACCCTGAACTTG